>NW_027530545.1:2915303-2950513 GCF_008692635.1 Crocuta crocuta | reverse complement strand
AAATAAAATAAACAATAAAAAAAAAAAAAAAAGAATGTTAATTTCCTGGGGTACAGAATTCTAGGTTGAAGGTTTTGTTCTCTCAATACTTTAAGTTTGTTTGATTTCAGAAGAGAAGTTTCATGTAGTTTTTACCTTGCTCCTCTATAGGTAAGATATTTTTCCTTTTGTTTTCTTTGAATATTTTTTATTAATCTTTGATTTTCATAAGTTTGAATATGATATGTCTACATATAATTTTGGGGGGATTTATTCTGCTTGATGTTCTCTGAGATACCTGGATATGTGTTTTGGTTTCTGGTGTTAATTTAGGGAAATTCTCAATCATTATTGCTTTAAATATTCCTTTTGTTTCTTTCTCTGTTTCTTCTCTTTCTGGTATGTCCATAACATGTGTTACACTTTTTATCATTATCTTACAGCCTTTGGATAGTCTGTCCCTTGCCTTTTAAGTCCCTTTTCTCTTTGCTTTTCAGTTTCAGAAGTTTCTTTTGTGATATTCTCAAGCTCAGAGACTCTGTCTCAGTATGTTTATCTACTACTGAGCTCATCAAAGGCATTCTTCATTTCTGTCACAGTGTATTTGATATTTAGCATTTTGTTATTCCTTCTTAGAATTTTTATCTTTCTACTTACATTATGCATCTGTTCTTTATGTTACTTTCCCACTAAAGTCCTTAGCATATTTATCATAGTTTTAAAAAATTACCAGTGTGATAATTTCAACATTCCTGCTATATCTGATTCTAGTTCTGATGCTTGTTCAGTCTCATCAGACTATGTGTTGCCTTTTGGTTGTTTTATATTTTTTTTGTTGTTGTTGAAAGGTGGACATATACTTGGTAAAAGGAACTGTGTTGCATAATCTTTAGTAATGGAGTGGTGAGCTGTGGGGCAGGGGAAGTGTTCTATAGTCCTAAGATTAGGTCTTAGTCTTCTGGTGAGCCTTTGCCTCTGGACCATGAACTTTACTTGTGCTTTTCAGTCCCTCCCCAAGTCCTTAATTGGGACAGGGTGGCTGGTGGGGGCTGGAATTGAGTATTCTCCTTCCCTCAGGAGGCTAGAGCCCTGCTGGAGTGGATATTTCCTTTCTCCCAGATAGGTTAGGCTCCGATAAATCCCCAGCAGGTTAAAATTGTAAAATGTTTTCTGATTTTCCTGGTAATACTGTTTTTCCTGAGGGCAGACCTTGTTAAGAAAAACAATATTGTGGGTTTTTCAAAATGGTTCCCATTCCCTTCTCCTCTGGTACTCACGTGAGGCCCTGGTAGAGCTCCTGGAGGTAACTGTTGCAAACGTATAGGTAGCCCCTTGCTACTTCCCCTTGGAGTTTTTAACTCTGACCAATCCACACTGAATCTCCAGCAATCCATCAGTCATAGTTCAGGTTTTCCTCCCCTGACACCGACTCCCATGGTGGTTTCTGCTCAAAGATTTCTGCTGCAGTAGGTTGTGATTCTCCATTAGTCTCCAATTTTCAGGGCAGCAGTTTGCCTTGTCAATCACTTCTCTGATGGATCTAAGGAGAGTTGTTGACTTAACAGTGTTCAGTTTTTACCTATTGTTGGGATGATATGGCAACCTCTAAATTCCTGCCATGCCCAACTGGAGCTGTTTCTGTTTTTCTTATTGTTTATTTTTTTAAGGAAGGCCTGTGTAATCCCTGGTTTCAACTCCTCTTAAATTTCCATTGTTGCCATAGAATAATTGTTGAGGAGTTGTGAATGAATTTATACATATGTCTTGTGATTCACAGCTTTTCCTGAAGTTTATTTCTGCATTTTTCACAATGTTGAGACTAACCAATTAAAGTTTAAGTGACTTGGGCTTCCTTTAGAATAGATATTGTCTAGTTGTGATAAGAAGAAAGCAGAGGGCTGACAAACCTCAAATCTGAACTTTTAAAGCCAAATTCAGAAAATGATCTGATCAGAATGTTTGCCACTGCTACTTGTATTTCCAAAGTCTGAAACTCACTTTTCTTCCCCATGGCTTTGCTTTTCAGAAACTCAGGAAATCACAATTTTATTCTAACTTTGAAAGGTAGTTGGATTACCTCTAATAAATACTTGAAAAAGCACATTATTTTGCTCCTTAAAACAAAATAACTTTTTAAAGAAAGGAGAACATAAAATATAGAGGTGATCAAGTTTCTGTAAGCACCTTATGGTTTCTGTCTTAGGTTGAACTAAAAAGCTGAGNTATATATAATATATATAAATATATAAAAAATATATATAAATATATATATAAAATGCATATATATAATCTAATACATCTTTTGCTATTATTATTTGGATCTAATTTTTATCCTTTAGATCCTTCAAAACTAAGACAAATACAAGTTTTGTTTTACTTTTGCTTATTCATTTTCTCATATTTTTCTTTTCTTTATGTAGTTCCAGATTTTTGACATTTTTCTTCTCTCTGAAGAACTGCTTTAAAATTTGTTTTTAATGTTTATTTATTTTTGGGAGAGAAAGACAGAGTGTGAGTGAGGGCTGAAGTGGGGAGCAGAGAGAGACCAAGATACAGAATCTGAAGCAGGGTCCAGGCTCCGAGCTGTCAGCACAGAGCTCGACACAGGGCTCACAGCTGTGAGATCATGACCTGAGCTGAAGTTGGTCGCTCTATGGACTGAGCCATCCAGGTGCCCTTGAAGAGTTTCTTTTAACATTTCTTGCAAGGCAGGCCTACTGGCAATGAATTCCCTCAATTTTTGCTTGTCTCAGAAAAATCTTTCTTTTTCATTTTTTTAAATGTTTATTGATCTTTGAGAAAGAGAGAGGCGGTCAGAGTGTGAGCAAGGGAGGAGCACAGAGAGGGAGACACACAGGATCCAAAGCAGACTCCAGCCTCTGAGCTGTCAGACACAGAGCCTAACATGGGATGGGGCTCAAACCCATGGACTGTGAGATCATGACTTCAGCTNAAATAAAATAAACAATAAAAAAAAAAAAAAAAGAATGTTAATTTCCTGGGGTACAGAATTCTAGGTTGAAGGTTTTGTTCTCTCAATACTTTAAGTTTGTTTGATTTCAGAAGAGAAGTTTCATGTAGTTTTTACCTTGCTCCTCTATAGGTAAGATATTTTTCCTTTTGTTTTCTTTGAATATTTTTTATTAATCTTTGATTTTCATAAGTTTGAATATGATATGTCTACATATAATTTTGGGGGGATTTATTCTGCTTGATGTTCTCTGAGATACCTGGATATGTGTTTTGGTTTCTGGTGTTAATTTAGGGAAATTCTCAATCATTATTGCTTTAAATATTCCTTTTGTTTCTTTCTCTGTTTCTTCTCTTTCTGGTATGTCCATAACATGTGTGTTACACTTTTTATCATTATCTTACAGCCTTTGGATAGTCTGTCCCTTGCCTTTTAAGTCCCTTTTCTCTTTGCTTTTCAGTTTCAGAAGTTTCTTTTGTGATATTCTCAAGCTCAGAGACTCTGTCTCAGTATGTTTATCTACTACTGAGCTCATCAAAGGCATTCTTCATTTCTGTCACAGTGTATTTGATATTTAGCATTTTGTTATTCCTTCTTAGAATTTTTATCTTTCTACTTACATTATGCATCTGTTCTTTATGTTACTTTCCCACTAAAGTCCTTAGCATATTTATCATAGTTTTAAAAAATTACCAGTGTGATAATTTCAACATTCCTGCTATATCTGATTCTAGTTCTGATGCTTGTTCAGTCTCATCAGACTATGTGTTGCCTTTTGGTTGTTTTATATTTTTTTTGTTGTTGTTGAAAGGTGGACATATACTTGGTAAAAGGAACTGTGTTGCATAATCTTTAGTAATGGAGTGGTGAGCTGTGGGGCAGGGGAAGTGTTCTATAGTCCTAAGATTAGGTCTTAGTCTTCTGGTGAGCCTTTGCCTCTGGACCATGAACTTTACTTGTGCTTTTCAGTCCCTCCCCAAGTCCTTAATTGGGACAGGGTGGCTGGTGGGGGCTGGAATTGAGTATTCTCCTTCCCTCAGGAGGCTAGAGCCCTGCTGGAGTGGATATTTCCTTTCTCCCAGATAGGTTAGGCTCCGATAAATCCCCAGCAGGTTAAAATTGTAAAATGTTTTCTGATTTTCCTGGTAATACTGTTTTTCCTGAGGGCAGACCTTGTTAAGAAAAACAATATTGTGGGTTTTTCAAAATGGTTCCCATTCCCTTCTCCTCTGGTACTCACGTGAGGCCCTGGTAGAGCTCCTGGAGGTAACTGTTGCAAACGTATAGGTAGCCCCTTGCTACTTCCCCTTGGAGTTTTTAACTCTGACCAATCCACACTGAATCTCCAGCAATCCATCAGTCATAGTTCAGGTTTTCCTCCCCTGACACCGACTCCCATGGTGGTTTCTGCTCAAAGATTTCTGCTGCAGTAGGTTGTGATTCTCCATTAGTCTCCAATTTTCAGGGCAGCAGTTTGCCTTGTCAATCACTTCTCTGATGGATCTAAGGAGAGTTGTTGACTTAACAGTGTTCAGTTTTTACCTATTGTTGGGATGATATGGCAACCTCTAAATTCCTGCCATGCCCAACTGGAGCTGTTTCTGTTTTTCTTATTGTTTATTTTTTTAAGGAAGGCCTGTGTAATCCCTGGTTTCAACTCCTCTTAAATTTCCATTGTTGCCATAGAATAATTGTTGAGGAGTTGTGAATGAATTTATACATATGTCTTGTGATTCACAGCTTTTCCTGAAGTTTATTTCTGCATTTTTCACAATGTTGAGACTAACCAATTAAAGTTTAAGTGACTTGGGCTTCCTTTAGAATAGATATTGTCTAGTTGTGATAAGAAGAAAGCAGAGGGCTGACAAACCTCAAATCTGAACTTTTAAAGCCAAATTCAGAAAATGATCTGATCAGAATGTTTGCCACTGCTACTTGTATTTCCAAAGTCTGAAACTCACTTTTCTTCCCCATGGCTTTGCTTTTCAGAAACTCAGGAAATCACAATTTTATTCTAACTTTGAAAGGTAGTTGGATTACCTCTAATAAATACTTGAAAAAGCACATTATTTTGCTCCTTAAAACAAAATAACTTTTTAAAGAAAGGAGAACATAAAATATAGAGGTGATCAAGTTTCTGTAAGCACCTTATGGTTTCTGTCTTAGGTTGAACTAAAAAGCTGAGAATAAATTATGAACAAAAATTCTTCTCAGAATCTTTAGGAAAAGGACTCTGCAAAATCACTTAATAGCCACACCCTAATGGAATACTTAGACATTTCTGCTTCCCTGGCTCTAAGACTATACATTGACACTTCCTAGAACAGTTCTGTTCTTGTTTAATTTTGTCGTTTCTTAATAAATGTGTTAAGTGTTAAGAAAAATTATCTAATATTTATCTTTATACATTTTAAATGACAATAAATTAATAAGTCAGGATAAAATATATTACTAGTCCTGTTTTTTTTTTCCTTTAGAAAGTAAAAGTGGCATGTTTTTTTACATGGAACATGAAGAATATTGAGTTTATTATTTTCTTCCCCCCTCCCTTTTTCCTTTTCTCTTTCCTTTGCTCCTTCCCTCCTTTTCTCCCTTCCACCCTCACTCCTTCCATTTTTTAATTTTTTTCAATCAATGGCTATTTATTAAATATACAGCAAGTCACCTACAAAGTGTAGGTTGCATTCTTTTTATTTTTAAGACTGTTTTTTTGTTGTCTAAGATTGTTTATTTTTGTTGCTTTGAAGTTGAGGAAGATTAAGGTACAGGGGCAATGAAGAACAAAGTAGACAAGGAATTCCCTCAAGCAACCAGGTGAGGGGACCATCTCTGAGTGCTTCTTCCCATGCCTTTCACAAGGAATGGAGTCTGAACTCTTCATGACTCCAACACAAATTTCTATCTCCATACAGATCTTTCTGGTGCTCTCTGGGAAGACTCTGAACCATAGGTCATTCTGAAGGCCCAGTTAATCTTTACAGAGTTAAAATCTGGGTTCTGTGATTAGCCCTGTCACACATCTGATCTGGTTCTGATTAAAGTTCTTGGTCTTTAATTTTTCTTTTCATAGAATCTCTATTTCTAATCACAATAAATATGGTATTTCTCAGACCTCCAAGATCTACTGCTTGATTTTTGCTTGCCAAGTCTCCCTGATGAATGCTGATGAGGCACTGGAGCTGGGACATTAAGCAACCTGGTAGCATAGCATTTCATTAGAACGCTGTCAAGTAGAGAAGGAGAGCTCTAGAAAGTGGTTTCTAGCTTACTTCAGGACATCGGAGAGGAAAGAAAGTCAGAAGTTCTCAAATTTCTACTCCTTGTCTGCCATTTTCTTCAAAACGACCATGTGCCTTTTAAGTTATAAAAGTAGTAGTAACAGCTTCTCTAGTTTTTGTCTTATTGTTTGTTTACTTTAATACGCGTGGAGCAAAAGTTGTGCCTCTGTGTTCTGTGCGGTGTCTGGCAGCCTGGGATATGCTGAAGTTCCTTTTATCATTGCTTCTTATTTAGTGCTGTGCTGCCAGCAATTCCCTCCAGCCCATATGACTCATGGGTGAGCTTCAGCCCTGTGCTTTCCTTGGTGCCCTTGATCCATTCTAGGCAGGTTAAATGGGCTGTTCTAAGATCTCCTTGTATTATGAGTCTGAAAATTAATTTTCTTTGCTTGATGAGCTTTTGGACCAAACCATTCAATGGTATTTGTTGATGTGGCTGCACTGAAGGAATTGGTTAGGTCCACTTTGGTGCTGTGTTCCAAGTGTGACTCCTTCAAACATTGGGCAAGGAGAGGGGGATACAGAGATAGAGAAAAACAAATGATAATCTGGGCTGGAGCTGTGGACCCAAATAGAAGAAAAATGTAC
Organism: Crocuta crocuta; assembly: GCF_008692635.1. Taxonomy (NCBI): domain Eukaryota; kingdom Metazoa; phylum Chordata; class Mammalia; order Carnivora; family Hyaenidae; genus Crocuta; species Crocuta crocuta. The sequence goes on along the minus strand of NW_027530545.1, from coordinate 2,943,697 downwards.
TGAAGATTAGCAATGATAAAAAAAAGAGGGCAAAACAATGATAAGAAAAAGGCCTTATTTGGGCAAATGCTATCTGGCATTTCTGGTGGTAAATTAATGATTCCTCATATAGTTACTTAATGGATGAGATCCTTGAGGAAGCAGTCAGAGCTGTTAAGTGTTTTATAGTGAGATAAGGGAAGACATCTAGGAAGATCCTATGGTAAAATACAACTCTAAAAGAAACTTTTTCTACACAGCTAGGGATACAGTCTGATATTTGTCAATGATTCTCACAAATCCTGGCTTGGGTCTAAGTTGGTATTCAGTAGTGTCTGGGAAAGTTTATTCACCTGGTAAGAGAATGGAAGGTGGATCTCTTTGAATAAACTTGCTGCAGAATTTTGCTTGATGAAGGAAGGAGAAATTTTTCCTGAAGGGTTAAGAGTAGGTGGGGAGGACAGTGTGACACTTGCCTCAGCTTTGGTCTTCCTGCTAGCTGTAAAGACTTGAATTTGAACCCTGTGGACAGAGGGGCTATAGGTGGGAGCTGGAGGGCAGTGTTCTTGAGGGAACGGAGATGCTCCCATCACTGCTTTATTGGGGCCAGGAGTGTGCACCGAGACCCTGGATACCTCCTGGGTCAGTGCTGCAGATTTGGGAAATCCAAAGGACAGCTTCCTTGGGCCTGAATAGTTGAAGTATCACAGCCAATACCCACAGGCCACAAGACCTGGGAAGCCTGCCTTAAACTGTTTGCCTTTGTTGGTACAAAGAAGGATGCTAGAGGTAGAAGTCAAGGTGTGTCATGGATTGTACAGAATGCAAAAGGAAGCATAGGTCATCTCATGACTTCACCTTGAGAACACAAACATCCCAGGAATTCAGGGGCAGGTATGGGGCTTCTGAAAATTTCAGCCATGGAACATAGAGTCTACTTTTTTTTTAATTTTTTAATTTTTTACAGCTTTGGGTCTAGTTGGGTCCTTCCCTCCCTCTTTTCCTTCCTCTCTTCTTCCCTCCCTCTATCCCTTTCTTCTTTCCATGCTATTAAAAATAAAGCAGTCTGCTGTGATTTCCCTTTTACTATATCTTCAATTTTTTTTTGCTACATTTTTGTGTTATTGAATGGGCCTTGGGGACTGACTGGACATTGCCTGAGCACTCTTAGTTCAGCTGCATCCTTAAATCATCTGTCCTGGTACTGGGCATATATTGATTTTTTTTTTTTTGCTTGTGTATCCATTCCATGATTGTTCTTTGTACATTTACCATTCATCACTCATAGCCCAAGTGATATGGGCAAAGCTGACCATGACCCTGGCTTCTTATATGGCTCAGGGTTTGGTCATGAGAGACACACTGCCTTGACTTTTGTTGAAGCTCTTGGGAACGAGGTATGCTCTCTTCTTCTGTGACTCCTAACCTGGCAGAGCGGGGCTGGAGGTGCTGGAGGCCACCTTACCACCATACTGGAAGAGTCTGCCTGAGAATGAAGCCAAGAAGAGAGCAGATCCAAGAGGAGCAGAGCCAGATTCCTGACAACATTATTGAATCTTTGGACCCAGTCATGACAGACACATTTTCAGGTTTGAGTCAAAATGGACTTTTCCTGCCTAAGCAGTTTGAACTGGGTTTCTGCCACCTGAAAGTTCCAAGAAAAGTCCGGCCAAACATAGCACCTAAGCCATACCTGCTGGTGCTGTGTTAGGAAGATGATTAGCTGAAAAGAGATGATGCCATGGACTAATGCCTCTAAAACAGGCATCCTGAAAGGAACCTGAGAACTAAAGCGATCTTGTCTTATTAGGGGCAAGGCTGGGGGATGCCAGGAAGTACTGGGGTCTTTCTGGTCATTAGAACCCCTCCCCTCTTGCATAAATTCCCCTCTATCTCAAGTCTGCATATAAGCTCAGGATAGGATTTAGGGGGTTAACCGTGTGAGTTTGGGAGAGGGCCATTTTAAGATTTTTTTTTAGCACACCATAGCTGTCTGACTGCTCATTAGCAGATCCTGTGCTAACAAACACACTTGCCTGAGCTATATCTTGGCTCATCTGGATAGTCTTATTGTCTATATTCTGGCTAAAAAGTAGAACGGGGTGGGGCAGTAACTCTCAAGACTGGAAAATGAAAGCCTTTCCATATTTTTTCTGCTTCTTCCAAGAGACTTATTTTTAGAAGTGTGAAATTGGCAGGTATGTGCTCTCTTCCATTCTGTGTACCTGACTACCACAAGGATACAGGCTAAACCAGAGTATTTTTTTAATGTTTTTTATTATTTATTTCTGAGAGAGAGAGAGAGAGCAGGGGAGGGCCAGAGAGAGAGGGAGATACAGAATCTGAAACAGGCTCCAAGCTCTGAGCTGCCAGTCAGCACAGAGCCCGATGTGGGCCTCGAACCCACAAACCATGAGATCATGACCTGAGCTGAAGTCGGACACTAACCAACTGAGATAACCAGGTGCCCCTAAACCAAAGTGTTTAGAGAAGAAAAATGCAATCTACTCCTCAAAGAATTAATCATATGAAGGAGAGATTTGGAGATTCGTACCTGTGTCTCTTGACTCATTAAAGATAAGGCGAACACGATTACTACACAGTGAAAAATGTGGCTTCTCAGAGGTTCAAGAAGCAGCCCATGGCCACAGTTGGGAGAAATGAGGTAGCAGTGTTGCATAAGAAGGCTGGCTGATCCTCCAACCAGCCGCTGTCAAACACTGAACATTGGCACTTAGAATGAAACCAATTTGAATTGTTGGCCTAATTCAGCCCTAATTCACTGCAGTCCTATCAAAGGGACCTCACATTTTTCATGTGAGGAAAATCCTTCTTGCATTGTTACATTGTTTTCTTTAAATCTGAAAAAAAGAGTCCTTAAAATTGTCAACATGTTCTCTCTTTAGTACTTCAGTTTAGGGGGCAAAATTTTTTTAAAAAGCTTATTTATTTATTTGGGGGGGGGGGGGGGACAGAGAGAGAGAGAAGAGAAGGAATCCCAAGCAGGCTCCATGCTATCAGTGCAGAGCCTGACCCAGGGCTTGAACTCACAAACCATGAGATCATGACCTGAGCAGAAATCAAGTTGGATGCTTAACGAACCGAACCAGCCAGGTGCCCCTCAAGGACAAAATTTTAAAGCTATTGCTGCAGATATGCAATCTGTGATTAAACTATCTTGGAGATTTGGTATATCTCACTGTTGCTCCTATGGAACTCTTATTGTAACATGACAAGGTTTTAATTTAAAGTTGGAGTATATTTATGAAGCATGTGCCTACATGCATGCGTGTGTGTGTGTGTGTGTGTGTGTGTGTGTGTGTTTACTTCAGGTTCCTGGAATTGGAACAACTGTAATTCTTGGTTTATGACCCATGCTCATTATTAGTCCATGAATGGTCCATTTTTATTTATTTTCTTGGCCTTTTGGGCATGGACTGTACTTCCCTATACCCTTTGAATTTTGGCATGGTCATGGATTTGGTTTGACCAACAAAACATGACCAGATGTGATATGAATCATTTCTGAGCAGAAGCTTTAAAAGCAAGTGTATGATCCATACATCTTTCCCACTCTTGTGGTGATTGTGAAACTTTCTAAGCCCAGATCCTTGAGTGCTCTGATGAATGATCCTCCCTGCTGATCTGCACTGGATATGGAGAATGGACAGGAAATGTACTTTTATTGTACATTTAGAAATTTGACCCATCAGGACAGTGTAATCTAGCCTACCTGTCTATGCCAGATAGTAAGCTGTTGTTTCTCAGTGCCAAACGTACCATTCTCTACCATGTTTCTGGGACTAGGATTTTGCTAATCATATTCTTCCTTGACCAGCTGGCTCCCTGTTATATTTCACCAATAGGTGCCTGCACAGAGAAACCAGAAGTAGAATGATCATAAAGGGACTTTTCGGTTTTGCTTGTTGTTCCTGTCAGTATCGCTTACAATGGTTTCTCACCCTGACAAAGTCAGTTGATTCCAGTTTCCAGTTTCTTCTAGCATTTTCAAGTCCAGTTTTATTGTGCCTCCTCAGAAAGGCTAGCCCAAGTCCAGTAGGACACCCTCCTCAGGCTCCATGAGGCCCCTCCTCTGAATTTCTTGATTCTTATATCCTGATCTTTTTCTTTGATTCTTCTAGTCCTAAGGATAGTAGCTGATTCATGCAGTTACTGTAGCTATGCTACTTTTATGGTCTCTTTTCGATTTTTAATTCTTCCAGTACTTATTTAGCCACTTTCTGATATTAAATTGTCTCTTAAAATAATTGGTGTGGTTTTTGTTTTCCTGAATGGATCCTGGCTGATACCCAGATTGATACAGTTAATAATGCAATAAGCATCCATGAATTTGGTATCCAAGGTCAAAGCTAGGTCCTTGATAAAAACCTTTATCTAATGGTGCAAAATATAATCTAACCATGTCTCTCCTCTCTATCCCATCTTCAAGTTTCTTCCTGGGCTCCTGGGTGGCTCAGTAGGTTAAGCATCCAACTTCGTGTTCCTGGGTTTGAGCCCCACATTGGGCTCTGTGCTGTCAGTTAGCACAGAGCCTGGAGCCTGCTTCTGATTCGTTGTCTCCCTCTCTCTCTGGCCCCCTATTCATGCTGTCTCTATCTCTCTCTCAAAAGTAAATAGAACATTAAAAAATTAAAAAAAGTTTCTTCCCACAAATGGTAATCCATGGTTTTGGTCCATTGTTCATCACTCCCTTTGTGTCCTTTTTATGTAGTTTTATTATGTCTATATGTGTGCCTAACCTTAAAAAATGATAAATTGTAATTATAGTTGTTTTAGCTTTACAAAAATGAGTAATATGTGGTATGTAATCTTTTGGAATTTAACTTATTGTTAGGATTTACCCATCTTGCTGTTCATTGTTTTGCTTTGTTTATTTGGTTTTTACTCCTATATAATGTGCCATTGGGTCAATAGCCTGAAATATGTAATTTGTAGTAAATGAGGAAAAGCAAAGTCTGGGTTTTATGTAATTTGGAAACAAAGATTTGATATCGAAAAGTGGTTCTACCTGTCTCCCTGGCATAGTATCCAGGCATGCACCCTGGGCTTACTGATCAGATAGCAAGTAAACAAAGAGTACACATCTCAGTAACCATTTCCATTTGCTAAATGGAAGAGTTCAGTCTCAGGAATCTTTAGGTAAAATGTGGAATGGGATTTTTGTCTTTATACAATTTAACCTTTTAATTCAAATAACAAATAACCCCAGAGTGGAAAGAGAGTCAAAATAGAAATAAGATTGCATGGACCATATAGTCAGATGGCTTACATTTTTAAAATAGTCTCCATGGGGGGCTCCTGGGTGACTCAGTTGGTTAAGTGTTTGGCTTCAGCACAGGTCATGATCTTGCAGTTTGTGGGTTCGGGCCCCGCGTCGGGCTCTATGCTGACAGCTAGCTCAGAACCTGGAGCCTGATTCAGATTCTGTCTCCCTCTCTCTCTTACCCTCCCCTGCTCACGCTCTCTCTCTCTCTCTCTCTCAGAAGTAAGTAAAACATTAAAAAAAAAATAGTCTCTATGAATCAGTATCTTCTTAAAAGAAAAGCCATTTCCAGTGCAGTACTATGACAAACATTTCCTCGGGCAGAGATACAAGGAACTGATATACTGTGAAGCTCTGTAAGATACTGTTAATTACAATTAACAGATTACAAGAATTGAATGGTGGTCATTCTCAGAACAATTCTAAAGGCTTCCCAGTTTGTTTGAAGGCATTTCTGTGATAGAGCTTCTTTGCCCAGAGCCAGTCAGTGAATTCCAGTGTTCTGAAAGGAAACTACCCAAGAGATACCTAGCAATGGTATGCTGGATAATGAAAATAATAGAAGCTAACATTTATTGAACACCTTCTGAGAACTTGGGCTTGCTAAATGATTTACATGCAACATTTCATCTCATCCACACAAGATGGAGGTACTATCATTGTCTCCATTTTTCACAGATGAGGAAATCAAGATCTCAAGAGAATAAGCCACTTGTTCAAACTCAGACAGTATTAAATAGTGAACTTGAAATTTAAACTCAGGTCTGTCTCTCTCTGCAGCCCAAGATCCTAATCTCACTGTTCTTCGAAACTTTGACCAAACATTCCTTCTCTATTTGTGTTGTGTCTGATCTTTCTTTTTGTTGTCAAGTCAGCTTCAACTTGTCTCTCCTAACAATAAGCAGTAAGACAGGGAGTAGTAAATTTTTTTTTTTAATTTTGTTTTCAAGCACATGTTAAGCGAGAGATTTACTTGTCTCTTCTGACACAATCCTTGTAGTTGGTGATCTGGCAGTTACTTCCTTTGGATTCTTGGAATTACCAGTTCAAAATGATGTTTTATATTGGCTTTGGAGATATTGTACATTCATTCCAGAAAGCCTTTGTTCTTTCTCATGATCCAAGGCTAACAGCTTTTCAGTTTAGCCTCTGCTCAGAGATAGGGATAACCTTGCCAGAGCACATATTTTCAACATTGAGCCTGAATATAGGCTCTGACATGCATGGAGAGCTTTTGTCCTTATTTTCCTGTAGCAATTGACCTCTCAGAGACCAACACTTGTTTTTTATCCTGGAACATTGCATGTTTAGACCTGCAAACCACTTTCATCTGCTTTTAAGATTTGGAGATAAGATAATTTTAGTGGGAAAGAATGTATACTTTTTTGGTGCACTTTTTTCTCTAACCAGTTTCTTAAGAGCTTGGTTGATGACCATAGTCTAGTAAGAAGGACCATTTTGAGCAGTGGTGACCAAGAAATCTTTTGTTTATTTGAAACTTTCGTCTTCTCTCTTCTCAAACAGTAGCTATTTGGGGGAAATTGAGGCAATACAGCAGTGATGAATAACATTGCTGATACAGTTGTTGGGAGGCAAGGTAGGATGCAGAGAAAGCAGAGAAAAGAGGAGGAATGTTCATGGTTATAAAGCCATGGTTTTCTTATCTGTAGTGAATTTGTTTTATTTCTGCCGTTGGCATAATTTTCCTTCAATAGAAAAATTGACTTTGATGCCTTTATTTTCTGTATCAAAAACTTATTTCCTCTAAACTTGAAAATTTTTTTCTTTGCACTCCATTTTGTGGTATTATTATATCCTAATCTAAATGCAATCTTCTGGCACACTTCCATTAATCTTTAGAAAGGTGTTCTGGTCCCCTTGACTATAACAGAATGTCGTTTCTGCACCTGAAATAGCTATGTTTTTTCTGTGGATGCTCAATTACATTGTAGGCCTGTTCTTGTTTAAAATTTATTGTCAAGTTAGCTAACATGCAGTGTATACAGTGTGCTCTTGGCTTTGGGAGTAGATTCCCATGATTCATTGCTTACATACAACACCCAGTGCTCATCCCAACAAGTGCCCTCTTCAAATGCCTGTCACTCATTTTCCCCTCTCTCCACCACACCCCCATCAACGCTTAGTTGTTCTCTGTTTTTAAGAGTCTCTTATGATTTGACTCCCTCTCTGTTTAAAACTATTTTTTTCCCTTTCCCTTCCCTAATGGTCTTCTGTTAAGTTTCTCAAATTCCACATGTGAGTGAAAACATATGATATCTGTTTTCCTCTGACTGACTTATTTCACTTATACCTTTCAGTTCCATCCATACTGTTGCAAATGACAGGATTTCATTCTTTCTCATTGTGTAGGACTTTTCTTAATGTCCATTGCTAAAGGAGTCAATATTTCTTCAATGTTCAACTGCATATACTCACACTAACTAAGAAGTTTGCTTAGTCATACCATTAATAAATGACATTGCCCTTTTTTACCCTTTGCATTTACAGTTTGCACTGTGTGTTGACATTAAATTCTATTTTTTTGTTATTGTTCATCTGTAATTTTTATGCAGTCTTTTAAAAAAATTTTTTTAATGTTTTTTAAAATTTATTTCTGAGAGAGAGAGAGAGAGACAGCGTGAGCAGGGGAGGGTCAGAGAGAGAGGGAGACACAGAATCTGAAGCAGGCTCCAGGTTCTGAGCTAGCGGTCAGCACAGAGCCCGACGCAGGGCTCTAACCCAAGAACGTGAGATCATGACCTGAGCCGAAGTCGGACGCTTAACCAACTAAGCAACCCAGGTGCCCCAATATGAAGTCTTTATATAGTCCATTATTCTTCCCTCACTGTGTCTAGTAGAACACTTTATAGATATAAGTGCTTACTACAGTCCCCTAAATTAACTATTTGGGGCATGAAGAAAGATCATCAAGAGCTCAGCTCTTATTCATGTCTTGATGATTAAAAAGATATTTTTTCAAAAAAGAAAACACTAGAGGTGTTCAGTTTTAAACCTTGAACATTTGAGAAGAAATTAAAATGGAGCAGCCCTTTGACAATCATGAGGAATATTCTCAGAGACCTAAACAATTCTCTAAATTCACGAATTTCATTTATTCCTTAGAACTCCCATTTTCTCTTTATTTTTATTATAAGTAGTAATCATTTTCCCTTTGGGGAGCATAAAAAATAAAAATCAAAGCTATAGAAATTACTTTCTGGAATTATTGTTTATGTGGTAATGAGCTAAAGATGGCAAAAATAAGCTGAGATATAGATATTAGAAGGTTTTCCAGACTCCATCAATAAAAAGTGACATATTCTTTATTATAGTAGTAGTAGTAGTATTAGTATTTCAGAGAGAGAGAAAGAGAGGGAGGGAGGGGCAGAGGGAGAAGGAGAGAGAGAATCTCAACCAGGCTCCATGCTCAGCATTGAGCCTGACTTGGGGCTCAGTCTCACCACTGTGAGATCATGACCTGAGCTGAAATTAGGAGTTGGGCACTTAACCCACTCAGCCACCCAGGAGCCCCAAAAGTGACTTATTCTTATACTCTAACCAAGTGTCCAATTCAAATTGTGTTTCACTCAATTCAGAAATTCTTATAGGCTGAGATCTTGAGACTTGCTTTGAAAATAGTGGAAAATGCGCATGTCAGATCCTGAGAGAAAGGCGATAACTCCTGTATGCAATCATAATTTTTTGGGAGTGATGTTATTTTTTGGAGTAAGACCTCTTTGTTGGACTAATTCAAAGATGTCCTATGTCAAAAAATTTAAAATAAAATATTTTACTTTGAATATGAAATTAAAAACCATAAAAATTAATTGTAGGAAGGATTTTATTCATTGTTACTAAATTTAAAGTTAAATTTAGAGATTTTCTTCAGATAAAAAGGTATTTTAAAATGTCATGTATTCCAATTAAACTTTTCTTCCTTTTGGATATAAATGTTTGTTCTTTCTTCCCTCTTTGGATACAATGTGTGTTCTTTCACTGTGTTTCAATTTATATAATTTCACTGAATTTTGATATTGTCCTCATTGCTTTAGCACACATACCCTTTATTATGCCCAGGTCATTGTCATTTTTAAATTTTTTAAAATGTTTTTTTTATTTATTTCTGAGAGAGAGAGACAGCGTGAGCAGGGGAGGGTCAGAGAGAGAGGAAGACACAGAATCTGAAGCAGCCTCCAGGTTCTGAGCTAGTGGTCAGCACAGAGCCCGACGCAGGGCTCGAACCCAAGAACCATGAGGTCATGACCTGAGCCAAAGTCCGACACTTAACCGAGCCCCCCAGGCGCCCCTTTTTTTTTTGGTCATTGTCATTTTTAAATGCCAGTTTTTTTGGAACTCAGCTAGTTCAATTTATTCTTGCTAAAATTAATCTCAATCATAATCATTCATGGAGTCCTGCCTAGTCAAATGTGGCTTTTGGATGCAGGACAGAATCAGAAAATATATAGCATGTTGCTGCCATCCATTTCTTCTCCTCATAACAAACATGGCTCATCAATGATGGTACTCTAACCTGCTGGGCTTGGATAGAATTTCACGATCCTTTCAATATGCCACTCTAGGCTGTCACTACCAATTGACTGATAGACTTTGGCAAATCAGATGAAGCCTCTGTGCCAAGTTAGGTCTTCCATTTTAGTTATGGGAATTGTATATTATTATGCTAGGTAGAATTTAAAAAATACTGCCAGTACCAAAATTTACTATAGCTAGTATATCTTTTAACAATAGGAATTTAAAAAACTCTTCACACTCTCAGGAAAAAGCTGACACGGTAACTAGTACACACCAGAACTGCTTTTAAACCTAATGATCGACGACAATTTGCTTCTGTGAACCCGCCTCTGAAAGCCAACCAGTCAAAGGCTGAGGTTACAGCCTCAGCCTTTGAAAGTCAGCCAATCAGCAGTGGATTCACTCCAGTCACTGTGGATCTGAAGCTGACGTCTACTAATTCCTGTTTCTGTAACCAATGTAAGTATGGTTCTTTATCACCTTTGACACTATTGTTGCCTTTGTAACTAACACAGTCCCCTGCTCTCCACTTCCCTCTTTCTTAAAACCCCCTAATATTAACAGTTTGCCTAATTCACTGAGACTGTGCCTAACCAGCATAGCTCTCCTTTACCTAGGTGAGCAATAAGTTTTGCAGCTTTCATTCTTGTTTCAAAGTTTTAATGGTGGTCTTATACTCTGAGAGATGACAGTATGTATCAGCACTTATTTTTCCAGTAAAGTATTGGCCACATGATTGAACCCTCCCTACCAAAAATAGATTTCATTGGGCTATCACATTAAAAAGCATCGAGAAATTCAAATCTTCTATTCCATTTTAATTGCATGGAATGTATTTCATTGATGTAGCATCCATTTTATTTAACTTGTGTGTAATATCAGCTTTTTGAAATAGAACATTAGCAAATCTGACGTGCTTAAAGTGTGAACAGTTGGGGGTTTAAGGAGAGGAAAGTACTGGTAAATCATCAGGAGTAAGCTGAGAGTTGATGAGAGATAGCAAATAAGTCTTTTTAGGGTTCCCTAATATGTGGCTGTGCTGGACCATTCACTTTTCTCTAGACACCCTAAATCAGCCTAAATCACTTCCAAGTGATTGGAAGGGCATACGTATGTGGGGAACTAATTTGGAGTTAAGCTTGCCAGTAGGTCATAGGGCGAGGCTTTTGATGTTGGTGATGGGGCTGGCAGGCAAGTGATTCAACAGCAGTCCAGGACTAAGTATGGATTATATTGCCAGTGGAAAGATCATGATGGGTTGGAAGAAGTGCAAAAGACTGGGTTATTAAATGTTTTGATAAGAATGAGGTGCAGATGTGATTAGAGATGAGGAGGAAAACAGATGGCAGGATTGTGATCAGGGAGAGGAGAGGGCTGAGGTAAGGATCTCAGATGTATTGCATTCAAATCAGAAAGATTTTACAGCCTCAGTGGTGTAATATATGCTAGTCATTTTGCCAGATGCTGTGGGAGCTGCAAAGATGAGTGACTGTTAGCTTCTGCTCTCATGTGACTTATAGTTGAGTAGGACTAGAGCTTTCTAATGAGGTTGATGTGAAATGTCTGTGGCTGGCTTTGGGCAGGAGGCCATTGAAGCTAAGGAGAAATCCAGGCTGTGAGGTCCACGTGCCAGGTGGTCATCAATGTCAGTGCTGACAGCTGAGGATAAGGCAAGGCTAGGCACTGAAGTGAAAATGCCGCCTATCACAAGGAGTACAGGATAGTTCTGATCCATTCTTTTTAAAAAAAATTCTTCGAGATTATTTAGTAGAAGATAGGAGGCTGAAAACCCCACAGAACCCAGAGAAGATGATAGGAAATTTTTAGAGAAGTCCGATATATATTTGAGAGAGGAGATAGGTCTGGATAATTGTGATGCCATTACATTATTACTTGAGATATTGAATGCCACATGGATTGCCTGAAAATATGAATTCACACCCCAAGATTTGAAACCTTCTTTTGTGAGGAATTCACACCTCTGGGAAAATTATTAGTAGCTGCACAGTTTCTTCTGATTATTTTTCAGTATCTAGGGCTGAGCCATTAACACTGAAGTGTTTGAAGAATAATGCAGCATTAAGTGATAATTATTTGGCATTTACAACAATTCTGGTAGAGAGATAATTTTGGAAAGTTTGAGATGCGGATATTAAAGATGAATCAATAGAATCAAGGCCAGAGGCCTAACCACAGACTGAATTTGGGGTAAAGTTGTAAACATTCACGATTTCTTGCTGTACTTAATCTTCTTAAGCCAAATCGTTTCACTTTGTCCCCAGCATCATCAGTAATTTATCCACAGCGTCCTCACTGTTCATAATTTATACTGCAACCCTTGTTTGCACAACTTGCTTTGTTTTCTTATAGGCCTTCTTTCAATGTGCAGTCATGACATGGTTATTAGGGTGAGGCTTGTTAGTGGTCCTAGAGAGCGGAGATGAAAGCAGGTGCCCTCAGAAGGACTGCCTGTTGAAAATGGAGTTTACAGGGGTAGCAGCTATCAAAGGAAACATTAGCCGCTGCTGGCAAATTGGAGGTTCTGGGAGATTTTCCGAGCACATGTTGATGGATGTGCAGTGAATAGTTGCCAGTGGGTTTAATCCTGGCGTGTGACCAACCCAGTCCCTGGGCAGCTCCCCCTAGGAAATGACAGGTATATTAAAGCATGAGACAGGCTTGTGACATGGTTTTGGACAGAGGCCCCAGAGTGCTGGAGGTTACTTTGGGTATTGCTGTGTGCTGTCTTTAACCTTCACACCTACTTTTCTTCACAAGGTAACCAATCTCATGGGCCTCTAGTCCTAGATGCAAAAAAATGTTTTAACAGGCATGTTTACATCTTTCATTTGTACTTAGATAAATCACATGCAGTGGCATCTGTTGGCTGCATTTGTGATGGGGCCAAGCAGGAGACAATATACCCTCAGTTTTCTCATTTAATTATAAGGGAAAGAGCAGATCATCCTGATGTCACATGCTTGGGTATGGTGGCGTTTCTAGCATCTGGCGCTGCATGTGGTGTAGTTAGGCTCATATGGCTATGTGGCAGGAGNCGTGAGATCATGACCTGAGCCGAAGTCGGACGCTTAACCAACTAAGCAACCCAGGTGCCCCAATATGAAGTCTTTATATAGTCCATTATTCTTCCCTCACTGTGTCTAGTAGAACACTTTATAGATATAAGTGCTTACTACAGTCCCCTAAATTAACTATTTGGGGCATGAAGAAAGATCATCAAGAGCTCAGCTCTTATTCATGTCTTGATGATTAAAAAGATATTTTTTCAAAAAAGAAAACACTAGAGGTGTTCAGTTTTAAACCTTGAACATTTGAGAAGAAATTAAAATGGAGCAGCCCTTTGACAATCATGAGGAATATTCTCAGAGACCTAAACAATTCTCTAAATTCACGAATTTCATTTATTCCTTAGAACTCCCATTTTCTCTTTATTTTTATTATAAGTAGTAATCATTTTCCCTTTGGGGAGCATAAAAAATAAAAATCAAAGCTATAGAAATTACTTTCTGGAATTATTGTTTATGTGGTAATGAGCTAAAGATGGCAAAAATAAGCTGAGATATAGATATTAGAAGGTTTTCCAGACTCCATCAATAAAAAGTGACATATTCTTTATTATAGTAGTAGTAGTAGTATTAGTATTTCAGAGAGAGAGAAAGAGAGGGAGGGAGGGGCAGAGGGAGAAGGAGAGAGAGAATCTCAACCAGGCTCCATGCTCAGCATTGAGCCTGACTTGGGGCTCAGTCTCACCACTGTGAGATCATGACCTGAGCTGAAATTAGGAGTTGGGCACTTAACCCACTCAGCCACCCAGGAGCCCCAAAAGTGACTTATTCTTATACTCTAACCAAGTGTCCAATTCAAATTGTGTTTCACTCAATTCAGAAATTCTTATAGGCTGAGATCTTGAGACTTGCTTTGAAAATAGTGGAAAATGTGCATGTCAGATCCTGAGAGAAAGGCGATAACTCCTGTATGCAATCATAATTTTTTGGGAGTGATGTTATTTTTTGGAGTAAGACCTCTTTGTTGGACTAATTCAAAGATGTCCTATGTCAAAAAATTTAAAATAAAATATTTTACTTTGAATATGAAATTAAAAACCATAAAAATTAATTGTAGGAAGGATTTTATTCATTGTTACTAAATTTAAAGTTAAATTTAGAGATTTTCTTCAGATAAAAAGGTATTTTAAAATGTCATGTATTCCAATTAAACTTTTCTTCCTTTTGGATATAAATGTTTGTTCTTTCTTCCCTCTTTGGATACAATGTGTGTTCTTTCACTGTGTTTCAATTTATATAATTTCACTGAATTTTGATATTGTCCTCATTGCTTTAGCACACATACCCTTTATTATGCCCAGGTCATTGTCATTTTTAAATTTTTTAAAATGTTTTTTTTATTTATTTCTGAGAGAGAGAGACAGCGTGAGCAGGGGAGGGTCAGAGAGAGAGGAAGACACAGAATCTGAAGCAGCCTCCAGGTTCTGAGCTAGTGGTCAGCACAGAGCCCGACGCAGGGCTCGAACCCAAGAACCATGAGGTCATGACCTGAGCCAAAGTCCGACACTTAACCGAGCCCCCCAGGCGCCCCTTTTTTTTTTGGTCATTGTCATTTTTAAATGCCAGTTTTTTTGGAACTCAGCTAGTTCAATTTATTCTTGCTAAAATTAATCTCAATCATAATCATTCATGGAGTCCTGCCTAGTCAAATGTGGCTTTTGGATGCAGGACAGAATCAGAAAATATATAGCATGTTGCTGCCATCCATTTCTTCTCCTCATAACAAACATGGCTCATCAATGATGGTACTCTAACCTGCTGGGCTTGGATAGAATTTCACGATCCTTTCAATATGCCACTCTAGGCTGTCACTACCAATTGACTGATAGACTTTGGCAAATCAGATGAAGCCTCTGTGCCAAGTTAGGTCTTCCATTTTAGTTATGGGAATTGTATATTATTATGCTAGGTAGAATTTAAAAAATACTGCCAGTACCAAAATTTACTATAGCTAGTATATCTTTTAACAATAGGAATTTAAAAAACTCTTCACACTCTCAGGAAAAAGCTGACACGGTAACTAGTACACACCAGAACTGCTTTTAAACCTAATGATCGACGACAATTTGCTTCTGTGAACCCGCCTCTGAAAGCCAACCAGTCAAAGGCTGAGGTTACAGCCTCAGCCTTTGAAAGTCAGCCAATCAGCAGTGGATTCACTCCAGTCACTGTGGATCTGAAGCTGACGTCTACTAATTCCTGTTTCTGTAACCAATGTAAGTATGGTTCTTTATCACCTTTGACACTATTGTTGCCTTTGTAACTAACACAGTCCCCTGCTCTCCACTTCCCTCTTTCTTAAAACCCCCTAATATTAACAGTTTGCCTAATTCACTGAGACTGTGCCTAACCAGCATAGCTCTCCTTTACCTAGGTGAGCAATAAGTTTTGCAGCTTTCATTCTTGTTTCAAAGTTTTAATGGTGGTCTTATACTCTGAGAGATGACAGTATGTATCAGCACTTATTTTTCCAGTAAAGTATTGGCCACATGATTGAACCCTCCCTACCAAAAATAGATTTCATTGGGCTATCACATTAAAAAGCATCGAGAAATTCAAATCTTCTATTCCATTTTAATTGCATGGAATGTATTTCATTGATGTAGCATCCATTTTATTTAACTTGTGTGTAATATCAGCTTTTTGAAATAGAACATTAGCAAATCTGACGTGCTTAAAGTGTGAACAGTTGGGGGTTTAAGGAGAGGAAAGTACTGGTAAATCATCAGGAGTAAGCTGAGAGTTGATGAGAGATAGCAAATAAGTCTTTTTAGGGTTCCCTAATATGTGGCTGTGCTGGACCATTCACTTTTCTCTAGACACCCTAAATCAGCCTAAATCACTTCCAAGTGATTGGAAGGGCATACGTATGTGGGGAACTAATTTGGAGTTAAGCTTGCCAGTAGGTCATAGGGCGAGGCTTTTGATGTTGGTGATGGGGCTGGCAGGCAAGTGATTCAACAGCAGTCCAGGACTAAGTATGGATTATATTGCCAGTGGAAAGATCATGATGGGTTGGAAGAAGTGCAAAAGACTGGGTTATTAAATGTTTTGATAAGAATGAGGTGCAGATGTGATTAGAGATGAGGAGGAAAACAGATGGCAGGATTGTGATCAGGGAGAGGAGAGGGCTGAGGTAAGGATCTCAGATGTATTGCATTCAAATCAGAAAGATTTTCCAGCCTCAGTGGTGTAATATATGCTAGTCATTGCCAGATGCTGTGGGAGCTGCAAAGATGAGTGACTGTTAGCTTCTGCTCTCATGTGACTTATAGTTGAGTAGGACTAGAGCTTTCTAATGAGGTTGATGTGAAATGTCTGTGGCTGGCTTTGGGCAGGAGGCCATTGAAGCTAAGGAGAAATCCAGGCTGTGAGGTCCACGTGCCAGGTGGTCATCAATGTCAGTGCTGACAGCTGAGGATAAGGCAAGGCTAGGCACTGAAGTGAAAATGCCGCCTATCACAAGGAGTACAGGATAGTTCTGATCCATTCTTTTTTAAAAAAATTCTTCCTTTGAGATTATTTAGTAGAAGATAGGAGGCTGAAAACCCCACAGAACCCAGAGAAGATGATAGGAAATTTTTAGAGAAGTCCGATATATATTTGAGAGAGGAGATAGGTCTGGATAATTGTGATGCCATTACATTATTACTTGAGATATTGAATGCCACATGGATTGCCTGAAAATATGAATTCACACCCCAAGATTTGAAACCTTCTTTTGTGAGGAATTCACACCTCTGGGAAAATTATTAGTAGCTGCACAGTTTCTTCTGATTATTTTTCAGTATCTAGGGCTGAGCCATTAACACTGAAGTGTTTGAAGAATAATGCAGCATTAAGTGATAATTATTTGGCATTTACAACAATTCTGGTAGAGAGATAATTTTGGAAAGTGTGAGATGCGGATATTAAAGATGAATCAATAGAATCAAGGCCAGAGGCCTAACCACAGACTGAATTTGGGGTAAAGTTGTAAACATTCACGATTTCTTGCTGTACTTAATCTTCTTAAGCCAAATCGTTTCACTTTGTCCCCAGCATCATCAGTAATTTATCCACAGCGTCCTCACTGTTCATAATTTATACTGCAACCCTTGTTTGCACAACTTGCTTTGTTTTCTTATAGGCCTTCTTTCAATGTGCAGTCATGACATGGTTATTAGGGTGAGGCTTGTTAGTGGTCCTAGAGAGCGGAGATGAAAGCAGGTGCCCTCAGAAGGACTGCCTGTTGAAAATGGAGTTTACAGGGGTAGCAGCTATCAAAGGAAACATTAGCCGCTGCTGGCAAATTGGAGGTTCTGGGAGATTTTCCGAGCACATGTTGATGGATGTGCAGTGAATAGTTGCCAGTGGGTTTAATCCTGGCGTGTGACCAACCCAGTCCCTGGGCAGCTCCCCCTAGGAAATGACAGGTATATTAAAGCATGAGACAGGCTTGTGACATGGTTTTGGACAGAGGCCCCAGAGTGCTGGAGGTTACTTTGGGTATTGCTGTGTGCTGTCTTTAACCTTCACACCTACTTTTCTTCACAAGGTAACCAATCTCATGGGCCTCTAGTCCTAGATGCAAAAAAATGTTTTAACAGGCATGTTTACATCTTTCATTTGTACTTAGATAAATCACATGCAGTGGCATCTGTTGGCTGCATTTGTGATGGGGCCAAGCAGGAGACAATATACCCTCAGTTTTCTCATTTAATTATAAGGGAAAGAGCAGATCATCCTGATGTCACATGCTTGGGTATGGTGGCGTTTCTAGCATCTGGCGCTGCATGTGGTGTAGTTAGGCTCATATGGCTATGTGGCAGGAGGAAGATGCCCAGGGCAGACAGAAATCGAGAACAAGATTATAGGCAGAGCCAAACAAGTGGCACATCATTTTTGGAAACCCTGAAATACTGAACAGAGCCTTAACTTGGGCAGCAGATTGTTTGCACATGGTCTTTTCTGCTGCTGGTGGTTAATGTAGCAATTAAACAAAACAAAAAAACAAAAAAAGAAAACATATTGAGCAAATGCCCTGAAGAAAGGTCAAAAATTAGCTGAAAAAGGAGGTAGTATTGCTCATGTGTCTGTTTACTTGTATAACAGTGTTTGGAGGCATATCTTGCTTCTTGTGGGAATACTGATTCCATCATTTAAAGCATAGATTGCTTATGCCAAATGTAGAGCTGCAAAAGCATCTATTCCTTTCACGTAGGTGGAAATCTAAGAAATGGTGACTGCACCATGAGTGGGTATGAGACCAGATGAAATGATTTGTGTGTATACAAATGTATGTTGCGTGTTCTTGGAAAATCACCCAATTTTGTTTCAAGAAGAACCTCACAGAAAGGAGTGGGGTTTGAAAAAGAGATAATTTGCTTTCTGCTAAATAATACTTTTCAAATCCTAGTGGGGCTAGAAAGGAAGCAAATTCCCTTTGCTTTCTCTTCCTAGAAGGTGTTGAGAACATGAAGATGTTATTTCTCAAAAACAGCCTGCTCCCTAATTTTCACCCACTGTCTTTCAACCCAAGAAACATCAATAGAAGCACAAGTGGTTTTATATTTTTTCCTTAGACTAATCTGTGACAACCAGAATCATTTTTTTTTCTCTCTGGCTTCTCTTGTTTTGTATATGGTCTAGCTAATGCACTATGAAGCTTAGCAAGGAAACATCTAAGATTTTTTTTCTGCCTTCCTGAGGTAGAGGGTGAGATCTGGCATATTTACTTTTCAAGCCACAAAGGGGTTGAAGAATGGCTACATCTTAGATTTAGGTCTTTCAGCAAACAGTAGAGCTTTTATTAATACTGACATAACACAATGTAGTCTGTGCTTTCTGAAGATGTCTGTGAGTTTCCAGAATTAGACTTGTGAAACATGAAAGCGTATATCTGTGTTCTTGTACTACAATGAGTTTTTTTAATTTATGATACTTACTTTATCTTTTATTTGGAGAGAAACTACAGATGCCCAGTGATTTTTTTTATCTATCTGTAAATGACAGATCAGACCAAAATTTAATAATATTAAAACGCCTAACATGCAACAATATTTATTCTTTCAAAAAATGTTCTGTCCCCCTCACACAAAATACTTTGTTACACAGTCTAATAGTCTATAGTTATATAGTCTATAGTCTCATGTACCCATTTTGGCAGTCTTTTAAGTAATACATAAAGAAATAAGGGAAGGAAGAGAGGGGACAGAAACTCACATTTGTTGAGCCCTGCGGTAATCAAGACTCATTAATTGCAGCCACCAGAACTCCTATATATGTGTATATACATGTACATATATGGGAGGGGGACAGGGGAGAATGAGAGAGAGGGAGCAATTTATTGACTTGATCAAGGAGTTCAAGAGGAAAACCTAGCTTCACGCATGCTCTATACAGAAGTTATAACTGACATCATCAGGAATCTGAGTTACTCTGTCTCTTGACTCTGCATTCCTGTGGATCAACCTAATTCTAAGTGGGGTCTTCAATGTAGAGGTGAAGATGGCCACTAGCAACTCTAGTCCTATATTATTTGTACAGCTAGCACCCCTTTCCTTGCAGCTCCAAAGTCTTGCTGATGACCTTGATTGGCCTGACTTGGATGGTTATTCCTGATCTAGTACTGTGGCCAGACCTAAATTACATGCTCCCTCTGAGAGCTATTAGGAGCTAAGGACAGCAGGGTTGCTTTCCTGAAATTTTGATTCTAGTCCTCCAAAAAGATTATGTCTATTATAAGTTCTTATTATGTACCAGATAGCTTGAAACTACTTTCTAGAAACTGTAAATGAAACATGAAGTATAACTACCCACCCCCCAGTCTTACAGACAGGTTGAATCATGGAACTGATGTTTTCAAATGATAATTATATCAACAAACTTTTGCATGTCTAATGCTCTATTTTGCTGTTCATTTAGAAATCTAATATTACCCAAAGAATTTAAATTTCCAACAATTAGATGAGGAAACGGAGAAAAAGATACAAGCAAATTTATCCTTTGTTTTTTTTCTGAATTCTCCAAAACAGTGTTTTGATGTGCTGTTTTATTTTTTTATTTTATTTTATTTTAATATTTTTATTTATTTCTAGGAAAGAGAGAGACAGCATGAGCAGGGGAGGGTCAGAGAGAGAGGGAGACACAGACTCTGAAACAGGCTCCAGGCTCTGAGCTGGCAGTCAGCACAGAGCCCGACCCCACGAACCGCGAGATCATGACCTAAGCGAAAGTCAGACGCTTAACCGACTAAGCCACCCAGGCGCCCCTGATGTGCTCTTTTAAAAAGGCATTTACATGGCTATCTATAAAATCAAGAACTCTTTAGAATGAGGATAGAAATGGCAAAATAGTACAACCTACTCATCTGCTAATTATTGATAGATATTAACTCACTAACTCACTTCTAGAATTTAGTTACCTCAGTTGTGATTTGGAATTCTGCCAGGTTCCAATCTATGGGTTCTTTATGGGAATCCTACTCCTTTTTTTTTTCTTTTCTGTACTTTATTATTTTTTTATTATTTATGTTTTTTAAAAAATATAATTTATTGTCAAATTGGCTTCTGTACAACACCCAGTGCTCATTCCAACAAGTGCCCTCCTCAGTGCCCAGCACCTACTTTCCCCTCCCTCTGACCCACCATCAACCCTCAGTTCCTTCTCTATATTTAAGAGTGTTTTATGGTTTGCCTCTCTCTCTGTTTGTAACTATTTTTCTTTTTTGCCTTCCTCTTTCCCCATGATCTTCTGTTAAGTTTCTGTTTTTACTGCAGTTTAGTTAATCTACAATGTTACATTCATTTCAGGTGTACAACACAGTGGGAATACCACTCTTTCATCATCAAAGCCCTTCTCTATTTGACTATAAATGTAATCATATTTGTAATTTCCTTTTTTTTGCTTTGTACTTATTAAAAATATTTTTAAGTTTATTTATTTATTTTGAGAGAGAGCAGGTGAGAGCAAGTGGGGAGGGGCAGAGAGAGAGAATCCCAAGCTGGCTCTTTGTTGTCAGCCCAGAGCTCAAAGCCATGAAATGTGAGATCACGACCTGAGCCAAACTCAAGTCAGATACTTAACTGACTGAACCACCCAGGCACCTTTGTTTGTACTCTTAATGTTGAATTTAATCTTACAATTATTGTAACTTAGTGACCTAAATTCATTTTGGGACAAGGTAAGAGTCTAAATATACAAAATGTTGTAACATTATTATTATTATATGGACTTGTCTTAACCATCAAACTTGAGCTTCTGGAGGGCAGATAGGGGGATTTTCTCATCCTGACCCCTCTTGCTCATTAGAACAGTGGGTGCATACTAGAGAATCAACAAATTCTGGTTGAATCACTGATATCAAAGCCCTCATAGAATTTGCTACTGAGAGAAACTTGAAAAATCTTTCAGTGGGTATTTGAATAATCATTCTCCAGACTACTTGTTTTATAAACTTGGATACTTTTTAACCAAGTTCTTTTAAAGTAAGAGTTATAGCCACTCTCTTCCCCTGCCAACTGGCCTAAAGCCTGGCAGAAAGTCCTTCTTGATTGTCTCGGTGCAAATTTGGATGGATTCTAACCAAAGTTCACAAATTATCTGTGTATATGTGAAGATGAGTTAAGAAAATCTAATATTGATGAAATCTCATTAAATGTGGACAAGATCAGACATTGTAATAAAAAATTACATGTGTAAGCTGCTTAGATGGAATTTTATCCCTATTTATGGAAACCAAAAGGAAAAGAATTCTTTCACTCTTTGGTAGAAAATGTAGTTTCAGAAAGCAATGGACTGCAAGGCATAAGATGTTTCAAAAAACAAATAATTTGGTGAAATTTAAAACAAAGATCAGATATATTTCCTTTAGCTGGGTCAGAAACAGATATGCTCATTTCTACAAAGAAGATTTTGGATGCTTTTGAAACAAATACCTTACTATTCAATAGAGACACCCTAAACTTTAGTAGCTAACTTTTAATTTCCAAAAATTTTCTGTCCATAAAAGAGACATAATTATGCTCAAATAGACCCAACTATCCCTTGAGTTAGATAGGTATATTCAGAAATATTCCCCACTTTTACTTTTTCTACTAATTCTGTGATTTTTTAATACTAAAATTAACCATATTTTGTACCACATTGGAAGTTGAAATGGAGCCATTTCAAGTATTTCAACTTCCAGTGAGCTACAAAATACAGTAAATTTTCATTTCAGAAATCACACATTTAGTATAAAAGTGGGAATGGAGCCTCACTTTCAAATATCCATATCTGCATGCAGAGATAATTTTAATTCTCCAAGAAGCGTATGCATTTTAATAGAGCATATGGGGAATCTCACTTAAAGATGGATCACAGATGCCTTGGACTCAGACCTCACCAGATTAAATCTGTACAGCACAAAGTATAGTAAAAATTTCACTTTATGTTCTGCATAATAAGGTAATGACAAAAGTGTCTAGTAATATTAGGTTGTGCATAGAAGAACAGTTTAAAATCACTTGGGAAAAGTAAAGTTTCAGTTGTTGCCAATCCTGAAAGTTTTGTTTTTGCTGTTGTTAACACGCAGAGTCCCCAGATTTGTGCCCTCCTCTTCCTGCCCTCTGTTTTGGTTAGTCTTGTCTGAGTTTCATGCGGCTTATTATACCTTTATTTGGACAACAACCAGAAGTAGGTTATTTCTTCATTTTAATTGTTTTTAAAATAAATCTACCTTTTCTTTTTGTCTCCATTCCAATACTTAAGGATGATGGTAGATTATTCTGTTTCATTTATCATGTGGAGTACATCTGCATCTTCCTACCAAAAAGTGTGGTTTACTTAATGTAATTTCTGTGAAGGATCCAGGCCAAGACACAACAGCTTTGTGTCCTCAGATTCTCTAGATGCTGAGGGATTTGTATTTTGACAGATGTTAAACTCCTTAACTTTGATCAGTATTCCTTTAGAAATACTGTTGTTCTATTTCCTTTATAATAAAATAAGGGGAAGGAAATTGCCATGCTTTATGATCCAGAACTGATAAAAATCCTTTGAAATAAAGGCATTTCCTCTTGATTTGTCATTCTCCTAGGAAAGCTTGAAGGAAGGTACCAATTACTTCTGACTGGTGGCAAGGGAATTTTGAGCAATTCTCTATTAACATGTTTTTGGTCACTTGTCAGCTTATCTGTATGGTCTGTTAACGCTCAGCACTAATTAACAAAACTCTAAAAAAAGTGAAAAAAGGAATCCTCTAAGTTCAGTCAAACTAGCATGACGCCGAGAGCAGCTAAGAAAAAAAAAAAACTTGCTTTTCCAGAGACAGATTCCTAAAAGAAAATACCAGAGACTGGAGTTATATACAAAATTATGAGAGAATCTTTTTCACTTCCTCCTTATGCATTCTGGCCTGAGTATGCTATAGATTGAATTGTAGAATGAATTTGAGATAAAGTTGATGAAATGCATTTGATGTGCTTACTTTCATGCCCAACCTAGGACACTCCACACATTCAGCTTATCTCCTTGCATACTGATTTTTTTTTACCTGCTCTTTTGTATATTTCCCTTTCACTATTCCCGCACTCCCCAGTTTTATTGAGATCTAATTGGCATACAGCCCTGAATAAGTTTAAAGTATAGAGCATAATGATTTGACTTACATATATTGTCAAATTCTTTCACTACTTTGGACCCAATTTCTTTAGTATGTGTCAATGTCCCACTTTGTCTGGAAACTGGCTTTGATGGAACAATTCTTGACTTTGAGAATACTCTTAAACTCTCTATCACCATCCCTAGACGCTTTGCTGCGTCTGTGTGTGTGTGTGTGTGTGTGTGTGTGTGTGAGAGAGAGAGAGAGAGAGAGCGCACTTTATTTATCTTCAAGTAGAATTTAAATATCCAAATATAATTTTATTAGTGCACAAACTCCTTGTGGTAAGCACTTGGTTAAGATGTCATACTAGAAGGGAATTTTTGTCACTGTCATCACAAATAGCAGATTTCCAGGAGGTTAATGAGGCTTTGTCCTTAACCTGAGTACCTCATTATGGCTCCAGTGCTAGGATCCTCTTCTTACTTGGGATCTTTTTTCTTTATCAGAGCAAATTGTGATTCTGTGTTTAATTGGCTCAGTTCTTGCTCATAGTGGTGATTTATTTTCAGTGCTATGATGTGTCTGATATTTATAAAGGCTAGTTTAAAGGTGTAATGAATGAAACAGATTTATTACAATGGTGACACTCTACTTTCATATCTGCTAAGTGATAAAATATTCATACATTAGAAGAAATCAATTTAGAAAGCAAATATTCTTTTGTTATCCACATTTTTTAAGTGAGTGGGCTCATAGGTGGTTAGCCTGATTCACTGGATAGGAGAGCATATAGGGATCTGGCGCCAAACCCACAGTGAATAGTGAAATATCATCTTCTCCAAAATGTTTTGTGTGCAGAAGATCCACTTTCTCCAAGTGAGGGGCAGATGGTTGGTCAAGGATCCTAGATTTAGGATCTATCTTTTCTTGTCAGGGCAGGGATAACACAAAGGTCCTCTGAGTCTAGGTAAAGCTAATTTATGACAGTATACAAACAGTTCATTATAAGAAGTGTTTATAAAGATAATTACAATGTTTCTAAACAGTAGCTCCTATGTAATTTCTACCTTTTTTGGTGTGTTTCTCGACCTGAATCTCTGAATTTTGTTCAACATGTACTTCTGAACTTCTTTGTTGAATAGCTTGTTAGGACTTTTGATTTTGGGGAATAGGATCAGATGTACATCATGAAACCTTTTACCGTGTTTCCTGTAACAATGCCGAGGACATTGCCTTCTATCCATGGTCTCTAGAAATACTTGGGCTTTTTCTGAGAAGCTGTTGTAATTTCTTCTTGTGTTTACCGCAAATAATGTGACAAATTGTGTTCTCTTTTATAATTGACTCCTATAAATCTGAATTTGTGACCCATCTGTAAAAACATGGAGCCTCAGAAGATCTGTTTACATGTCAAGTCACTTCATTTTTATCTTTTTTCCTGCTTATTTTTATCCTCTGTCCTAAAATGCCACCTATTTCTTTTAATTTAATAATGTTAATTTGAATATCTCTGGAAACTTTCTTAAATGATTTCTAGGAAAATGTAGTTATAAAAATGTCAGTTTTAAAGACTTTTTATCTTTCATACTCAGTAATTTTTCCTTGTTTTCTAAAGCTCCATTTATTAAGAGGATAACAGGGAAGCTCTAGCAACAGGGTCAACTTTGTGAATAGGTGAGAAGAAGGAGAAGGATTTGGCAATGGGGCAGAAATTCCTAATCTTTCTTCTTTTTGTTGTCTTGTAACTATCCCACGAAAGACCACTGTATTCATTTCTGTGGAAATAAAGAGGTTCTGAGGGTGTGGAGAAGAAGAAAAAGAAAGAACACTATGAGCATCTGGGTGGCTCAGTCACTTAAGCATTCAACTCTAGTCATGATCTCATGGTTTGTGAGTTCAAGCCTTGTGTTGGGCTCTGAGCTGACAGTGCAGAGCTTGCTTGGAATCATCTCTCTCTCCCTCTTTCTGCCCACCTTCATGCTCTCTCACTCGCACACACTCTCTCTCTCTCCAAATCAATAAATTAATTAAAAAAAGAAAACTGTGGGGAGAAAAGGAATAATTTAAAAGGGGAGTCAGGAAGCCAAGAGGGAAGGATGTGGAGGATCAAGACAGTTGATGTCCCTCTTGGTGCCTGCAGAGCATGTCCAGATGCCACTCTGACAGCTGCTTTAGGCACAATTAGACAGCAATCAGTGGGTGGTGGGTTAATAGCCCCAAATTTCCTAAATTTTCTTCACTATTCACATGATTGCTGATATCAAACTGAAACATACAAAACAAGAAAACTTCATTGGGCCCAAACTGGTTACTTGATATCATTTTGCTTATTTCAAATTGCAAAAAACATTGTTTTAATTTAATTTTAAATTTAAATTTAAACAAATTTATTTTTATTTTTAATACTTACTTTTGGGAGACAGAGAGACAGAGTGCACACAAGGGAGGGGAGAGAGGGAGACACAGAATCTGAAGCAGTCTCTAGGCTCCATGCTGTCAGCACAGAGCCCAACACAGGGCTCGAACCCACAAAGCACAGGATCATGACCTGGGCCAAAGTCAGATGCTTAATTGACTGAGCCACTCAGTCACCCCTTTCAGTTTTTTTAAATGTTTATTTTTAAAAGACATCATAAGAGGGGGAGGGGCAGAGAGAGAAGGAGACACAGAATCTGAAGCAGGCTCTAGGTTCTGAGCTGTCTGCATAGAGGCCGATGCAGGGCTTGAACTCCCGGACTGTGAGATCATGACCTGAGCCAAAGTCGGATGCCTAACTGGCTGAGCCACCCAGGCACCCTGAAGTTTTAATTTTAAATGAAAATATATTTTTGATTTTCAGAATAATTTGTAATAATACTCTTGGAAGCTGATTTTGTAGTTCCACTATTATCATCTCATGTCCTATTTGCCATAGTGGGAGTCAGGGAAGTATGTAAGGCCGGCCTTTCTTCATGCTGCTTGTCGTAGGCTATAATTCTGTCATTTCTGACTTCCAAAGTCACTATTAGGTATTGTTGTCCTCCATGCATGGGACATGTAGGAAAGGTATCCAAAATAACTTTCACACATTCTTAAAGTGTGTCTAAAAATCATAAGTATAAAGACATCAAAATTCATGAAGGTCAATGATCACTGATATTGATCTATAACAGTAAGACCAATTTGTAGCCAGGTTTTAAAAGGTGGCTGAGCTTCGAAGGGAAATATTATTCTAAATTTTTAAATCAACATTTAATTTAATTGCAATAAGTTGTCCTTCTAGCCTAACAAACACTTAAGATGAAACCTCCACCATGCTTCTGCCTTTGTTACAAGCACTGCAGACAGCTTGCTAGCTCCTCCTTGGGCCGAGCTGTCCGAGGATAGGGATGTTAGAATTCACTGTGAAGCTAGTTACCTCAGGCTCACAGAGTTTTCATAGCCTATGACCTGCAATTGTTCTCCGTTGCTCTTATTCCTGCCCAAGGAGGAGTCCTCCTTGATCAAGACCTTGGGCTTCTCTCATTTGCAGTAGTAGAAAATCCCTGCCATCCTTAGCAGATTTTCCGCTGAGTTAGAGATGTCAGGAAAACAAAACCAACCACTGTGTCCTGAGCCAAGGAGCAGCAGTAGCAGCAGAGTAGGGATGTGGGCTTTCAGCCTACCTGTTACACTCCAGTTCCAGCTTTGCCTCCTAGGAGGTATTTTATGTCTTACTCTCCTTAGTTATAAGTGGAGATACAGTACTACAAATCACAGAGAATTCCTAGGAGGAGTGAGTTAAGACTGGTAAACTGCTAGAATAGTGCCTGATGCCTAGTGAATGCTACACATGCGTTCTTTATTNAAGTCAGGCAGAGAAGGACAGATACCATATGTTTTCACTTATAGGTGGAACAGGAGAAACTTAGCAGGACCATGGGGGAGGAGAAGAGGAGAAAATAGTTGGGGAGAAGGAGGGAGGCAAACCATGAGAGACTCTTGAATACTGAGAACAAACTGAGGGCTGATGGGGGTGGGGGGTAGGAGAAGAGGGGTGAGGGCATGGAGGAGGGCACTTGTTGGGATGAGCACTGGGTGTTATATGGAAACCAACTTGACAGTAAAATATGAAAAAAAATTTTTTTGGTAGGACTGGTAAAATCTATGCCTGCATGCAAAGCCATATTTGTTTCAAGTAGAACAGAAAACAGAAACTAGAATTGTTAGGAACTTTAAAAATTAAAGATGTAATGTTACAAAAAATAAAAAAAATAAAATCTTATAAATTTTAAGTATGTCATGTATAGTGAAGGTGAACTTGTCACAAAGTTAAATGTCTGTGAACCCATGTTTTAGCTTATCTTTATCATTAAGGGCAAAGCTATTGCTGGGTCTTCTTTAAAAATACGCATATACAGGGGCATCTGGGTGGCTCAGTCAGTTAAGCATCTGATTTTGGCTCAGGTCATGATCTCGGGGTTCGTGGGTTCGAGCCCCACATCAGGCTCTGTGCTGGAAGCTAGCTCAGAGCCTGGAGCCTGTTGCAGATTCTGTATCTCCCTCTCTCTCTGACCCTCCCCTGCTCATGCTGTTTCTCTCTCAGTAATAAATAAAACATTAAAAACTTATAAAAATACACATAGACTTACATAGTAGTATTACAAGAGAGATAATTTGGTTGGGTGACCTTAGTATGCACTTTTAAGAAACCTATAATTACACTGTGGGATTTAACCCAGCTATATTGAGGTATAATTGATAAATAACATTGTATACATGTACATTATGATGATTTGATATAAACTGTGAAAGGATTCCCCCCATCTGGTTAATCATCACATCTATCATCTCACATGTTTATCCATCCTTCTTCCTCTTAAAGTTTATGAAGCTGTTTTCTTTTTTTTTTTAATATTTTTTAAAATTTATTTCTAGGAGAGAGAGAGAGACAGCGTGAGCAGGGGAGGGTCAGAGAGAGGGGGAG
>NW_027530545.1:2894184-2915185 GCF_008692635.1 Crocuta crocuta | reverse complement strand
TCTACATTCTCTGCCACAGTTAAAAAATATATGTATATATATATATATTTATTTATTTGCATTTTTATTTTAATCATCCAGTGCTCATGATGACAAGTGCACTCCTTAATCTCCACCTATTTCATCCATCCCTTCACCCACTTCCCCTCTGGTAACCATCAGTTTGTTCTTTATGAGTCTTTGTCTTCATTTCTCTCTCTCTCTCTCTCTCTCTCCCTCTCCCTCTCTCCCCTTGTTTTGTTTCTTAAATTCAACTTCTAAGTGAAATCACATGGTATTTGTCTTTCTCTGTCTGACTTATTTCACTTAGCATCATACTAAGTCCATCTATGTTGCAAATAGCAAGATTTCATTCTTATATAATATTCCACTCCATATATATGTGTGTGTGTGTACCCCATATTTTTTGTATCCACTCATCAATCAACAGACACTTGGGCTTTTTCCATATCTTGGCTATTATAAATAATACTGTTCTAAATACAGGGTTGCATGTATCCCTTTGAATTAGTGTCTTTGTATTCTTTGGGTCAATACCCAGTAGTGCGATTGCTAGATTGTAGAGTAGTTTTATTTTTAACTACTTGAGGAATCTCCATACTGTTTTCCAGAGTGGTTGTACCAGTTTGTATTCCCATCGACCGTGCAAGTGGGTCCCCTTTTCTCCACATCCTCACCAACAACTGTTGTTTCTTGTGTTGTTGATTCTGGCCATTCTGACAGGTGTCAGGTGATATCTCCTTGTGGTTTTGATTTGCATTTCCTTAATGCTGAGTGATGATGAGCATCTTTTCATGTGTCTGTTGGCCATGTGTATGTTTTCTTTGAAGAATGTCTATTCATGTCTTTTCATTTTTATTGGATTCTTTGTTTTCGGGGTATTGTGTAAGTTTATTATATATTTTAGATACTAATCCTTTATTGAATATGTCATTTGCAAATATCTTTTTCAATTCCATAGATTGTCTTTTAGTTTTGTTGATTATTTCCTTCACTGTGCAGAGCTTTTAATTTTGATGTAGTCCCAATAGTTTATTTTTGCTTTTATGTTTTGCCTCAGGGACCTATCTAGAAAAAAGTTGCTACAGCCAATGTCAAAGAAATTACTGCCTGTGCTCTTCTAGGATTTTGATGGTTTCTTGTCTCACATTTAGGTCTTCAATCCACTTTGAATTTACTTTTGTGTATGGTGTAAGAAAATGATCCAGTTTCATTCTTTTGCGTGTTGCTACAAACCCATTTTTCCCAAACTCATTTGTTGAAGAGAGTCTTTTTCCCATTGGATCATCTTTCCTGGTTAGTCAAAGATTAAATGACCATATATTGTGGGTTATTTATGGATTTTTCTATTCTGTTCTATTGATCTGTAGGTCTATTTTTTGTGCTAGTACCATACTGCTTTGATTACTACCGCTTTGTAATATAACTTGAAGTATGGGATTGTGATGCCTCCAGCTTTGGTTTTCTTTTTCAAGACTACTTTGGCTATTCAAGTTTTCTCTGCCATAGTCTTTTAAGCAATTAATAGGGAATCACTATTTTAAACTTCTCCCAACCTCAAGTGAACTATTTTATATTTTTCTGTTTCAGTAGTGAAATCTTGTAAATAATGTTTTGACTATAATCAAATATTTATATCAGGATCCTAATAGGTCTCATAGCTTAGAAGGGGTCAGCAAACTATGGCCTTTAGGCCAAACTCAGCTGAAACCTATTTGTATAGATGTTCTATTGGAGTACAGCCATGTTCAATCATTTACATGTTCTCTATTGCAGAGTTCAGCAGTTGCGACAGAGGCTGTTTGTTCTGCAAAACCTAAAATATTAACTACTTGGCTGTTTACAGAACAAGTTCGCTGACTTCTGGTTTACATTATTAAAACAATAGTCTTTTCCAAACTAAATCTTTTATGTACATATTTGTACATCTGCTTTTTTGGGCCACATCTGCTTATCATCTGTTGTTTACTTAATATTTTCTTTAAAAAGAGCCATCATTTTTTAGTTACTTTATAAAAAACTTTGTTAAGTGAAAACATTAGTAAAGCAATAGACATGGAAGATATTTATGAAAACAAATATGCTTAACATGAATTTGTTATTAAATTCTAGCTGAATATTATTCCCTGCCAGTCTGAAAAATGCTATCTTAGGTAGTAAAGGAGGTTGTCAATTGTTAGATGATAAAGACCTTCTTGGCACCAAAAATGAAACTTTAATCATGTTTTAATCAGAAAGATTAAGTGAGAATTGGAAAAGAACACCATTTTCTCATCATATGTGATTCATGTCATTTAATGAAAACTTTGAGGACCTCCTACAATAAGTTGAGTATCACCTCTACTCTTGTACATCTGCAGTGATATGTATCATATACTCTCAGACACACTGGATAAACTACATTAATTGAAGCTGATGCTAGCTAAAGATGTGTTGAGAACTTACTCTTTGCCAGGCATCCTTTTAAGAGCTCTGTGTATAGAAACTTATTCAGTTCTCACAACAAGCTCTGAAATAGGTTCATTTTCTTTCCCATTGTACAGATGTGACCTGTAAGGCAGAAGGAGGCTGGTAACTTGCTTAAGGTCCCTTTGACTAATAAAAGGCAAAGCTGGCAATGAAAAGTAATGGAAGGTTAGGAATGTAGGCGTGACCTCCAGCTGTGCTCCTAGAAAACCTGAGATCAGTTGTAAGTTTTCACCTTTGTCTCTGTATTAGAGATATGTTCGTAGGGATTTGTGAGAAATTTCTGCTCGGAACTACTATCTTATTAAGGAAACACCTTATTATTTTATGTATTTTTCTAAAATTGAGGGGTCTCTTTTCTAAGTTGAAGTTGCTGAGAATGGACATTAATGAATAAAAATGATTATATGATTTTATTCTGCAGTAATAGTGAAACATCTTAAAAGTTGTAAAATGGCCAGTTGTGTAAAGATGCAATAAAATTCTTGAGATTATATATTACATTAATAAATTTGTGCTGGCAATGTAATTTGGTAGAGATGTTTTGGTAAATAAGTTTACCAAATAAGTTTACCAATGTGGTTCTTAAGTTTTAAGGACCATACTAAGTTTTATTTCTTAAACCTGTAGATTCTAATAGTAATGAAGTAATGCAAATATTATTAACATTAAAGATATTTTGCAAACATACAAAAAATAAAACCAATACAACCTTTGGAATAAAGTAGATTCCAGAGTGTGAGTATATTGCCCAGTCCATAGAAAGATGGTAATGGGCTACAGAATGTGGTACCTCAAAAAATGGCACCCTGACATATTGAATATTTTAAGCTGAAGGAGTTTGAGAAGATAGCAAAAGCAGGAAGGTCACTATTGGTCATAAAACTCTACTTGACCAGTACCCTCCCTATATACTGGAGACAAGGAGCATCCTTATCTCTGAAGACTAGAGGATACAGAGAAGAATACTAACAAACTGCCCTTGCTCAGTTTCCCCCAATTCACTGCACTTCCCTCACACTCCTTGATCTACTGTATTTCTTCATGACTCTTTATTAAACCAAACATAAAGATATTCAGATTTAACTATTCTTCCAGTTCTCTGTTTCCTTATGAAGGCTTCTGTGTTAGGTAAAACTTGTATTAAATACCTTTGTATGTGTTTCCTTTTTTTAGTTTGTCTTTGTCAGTTTAATTTTCAGACCCAGCCAGAGATTCTGAGAGAGTTGAGGAAAACTTTTTTCCTCCAACGATGGCAACAGACTAAAGACTTAATTACTATAATATCTGAACCAAAGAGTAAAGGAAATGATATTTTTATTCAGAGGGAGCTAATTATATGAGCCAGGTGGGAGTCCCCACTTTGGTTTGGGCTTTTGAGTTTTCATTGGTACCATATTTGGTAAAAACTGTGGCCATGTATGGCAGAAAGAACCAGGCTGTATTTGATTTCTGGCTCTGCCTCTGGACAGTTTTACATTGCTTAATTTCTCTGGGTCTTAGTTCCTATTCATCAAGCAGAGATTAAAAAGGGCCTGTCCTGTTATAAGTACTGCATGAGACCATGTGTATAAAGGGTCTCAAGAACATAGTTCTTCCAGGAAATGTTAGCTATTTTCCTTCTCTTGTTTGCTTTCTTTAACATTGAGTGAAGCATGAAGACCAAACCAATTGGGACTGAATAACACAGCCAAGGGTGTTTGCTTTGCCTAAGGTGTGACAATTCTCTTTGTGATGTGGAAGCTGTATTTTTTACTTTTTGCCACCAAATATTTAATTTGATTCAGATTTCAAGTTCAGCATTAAATAACTTTCATTCATATGCAAACACCAAGTAACTCTGTAACAGAGGACCCAAGCTACTAGGAGTTGAAAGGGGAGTTTTAACAGCCTTGACCTTGACTAGCCCTGTGACCTTGAGCAAGTTAAATGTTCTATGCCTTAGTTTCCTCATCTGTAAAATGAGGATAATAAGAGTACATTACTCAGAAGGCTAGAAACATTTAGATTTTGATTTTATAGATTTATAACACTATCTGGCCATTATAAACACTCTACATATTGTTAAACACTTTGTTTCTAAAAAACCTTAATGAAGCAATAGTTTTAAGTCTTCTTAAAGCTGTGGGTAAACATTATTTTATCATTATACCACAAATCCTCCATATATGACCTCTTAAATGTTGAAAAAGTTGGGCAAAGGCTGGATTCAACTCTGCTGTCTTTAGTCTTCCTGAAGTATGTTATCTTGTTGTCAAGGTAACAGGATTTAAGTAGGTTTTGTAAGATGTGAATGGGAATCTTTAAAAGAAAATAGCACTAGAAAACACTTTCGAAAGGGAGATGGCTTAATAACAGACTTTTAATGAAGGAAAAGTGGCTAAATCTCATTGAAGGCAGAGAATCGATTGCTCTGCAGTTCAGTTGCTTTATTGAAAGTCACCTGTATTTTCAAACAAGAGCTTGGCATTTAATATCCCCATAATAATGGGACAGAACTTTTGAGAGTGAGAACAAGAAGAGCTGGTAAAGACTTTTTCCCTTGAAAAAAGATACAGTGGCAATAGATTTCAGTGACTTATGTTTGGAGGAAAAATGATATGTGAAGAGATTTGACAGAATGAGTTTTAGCAGTATATCCATATAATTTCACCTAGCTTCTCTGTTCGAATTCTGGAACCAACTCCACTCAGGTGCTAAGTTGAAAGTTATTAATAAAACAAATCTAGGAAAATTTAATTTGGGAACACATAATCTCACTTATACATTACCCAATTTAAATTGTTCGGAAGAAGGACTTCTATTTTGGCTTCTACCGTGAATCCACTTGTTATGTTAGAGAAGGCAGTTAGATTCGAAGAGCATACCTGGAGGCCAGCATAGAGGACATCATGGCCAGCTACTGCAGAAGTCGGAAACTTCTCCTGGCAGCACATCACAAGAAGCTGGCTCAAACCGGACAAGCCCAAGATGGCCGGTGCCATGACGGGAAACCTCTGACCACATAAAGAAGAAAAAGCTGGAAACCCTGCTTCCAAGAAATCCCTGCTCTAAGCAATGAATATTCCACCTCCTACTTAACAGTTGTCAATAAAAGATAGAAACCTGAGCCCTGAGGACCCATCACAGAGGCTCTTACACTCTCTCAACCTCCCTTTCCCCCATTGTAAGAGTGTACTTTCACTTTAATAAAGTTTGCTGCTTATGTTGCTTGTCTGCTGTGTTGTGTGCGTGTCCTTGAATTCTTTTTCCTGCTAAGACCAAGAACCTTTGGTGGTGCCTGTGGGATAGGATGGGCCAAGGCCCCAGGACCGTGGTCTCTCTAGTTTACCTGGCAGCAGTTATAAGAACAAAAATATATTTCTTCTCTTTGGGAGATGCCAAGAAAAGAGGAGTGGATGAGAAAAAAGAGAAAGGTATGCTAAATGTTTTACAGCTTTTTGTTAATTGTATTTTGATCTTAATATAATACATACTGTTTAGTTAACCTGATAACTGTATATTAAAAACATGTTAGCCATCCTAATTATGTGGAGCAGAGTCTTGACTGCAATTCATAGAAATTGACTCTAGTTTTTTTTTTTTTTAATAATAAAAAGGCAGTCCTGCTTGAGATTAGTATTGATTGAACTCCACGCTGATGGCCAATGCCATTGCAAATGATTCTAGACATTTCCTATTCTTTGACGTGCTTGCTCCAGATTCAAAGTCCTGGGCAGAGAGCCAGCTGGCTAGCCTGGGCCACTGCTTTGTGCCCTGGATGCAAAAGGGGGGAGCTGAACCATCTGCTTCTCTTTAGATGCCATAGTTCGTGGGTGGGAACTTGCTTCCTACCAAGTCACACATGGAGGTCTCCCTTAAGTTAGGAAGGAAGTTTAGATACTGGGTAGACAATAACAACAAATACCTTAGAGTATAATTTTTTTTCTTAAATTTTATTTTTGAGAGAGAGAGAGGGCACAAGTGGGGGAGGTGCAGAGACAGAGGGAGACAAAGGATAAGAAGCAGGTTCCCTGCTGGTAGCAGAGAGCCCCACGTGGGGCTCGAACTCCCAAACCAGTCAGAGGCTTAACCGACTGAGCCACCCAGGTGCCCCTAGAGTGTAATTTTTAAAAACTGTAAAAAAAATAAAGGAATAGAACCAAACTGTTTTATATATGTGCCATATATATGGTTGGCCATACATATATAATTCAGGAACTTGGGTTGCAATTAATATCTTATTAGAAATAGGTACCTTCCTAGATGTCCTGGAAATGCAGCTTCATCCCACTCAGGGGATTTAAAAACTTCTGGCAAGCAAAGTATCCCTCTCTCCTGACCCATAGGGAAGGGGAAGAAAGAAAGTAGAGATGGTGTTTTTTCCTGAACACTAGACTTTCCTAACGGTAATGTCTTCTCTTTCTAGTCTGGCTTTTAAACTGACTAGGTGATGTTTGTACAGCTGGTAATAGTCCTGCTAAGAGTCCTCTCGAAAAGCTCTACAGGGAAATGTCTTGTACCGACTCCTGGTGGTTATTAGAACTTAGAAGGTGCATGTACAGCATCTTTTATTCTCAGCTTGGGGTCTTGATCTTAATTCCAGACAAAAGGAAAAATTCCTATTGTTACCCACTAGCTTTTATTTCGTGCTACTGCAGAGAACAGGATAGATGAATCAGGTAAATGGCACTCAAAGACAGGACAGAAGAAATCTCTCTTGAGATCTAAGAACCTGCAGATGCAAGGGTACAGGGTATGCTCTGGAAAAGATGTAGAGTAGGACCAATATCAAGTTATATCCTAGAGATGATAATGAATTTCAGGGTCTAGAGGAAAAAAGGTGACTAATGATTTTCAAAATTCTATTAAAATATTAAAAACAGATATTGTCAAATATATTAAAAAAATAGAGCAAATTAGGCCTTGGAAGAAAAATTACCTGATGAAAATCAGGGGATCATAATAAAGTTTTCAGACATGGCAAAACTAGTGTTACGGGACTGCAGTGAAAATTAATATGCTTGTATTAGAATTTATTTTAGGCTCAACAATTACAGACATTGTGATGATAGGGCAACAGATAAGTGTTACAAATGTAGACAATGTAAAAATAATAATCTCAAAAGTGAAATAATGGGAGATGGGAGAAAAAAGTGTGAGGTAGAAGAAAATGTAACTATACTTCATTAGCAGGGAGTCAGAAAATATATTCTACAGTGGATACTTCAAAGAAATATGGTTTATCATTTAAACTTTATTTAAAAAGACAAAGACAGCCAGAAGCAACTTTGTAAAAGATAGAAATAAAGCCCTGAAATCAGAAAATATAAGTGAAATATTAAGAAAAAGAACAAAGTATATTTGTTTTAAAAAGTAAAGATCAATGAGATAAAGTGCTTTTAACAAGAGAAAGATTCTCAGATTAGTTCCCATGAGAACAGGGATTTTTGTCTGTATCATTCACTGTCGTATCCTTAGTCTACAGAACAGAGATGAAGTCAAACTGGCTTGAAAATGAAGGGACTATTTGGCTTCTATGTTTAAAAAAAGAAACTTAGTAAATTTTAAAGATCGTACTAGTTTTATTAAACAATTCATGAATCAAGCAGCAGCTAACCTAGAGATACAAAGAAGCTCTGGGGACCTGTACTAAATGACAAGACTTTTCTAAGGAAGTAGAAGGGACAAGGAAGTTGTACTAAGAAAAAAAAAAAAAAAAAGCAGATTGGTTATTTCAAGGTTACTTTCCTTTGGGGAATGGCTGGGGTCTGTCTGGCTAACTATCTACATAGTACCAATGAGGTGATTCCTGGTTGACTGGTTTAAGATCCCATTTCTGGGAGAGCTGAAACTACACTTACCTCAAAATCTTGGTTTGGTGATGGGGCTTGGCCTAAGTGACCGTTGTGGGTCTGTTGTCTAGTTTTTAAAACCTGTAACCAAAACTTCAGTGGAATAGTGAATGCCATAGGGTCTGTGGCTTTGTTTTTCAGTGACGGTCCCTGGTGTGTACCCTATTTTTGTCCTTGTTCTCAAGTTTGCCTCATAGTGCTAAGGGGGCTGCCCATAGTAAAGTCATTCCTCATTCAGTCTTTACTCTCCTCCTTATACCATGCTCTCCCCTGCAAAAAATCCCAACGGCTCTAAATCAATTACAGTGGAAATGCAGACAGGATTACCTACTGGTTAATTTTGTAGATCAGAGTTCTCAAAGTGTAAACCACAGATCTCCAGGGGTTCCAAAGTCTCTTTCAAGAGATCTGCAAGGTTAAAACTATGTTTATAAGAAAACCAGAAGATGATTTGCCCTTCTCACTGTACTGACATTTGCCATGATGATTCAAAAGCTGATAGATAAAAGTGTTGGTGCCTCAGCATGATTCAAGACCATAGTACCAAACTGCACTGGTGATCATTGTAGTTTTCCCTGACAGTCACTGGTAGCCAAAATGCAAGTTTCACTTATGAATGTCATTGACAACGCTAAAAAGACTTAATTTTGTTAAACCTTGACCTTTGAATGCAAATCATTGTAATATTTTGTGTGATGAAATGAGAAGTAAGCATGAGGGGTGCCTGGGTGGCTTAGTCGGTTAAGCGTCCGACTTTCGCTTAGGTCATGATCTCGCGGTTCATGGGTTCGAGCCCCGCATCGGGTTCTGTGCTGACTGCCAGCTCAGAGCCTGGAACCTGTTTCAGAGTCTGTATCTCCCTCTCTCTCTCTGACCCTCCCCTGCTCACGCTGTAGCTCTCTCTCCTAGAAATAAATAAAAATATTAAAAAAAAAAAGGAGTAAGCATGAAGCACTCATGTAATATCTTGAAGTACAATGAGTGTTTCTGGTTGTTCAAGGAAAGCATTTTGAAATAATTTGAGTTGTAACTGAATTAGCTGCTTTTTCCCCATGTAACATCATTTTATTTCAAAGAACCAGTGGCAGAAAAAATTATTATTATTCAGACTGGAATATTTGACAGCCATTTTATTTAAAACAAATGAACTGAATCTGTCACTTCAAGGGGACCACTGATCGTATTTTTTTTTTTTTTTGGCAAAAGATAAAATTCAAGCTTTCAGGCAAAAATTTGAATTTTGGAAAACTTGTGTCTGCCACCATGAGCTCAATAGCATCCTGATATTAAAAGACTTTTCTGATTATGTTGACGGCGCTATTACCAAATGTGATCTTTTTTGACATTGTACAATGAAATATGTCAGCATTTAGAGTATTCACATAACTTAGATCCGATCACATTACAAAACAGACCAATACATTTTAATATAACAAAATGCTTAAGGAATACAAAACATTTGTTTATATGATATGGTTTTAGATCCCATATTACGATTAATACTTAAGATACCAGTTGTTGATAGAGTGAAAAATCAGAAAATATCCATAATTGTCTGAAAAAGCCATTTAAACTACTCTTCTTTTTTCCAGCTACGTATCTGTGTGTGTATGGATTTTCTCCTAGTAATTCAATCAACATAAATTGAATGCAAAGCAGATGTTAGACTTTAACTTCTATTAAGATTTTAAGAGATTTGCAGAAATGAAAAAGAGTTCATCTCCTCTCTGTACATTTGTTTTAATACTGAGTGCTAAAAATGTAGTTACTTTCCATAAAAAGATGATAGTTGTAGTAATATATAATAGGTTTATTGTGTTGCTGTTTTAAAAAAATGAATTAATAAACATTTAAAATTTTCTCAGTTCTATTTAGGTTAATCAGGCATTATTCATGGACTTGGATGGTGACTCAGTTCAACCTAAATTATATAGCTCCCAGACAACTAGGGGGAGATTGGATAATGTTCGGAAGGCATAGCAGTTTTCTGCTCCATGCTGACGGGTAGAATCCACATTAAATATATAGCCATCAAAAGACTTTGTACACCAAATAACATACTGTGTAGAAATACTGGTTGGCAATTTGATATTAGTAAAAGATTTTTAAGTCCTATCTTTTAGCCCATGACAGATCAAGTAGATGAAAAATAAATCACTCTAAATTCAGAATGACATGATTGATATGGGTATTCTAATATTTGTATGCTAATTTCATAAGATAACCTTTAATAAAAATTTACCATTAAGTCTGAGGAATCCTTAACATATTAAAAATTAGAAACACTGGAGACTACATTCTCTGACCACAATGCAGTTGAACCAGGAATTAACAGAAACTTTCATACCTAAGAACCTAAGATAAAAACAAACATCTCAGGTCCACTGTGCTGTGCAATTCTGGGGGCACCATTCACATTGATTCCAAGTTATATTACAGAGAGTGACATCCAAATAGAATACAATTAGGTAGCAGTTATACTTGGGTAATGTGCCAATCCTTGACTTCATTTTTAAATAACTCTTATGGAAAAAAGAAATTTAAAATTTTAGACTATCTAGAAATTAAATTATATTTCCATATGGGCTAAAGTGATGCTAAGAGTAACAGTTACAGTAACTGTTTAATAGTAACTTTTAAACAGTTATGGTATAAAACATAAATATATTAAAAATTCAGTATTTCCTAACCCAAGAAGTTAGGAAAAGATAAATAAAATACACCTAAGTAAACAAAAAAGAATTGAACCTTATAGTATAAATTAATAAATTAGAAAACAGAAAACAAACTGTAATTGATAAGCAAGTCACAAGTTAGTTATTTGGGAAACTAAATGAGTAAGTGTAAACAAGCAAGAGGGAACAACATGCTCAAATCTAAAAATCAAAATACAAACGGGGGAAATAATCAAAGAGAAAACTAAGTTATTAGATGATGTCACAGAAAAATACTAAGGAGAAATCAGAAAGAAATTAGTGATTTTCTAGAAAAAATGAAAATGACCAGAACTGATTCAAAAGCAATACAAAATGTATACAAAATACTAAACAATGATCCAGTTCCCAGAATGAAAGATTAATAAGTTTGATAATTTTAATTTTACAAACATGTACAAAACCAACAATACCATAAACAAAGTAAAAAGTAACACTAAACACTAGAAAAGTGCATTTCTATCATCTCTCTCTCTACCTATATCGTCTTGTCTATGTCTCCTTCGAATATATATTGAAGATGCATAAAGACGAATTTCCTTAATATATATAAGATATAAAAACCAACAAGAATAAGAAAGCTCATTACAAAATGGAGAAGAATATATGCTGACAGGTCATAGGAAGTACATATAGATAGTAAATGAAAGGTATGTGATCTGATATAGAAATGCAAAGTAGAGGCACCTGGGTGGCTCAGTAGGTTAAGCTTCTGACTTCAGCTCAGGTTGTGATCTGGGAGTCATTGAGTTCAAACCCTGTATCAGGCTCTGTGCTGACAGCTCAGAGCCTAGAACCTGCCTTGGATTCTGTCTGCCTCTCTCTGCCCCTCCCCCACTCACACTCTGTCTCTCAAAAATGAATAAATGTTAAAAAAAAATATCTTTATATAAAAAATTGGAAAGCAGCAAAAGTTGAACCACATTTTTCCACTATCAGAATGACAAAGGTTCAAAATTTGGGTGGGGAGAAAGAAGGTAGTGTTCTTTGATACAGTCTCAGCAGGAGTGAAGCTAATAATCTGTGATCATTTTGAATGATCTATGAGAAAATTACAAAAAGTGTGTACCCCAACTGCTGCTTAAACTTTAGCCTCACCCACATGGCAAGAGTTATGGGAAAAGAGACCGAGACAGGTTCTCCTCCCTCCCCTTATCTCAAGCCACGTAAGGAAATCTTCCAAGATGCTTCAAGCAGGAGGGAAGAAATACTAAAAGAACAGTCCTGGCTTTCTTTCCCCGCTGGAGAAGAGTGAACTACAATCAGATCTGAGTGAAAGGAGATTTAAATTGGATGTGAGCATAAAGTTTGGGTTTTAGACTAGCCTAGATATTCTAATTTCCGAAAGTAAAAATGACTGGAAAACTAAGCAGTTTGCTTGCAGGGCAGAGACAAACGTTGAGTCTGAATGAAGTGGTATTGCTCATTCTTCATGGAGGTCAGCTTAGCTAATAAACCATTATGTGCCCCTTCACTCAGCAACTGTACTTTCAGGAATTTATGTCACAGATACCAACAAGAGGGCCAGATATGTGTACAGTGATGTTCGCTGAAGTGCTTGTTTAGAATATTGAAAACAGCTGACAGGTTTCACAGCATAAGAGTCAAATAAGTTATTGTACAGTTCTATTCTGCCATTTTACAGCTAATAAGAATAGTGGGTGTAGTCATATGCACATAGGCATAGAAAAACAATTGGTATATTTTAAGTGGGGAAAAAATCAAGTTTCAGAACAGAACAGTCACGTTTCTGTTAGAAAAAGGGGAATATTCATAAGTTCGTGATAGAGATAAGGATTGTATACTTTTTGAATAAACACATCCATTAATTTCTTTAATTTTTTCTTTAAAAATAAAGCCTCAATATATACCTGGTATAAAATATTTTTTCAGTACAGAAATGTGAAGAGTAATGAAATAAAATACCTCTGTTTCTATCCTCCTCTTCTTACTCTTTAAAGCTTTTAATAGCTCTGTAGATATATAATACCCGTATATAGAATTCTTTTTAAAAAGATCATATATTGATTTTATAACTTAAATACATAAAGAGAGAAGCAAAAGAAAAATACCACTCTTTTAGGAAACCATATGGTTCCATATTTATCATGAAAGTTTGAAGCTCAGCTAATTGAGGAAAGCTCGTTTATAATTTTATGTGCTCTTGTTCTCTTTGACCTGCTATTGTGCTTTGATTTGAGTATTTCCAAATGCTGACCACTTCCTTTCATGTTGTGTCAAAGTCCTATGAAACAAGAACTGGTGTGTTGAACCAGAGGCTGTGTTCGGCCAAGGCTCTATCATGGTGTCATGGGGGAGGGTTTGCTTATTAGAAACCCAAATGGGCTACCTGCACCCAAATCTGAGGCTGTACAAACTTGGAAGTCCACTCTCACGGTGATTCCTATGTATGCCATTTGGATTCTCATGTAGTAAGATTCAGTGGGATGTATGAAGTGAATGTATACCAATAGACTTTCTACTTTCCATCCTTTAAAGCTTTTCAGAAATATCAGCTCATATTT
This sequence comes from Crocuta crocuta, assembly GCF_008692635.1. NCBI lineage: Eukaryota > Metazoa > Chordata > Mammalia > Carnivora > Hyaenidae > Crocuta > Crocuta crocuta. The sequence continues at coordinate 2,901,646 of NW_027530545.1, read as the reverse complement.
TCGGGCATAATTACGAATACTAATCCCACAAGATGGACCCAGGAGAGAAAGGTTCTGGTGTACAAAATTTTGGAACACGTTGCATACGATATCACTGCTTTGGATAGTTTCTGCCTATTAACATATTAAAGGTTTGACTTAGCACTTCTTTAAGAACCCGAACACAGGGCTCTGTCCCATCCCCCAAATTCCTGTTAATATCATAAAGTCTTAAACTGATCAGAGTTCACAAGTTGCAAGCTGTGAAGGGAAGGGAAGCTAACCCTTTTCTGGGAGCAATTCAAGGAGGGTTTAGGCTGACTAGGCAGTTTTCCATAGCAGGAAGGCGATAGCAGGCTCTGAGTTTAGTTTCCAACCCTCTGTCCCTTATATTTAATATAAGTCTGGGTACTTTTTTCAATATTCCTTAGTTTGAAAGCTATAAAATGTGAAAACTACTTTCCTGTGTTGTAGGATGGATTAAATGGGATGAAGTATCTAAAGCCGGTGCTCAAAAGGTATTTCTTTCTATTCTTTTTTATTTTCATTTATCATGCTTTCTCTTCTCATTGTCCCATTTTACTAACTTGAAGGCAATCACTTTCTGCCTCCAAAAAACCTAGAATTTTTTTCCTTCTTTTCCCCCTGAAATTTTTCTATCTTGGCACTTAGTGTCTCTTTTTTGGAATGATTAACCAAGAAGGTATGGCCAAACCAAATAGAAACAAACTGTATTTTAAGGGTGATGAATCACCTATTTTTGTTTAACATTTGGCTGCATAGAAACCTTCAGCTTTAAACAAAAGTTTTTTTCTTATCTACTTACCAATATTCATAACAGTCCTAACAGCTCATAGAGTTACAGAATCTCTTTTGGAGGATTTGATTTTGCTTTCTTCTCATTTACATTTCATATTTATCATAATCATTTTGCTGATCCTACCTCCTATAAAAGTAGTATCTTACTTTGATGATCTTTTAAGGACAAATGAAGCCATTTCTTCTACATAAAGCTTTCTTCTTTTGTTCTAGCCAGTGAACATGATTTCTTTTTAAATTGTGTAACTAGATTTGATTAATGTGAACAACTTACTGTGGTATTTAATCACACACTTGCCTGAAGCAGTTAGACTCTATCTCTTCTCATTCCAAAGAGAACAGAAAGTTCCTGGAAGGTAGCAATTATTTTTCAAATTTCTCTTGTATTCTTTATGAGGTCTAACATGGTGGTATACTGATTAATTAATTTCTTCAATCAGGCATGATTTGTACATTATCTAAATCATTGCTATTATCATCTGAATATTGCCATCCCTCTTTTTCTGTGACTTTGTCCCATGAGTTATCCTGGTTGTTTTAAAACAGTATTTGAACTCCTACTTCAGGGAAATCTAGTGTAGAGTAGGACTGGGGACTCTGGAAGTTTTTATGTTTCATGTAACTATGTGCCACTGTAATCAGTTCTTGCAATCAAGTGATTTAATAAATGCATTGCAAAACCAGGGCATAAGGGTTGAAAAAAGACTGTGAAGTTGCAGCTTGAGAGGTTTAGGATGAAATAGAGCACAAAATTTCTATGAAAATCAACAAATAAGATTATGATCTATTCAGTAGCTTTCTGATGTAATCAGCTTTAGGAAGCCCTTCATTTTCCTTCAAATTTTGTTTTCTTGAGAGAAGGCAGGTCATGAATAGTAGAAGTTTGAAAAGATATGGGAAGAATCATGCAATTTGCTGTTATATTACTGTAAGGGAGGAAAACGCCACAGGGAATGCCTGAACTTTTTATTCCCTACCCCGATAATCAGTCTCTAGGTTGAAACTCTTGGCTATTTACTCTTCCACATTTCCAATATCCAATTCATGTTCAAGTTCTATTGGTTTCTATCTCACAGTGCATCATAAATTTACACCTTTATTTCTACATTCATCCACAACTATAGGTTAAACTCCATTAGCCCTGGTCTGGACCATTGTGAAGGTCTTCTATCTTTTCTTGCTACCATGCTTTTTTCTTCCAAATTCCATTTTCCATGCTGCATCCTCAATCACATGCCTTAAGCAATATCACATCAGGTAGTTTTCTGCTCACAAAAATGACAAAATTCAAATGTTCATGTTCCACCTACTGCTGACTATTCTTCTATTCTTTATCTAAAAAGTCTTTTTCAATGCACAACCTATAGCCTAACCATACAGCAAAGAATTACTGTTCTTTGTTACAATCTACAGTTTTTGTTTCCATTTTTGTTATCATTCTATTATGTGTATTTGGAATGCACTATTTTTCATCCCTACCTATTGAAAATTTTGATAGAATTTGAAAATATTTTGGGGCACCTGAATGGTTCAGTTGGTTGAGCACTGAATCTTGATTTCAGCTCAGGTCATGGTCCCAGGTTATAGGATTGAGCCCTGCCTTGGGCTCTGTGCTGAAAGTGGAATCTGCTTAAGATTCTCTTTTTCTTGGGGCTTCTGGATGGCTCAGTTGGTTAAGGGTCCAATTTCGGCTCAGGTCATGATCTCATGATTCGTGGGTTTGAGCCCTGCATCGGGCTCTGTGCTGACAGCTCAGATCCTGGAGCCTGATTCAGATTCTGCATCTCCCTCTCTCTCTGCCCCTCCTCTCTCTCTCTCAAAAGTAAATAAACATTAAAAAATTAAAAAAGATTCTCTTTTTTCCTCCCTGTGATCTTCTCTTCAGCTCATGCTCTCTCTCTCTAAATTTAAAAAAAAAGGAATTTGAGTAAATTTTGTTACAATTCCCTTCATTTCCAAATAATTTCTATTGATTCCACTACTTACTTGTATTGCTTTTATTTCATATTCTTTTAATTTCTAATTTAAATTTAACTCATTTATTTAATTAATAAATCTAATTATGACAAGAGAAGGCAGTTAATTTCAGGGGCACCTGGGTGGCTCAGTCGGTTAAACATCCCACTTCAGCTCAGGTCATGATCTCATATCTTGTGAGTTCAAGCCCTGTGTTGGGCTCTGTGCTGAGAGCTCAGAACCTGGATCCTGCTTTGAATTCTGTATTCCCATCTCTCGCTGCCCCTTCCCTACTCGTGCTTTGTCTCTGTCTCTCAAAAATAAATAAACATTAAAAATATAAGAAGGCAGCTTCATAACCATCCACATTAGGAGGGGTACATTCCTAACCCAATATTCTCTTAACCAGATCCCCAAAATACCCACTGCTACTCCAATGGCACCTTACACATCCATGATATAGAGAAGTTAGAGTGGAAAGAGAAAGTGGTATTAACTGATTTTAGATATTTCTAAAAAGTTTTCAAGAATATGTAATAATATAAAACATTGCTAGGAGTTGTCCTTGGTTCTTGGAAGTGGTCCAAGCAAATGAAGTAGAAGCTTGAGCTTCCTTAATTTGATTATAAATCTCCTGGTCTTGGGTAAGCCACTGATATTATGTGACCTGCCTATAATCATGTGATCTCTTTGTAGTTTTTTTCATATAGAAAATAAAGGAATTGAACTAGATAATCTCTAAAGTTCCTTTTACGATTAAGTTCTAGAATGATAGTTGTATTAGAGGAGGGAGTGTTTATGGTACTCATGTTGCTGTATTAAACAAGATGAGGGTATTCTAAGGACTGAGAGACATAGAAGGAATGTCAGATATGTCAAGTATTATATTTTGATTATCTGAGAAAAGTTTAGTTGGCTATGGAGTTGGAGAGGTCCTTGGAGACAAATTAACAATGTGAGCAAAAAGCAATCCCAATTCTATTCATTGTAGCATTAAAAAATTTTTTTTCATGTTTGTCTATTTTTGAGACAGAGTGCACATGAGTGGGGGAAGGACAGAGAGAGAGGGGGACAGAGGATCCAAAGCTGAGAGCAGTGAGCCTGATGAGGGGCTTAACCTCAGGAATCATGAGGTTATAACCTGAGCTGAAATTGGATGCTTAGCTGACTGAGCCACCCAGACACCCCTCATTATAGCATTTTTAAGACTGGAAACAACCCTATATTCCGTGGTATATTCACATGGTAAGATATTGGAAAGTTGTAAAAACCAATGAGTTGCCCATCTCTGTCTACATGGAATGAACTTCATAGGAAGTTAAATAAACAAAAGTAACAAATTAAACATTGTTTAGCAAAACGCCTTTTACCTAAAAAGGAGAAAATATGAACATGTGTTATATATATGTGTGTGTGCATGTGTCTGTTACTTATATTAAAAAACAAAATATACTGAGAAAAATGAATAAGAAACTTCTGTGAAGAGGCTGGACAAATCTGGCAAAGAGAATGTCAGGGTGGGAATGCACTGGTTCTTATGTGAAGGTACATGAAGGATGCCTTCTCTTGTTATCTTTTAATTTATTAAGTAAATAAAAGAAAATTTAAATAAAAAATTAAAGGAATATTAATCTAACCAGGGAAATAGGCTAGATTATTGAGTGAGGGTATAACCAGTACAAGTCAGAAAGTGGGAAAACCTACAAGTCTAATGACCTGGTGTCCTCAACAAATAAATTATAAATACTAAAAGAAACGTAAGGAGTATATCAGCTAAATGCATTATCAGGATCTTATTTGAATAAAGCAACTATAAAGATAAATAGACAAACACCAACAATAGTAAGAGAAGCCCAAAACATTGTATGGGTGATTTTTTTACTGTACTCTATATATTTGATAATATGAGGTATTCTTATGTGTTACCATTTTTATGTGGGATAAGGTTGTTCTATCACTAGAGAGATTATCTTTATGCTTTAGATTATTTATACTTTAGAGATAATATGTTAGAGATTCAACTCAAGTAATTACATAAGAAATGATATGATATGTGAGATTTTTTTCAAAGTAATGAAACCGAGATGATGATTTAGGTGGATGGATATGTGTGAAAAATCTATAATATGACATTTAAAAATATAGTTAAGTGAAGAAAAAGAATTAGGTCATGCATGAATTCCAAGGAATTGAGGCTGTGCTGATCTGTAAGGTACTAAACCCAAGGTGGAAGTCAGCAATAGATATCTGTAGAAAAGATCATTTTGTACCAGGGCTCATTGTCAGAGAGCTGAAAAGGGGGAGGATGATGAAGGGGATATAAGCAGAAGATGGCTTTTTAAAATTCTCTTCTCCATCAGCCAGTCTCCCACTTTTACTTCTCTGTCTTTGCATAGTTTAGATTTCTCTAGGTTGCTTTCTCTTGCTTTCTCTTCTTCGTCCTCCGTCATTTCTTATTTATTTTTTTCACTCTTGGATTACCCTTCATGCCCTAGGCATAGTATGCAAAAAAGGGATTTTCAATGTATTTTGGAAAACTTTGTATTTTCTCTTTATGGATTCAGTAGTAGATTATTTTATATGTAGTTGATCATACACGCAGGTTTGGCTGGAACAGTCATGATTTAGGACTCTTGTCCCAGGGAAATTACTAATAGCACCCCTGTCCCTCTTAAAAGTGTGCTGGATTATATTTTTCTAAAATGTTGCAATTGTCAGCTGTTGTTCAGGTTCTTTAAAATGTAGTTACTTAACGCTATCATGTGTCTGAACCCGCTCCTGTTTTTCCCCATGCCATACTCTGGTGGGCTGGCTCATGTGGGTCAGTGGTTCTCAACAGAAATGGAGTTTCTACTCTTCTTCTAGAACATTTTGCCAAGTAGACATTTGTTCTAATGAAAAGAGCTTATCTTTGAGAGATAGAACATTAATGCACTGGCAGCCACATGCCCCTTTCAATAGATTCATTTGGCAGAATTAAAATATTTTGAAGCAGAGAGAAGGATCCCCAGGGAACAGAGGAGAGGAGAGGCCTATTTCAGTCAAGAAGGAAGATGCCAATCACAGGCACTTGTATGGAGGGGAAGCCAAATGCGGGGGCTGGAATGGGACCCAAAGGCTGAAAAACATCAGTGAGAGGGTTGGAGTAAAATATGGAAGTTGAGATTAGGAAGAGTCCAAGGCTACGTGAGGTAACAGTTTTGTTTAAGTAGGTGATACCATCATCTCTACTGTAATAAGTGCAACAAAACAACAATATTGCAGTGAAACACAGGTTGGCAATCAATATCTTTATTTCTCCTATACCTTCCCTTAATTACAATGTAAAAAGTAAATCTTGGTCAATTTATTATTCTCTCAAATCGGTTTCTTACCTTCCTCAGATTTCTGTTTCAGGGGACAGTGAGATACCCAGACATGTACGGAGGGAGATGGTAAACCTGGTTCTCGGTATCACTGACCTCATAGCATCCTCTTAGGTACACTCATTCTTGTGTAGTTTTGTGTCCTTAAGCTTCTTCAGTGCCTGCTCTCATGTCTATATTCGCATCCCTTTTCCAGCCTTCAGCCACAGAAAATCATCTGACTGGCCTCTTGGATCTGGGGGCTGTGGGGAACACTCAGTGAGCCTTCCTTAGGCTATCTGCCGACCCCTGGTAGCCATCCTACCCCTTCTGTATCTGCATCAGATGTCATGCCAGGAGGCTCTTCAAGGCTCGCTACTCTTTGTGGACTTCCTGAAGAGAGAGGCACAGTTGATCTTTGCTTCTGTACCCCTGAGTCCACCGGGCAATTTGTACCAGTCTTGATCATGTTTGCCTTGCTCTTATTTTGCTCTGCTCTGTATGGTATGTCTCTCACTATTGATTGTGTTTTTTCTTCATTATGGGACACATTTTTCTGCTTCCTCACATAGCTAGTAATTTTTATTAGATGCTAGGTAATAGAAATATATGGTTGAGGATCTGGATTTGTTTTCTTTTTTATAGTTATGGCTCTTGTTTTATAGCAGGCAGTTAAGTAACGTGAAGATCAGCTTGATCGTGTTGAAGCTTATTTTTAAGTTTCAATAGTGCATATCTGGAGCAGCTTTTACTCTAGGTTAGTTTAGCTCTAGTATTATTGGGTTAGTCTCTGAGCCCTCTACTCTGTTCATCAAGGTCTTCTACTCTGGCTACTTCTATTTTAAACATCTCCAAAGGGACTCCTGGGTGGCTCAGTTGGTTGTGTCTTATTTCTGATTTCAATTCAGGTCATGATCTCATGGTTCATGGGTTTGAGCCTCACATAGGGCTCTAAGCTGACAGTGTGGAGCCTGCTTGGGATTCTCTCTTTCTCTCTCTCGCTCTCTGTCTCTGTCTCTCTCTCTCTCCCCCCCCCAAATAAATATGCATTAAAAAAAATTAAACATCTCCCAACCATGTAGAAGCTCTGGAAATTGTTCAGCTTACAGCAACTTGGTTGTTTGTGTAGCTTAATGGAGTTTTTACCATATGCACGTGCAATTGTATTTTAGCAAAAGATTCAAGGCAGCTGCCTTGTATATTTTTGGAGTTTTATATTATTTATTTATATTTTTAAAATTTTATTATTTGTAAAATTTATTTAATTTTCAGTGTAGTTAACATACAGTGTTATATTATGGAGTTCTTTTTTTTTTTTTTTAAATTTTTAAATGTTTGTTTTTGAGAGAGAGAGAGAGAGAGAG
>NW_027530545.1:2698247-2893878 GCF_008692635.1 Crocuta crocuta | reverse complement strand
CATCAGTGAGAGGGTTGGAGTAAAATATGGAAGTTGAGATTAGGAAGAGTCCAAGGCTACGTGAGGTAACAGTTTTGTTTAAGTAGGTGATACCATCATCTCTACTGTAATAAGTGCAACAAAACAACAATATTGCAGTGAAACACAGGTTGGCAATCAATATCTTTATTTCTCCTATACCTTCCCTTAATTACAATGTAAAAAGTAAATCTTGGTCAATTTATTATTCTCTCAAATCGGTTTCTTACCTTCCTCAGATTTCTGTTTCAGGGGACAGTGAGATACCCAGACATGTACGGAGGGAGATGGTAAACCTGGTTCTCGGTATCACTGACCTCATAGCATCCTCTTAGGTACACTCATTCTTGTGTAGTTTTGTGTCCTTAAGCTTCTTCAGTGCCTGCTCTCATGTCTATATTCGCATCCCTTTTCCAGCCTTCAGCCACAGAAAATCATCTGACTGGCCTCTTGGATCTGGGGGCTGTGGGGAACACTCAGTGAGCCTTCCTTAGGCTATCTGCCGACCCCTGGTAGCCATCCTACCCCTTCTGTATCTGCATCAGATGTCATGCCAGGAGGCTCTTCAAGGCTCGCTACTCTTTGTGGACTTCCTGAAGAGAGAGGCACAGTTGATCTTTGCTTCTGTACCCCTGAGTCCACCGGGCAATTTGTACCAGTCTTGATCATGTTTGCCTTGCTCTTATTTTGCTCTGCTCTGTATGGTATGTCTCTCACTATTGATTGTGTTTTTTCTTCATTATGGGACACATTTTTCTGCTTCCTCACATAGCTAGTAATTTTTATTAGATGCTAGGTAATAGAAATATATGGTTGAGGATCTGGATTTGTTTTCTTTTTTATAGTTATGGCTCTTGTTTTATAGCAGGCAGTTAAGTAACGTGAAGATCAGCTTGATCGTGTTGAAGCTTATTTTTAAGTTTCAATAGTGCATATCTGGAGCAGCTTTTACTCTAGGTTAGTTTAGCTCTAGTATTATTGGGTTAGTCTCTGAGCCCTCTACTCTGTTCATCAAGGTCTTCTACTCTGGCTACTTCTATTTTAAACATCTCCAAAGGGACTCCTGGGTGGCTCAGTTGGTTGTGTCTTATTTCTGATTTCAATTCAGGTCATGATCTCATGGTTCATGGGTTTGAGCCTCACATAGGGCTCTAAGCTGACAGTGTGGAGCCTGCTTGGGATTCTCTCTTTCTCTCTCTCTCTCTCTGTCTCTGTCTCTCTCTCTCTCCCCCCCCAAAATAAATATGCATTAAAAAAAATTAAACATCTCCCAACCATGTAGAAGCTCTGGAAATTGTTCAGCTTACAGCAACTTGGTTGTTTGTGTAGCTTAATGGAGTTTTTACCATATGCACGTGCAATTGTATTTTAGCAAAAGATTCAAGGCAGCTGCCTTGTATATTTTTGGAGTTTTATATTATTTATTTATATTTTTAAAATTTTATTATTTGTAAAATTTATTTAATTTTCAGTGTAGTTAACATACAGTGTTATATTATGGAGTTCTTTTTTTTTTTTTTTAAATTTTTAAATGTTTGTTTTTGAGAGAGAGAGAGAGAGAGAGCATGAGCAGGGGAGGAGCTGAGAGAGAGGGAAACACAGAATCTGAAGCAGGCTCTAGGCTCCGAGCTGTCAGCACAGAGCCCAATGCAGGGCTCCAACTCACAAGCTGTAAGAACATGACCTGAGCCAAAGTCAGAGGCTGAACGGACTGAGCCAACCAGGCGTCCCTATGGAGTTCTTTTTACAGCTCTCTCTGATTTCTGCCATACACATTTTAGCTGCCTTAGCTTCCCCGAACCCTGACCTCCCTTTCCTTAATCTAGCAATACTCCTGTCCTCCATTGGGTTTTTCCTCTCTGTACTACAGCCCTTAATACGTATGCAGCCAGAGGGGCCCCTGGATGGCTTAGTCGGTTAAGCGTCCGACTTTTGCTTAGGTCATGATCTCGCGGTTTGTGGGTTCGAGCCCCGCGTCGGGCTCTGTGCTGACTGCCAGCTCAGAGCCTGGAGCCTATTTCAGAGTCTGTATCTCCCTCTCTCTCTGACCCTCCCCTGCTCATGCTGTCTCTCTCTCTCTCCTAGAAATAAAAATATTTAAAAAAAAATACGTATGCAGCCAGAAAGCGGAGTGATCATGGGGCCCACCTTGTTTGTATGCCTTCCTCTAGGAACCATAGTCCTCCCCTGCTTATTGCCTAAACCCTGAAAATCGTTACCTCATTTATTTTACAAAAGATTTCTAGTCCTTGCTGGAGAACAAACCTGCTACCAGTTACTTTGTCAAGGCCAAATTTGGAAGTCTATGGTTGTCCCTTTGTACTTATACTCTAAGTACAGATGCCTCTGACAGATAGCAAATACATCTGAGTGTACATCCTGGCCCTCCATACTGGCTAGCCTTATTGAAAACTATACCACTTCCCATGTGCTGGTAACAACTTCATTCCTTGCTGTTTCCTTAATCTACTTCCTTTGCCACCCTTTCCACCTTTTTTTTTTTTTAAGCATTTATTCAGTTTTGAGAGACAGAGAATGAGTGGGGGGGGGCAGAGAGAGAGGGAGACATGGAATCTGAAACAGGCTCTGAGCCATCAGTACAGAGCCCGATGTGGGGCTCGAACCCACAAACCATGAGATCATGACCCGAGCTGAAGTCGGAGGCTTAACCAACTGAGCCACCCAGGCGCCCCCCACCCTCTCTACCTTTGAATGTAGCTTTTCCTCTACTTTTGGAGACACTCATTCGTGACACAGTTTTTATCTTTAAGTGTCTGATAAATGGAACCTTTTAAAGGATTGTGATACAAAGTCAAATGTGGCAAGTTTGCAGAGAAGCTTGGAGCTAAAGGTAGAAAATGTTTTAAATTGGTCTAAAACCACAAGAGAAACTATTGGGCTTGGTTCTTCATAGCCAAAAACACTCATTATATGTTCCAATTATCACACACCATTTCAAGTGTAAAAAGTATTTAAAGGTGATCTATTGAAAACAAGCCTTTTTAATGAGTATATTTAATTTTTTTAGTGGTATAAATCAGGGGCTGGTAAATTATTCCCTATGGGCCATATCTCTTCTGCTGCCTATTTTTCTATAGCCTGAAACCTAAGATGATTTTTACTTTTTACAATGGTTATATACTAAATGGTTATATAAGTGCCTATGTAATATTGTCAACGTTGTCTTTTGGCATACAGAATCTAAGATATTTACTGTGTGGTTCTTTTAGAAAAAGTTTGCTAATATTTGGTCTTAAACATTTTCTTCATGTATTCCTCTACACCATTCATTCAACAAGTATTTATTTAATTCCCTACATTATGCAAGGTATTTGGCTAAGAGAAACACTGAAATTAGGCAGGGAACCTTCTTTTTTTTGTTTGTTTATTTTTGAGAGACACAGACAGTGTGAGTGGGGGAGGGGCAGAGATAGAGACAGAATCCCAAGCAGGCTCACGCTGCCAGCACAGAGCCTGATGCAGGATTCAAACCCACTAAGCCATGAGATCATGACCTGAGCCAAAATCAAGAGTTGAATACCTAGCCATCTGAGCCACCCAGTTGCCCCAGCCAGGGAATTTTCTTTAAAGGAGTTTATAATTTATCAAGGAATATAGGACATGAGCACAAATATCAATAACACAGAGTTGAATAAATGAGGAATCTGGGGAGAGAGGTAACAGGTTAAATACTGTCCTGTTTCAGAAAAGAGTAGTTGCCGTGGAGCTGGGGAAATGAGACAAATCTCATTGGAGGAAGTGGGATTGGAGCTGGGCTAGGTAAAATGGGTAGGATTTGACCATACACAGGTAAGTAAGTACTTTCTAGAAGGAAAACTTGGTTAAAATGGAGCCATAGTTGCAATTCCTAAAACGTACTACAAGCTCACTCTTTGAGTCTGAGTCTTACCCTCAGAAGGGCAATTAATTGGTGGTTTGGGCTTTGGGAAAAACATTACTTTCCTCTGATGCAAATTTCCCCTGGCCTTCTTACCTCTTTTTTCCCCTCTATTCAATATTTATCCTGAGTTTCTTTGTTGAAATTCTAAGGGATTAATTAACAGGTTTTGGGAAGCTGGTTTTATAGCCAGTTTTTCAAGATCTAGGATACCAGTATGTTTTGGAGGGAGACAGTATTCTGTACTCTAGTCACAGATTAGAAGAGTTTTGGCCAGGTGACTCAATACATCACACTCTGTGTAGGTCTGTGTTCAGCAGGGATAACTTTGCTGATGTTTTTTCTAGAACTGCACTCTTTCTCTTCATGGGGGTCCATGGCCAGCAGCATCTCCTTCTCTGCAGTTTTGCCAGCCTAGTATCTCTGCTAACGGTGGGGGAGGGAGGAAAATCAGATTCAACATTTATGATGTTTAGAAATTGCTTTCTGTCATGTAAATAAGCCTCTTAATGGTAGGACTAAAGAAATTGATCTGAGCAAAAAGAGAATATTTCCCTGTAATAGAGATCTGAATACACAATGAAGAACTGAAATAAATACTGTCATTCATACTAAATGAAATGAACATAACCTGAAAATAATTTTCTTGCAGACCAAAGTTTTTAAGGTAGAGTTGGGATATAAAAAGATTATTCAAAGGACTGAAATTCATGATATTGAACTTCCCTATGAAATAATCTTTTAATACGATTTGGGATGGTAGCATGGCTCCTGCTTGATGAGTTAGAGGTGAAAGAATAGTTTTGTGGAGAATATGAATGCAATCATTTTCGGAAGAAGAGCTATTCAGTAACAGTACCTCTTCTTTGAGGTAAAAGTATTTGTTGTTATTGAAGACTAGTCATCCTTGAATTTGTATGCTGATTAATGAAGTCCCTGAAATGCAACTCTATTTATGGACATATACAGCAGTACCTATTAGTCATAACTGAATAATTTTTATAATGAATTGAATGCATTTCTATTTGGCAGTCAGAATAGTGTTTCTCCATGTCACAAGTACACTGCTTTCATAACACTTTGAAATTTCTTCCATGGCCGTTGCAGTTAAGTTTGGATAATTCTGTGTTGTTTTTATTTAAATTTTATTTCCATCTCGTATAATAGTTGTACTGGCTTATCTAATATAAAGATAGTGAGAATTGAGTTGGAAATTATATCTAAGAATGACAAAGTCACTTGAGTCAGGTAAAATTGAGTATTTGGGAGAAACTTCTTGCCTTTATTTGGCAACAATAGAAATTCCTTACGTTTGTAGACCACTTGAAAATTTTCTCAGTGTTTGTCATAATCCTTCAGTCTACTCTTGGTTGCAAATGGTAGAAACTTAACAGAGATGCATCTCAAAAAGAGAATGTATTGCCTCACACTGCTGAAAAGTATAGAGGTATCAGTCTTCAAGAATAGCTTCTTATGTGTTTTCAACTATATAATTATGGTTTCATTTTTGTTTATACTTGTTTCTGATTTATTCTGCGTCAGTCTCATTCTACAACGTGGCAAGGTGGCCACTGACAATTCTAGGCTTATGTGGTTCTTCTAGCTTAATATACAAAGCGAAGAGGGACAGCTCTAAAAATCTTCCCACAGCTCTAAAAATGTTCACACAGTGAAGATTTGTATCTGGTATACATCTTGGATGCATCTGGGGATGGGATACTGACTGTCCGAGCCTTCAACATATGTATGCCTCCAAGGCGGGTGCATTAATGTGCTTTGAAGGCAGGAGCTTCCTGATCAATTCATTAAAAGTCAATTAGCCAAAAGACTAATGAGCCATTTACTGAATTCATTTTAAGAGTCTATTAAAAAATTTTTAAATGTTTTATTTATTTCTGACAGAGAGTGAGGCAGCATGAGCAGGGGAGGGTCAGAGATAGAGGGAGAAACAGAATCCGAAGCAGGCTCCAGGCTCTGAGCTAGCCGTCAGAACAGAGCCTGACATGGGGTTGAACCCACGAACCGTGAGATCATGGCCTGAGCCGAAGTCGGACGCTTAACTGACTGAGCCACCCAGGTGCCCCAAGAGTCTATTTTTTAACTAGATTTTATTTCACATTTGTAATGACACTTTAAAGGATATTCACTTTATTTTTGCACTTATTTCTCACTTCTGTAACTAGAGATAGGGGGTGGACAGAGAGGTGGGGGAGGAGGAGCAGAAAAAGGAGAGACACATGGCTCTATTCTGCCATTGCTTTATGAGTAGTATTACTTCACCATGAATTTTATTCGACAGACCTAGGATCTGAGACATAAATGACTTCATTTGTTATCATTGAGGTATTCTAGGTAAGTGAAGTCTGACTCATTGGTAGATAAATTCTATTGACAGCTTTTTGGGAATTGAAGGGCCTAGTCCCAGAGTGACAAAGCACTCATGGGACAAATTTGGACTTGACCACCAACATAGTATAAGTGCATTGTTCACCTGCCACATATTGTAGGACTGGTGGACCTTTGTGATATGCCATTATTGAACAATTTATATAAAATAAGAAGAAAGTATTTTAGCAAGCATTTTCTAAAGGTCTTTGAAGATAGGGGTCAAAAAGGAATTTTAATATTTCCTGTACCCTCAATCTTGAGCTTTTTCCATATATAAACATACCTAAAAGGTTTCAGACTTTTAGAATAGAGAGAAAGATACAGTTTTGAGAGAGGAGGATAACATTATAGGGTACTTCGTACCCATAGTAAAGAATCTGGTAGGCTGTAATGTCAAGAGCATTTAATTAGAGTCAGAACATCAGGTTTTAAGTCCTATTCTTTGCCTTGTTCTACCCTTCTTATTTTTGTTAAATTGTAACTTCCTAACCTTTGGTTTCCCCAGTTATATAGCAGGTTAATGAAGAGCTTTTTTAAAATGGTTACCCATTATTGCATCGTGAGTGTTACAAAGACAGAAAAGGATAAGATGAAGCAATTGATTTACTATTCAGAAGAAATGAGTACAATTTTCTCAATGTTTCCAGTGTTCTTGTCAACTGCTTGGAATAAAAGGACTTTTTCCTCCCCTGGAAAGGCATTTCAAATAAAATACATTTTAGAAGGGTAGGTGAATATCTCTTTGTCATTGGTTATTTAGTAGTGATAGTGGAATTTAGAGCTACTGTTTTCAAAAGCTATTCCTTTATATTGTGGAGTGCTTTAAGCCTGTATTATACCAAATAACCATCACTATCTCTTGCAGAAATAGTAGTGCAGTGCATAGCCACAGTCTGAAATATCAGTGGCTATCAGTGAAAACACCTGGAATGTCTTGAAACATTTTTCTGTGTGGGGGCAAAAACCCGTTTTGATCAGGAAATTACACCTTGAGGAACTATTCTTTATTATAGATATTTCTTAAAGCCAAATTACACTTTGTGGTTGTAGACTGGGTCAAAAAAATTCCACCATCGATTTGATTCTAATATGTGATACTCTAGGGTTTATTTTTGCCGAGTTTTCAAAATTATATTTCGATGCTTCGCATCCATTCTTTACTCTGTGCTCTGGGGCATCACATTATGTCTGTGTATTTCACAGATCTTCTTTGTGGAGGTGCAGTGATTAATGAGAACAATAATCAATTAAGAACCCATTTATTACACTCTATTAAACCAGTGATCTATTGACATGCACAAGATATGAACGTAAAGTACAATTTAGTGATAAAAATAGTACAGTGAATTAAATGTATCATGGAATGTTAGCTCATGGGAAGAATTGACAAAGATGATTACTTTTGAGCAGCACAAGAAAAGTGTCTTTATATGAACTTCAGCTAAAGGAGAAATAGGAATTGAAAAATGTGAAATGCCAACAACTTAATAAAAGAATCTACATTATAGAATCATTCTGCCTACCAAAACTGGAAAGCAGGAGAGAAGGAAAACTTATAACAGTGTGCATTAATAGGAGCCTGTAGCATCATTTGTTCAGTTAATATTTGTGCCATACATACTATATACACTGTACTAAGTGCTAAAGATCCAAAACAATCAAGACACTGAGGAGATTTTTTTAAATCTCCATTTTCTCTTTTGATTACTGAAGAGTATTCTGCTTTGCTTTTATATTGTTATAACAGAGCACACTTGTGTAGCTAAAGGAGACCCAGTGCTATTGACACAAACATTACTTTCCCTTCTCCTTTTTATTTTTTGATTTCATTTTATTTGTTTCAAACTTTTACTTACATTCTAGTTAGTTCATGTATAGTGTAATAATGGTTTCAGGAGTAGAATTTATTGATTCATCACTTACATTAACACCCAGTGCTCAACACAGCAAGGGCCCTCCTTAATACCCATCACTCATTCAGCCCATCCCCCATCCACCTCACCTCCATCAACCCTCAGTTTGTTCTCTATAGTTGAGTCTCATATGGTTTGCTCCCCTTTCTCTTTTTTTCCCTTCCCCTATGTTCATCTGTTTTGCTTCCTAAATCCCACATTTGAATAAAATTATTTGGTGTTTTTCTTTCTCTGACTGACTTATTTTGCCAAATTAACTTAATAGCTCCATCCTTTTCACAAATGGCAAGATTTCATTATTTTTGATAGCTGAATCATAGTCCTCTCTGTGTGTGTGTGTGTGTGTGTGTGTGTGTGTAGCACATCTTCCTTATGCATTCATCAATCAGTGGACATTTGGGCTCTTTCCATAGTTCAGCTTTGTTAATAATGCTCCTGCACACACTGGGGTGCATGCACCTCCTCTTTTTTAAAATAAGCATCTAGTTAATGCCACTCTGTATGGGAGTTTTTGTACTTATACTTTCTCCTAGTGATGCATGTTTAGTATGTCCCCAAATGCTTGCTATCAAAGTCATGCTGTGATGAACATTCTGCTTGAGTTTCTCTGTAGTTTGTATTCAAGGTTGGTCATGGTACATAATTTTATGCTTTCCAGTATGTCTGCTCCAGTTTACATTTCCACTAACAATGGGTGTCACCATTTTCTTACATCCTTGCTAGCACTTGCTATTATTTACACTCCAATTTTTACCATTCTGATCACTGTATGACAGTATTTCAAATTAGCTTTCATTTGTTCTCTCTCTGATCCTTAGGGAGGTTGAATATCTCTTCATGTTCTTACTAATTTTGGGCTTCCCCATTAGTGAATTTTCTTTTCATATTCTTAGACCACTTTTCTTTTGTATTTAATAACTTTTGTTTTTAAAATAACTTACAATACTTTGTTGTATTCTACTGCAATTAATCCTTTGTCAGACATAGATATTTCAACTATTTTCTTCTAGTCTGGAACCATTTTGCCAACCTTGACTGAGGTATCTTTTTCAAATGAAGTCTTTAACTTTTATGTAGAATACATATCCATTAATTTTTTCTCATGATTTGTGCAGTAGAGTAGTATGTATATATATGTAAAGAAGGCCTCTACTACACACCTATATATATAAAGTCCCAACTCTTCTTCATGGCTTTTAATATTTACTATAATTTTTAGGTTTTATTTTCTTATCAATTTGGAGTTCTCTAGATATATGGTGTAGGAAGACATCTAAATATGTTTTTCTCCATGTAATAAGCCAGTGTTCTCAGTACTAAATTATTAGTCCATTTCTAACTGATTTGTGATTCCATTACATTCATATGCTAACTTTGCATTCATGCTGGATGTTTCTAGGCTCACTATTGAATTTCATTAGTTTCCTCATCTGTTTCCTGCACTGATATCATGCTAGTTTCCTGGTTTTAAAGTATGTCTAAGAACTGGAAAGGGTTCTCTAGATGTGTTCTTCTATAAAATTTGATAGCTAGTCACAGATTCTTATTTTTCTATGTAAATTTATAATTCACTACATCATATTCCAAAATTATTCTTTCTAGAATTTAGTATGAATTTTATTGAGTGTATACATTAATTTGGGAGAAAATTGACATCTTTAAAATAGTTTGTCATCATGAATGGGGCTAGAGAGAGTATTATGTTAAGTGAAATAAGTCAGAGAAAGACAAATACCATGTGATTTCACTCCTATGTGGAATAAAGCACATGAGCAAAGCGGAAAAATGAAGTTGGATTTTAAATGCAGTAAATTCACTTTACATATTAATTTTAGTAGTTTAATAGCTTGTTGATTTTCTTTTAGTTGTTATCTCCTAAGTCAAATCATTTTTCTTTTAAAGTCTTCTATGCATTTTATTTTAATAAACTAATTAATTATGAAGATCCTGTACTGTGCCGAATAACAAATAGCAGTAACAGGGGATATCCTTATCTTTTTCCAGAATTTGAGGGTATACATCTAAAATTTTCTCCAGTAACTTTGGTGTGTATTTGTTTTATCATGTTTAAGAAGTTTTATTTTAATCCCAACACTTCAGTAGCATGTTTTAAAACAATAAATTTCTATTGAAGTTTATAAAGTAAGTTTTGGGAAATATTGTGAATGCTCTGGAGCAACATGTTACGACTTTGGGTATATATCATGCTGGGTTGGGCAGTCACCCAGCAAAGGCCATGTCTTCATGAGGTAGGCCCCTTGATTAAGGTTAATACCGATTGTTGATCTAATTTGCTACCTACTTTTTTTCCTCAAGCATGCTTTCTTAAAGACTTAATTTTTGACATGGTTGGATAGCTGGGTCGTTGTGAATCAATGGGACTAACATGAAAATTGAATACTAAATGTTAATCCTTCCTGGGATAAAAGTATTCACAACTGGTACTGATATAAAATAATTTTAATACTGCTATCAATTTCTTTGTTATACTTTGGTAGAAAAAGTACCACTTTTAAGTAGAGCTATGATTGTTTTGGATTTATACTTAATAAGGCAAGCCTAAATATCAAGAATATAAAGTATACACAAGTTTGAGTAACAGGAAAACAAGCTCATTTTAAAATGACATTATCCTTTTGCTATTTTAGTGTAATTTATTATGGTTTTACAATTATGAATGATTTATCAGTTGTAGTCATTGCTTAGGAGAATGTTGTGAGTGAATAGAATTTTATGAAGAATTCTTCAAGTTTTTTATTTGAAAAAGAGGGAAAGTGGGCACCTGGGTGGCTCAGTCAGTTAAGCGTCTGACTTCAGCTCAGGTCACCATCTCTCAGTTGGTGAGTTTGAGCCCCGCATCAGGCTTTGTGCTGACAGCTCAGAGCCTGAAGCCTGCTTTGGATTCTGTGTCTCCCTCCCTCTCTGCCTCTCTCCTGCTTGTGCTCTCTCTCCCAAAAATAAATAAACATTAAAAAAATTAAAAGAAAAAAAGGAAAGAAATAGGAATTCTTGAAAAATTTCATTTGTGATAGTTTTGTGAATAGCCATAAAGACTGCAAAATCATAAGAAGAATGTTTTAAAAGTTTAAAACATACTAAGTACTACAGACTTAGAAATAATTATGTGTATCTCAGAAAAAGAGAATCTTTTTTTTTTTTTCTCACATTCAAGGTCATTGACTATCTGCAGTATGGGAAACAGAGGTTCTTTGTGAAAACTCTGATGGCAGTTTTTTTAACACATAAAAATCGAATATGTGATTCTGGAGCCAACTATAAATAACTTCCTTGGGGAATTTGGGATCAGGTGTGGGGAATATTTTGTTCAATTGCCTTTTCATCATCATCATCATTATTATTTTTACTATTACTATTATTATTTTGTACATGAAGCTACACTCCAAAATATTTGAGTTCTTTTTCTTCTTGTTTTATTCTATTTGGCATTGTTATGTGAAACTTAGGAACAGTTCAGATGTGAGTAATGGAAAATATTTGAGTTCAAAAGTAAGACCTGAGTTCTCTTTCTCTTTTGTATAATTGGCATGGCTCAATTATCTGGTACTCAACAATTAAGGGGTTTATATCTTACTCTCAATTATCTGCTTCTCCTTGTAATAGTCTGCATAGAAGTCTAAGTGATGTATGAATGATGAAGCAGGGATAAGAATATCATAAATACTAAACTCACTTCTGAAATTTCTTGCTTACTTTTGTATTTCCCATTTGGTTTGCGTTGATTATTTAGCCAAAGTAGTGGTAAATATCAAAATTATATGTAGAAAATCCTGTAAGCAGAAGTGAGACTGATTTCATCAACTTTGTGCTGCTTGTCATTCTCTAAAATGTAGTAAAAACAATGATTATTTCCAATCCTAAACCACCAGTCTAGTTCAAATGAGAGGGTGAGGATATCTGTAACAAGAATGGAGACTCTGTGCAAGATGGATAATTTTGGTAAGGTAAGGCTTTCTCAGCAAGCAAAATGGTGGAGAAGCTTTTCTCCAAACCCCCTCAGTAACACTCCGCCTTTCTCTGTCGCTGGTTCTCTTTCAACTAAAACCTGCTGCCTTTACTATGGTTCTCCTTAGCTTCCTCCCCGCCCCGTGCCCTGATCCTTCTTCCTTCCTTAATCTGGCCTCATGTTCTCTCTTTCGCCTCATGGCTTCTAGGTGAGCATTCTTGTATCTTTAGGTCCTGTGCTGACACAGATTTTTACAACGTTTCCAGTTCTCATAGTGAAATTTTAATGAACTCAGCCAAGCTTTTCACAACAGGCTACCTTATGGGCTACTGAACAGCTAAAAGACGGTCTCACCCTGAGTCAGATACCACCCATTTCCCAATCAGGTGCCATGCAAGGGAAGTAGAGGTGGTGGGTTATGTGGTACAGAATATAGTGTTGCCTGCAGAAAGAGAAACACTGGCCTGTTTCATCAGCAGGTTTCCTTGGAAGGAGTTGTTGGCCTGATGATAGATGTATCTAGAGCAACAGCAAACCACAGATTCTCATGGTTTGTAAGGAGGAGCTGAGCTGTCATGTTAGAGGAGGCAGTATACTCAGGAGACTCCCACATAGCAATATAATCATCCCGAGAGCCTTGATGCTGGAATGGGATACCCAAAGAAAGCAAAACCTTTCATGCAAACTGTAGCTGTTAACAATTTCTGGAAGTTCTCCTATCATGATCTATACTGAAGGGGTGGTTTTATTGTATTTTGAGTTCATCTATTTTGAAAGACCGCAAGAGAATATTGATTAGTTTTACCACAGAGGCAAAGGAAGAGATGCCTTGCAAATTTTTCTGTGCTCCTTGGTTATTATATGCCACGTGATTTTTGTCCTCAGTAGGCATTTGAAGACTGATCTATGATAATTAAATGTAGATTAAAATGTGACAAGATTTAATATAGACTTCTGTGCTTCCAAGGAAACTACAAATTAGTGAAACTTACATTCCAGACTCTAAAAAAAGTTGAATGCCATTTTTTTCATCAATTAGCTCTCAACTTTGGATTTTCTCATGGATATAGAACAGAATTTTTCTCAGTCCATTGGAAATGTTAGCATGTTTATGCATGAGATAAGTAATAAAAATCATTAGAGGATATCTGTTTTTATCAAAGTTATGCTATCACAAGGCTGCCTGGGAGGTTCAGTTATTTTAGCATCCAACTTTAGCTCAGGTCATGATCTCATGGTTCATGAGTTGAGTCCCACCTGGGGCTATCTGCTGGCAGTGCAGACCCCACTTCAGGTCCTCTGTCCTCCTCTCTCTCTGCCCCTCCCCAACTTATGCATGCTCTCTCTCTCACTCTCTCTCTCTCTCTCTCACTCTCTCTCAGAAATAACATTCAAAAAAAGTTGTGTTATTACCATGTTAAAATTTCAAATAATTTTCATTCATATAGTGGACTTGGAGTTATATGAAATATAGAAATCATAAGATGAGTTGGCATCCTTCAGTTTAGGATGTTCTGGGANAAGTCTGGGATGGTGATACCTCCCGTTTTGGTTTTATTTTTCAGTATTACTTTGGCTATTCAAAAGTATTACTTAGGCTATTTCAAAAGTGTTAAGGATACGGTAGATGATAATCAGTACCAAATTTTTGGGTTCATTAAACTTTAGTCATCTTTTTAAAAAAGTTGTATTTATTTGTTTTGAGAGAGACAGAGACAGTGAGCAGGGGAGGGGGAGAGAGAGAGGTAGAGAATCCCAAGCAGGCTCTGTGTGATCAGTGAAAAGCCTGACGTGGGGCTTAATCTTACAAAGCTGAGATCATGACCTGATCCCAAACTAACATCGGTTGCTTAAACAACTGAGACACCCAGGCACCCCAAAACTCTAGTCATCTTTAAAAATAATGTGCTTTGTAATGATTCATTTATTTAATCTGTAAGGATTTGATATGAAATCATCTGAAGTGTTTCTTTTTTTTAAACTTTATGTATTCTCCATGAAATAGAAATAAAATAAAAATCAGCAATAAATCAGTAATAAATCCAAAACCCTCTTTACTCTTCATGAACTAGAAATTACATTTACCCAAATAAAATAGAAAACTAGTTTTCCAGCTTCTCTTTTGGCCAAATTCATCATAAGTTTGCATGCAGACTATGCCATTTAATGTTTAAAGTTTTGAAACTTTACTAGACAGTGTTGTAATATATTTAATACTCTCTAACTTGCTTCTTTCATTCAAGTTTAGTTTTTGGAGATGTCTACACAATGCAATTATAAAGGACTGTAATTTATTCATTTTTACTGTTATATAGTATTCTATACAATTCCACAATTTATCTGATTTGGAATTGTTTTCAATCTTTTGCTGCAATAAACATTTTTTCATGTTTTCTTGTGCATTTAATTTGTGTAATTTCATCTATAGTTTTCTCTGGATTCTCAATAGTAATCCTTTGTCATATATATACTATTATATTTTTTAAAATATTTTATTTTCTATATATTATAGAATCTATAATATGCATAATATGTAATATAATTTTTAATATATTTGTACATCCTTGCCCAGACTAGTTTGCATTATCACTGAAAAGACAAATCTTTTATTTGGCAGAAGTACTTAATTTTAAATTAGTGAACTGTATCCGTCTTTTTTCACAGTTTGTGCTTTTGTGTCTTGTTTAGGAAATTATCCCAATGAATTCATTAAAAAGATCATCTATGCTTTTTTCAAAAAATTTGAAGTTTACTTTTGACACTAAGTTCTTTAGTCTACTTAGAAAATTTTTTTCTTGTAGTGTAAGTAAGGATCTAATTTTTTTATTCATATGGAGAGCACATTTCTCCAGTGTCATTTACTGAGTATCCCGCCATTTACCTAGTGTCTTGAAATGCTTCCTTTGTCATATACCACATACTTCAAAGTACAGGGGATCCAGTTTCTGAGTTCTCTTTTCTGTCCATTGGTCTACTTGTCTTTCTCTACATGAATACCACACAGGTTTGATTTTTCTAGCTTTATAATGTGGGACTAGGCACCCATCTTGGTCTTTAAAAATATTTTCGCTATTCTTGGCCCTGTATTTTTCCATTTAACTTTTAGTGTCTGCTTGTCAAGGTCTGTGAGAAGCTTTGTTGCTATTGGATATGATATATCTGCCCATTTACTTAGGTTTGTTTTATTTCTTTCAAAAAAGTTTTAAAATATATCCACAGGGAAGCTTGGAACTGGAGGCATGTAGTGTGGGATGGAGGTCTCATGTGAAGTTAGACTCCAGGAAGAATTTCCTGCAGTGGTGGCTTGAATTAAGAGACGGGTGGAATCAAGAGAGCCTGTAGGAATGCATAGGAGTAAATAAAAACAGAAACAGACATAAAAACCCTGGTCTTTTGAAGTGAGTCAATTTTCTTAATAACATTATTATCAATTAAAAATCAAATAGAACTACTTTTTACTTTGAATACTTTAGACAAGATTCTGAATGAAAAATCTATACAATGGATCATTCTGGCATTGGGAAACATGACAAAGACAAATAATTTGAAAGCAAGTGATAGAATAAGAGCATCGGGCCAGGTAAACATATTATATATTTGGAGAACCTAATCCTTTTATTCTAGAATCAGATTAGAGAAGGCAGAGATGAAGGAATTTAGAGACTGGATTCTGCCAATAAGCAGAGGAGAGGCTCCAAATGCCCATCAATCATGCATGAACTTGTAATATTGGACTACATCAGTTTAGAGGGGATCCATATTCACCTTATAAGTGTTTAGCTTAACAGATTGTAGAAGTGGCCAATACTTCCTCCTTCCTATCAAAACCTTACCTCTTGAAAAAAATTGCCTCTCTATCTTCTGGTAAGTAGAGATAATCAGTATTCACTTTATACTCCATCTTTGGCCTATTATTCTGTCCCATCTAAATAAGGTGTTGGAGAGGACAACAGTAACTTGAATATTGTCCTCTCTTATAATAGTATATATGTCATTTCTGATTGAATATAAATTCATACCAATAGCACCTACAGGTTATAGATTTGTGAATATCATTGGCTTATCAAATACCAATAAATTATGTGGTTTATATATACAATGGAATATTACCCAGAACTTAAAGAGAATAAAATCTTGCCATTGCAACAATGTGGATGGAACTATGGTGTATATGTTAAGTGAAATCATTCAGTCAGAGAAAGACAAATACCCTATGATTTCACTCATATGCAGAATTTAAGAAACAAAACAGATGAAGATTGGGGAAGGGAAGGAAAAATAATATAAAAGCAGAGAGGGAGGCAAACCATAAGAGACTCTTAAATACAGAGAACAAACTGAAGGTTTCCGGAGGGGAGGTGGGTGAGGAGATGGGCTAAATGAGTGATGGGCATTAGGGAGGGCACTTGTTGGGATTAGCACTGGGTGTTCTATAGAAGTGATGAATCACTGGGTTCTCCTCCTGAAATCAATACTACACTTATGTTAACTAAATTTAATTTAACTAGAACAAAAACATAAAACCTATGTCATGCAAATTGTTAACACCTATAATAATAGTTTCTACAACCAAATCAAAATATAAAGAAGGGCATAATTAAAAAACAAAAAACAAACCCAAAAAAACCAAAACAAAACAATCAACAAAGTAAATGTTCAGAGGCTGCAAATGAAGCAAGTATTTAAGGATTCTTGAGCTGAACATTTTAAGTTCCCATCATTCTTTATACTATGATTTGAAGGTAGAGATGGCAGATATTGAAACAGGAAAGAATAGTGCAAGCAAATAGTTAAAATTCATAGTTTGGTATAGTGTCTACCTCATTGAAATAAATATGACATTTGATGTATGTATCTAAAATGCCTTAGTGATTGACTAAATTTTCGAGTGTTTATTTGGAGTCTTTGGCCGTAATGTAATTTGTACATAGTGTTAGAGGAGGTAATTGAGAAGACATGACTGCTTGTTGACCAGAGAGCTGGACTTGGGCAGTCAGAGCCTTCTGATCCTCTCTCCCAGGCTTAGAATGTACACTCTCTCCACCATTTCCATGGTGGGAACCATTTTCAAGGACACAGCCTAGAGAGAACAATGTGTTGTTCAGACTATCTGGGTGGTATAAGTGACTAAACCCTATAAGCCTCTATATAAACTTTTAAGATTCTGGCAAGCAGGTGCCAAGATCTACCTATTTGCAGCCACCCAACTTAAGCCTCATGAATAAGTTCCCGTACTTATTCAACTTTCCACCTATCAATCCAGAGTGACTTGCCTCTTATTTTAAGTCTTTCCTTGCCCACTACGGATGAGGGCAGGTTTGCAAACCAACACATAGTAGGACCTTAGTCAATATTTTTAGAAATAAATAGAAGAAGGAATGAAATAAATTCAACCCATGCATTGGTTATCGATCAGGTGAATGAGGGACTTATAAGATCCTTCCTCTGCAGTCATTAAAACTGAGACAGATTATTTAGTAATCTTAGGTGATTTAGTGGTAGGTCTCAACTAAAGGAAGTGACCAGATGAAAATTGATGGTCTCTTCTTTCCTGTGATTCTGAACAGCATCCACTAAACTGCAATTATAGTTCAGAACTAAGTTTCACTTGAATATTTTCCCTAAGGAAATCTAAAACTTTTTATTCTACTGTCTTCCCTAAATTTAATAAATGTGTAATGTGATTGCATTTTTAAAAAATTCTTTTTATACTAGTGGGTTGTTCAACCTGCTCCCACAGTGATATTTCTGGGATATTTTCCAATCTTTTCTTCCTTTAAAAATAGACTGAGACCTTATGTTCCATCTCAGAAAGCATTGCATTTATCTGCTATTTGGTATCTGAACTATACATTTTCAATGCTGCTGAAAGGCAATTTTTATCTGGCTTGAATTCTACATAAGCTTGCGAGTTTGTGTTTGTAGTGTTCTCTGTTATAGTGTGTAAAGAAACATGACTTCTTATAGGGGTAATGGAAAGGAATAGACAAGATATAGCTAGTAAATATCCTTGGGGAAAATTCCAAAGGAAATTTCAGGAAATCCTTTCTTTTTCACATGGAGATCCTAAAAATAGGAAAGGTTTGGTAATTCTGGGCGTTTGAAAGTAAATATTTTCGTAGACAAAGGAAAATGTAAAAGCATTGCTCTTGTACTATCAAGTGATTATTTAATCAGCTGTCAAAGCCTCTAATGAAACAAATATCTAAATCGTGGACTTTACCATGAAAACTATGTCAGACTGATATTTCAACCTCTGTAAGATACATGTATTCATAAGGTGTGACACTCGAAGTGAACAAAAATTCAAATTTTTGTTTTTTCTTTTCAGAAAAAAAGGAGGGATTTTTCTTTTCAGAAGTGAGTCAATTATGGTCTATATGTGAAAATAAATATGAGTTTCTTTAAATTATCCACATGATAAAACAGGTAATTTTCCTAAAGTGAATGTGTATTTTGTTTAGGCTACAAGTGCTCCTCAAAATGAGGGTTAAGGATTGTCTACATTATGTTATCTGGAATGTAGTTGAAATATGCATATTATTTTGTTTCACTGACACCTAAATGCTCTGGGGTTAAGGCCCAAGAACTTGAATGTTAAAATTTACCTGAAGTGATTCTGATGTTCGTTAAAGTATGAAAATCTGGGGCACCATGGTAGAATTAAAAAAAAAAAAATTTCAAATGTTTTATTTATTTCTGAGAGAGAGAGAGAGACAGTGTGAACAGGGGAGGGTAAGAGAGAGAGGGAGATACAGGATCTGAAACAGCCTCCAGGCTCTGAGCTGGCTGTCAGCACAGAGCCTGACCCAAGGCTCGAACTCATGAACCCTGAGATCATGACCTGAGCCGAAGTCGGAGGCTTGACCGACTGAGCCACCCACGCACCCCTATGGTAGAATTTCAAATAACTCAGAAAACAAATAAATACAACCCCCCTGGAAAGTCAAACACCCAAATTTCTTTATTCTATTTTAAATGAAATTTTCATCAGATTGGATTCTCATAATTAGTCAACGAATGACATATTAAACTCCTTATGTTATCAATAAAGGGCATTTTCTTCTTATTCTGGAAAGACTGTCTCCTAGGTAGAAATAAATCTAAATGAAATTGGTTTGATACTTTATATTTTTATAGGTCCTAAGACTGATTTGAATTAAAAACATAATCTGACTCAGCAATATATACCCTGAACGATTTTCAATGCTCAAAATGCCTTAAAGGGTTTTAGGAACTATTATTTCTATTGTTAATACTTTTTTCTTAGTTCTTTTGTTTTCTTTTAGTTTATTGAGATATAATTTACATACGGCACTATATGTTTAAGGTGTGCAGCGTAATAACTTGACTTACGTATATAGTGAAATGATTACCACAGTAAGTTAATATCCATTAGTAAGTGTAGTTAATACCCATTATCTCATACAAATACAGAAAGAAAAAATGTTTTATTCCTTGTGAAGAGAAGTTTTAGGATTTACTCTCTTACCAACTTTCAAACATACAGCAGTATTAACTGTAGTCATCATGTTGTATATTACCTTTCTAGTATTTACTTATAGCTCAAAATTTGCATCTTTTGACCATCTTCATCTAGTTCCTTTTTTTAAATGTTTTTTTTTGTTTGTTTTCAATTTATTTCTAAGAGAGAGACAGTGTGAGCATGGGAGGGTCAGAGACAGAGGGAGATAAAGAATCTGAAGCAGGCTCCAGGCTCTGAGCTGGCAGTTAGCACAGAGCCGGATGCGGGGCTCGAACCCACAAACTGTGAGATAATGGNCCGCCCCCAACCTTTTTTTAAATTAGTCATATACGTGACACCATGCAGTAGTTGTCCTTCTCGGACTTACTCCACTTGGCATAATGCCCTCAGGGTCCATTCACATTGCCACACATGGAGGATTTACGTTTTATATGGCCCAGTACTATTGCGTTATACACACACACACATACACACACACACTTCATTTTTTTTATCCATTCATCTGCTGATGGACGCTCAGGTTGTTTCTATTTCTTGGCTATTGTAAACAATGCTGTTATGAATATCAGGACACAGATATCTCTTCGATGTAGTGATTTTGTTTCCTTTGGATATATAGTCAGAGGTAGAATCACTAGATCATATGGTAGACCTATTTTTAATTTTTTTTGAGGAAACTTCATACTCTTTTCCATAATGTATCCCAATTTATAATCCAGAAAGCTGTGCACAAATGCTCTTTTTTCCATATCCATGCCAGCATTTGTTAGCTCTCTCTCTCTTTTTAAAAAATACTAGCCATTCTAATAGGTGAGAGGTGATATCTCTTTGTGGTTTTGATGTTCATTTCCCTGATGATTATTGATCTTGAGCATATTTTCATATGTCGGTGGGCCATTTGTATATCTTATGTGAAAAAATGTTTAGTTCCTTTGCACATTTTTAATTTGATTATTGGGTTCCCCCCCTATTAAGTTGTAAGAGTTTTTCATGTATTTTGGATATTAAGACCTTAACAGATTTATTTACAAATATTTTCTCCCATCCAGTAAGTTGCCTTTTCATTTTGTTGATCATTTGCTTTGCTGTGAAGCTTTTTAGTTTGATGGACTCCTACTTGTTTATTTTCTATTTTGTTGTTGTGTTTTAGGTGTTAAATCCAAAATGTTGTGACCAGGACTCATGTCAAAGGGCTTTTTTTCCTGTATTTTCTTTTAGAAGTTTTATGGTTTCATGTCTTACATTTAAGTCTTTAAACCCATTTTAACTTTTGTGAGTGGTGTAACACTGGGGGCTAGTTTCATTCTTTCACATGGAAATATCTAATTTTTCCACACCATTTATTGATAAGACTGTCTTTTCTACATTGAGCATTCTGACTCTACTGTCAAATATTAGTTAAGTATTTATTGGATTTATTTCTGGACTCTTGATTCTGTTCCATTGTCTATTGTTCTTATGCCAGTGCCATACTGTTTTGATGACTATAGCTTTCTAATAGAACTTGAAATCAGGAAATGTGATACCTCCTGCTTTGCTGTTGTTATTTTTTTTTTTTTTAGAGTTATTTTGGGGTCATTTATGGTTCCATATTTATTTTAGAATTGTGTTTTTCTACTTCTGTAAAAAATGCCACTGGATTCTTGACAGGGATTGCATTGAATCTATGGGTGGCTTTGGGAAGTGTGGATATCTGAACAATATTCTTCCAATTCATAAACATGGGATTTGTATGTATTTGTGTCTTTTAAAATTTATTTCGTCAGCCTTTTATAGTATTTAGTGTAGAGATCTTTTGTCTCTTTAAATTTATTCTTAAATATTTATTGTTTTTGAAACTATTGTAAATGGGATCATATTCTTTATTTCTTTTTAGATAATCTGTTGTTGATATATAGAAACAGTACTTATTTTTTGTATGTTAAGTTTGTATCTTGCCTACTGTTAACACTTTATCCAGGAAAACACTCTCAAGTGAATATTGACCTAAAAATAAAAGACCTTACAGCTTAGCAAAGCTTATGAATCCTGAAAGCTATGAAAGCAGAGAAGAAGTGAACAGTTTTTAAGACTCTAATATGTATAAAGAGCTTTATATACCTAATCTCATTTAATCTTTTCTACAGCTTTATATTATAGGTGTTACTATTCCCATTTTGCCAGCAAGGGAATTCAGGTTCAGAGGGGCTAAGTATATTTTAAAAACATCACACAGCTACTAAATGACAGAGGCAAGGCTTATACACAAAATGTTCTGTCTTAAATGGGCTCTTAAGTCTTCCAGCAACCTGTGTTGTACTGAAGCATCATGCTCCCACTTGTCACGAAAAAACTATTTCATATACTCTTTCTTTAAAACTCTCACTGAAGATCTTGCCTCGTATGTATGTGACCCACTTGTGACAAGTATTCTCTCAGCCATCTTCATTTTTTTTTTGTTTTTCTTAAAATACTTTATTGTCAAATTGGTTTCCATATAACACCCAACAAGTGCCCTCCTCCATGCCCATCACTCCCTTCCCTTCTCCCCTACCCCCATCAGCCCTCAGTTTGTTCTCAGTATTCAAGAGTCTCTCATGATTTGCCTCCCTCCTTCTTCCCAATTATTTTTCCCTTTCTTCTCCCGCATTTTTGGACCTCAGCATTTGTCACTCTCTCTCTCTCCAGTCTAGGTAACTCATGTCTGAGTGAGAATAATTCACTAGGGTGATCCAGTGCTAGTCACTCCTCTAAACACTTCCTCTCTCTCCTGTTCCTCCAGGAAAAATATTCACTAGGAAGATCTCAAAACAGCCACATCATATTAGAGGAACAGAAGTCATTTTCTTGCAACTTAGTGAAGGGCTTTCCACACTCAGACCTTCTAAGAGAAAATGTTTCAAGTTGATGTTCTCTCTCTCTCCAGATCTCTCTCTCTCTGAGATTCCCATTACCCCTTATTTTTCTATTTTCTAGAGCCCTCTTTCCCACATTGTACTCAACACGCTCTGCTCTGGAAACTTTCACTTCCTATCCTAAGAGGAGGCCACGGCACTTCCCTTTGCCATCCACTTTGCCTTCTAAGACAAGAATGTTTCAGGCTTTGGCTGAATGCTAATGAACTTCCTAGTCTGACTCCGGTGATGGAGGGTATCCCTTGAGTGCAGATCAGTGTGGGCACTCCAGTTCCTGGTTACTCTTCCCACTAATTACAGTGGCTGACTTTCTCATTGTTTGCTTAAGAAACAAGGGTACCTTACCAATGCAAGCTTTTAAGTAACTCAGAGAAAATGCATCTAATTAATGTGAACAAAGACGTTTCTCCTGGTAGCATGCAAACCATAAACGGTTATGACTGTCCTCTGGACCTGATTAACATTGTAAGACCACCACAGTAAAAGCTCTTTCCTTTGCTGGCCGAGAATGTGGTTCCTGATTTGATTAGATTGCATAAAAAATTATTTCAGCCCTTTCTGACTTTGCCAGCCACCATACATACTCCCAAAGATTTCTATTTACAAGATGGGAAGACCTATGCCTTCCCACGAGGATGCCTGCAAATATTCTTCTCTATATATTCCTCTTTTCTTGCTAAAATGGAGGAATTTCTCTATCAAAGAGAAAATATTCTATGTATATTCTGAATTCCATCTCTTCATTCCATCTTGGGGTCCTTGCTTCATAATTTATTACCTCTGTCTCCTGTGTTTTGATTTCTTTTTCTCTATTGGACCAGTGTCACCAATATTCAAATATTATCTGGTGCCCTTATGTTATAAACATGCTTCTTGGACCTTAAATCTCTCTACATCTACTGGCCTATTTTTCTCCTTCCCTCTCCTGATAAAATTGTCCCCAATATCATTTTCTCCTGGGTCTCTATATATTCCTTCACAGCACTTACCATAATCTACAATTATATATGATTTGTTTGTTCTCTTACTCCTCTCTCTACTAGACTGTAAACTGCATATGGGAAATGACTATTTCTGTTCTATTTCCAAGACTTAGTAGAGTCCTAGACACATATTAAGTTTTCAGTAAATATTTCTTATGTGAATAGAAGGCCCTAAATCCAGTGTTCTTTCCATAGAAGAGTAGTAGGGATGGGGAAATTGTGATGTGTGCCATTTGTTGCAACCCTTGGCCATCATCTGTTTCATTGCTTTTACTTTTGTAAGAAAAATTAATAAACTTTACTTTTAAAAGAAATTTTAGCTTCAAAGCAAAACTGAGCAGAAAATACAGCAAATTTCCACATACCTTCTCTCTACACATGCACAGCCTTCCCCCACCATCAACATCCCACATCAATGCACGAGTGTAGTAATTTGTTATAATTGATGGACCAGTAGTTACACATCATTATCAGTCAAAGTCCACAGTTAACATTAGGGTTCACTCTTTGTGCTCTACATCTGATGAGTTTTGACAAATGTATGATGACATGTATCCACCATTATAATATCCACTGACCTAAATGTCCTTTATGTATCTACTGACCTAAATGTCCTTTATGTACCACCTATTTATCTCTTCCTGTCCCCAAATGTTGTTAACCACGGACCTTTTTACTGTCCTCATAATTTTGTCCTTTCTAGTATGTCATATAACTGGAATTATACAGTATCTAGCCTCTTCAGATTGGTTTCTTTCACTTTGCAGAGTGCATTCACGGTTCCTCCATATCTTTTTGTGAATTGAAAGCTCATTTGTTTTTAGCACTGAATACTATTCCATTGTATGGGTGTATGACAGTTTACCTATTCACCTGTTGAAAGACATCTTGGCTGCTCCCAATTTTAGCAGTTATGATTAGGGCTGCTATAAGCTTTCATGTGTAGGCATGTTGCTGTAGGCATGTTTTCAACCCAGTTAGATATCAAGAGGTTCAGTTGCTTGATTGTATGGGAAGAGTGTATTAATTTTGTAAGAAGCTGTCTTTCAAAGTGGCTATACCATTTTGAATTCCCTCTAGCAGTGAACAAGAGTGCTTGTTCATATTCTTGCCAGTATTTGGTATTGCTGATGTTTTGGATTTGGTCGTTCTAATAGATGTGTAGTGATTCCTCATTTATTTTGCAATTCCCTAAGCATATGTGACATTGAACATCTTTTCATGTACTTCTTTGATATTTATATATCTTCTTTAGTGAGATGTCTGTTCAGATCTTTTGCCTACATTTTAATCAGTTTTTTTAAATTAAGTTTTAAAAGTTCTTTGTGTATTTTGGATAATAGTTCTTTATCAGAGATGTCTTTTGGAAATATTTCTCTTGATCTGTCACTTTTCTTCTCATTCTCTTGATCCTTTTACTTTTTACTTTCTTTCTGAAATGTTTGTAGCCACTCTTCTTCTGTCATGGAGAAAAGATGGTATGAGTAATTTACACCAAGATGCAGTGCCTCGATGTCATTTATTTCTCAAAAGAGAACTGCAAGGAAATAAACCTCTGATAGAATTTAAGGCCACATGATACTGAAGTATTGTTTGAAAGATTTTTTCCATAATCATTCTCCCAACTATTGGTGACTACATTAGTCATAGCATATAGACATAGTGTGTTTAACTCACACATTTCCCATTTGCTACCAATACTCAACACTTGATATGCTTTAAAGACAAACAAAAATGAAATATGATTTTTATACAGCTGGTGGTTATCATCTTTAAGTCCCAGTATAGTCAAGAGGAAATTAAGGAACTCCATGGTATAGACAATTTTATCTTTCAGGTTTTTTGCTTGCCGTTGAAACTCAGATCAAAAGCTTTTTTTGCTTAGGCAAAAAAGAAGTATGCTTGTTCATGTAACTGTAAAGGGCAAAAGAAGAGTTGGCTCCAAATGATGCTGCTCTATCACTCAGCTCTGCTTCTTCTGTTTATTGATTTTATTTTCAGACAAGATTTCCTTGAATGGTTGGAAATATGAGCTGCTGGCAACCATAAGCCTGTTCACAATTCAGAGGAGAGACCTCAAAGCGCTCTCTTGCTGTAAATAGTGTAGCTTCAATGAAAAGTATGATTAGACTTCTTGGATAATATGCCCAATTGCTGTGTCCAAGGAGACAGAGAGCTTTGTTTAATTAGGGGTCCTGTGCCTTCCTCTGTGGTTTGGAATGTGTTAAGTTCAACTCTGCTTGAACTGTAAGGAAAGATTTCTCCCAGGTAAAATGGGTTTTGTGACTAGAAAAAGGTGTGAGAGTTTTCAGATCACAAAACAACAGATGTTTGCTTTATATATTCCTTATCTTGACTGTACATTATTCATTTCTTATCTCCATAGGGCTTATCAGAAAGGGGTCCTTGTTGTCAGCAACAGAACACTTTGGATGACTCACTGGTCTGACGCTATAAGGAATTTTTGTCACTGAAACTAAAGATATATTTGTCAGTTATATACCTAGGAGATTAGAAGACTCAACAAAGAATGAAAAGAATCGTTAGTTTATATATTAAGTGACTATTATTCAGCATATAACTTTATTTGCTCCATTTTATAATTCAGTACTTAACAGTACAATGGGGAGATAAGAAATGTTCATTATTATTTTTAGTATGGTTGTGATAATTCGTGTGTAGTTAGTTATCTCTGCCTCATGGTAACTAGGCAACACGAATTGCCACAGGAATGAATTGTGAAGACTAAATTTTAATTAAATTAAAAAATACTTTCCCATAATTAACATTTTCTAACCCATCCATATTATTTTTTATCTAAATCCTCAAACATGAAGTAAACTATAAGATAAAATGATTGCATATATTTTAGTTCTTATTTTATTTAGCTGTTATCTAGATTTCAGGAAAACTTGTTTTCTTCACCTATTCCCTTCTTGTCCTGCTTTTCTGAAAAAATTGGGGAAATAATTTCTTGTAATACTGATTCAGTGTAGCATTAAGACTGGGGATTTGGGAGCCAAAAATCCTGGATTTGGATACTATTTTGCCAATTCCTAGTTTTGTGCCTTAGCTAGATTACTTAAACTCTGATCCAGAGCTTCACTTAAATTGGAAATAATAAGAGTACAGACCTCATGAAGACCACTGGGTGCATTCAGTAATATAATGCATGCAAACCTCTTGGCGTATGCCTTGGAGCTCAGTGAATGTTTAGTCAGTGCTAGTTCTTATTAGCTGGAGTAACATTTATCTGTTAAGATATGCAGAAAATTTCCGATTTCAGTAGTTACCATTGTTAACTCCTTGCTTAAAGGGATCACTGCCTGAGGTCTGAAGCTGTCCTTTAGGATAGCTGGTCCCAAAGTGAGGGCACATATTGGACATTCAACTCTTCTACAGGAACGCAAGGTGAGGAATGAATGGATATTAATTTGATGCTCCACAAGCTATTGATGGATATAAATCAGAATCATTCTGTCCTTTGAAGTATTTATTAGACTTAACTAAATGTATATGTTAGAATACCATTATGTGAAACCTTTATATGTTGCCACGGAACCCATTTTGGTTTTATCTTTTTTTTATAGTTTTAATTTATTCTATTTTTCTTAGTTTATATGTACCTTAATTTATATTTTTTAGCAACTGCTCATAAAAATAATATCCCAGTTCTTATTTTAATTTATAACTTTGATAGCTCAAAGGAGAGCACCTGCCTATTAATTTGTTGGTGCACATGTAATACAGTATGAACTAGAGAAATATAAATTTAGAAACTTTTGTAATCCATATGGGGTTTTGTTGACATTTAACTTTTTCTTACGCTCAACTAAGCAGATTAGTGGTATAAACAAGATTGCAACATGTATAGTTATTTTGCACAAGAGTATACATTGTTTACATATATTTCAAAGCATATATATTTTATGCCTTCTGTATGCAGTAAATTGGACAAAACCTTGTAATACCAAGAACTAAAAAACAAAACAGTTGATGTTGAGTAATGTAATGGGCAATGAATGACCTCAATAATATTTTCCCACTGAATTTGAAAGCAAATTCTACATCTATATATTCAACAAAACACACACATATATATTCAAAATTTATTTTTTAACTTACATACAAGTTGTTTAGCATATAGTGCAACAATGATTTCAGAAGTAGATTCTTTAATGTCCCTTACCTATTTAGCCTATCCTCCCCTCCCACAACCCCTTCAGCAACCCTCTCTTTGTTCTCTACATTTAAAAGTCTCCTATGTTTTGTCCCCCTCCCTGTTTTTATATTATTTTTGCTTCCCTTCTCTTATGTTCATCTGTTTCATATCTTAAATTCCTTATATGAGTGAAGTCCTATGATATTTGTCTTTGTCTGACTGACTAATTTCACTTAGCATAATACCCTCTAGTTCCATCCCCATAGTTGCAAATGGCAAGGTTTCATTTTTTTTTTGATTGCCAACTAATACTCCATTATTTATAAAAAACCACAACTTCTTTATCCATTCATCCATCAGTGGACATTTGGGCTCTCTTCATACTTTGGCTATTGCCAATAGTGCTGTTATAAACCTTGGGTGCACGCACCCCTTCAAAACAGCACACCTGCATCCCTTGGATAAATACCTAGTAGTGCAATTGCAGGGTCGTAGGGGAGTTCTATTTTTAATGTTTTGAGAAGCCTCTGTACTGTTTTCCAGAGTGGCTGCTCCACCAGCAGTGCAAAAGAGATCCTCTCTCTCCACATCCTCATCAACATTTGTTACCTCAGTTGTTAATGTTAGCCATTCTGACAGGGGTGAATTGGTATCTCAATTGTGAATTGTGGTTTTGATTTGTATTTCTCTGATGTTGAGTGATGAGCATTTTTTTCATGTGTTGGTTGGCCATCTGGATGTCTTCTTTGGACAAATTTCTATTCATGTCTTTTGCCCATTTCTTCACTGGACTACTTGTTTTTTGGGTGTTGAGTTTGGTAAGTTCTTTGTAGACCTTGGATACTAACCCTTTATCTGATATGTCTTTTGCAAACAAATTTTTCCATTTTGTCCATTGCCTTTTAGTTTTGCTGATCATTCCCTTCGCTGTGCAGGAGTTTTTATTTTGATGAGCTCTCAATAGTTCATTTTTGCTTTTGTTTCCTTTGTCTCCAGAGACATGTTGAGTAAGAAGTTGCTGTGGCCGAGGTCAAAGAGATTTTTGCCTGCTTTCTCTTTGAGGATTTTGATGGCTTCTTGTCTTACATTTAAGTCTTTCATCTATTTTGAGTTTATTTTTGTGTTTGGTTAAGAAGGTGGTCCAGGTTCATTTTTCTGCATGTCACTGTCCAGTTTTCCCAGCACCATTTGCTTAAGAGACTGTTTTTATTCCATTGGATATGTTTTTCCTGCTTTGTCAAAGCTTATTTGGCCATCTACAACTTTATTTTCTAATGATCCTTGATAAAAGCAAAAATCTTAATATTAAGGGAAAATGTTAAAGGACAGTGTTAATGAGACTATGAAGGGCCAAATTTCTATTTTCAAGAAGATGGTCTTCCACTCAACAATAGCCAAAACATGGAAAGAGCCTAAGTGTCCATCAACGGATGAATGGATCAAGAAGATGTGGTTTATCTATACCATGGAATACTACATGGCAATGAGAAAGAATGAAATCTGGCCTTGTGTAGAAACATGGATGGACCTTGAGGGTGTTATGCTGAGCGAAATAAGTCAGGCAGAGAAGGACAAATATCATATGTTTGCACGTATAGGAGGATTAGGAGGAACTTAACGGAGGACCATGGGGGAGAAGAAGGGGGGAAATAATGAGGGAAAGGGGGAGAGGCGAACCATGAGAGACTCTTGAATGCTGACAAAAACTGAGGACTGATGGATGTGGTGGGGGGAGGGGATATGGGCACCGAGAGGGGCACTTGTGGGGATGAGCACTGGGTGTTATATGGAAACCAACTTGACAATAAACTATTTGTAAAAAATAAAAAATAATAAAAAACATTTTTTTCTATCCTAAAAAAAAAAAGATGGTCTTCCAGAGGTCTACCTAATTCTAAACTTCTTTTAAGCAATCTTCCCACCATATTATTCTTTTGGGATTTATTTTCCAAATGAGCTTTATTGGAAACAAACTCAATTTATAATCTAACAAGTTCAATAACACCGACATTTTATGTTCTTAATTTCTTTCAAATTTGATTATATTATAAATTTACTTTCCTGATTTTTATCTGCTTTAGACCAGTCTTATGCACGGCTAGTCTGAATTTCTGACGGTTGATGATACAGCTTCAATTTTTTTCAGGTTGTTTTGTGGAAAGTAATTATTTTCTGTTTGACAACATGAGCTATGATATCAAGACATATGAAACCTGACATTCCAGTAAGCGCTTCTGACGTGGTTTTCATCATTGATTTTCTTTCCTCTCTTCTACCTCCTCTAGTTATACTCTCTTCATTACAGATGCACAGAAGATAAATATTCTGTTTATATTTTATGACACATTGTGAACAATGGTGCTGCCAAGAGTGAACTTAGAATGTAGGTAGAAGTATGTTTCAGATGACAACCAAGTCCTGATATGAAACTGGAAATCCTACCTCAAATAAAGCAAGGGTTGGGATTCCAATTTGAGGTTTTAAAGAGCAGTTCTCTTTTTTGTTCTCCTTGGGGAAATCTTATTTACTTGCTTACTGATTATTTATTTATACTGAGATATAATTGGCATATAAAGTTGCATAAATTTAAGGTGTAAAACATCTTGGCTTGATATATTTATGTATTCCAATATGATTATCATTGTAGTGTTAGCTAATGCTTCTATCACCTCACATAATTATCATTTCTTTTTTGTGGTGGAAATAATTAATATCTAGTGTTGTAGCAACTTGAAGTTTATAATACAATGTTGTTGTCTGTATTCACTATGTCATACATTAGATCTCCAGGACTGATTCATTCATTATTTGCAAGTTTGTTTCCTTAAAAACATCTCCTCAATTCTCTCATTCCCCAGCCCCTGGTATGTGATATATATTCAATGGAATGTTATTCAACCATAAGAAAGAAGGAAATCTTGCCTTTCATGACAACATGGATATGGATTTAGAGGACATTAGCTAACTGAGATTAAGTCAGACAGAGAAAGACAAATATTGTATGATATCACTTATATGTGGAATCTAAAAGAGCCAAACTCCTGAAAACAGAGACTAGAAGGATGGCAATTCTCTTTCAGCCATTCTCCACTGTTAAAGCTCTCTTGACACTACAGAATGCTAACACCAAAAGGCTGTGGACTTGGCACTTGTGGCATATCTGTGCACCAAGATTAGAATTCTGGCCAAACCACAACCAGATAAACTGTCATAGGTATTGCCAGTTAAATTCTTGTAGAATTTGTTAATTTATTCTCTTTGACCAAATACTCACAAATTCCACTTACTAATGTGATTTAGTTATACTGTCATATTATTTGAAGAACTTCTAAAAGATTCCTAATGTTTCATTGTCCCTCTAAAACCATTTTTGCCTCTTTAAAAAATTAAGTCCTAAAGTTAACACATTTTCTTTGTAAAAAAATTTGAAGAGCCCCAAATTGTATGAAGTAAAAAGTACAAGTTTTCCCTTTCCAGGTCCTCTCTTTCTCCTGACCCTACTTTCTAAATTTACAGGGATAGTCTGTTCTATATCATTTTAACCTTGTCTATCAGTGGTTTTTATTTACGCATACACACTCACATACTCAGACTTAGAAATATAATCACATCCTTTTGCTATGGTCCCTCCTCTTCATGTCTAACAAATAATAATATATTGTGAAAACCTTTTATTTCA
The DNA here is from genome assembly GCF_008692635.1 of Crocuta crocuta. Taxonomy (NCBI): domain Eukaryota; kingdom Metazoa; phylum Chordata; class Mammalia; order Carnivora; family Hyaenidae; genus Crocuta; species Crocuta crocuta. The sequence goes on along the minus strand of NW_027530545.1, from coordinate 2,862,493 downwards.
TGGCATATAAATTTGCCTCATTCCTTCTAAGGTTTGTGCAGAATTATATTAAATGTTAATACCATAAATTATTAACCAATTATCAGTTTCTTGTTGCTGTCTGTTTCCATGTTTCCAATGGTGCTTTATATTTTTGTCTACGCATGCTCGTGTGCGTGTGTGTGTGTGTGTGTGTGAATACTTGAATAACTGGTAGGTTAAAGGCCAAAGGGAATATAGTCTTAAGTTAAATCTTAAATTTGGATAGTTATTGATGGAAAGGTTTTATCATTTTGGACTCTTTTTTAACATCATGGAGAACTCCCATTTTTCATGTTCTTACTGATAATTGCAAATTATCAATATTTTCACTTTTGCCTAGCTGATGATAATGAAATGGCACCACCTTGCTCTAGTTTGAATCTCCTAATGATGAGTGAAGTTTAGCATCTTTTCACATGTTGCTTGGCCAGTTGATTACTTTTTCTAATACCAGTTTTTTGATAGAGGCGTCTTTTCAACTCCCACTGCAACTTACCATATCTTAGTTCAGGCCTGGAAAGCCATTTACTATATATAGTATTGCTTTCTTTCCCAAATCCTTCCAACTGTTCCTAAGGTGAAGATCTTATGTTGCTCTCTTCAGAACCTATTCATGGGTCCCTATTCAGCCAACTAAAATGTATATGACTTAATATGAGATTCACATCCTTTCCTGATCTAGATCTCTGGTTGATTTTCCACTACCTCCTTTTCTCTTCCTTCTATACCTCCTTAGTAAACAGAAGAAATCACCTTTCCATAATGTGTCCAGCACCTGTCTGCCTTTCTGTCATTCTTCAAGCAATTCTCTCAGTCTGAAATACCCTTTGCTTTTTCTTTGTATAAAGTCTACCTATCCCACCAAATCTGATTCAAATATTGCTTCTTTAGGCATTTGCCCTGCCTACTCCTTCCTTCCCACTTGCCATGGAATGAATTTGTCCTTGCCTATTTCTCCTTTGGTTTCTGATATTACAGAACTATAGAACTAGAGTTTCACATCTCTTCTCTGTTAGAGTTTTAAATTTATTCAAAGGATGACCTTGGCTTGTTTTTGTTTATGGCCTCTTTCCCAATGCTCTTAGGGAAGAAATTATTTCCAAGTGGACATATATGGAATCACTACTATAAACTACTAGTAGCTACTTTGACTACCTGACAACCAGAGGATCCCAGGAATAGTTTTGACTGTTTATGCCACATGGCAAACGAAAACATCCTGTGGGTGTGGGGATAGTAGAAGCTACATATAAATTTGACATCCATATGTCTAAGTACTAAATGATTGCTACTGTGTGAAATTTCTAAGATGGTTTTGAAGACTAGCTACTATAGAATTTTATATCTGCCAAAGCTTTGGAAGAAGATACAGTTTGTTTCAAGCAGCTGCCTATGTTTTTAATGGAGGAGGGTATGTGTATATATAGTTTATAAAAGACAAACTGAATTCTGTGTTTCTATAGGGATACATTTCATAGATTAATGCTAAGCCAGCAGTGTATTTTTTTAGTACTGATGGACATTTTCAGTGAGAGGCATTCAGTTGTCTGTGTTTTAAAGTTCATGTAAGAATTCATTTTCTTCAGGCTTGTTTTCTTAGTGAATCTCTATTAGTTTTTGTTAGCAAAAATTCATTTCCTATGAAATGTCTCTCTTAGTTATATTTGCATTAGGCAATTAACTGTTTGAATTTTGTTATTCTCACTATTTAGAAAGAAACACATATTCTTGGGGGAAATTAAGATGATTTCCATTAAAATTGGAAACACTTCTGCATACAAAAAAGTAGTTATGTTCTGAGGGTAGAGGCTTAAAGTTTATTCAAATCCTTTAATCCCTGTGGAAGTAAAAGTAATATATTGAAGTGTATGTGCAGAGGAGTATTTGCTACATTTCTGGATAGACTGCCTTGTGAAGGCCGTGCTGTCCTAGCACATCTTATAAGTACATATTTTTCTAGAAACATGTTAAACACTTTAATCGTCCTGTAGTGGAAAGAGTGCAGGATTTGGACTTGGCAAGAGGATGCCTACTCTCCAATACTGGACTGTCCATGCAGTCTTATAATTGTATCTACTCTTCACTAAATCCTTAAATGTAGTATATGGTATTATCAACATTTATTTTCAAAATGTTTATTTATTTTTGAGAGAGAGAGAGAGAGAGAGACAGAGCCTGAGTAGCAGAGGGAGAGAGGGAGGGAGGGAAGGAGAGAGAGAGAGAGAAGCAACGAATGAACGAACAAACCTGGAGTAGACTCCAGGCTCTGAGCTGCCAGCACAGAGCCTGATGTGGAGCTTGAACCCTCAACTGTGAGATCATGATCTGAGCCTAAGTCAGACGCTTAACTGTCTGAGCCACCCAGTCANTATGGTATTATCAACATTTATTTTCAAAATGTTTATTTATTTTTGAGAGAGAGAGAGAGAGAGAGACAGAGCCTGAGTAGCAGAGGGAGAGAGGGAGGGAGGGAGGGAAGGAGAGAGAGAGAGAGAAGCAACGAATGAACGAACAAACCTGGAGTAGACTCCAGGCTCTGAGCTGCCAGCACAGAGCCTGATGTGGAGCTTGAACCCTCAACTATGAGATCATGATCTGAGCCTAAGTCAGACGCTTAACTGACTGAGCCACCCAGTCGCCCCTCAACATTTAAAATATAATGCTAAGTTGTTATTAAATTACAAACTTCTTGCACAGATTTAAAGGTTTTTTTATTCAAGGGTTTTCTTAAAAAAACCCAAAAACTGAGTCTTTCAACATTTTGCTAACTATTGCCTAACTATCAAAGTTAAAATACTTATCCATAGTTCAGCTCCTTGGACTACATGATTCCTCTTTTCTCTTTTGCTTAAAAATCTTTAAATATGTACGAATAAACTAATTTCTGGCACTAAACTTTTTCTAAGTTGGATTTTCTACTAGTGGATTGATGATATCCAAGGGAATTGGAAACATTCTGTTATTCAGTCAATCTGTTAGATTGTTCCAGAGAAACAGTTGCTTCAGCCCTTTTCTTCTAGGGTTTGGGCAACTCTCTCAGTTGTGTAGAATAACTGAGAAGAGGTCACCCTAGACTGACCTCTTTGAACTGGGGGATACCAGTCAAGGATCACCCTTAGCCCCGCCATTCCCTCTGTTTAGTGTCTTGGGCTATGATCAAGATAGAGCCCAGGAACAACTCATCCTGAGGAGAAGCGAGCCCTGACACAATCCTCTGTGAGTATGTGCCTGTGCATGTCTTTGTGTGTGTAGCCAGATGCCTTGGGAGGATGAAGCTTGAATTAGGGAAGTTAGAAAAGTACCATTTTGGAGGATTGTAGGCCATTTCTCTCATCTATGATAAAAATTGTGCTTTGTATCCATGGAAAGCTCTCTTTTTAGGATTTTGGTTTACTTTTTACTTGTGGATATTAGATAATTTCTCAAAGTAAGACTAAGGAAGTGGTCCAAATGCTGATGCTTGAATCTGAGACATTAAATAATCTATTTAGTAATATTAATTCAGATTATCATTAGCAGAATTAGGGTGCTCTAGAATTAATTTGTGTTCCATGCATCTGCATTGCTGCCCTATGGCTAAAAATATTGTTTGTTCTCAGGGAATCTTATTGTAGGAGACCCAGAGTCTTTACCAAGCCCTGAAGGAAGATTATGCAATGAGTTGGGCCTGAATTAGTGCTCTTTCATTTAGAATAATATTTAGACCTTAATCCTCTATGCTTTGAGAAGAGGTTATAAAATATTGTAATGACTTCTCTGGACGTTGGCATTCAGGCTGCAATTTGTGGATGAAAGTAAGAGTTTTCTCCCCAAATAATTGGACATCTTCACCAAGTTGGCCTGATTTTGTTTTTGCAGCAATGAAAGGAAAGTTGGGGTCCTGGTCTCAGGGTGTGGAGATGAATGGAGGTTCTCAGTTGTGGGGACCATTCTGACCCTCCACCTCTATTGGAAAGAAGTCTGAGATAGACTGTGGTTAGTCATTTAAAAAATGTGTACCAGGCACTGTGCTAGGTGTGAATGAAATGTTTACTTGGGAACTTTCTTGCTTCTTGAGAAAGGCCTGAATTACAATGTACTTTCCTCTTAGGACTGCCTTTGCTGCATCCCAGAGGGTTTGGACTATCAAGTTTTCATTTTTATTTGCTTCCATATACTTTTTAAAAATATCTTCTTTAATTTCCAGCTTCATGCATTCATTCTTTAATAGGATGTTTTTTAACCTCCATGTATTTGAGAGCTTTCCGAATTTTTCTTGTGGTTGATTTTAAGTTTCTATCATTATAAGCAATGTTGTGATATGTATCAATATAGCTGTGTCATTGTATGTATGCAGGGTATGTACTTGAAATCAATTATTGTAGGGCTGGGGATTCCTGGGAACATGTGTATTTTTAACAGCTTTTTAATATAATGGCAAATTTTTACTTTTTTTTCTTACTAATTTGACTTCTCATCTGCAGTGCAAGAGACAATGCCAACAGTGAACAGTAGTATTCTTTTCATTTTTACCATTTGATAAGTAAAATTTGGATTTAATTTTAATTGACATATCTTGAAATAATAAAAAAAAAATTAAACCTGGAGGAAAACCTAGAGAGTATCTAATTTAACCAACTCACTTTACAAAGTCCGCAGAGACTACATATTGGTTGTACCCAAGATCTCACAGCTAATGAGCTGTGCTACAGGGATTGCAGTCCACCTCTNGGGGGGGGGGGTTGGGGGGGAGCTGCTGCAGCTCTCTTTCTGCAGCCACTGGAGCAGAAGACCATGGAGAGAGAGTGGGTTTCTGTCCAATGAAAGACTATTAGTTGTTGATTGCAGTCTGCAGGAGCAATTAGTAGACATGGGCTCCTGGAGATGCTTTGTCCCAGGAAGGACACTGAGGATGCCATGGCCTGCAGGAGGAGCTGGCTGTCCTGGTGCCAGAATCTCCTCAGGAAAGTACACAGAGCTAAGAAAAACCTGTTTGGATGCCATTATGCCAATACCATAAAATGTAGCACGAATCTCACTGGGGTCTGCCTTTCTCATCACTGGGCCTTAAAATAGGAATGGAAGGAGGCATTTAGCCATCTTCTGGATAGAAAGGGTAACAAAGGTTTATCAGGGTATTGGACAGACTGGAGTCCTACAAAGTTTGGGAAGAAGATTGAGACACACCCAAAGGCTCTAAATTGTAGTCTGACCTCTAGTTTTAGTTTATAAGGGATGTTTCTGGGAGATAAGGTCATGTCTTCAGTTTCCCCTTGTCCTTGTACACTGTCAGCAGGGTCACCGTCTTAAAGTCCTATTTATATCCCATACTCCATTTGCCTTATACCAAGTTCAAACCGAATTTCTTTTTCTGAAAAGAAAAAGATACAAAATTTCATTACATCCAACACATGATGTTAGTACAAGGGTGAAGAATCATTTCACAGAGTAGAGTGGAGAAAAATAAAGAGGAAACCCAGCAAAAAGAATCAGAACCAGGGGCTCCTGGGCGGCTAAGTTGGTTGGCGTCCGACTTCGGCTCAGGTCATGATCTCACGGTTTGTGGGTTCGAGCCCTGCATCTGTCGCTGTGCTGACAGCTAGCTCAGAGCCTGGAGCTTGTTTTGGATTCTGTGTCTCCCTCTCTCTCTGACCCTCTCCTGCTCATGCTGTCTCTCTCTCTCAGAAAAAAAAAATTTAAAAAAAGAATCAGAACCAATCACAGTGACTTGGATAAATCATGAGATCTTCTCATCTGTCTGCAAAACAAAAGGAGAAATAGGTTTGGCATCGGCGACTGTGGGCTGGCTCCTTTCCAGACTCATTCACCCACTCCTTCTTGGCAGATCCTTTGGTCTGCTTAAATTGATCTGCAGTTGTCTTGGAATCCTGGTTATTGCCATTTTCCCTCACTGGAACACTATGTCTTCACCATCTACTTACAAGTAGATCCCATTCCTTTTAACCACTGCCTATACTTCACTCAACTTCCTCTGAAACCACTTATTTAATATTTATCATATATTGAATTTCTGATAGTTATCTTTTAATGAACACATATTTTGCCTGTAACTATACTATCAGCTACTTTGGTAAAGGAATGAGGTATTATGCCTGTGGTGGCTTTTGGTACCTACTTGGGTAGGCTGAACTCCATCTCCCAGAACCCCATTTCATGGATGTTTCCAGTTAGGGTAAGCCCCAAGAGAGGCACTTGTGTGAGACTTGCAGGGAAGCAGTTAAGCAGCAGCCATTTGGTAGCACACACAGGCTGTTGCTGATCTGCTGCATCTCCCTGCTGCTGTGAGGAGCTCAATGGACCTGTAACTGTTCACTGTCCCCTTAACTTCTTTCGGGTGTGTGCATATGTGTATAATTCCATGATGAAGGGGCCCAGATTTGCAGAACACCATACCATTAAGGTCAGAGGCCAGAGAACTGACATTGTATGCTTGTGAGTTCCAGTGTTACCTTGCTCTCCCTTACCATACATCCGTCTTCCTTCCTGATGGTCTGCCTGTGAACTTCAAACTCCAGCATCAGATGCAGAGATAAGAGCCTTACAGAGACTCTTCAGCCAGCCTCCATAATTGCGTGAGGTCAAATCACTGTGAAATCTCCCTGTTAGGAAAAGGCCGAGGTATCTGATTGGCTTTATACACACACACACACACACACACACACACACACAAGCATATGAAGCAGATACTTATGTGTGTGCACACAGAGCTTCACAAAGCCAAATTTATTTTCTTTACAGTGTAATAGTTCAGATAAATAGATAATAATAGGAGGATTTAGAAATCCTTACACAGGAGAAGGGAAAGAAATTATGATAGAAATCATGAAAAAATAATCAGAACCAATGCCAGTAAACAGATACATCATGATTACTAAAGAGGACAAACAGAAAGAAATCATAATACGGAACATCTGGGATGGGAATATAAGCAAAAATAGAACAGGATGGCAGGGGGAAGCCACATAAAGGAAAATGAACAGTTAACAAGGACAGAGGCTTCCCAACTTTCTCAGCTCCTTCAGTGTCCTGGTAAGTTTTTCATAATACCCTTGGGCCCAAGGAAATACTAAGCAGCTTTGCTTATTAAGTAATAAGTTCCAAATAACCTAAAGAGTATTTATGTCCTAATAATTTAATGCCTATTGGGTGCTATACATCTTCTCAAAGTTTGAATTAAATTAGACACCTCTATCGTAGTTTCTCTACCATATTAAGTTCCATGTGATACTTCCTTCTTGTCACAGGCAAAAACCCAACTTTACAAAGGTATGACATTTTTTGAAGAAATGTGGTTATCTGATGTTGAAGCTCCAAACTCTAGCTAGTACTTTGCAAAGTATCTGACAGAGGTTGCTATGCTTCTGTTGAAAATATGTCACAGCACCCTATAAGTTTGCGAAGGCATTCTGGGGTACCGTGGAGCACAGATTGATGACCATAGATCTAGGACTTTAAAACAATTAGGGCTCCTGGGTGGCTCAGTGGTTAAGTGTCTGACTTCGACTCAGGTCATGATCTCACAGTTCGTGGGTTCGAGCCCTGTGTCAGGTTCTGTGCTGATAGCTAGCTCAAATCCTGGAGCCTGTTTCAGATTCTGTGTCTCCCTCTCTCTCTGACCCTCCCCTGGTCATGCTCTCTCTCTCTCAGAAATAAATAAATTAAAAAAATAAAATAAAACAATAGTGGAAGAAGTTATGGAGGGAAAAAAGAAAGGGCATTTAGCAGGAAGGTATTTTAAAGGGAAGAGAAAATGAAGACCTACAACACAACATACATTTTGGAGTTTATTCAGTTACTTATTCATTCAATAGCTATTTACTGAGCACCTGTCTTATGCCAGACATAGGTATCATGCTGGGTTCAAAATATACAGTGTGAATTAGGTGAACATAGTTTCTGGCCTCAAATAGCTTTTAGCCTAGCATAGATAACAGGCATTAGAAAATAGAAAAAATCATGATTGGAGATGAACATGGAGCTAAGAAAGCATATAGGAATGAACTTCATTCTACTCTGAAGGCCAGGCTAGGACTCCTCAATTAAGTATGTTCTGACTTGGGACATGAAGAGCAACTAGACAAAAGAAACAGTGTGCAGGAAGAATGTTCCAAGATGAGAAATCAACATCCATGAAGGACCAAAGGCCAGGAAAGATATGGCATGAAAGGCACAAAAAGAATTTCAGGATGCCCAGAGAAATTCAAGGAGATGGATTGTATGGCATGAAGCTGGGGAGACAGACTCCAGAACTTGAAAGACCTGCAAGACAGCTGGAAAGATTGGATAGTGTGCTATGCTGAAGTGAAAAATTTGGCAGGTTTTAAGAAATAGAATGACACCAGCAAAGTTATACCCCCAAAGGATCACACTGGTTGCAGGATGAAGAATTGATTGCTGGGGAAAAAAAGACTGAAGGAGAGAGGTGAGTTAAGAATTCACTGAAATAGCCAGGTGTTGGATGACATGGTGGCAGTGGAGGGAAGGGTTGGTGCTGTTTCTCCAAACCTGAGAATGTGATATTGGGTGGAATCCAGAGCACAGAGAGAAGGAATAGTGTAAGGTAGTTGTTCTCAAAGTTGAGCATGCATTATAATCACCTGGAGGTTGAAACATGAAATCATTGGGTTTCTTCTGAGAATTTCTGATTCAGCAGGCCTGAAGTGGGGCCTGAGAATTTGCATTTCTATCTAGTTCCCTGATGCTGCTTATTTGGGAACTAACCTTTGAGAACCACTGGCCTAGAGCATGTACTAACACGAGGAAAGGGGAGGAAGGAAAGAAGAAAAGATAAATAGGCAACCACAGGCCGGTCACTGAAGGAGCTGTGCTCTATTTTGCTTTTCTTATTTTCATGAAATTGAAGGGAAAGGTCATCTATTGAGGTGGGGAACAACAAAGCAAGATGTCTGAGGACAGTGGACGTTTAAAATAGTGATAAATGTTAAACAGGGCAGAGACTTGATTAAAGATACATAATGGTATTTTGGGATAATGCTGAACTTCCAGATGAAGTTGGTGGTCTTAAATTTATAGTGATACAAATCTACCAATTTTTGTGATTTTATATAGCAATTCTCTATTGCCCAAGTACATGTGCAGAGAAGGCAAGGCACTGGGGTTCAGTTAGGGTTGGTGTTCTCCTGGGCCAGAATTGTAGAAAAATAGTGAGGTAAGGGAGAAAAGGGGGTCATTGAAATGTCGGGCCATATATATATGGGAGAAAAGAAAAGAGAGAAAGATCCAGACAAATAAAAAGTTGAGAACTACACATCCTAATGAATTGAGAGCACTAGTGTACTGGAGCCAAATGAGTGAACAATCCAGAAAAGTAAGATATTTTAGTTAGAGAACAGAAAGGCTAAATTTATGATGTCAAGAATAGAGCAGTTCCAAGTGATGATGGATATCTGGGTGGTCAAGAGAGTAGACAGCTGAAGTACAGTGAAGGGGAAGGTCGTTGGAGAGGAGGGTCCAGGGTAGTAGCATTTTAGAAAATGTTCTCCCCATGTATGTTGAAGATAACCAGATTGGTGGAAGAAGTTGAGGTGATGGCAATGAGCTAGCTGTGTACTAGCTATGAACTTGGTAGTTCCCATTGGTAAAGTGGAGTGTAGGATAATACAGCCAATGACATGAGTGAGCCTCAAAGGAGGACACACTTGCAAAAGAGACTGTGGAAGCTGTATATGAGCAGCAATGAGGAGCAAGAAGTGCCCCAAATCAGCCCCCAAAGAGGATGTCACAATGGAGAATGAAAGGTTTCCTTTCAAAGACCGACAGGGGTAATGGAGTCCTCTAGTGAGAGCTAGTTTTCTCTTAGGAGACAAAGCAACATTTAGTAAAGAAGTTGATGTCATAGGGAAGTTTGTTAATAATTAAGTATGAGTTTTTGAGGACACAGTGGAAACATTTTAATTTATGGAATAGAAGCAGCGTATTAGAGAAAATTGTTGGCAAGGAATCAATAAGCTGGCTGTAGCCTCACTTCTTAATTTATAGTTTGCTGAAGATTAGTGAAATTGATTTGTACAGTAACTGAGATTGTCAATTACCCAAGGAAAGTCATTTACATGCTCCTCGAATTCCAAAAGGTTTAGTCATGTTAATGGCACAGGAAAACTCAGAAAATATATGTGTAATTAGAATATTGATAATTTAAAAGCAGGAACTGAATTTGTATTACCTTAGGCACTTTAAGAATTATATTTATAAACCTTATAAAAATCAATCCAGAAATTCTGAGACTGAAGTCATCTATATATAACTGACTAAAAAGGTTAATGTAATTAAGATTTATTATGCTCATTGTCCCTGCTGCAGTTTAATACCAAGTGGTAGATGGTTTTATTCAAAATGAAGCAATTATGCTGAATTTATTACATTGCCAGACTAGGTATCTTAAACTACATTTTAGAACATTTTAGGTCTGAGTCTTTTATATTAAAAAAGTGTGTGTATATATACACACACACACACACACACACACAAAAGATTTAAAGTCCCACTTATGTTTATTTTTAAGGTTATATTCTGGTATAGGTGAGATTTATAGCTCTATACTCTTCCAGAAAACTGTCTTCTGGGGTTATATGTAATTACTGTCATGGAAGGAGCTGAATACAAAGTTTCTTTCACATACACATAGCTAAGCTCTTGACTATAAGTGGCATGGTTTCCCCATATGAAGAGAAGGGGGAAGTAAGGTTGTGCTGGTGTTTACTCTAAGATTCCTTCCTAGACCTTCCTTCCCCAGCTTGGCTCTCTTTCTGTTTGGTCGGGGAGCTAACTTCTGCAGGATGCTTTTTCTGAGCTTCTGACCTAGATTATACCAAAGGGAAGCACTGATTGGGTCTCAACAGGAAGGGAGATTTCTCCCCCTTTTTCTCTACGTTGCTGGCATTTCTGACACTCTTTCTTCTCTGACTCCGTGATGCCCGGACAGCCCAGTCATGAGTCCAGCTTCTGCCAGAATAGCTAAAACTCTAGATTTCAGAAGTCTACTTCTCTCTCCCCCACCTCTCTCTTAGCCAGTCACAATTTCTGCTGTTTCTAACTGCTACCTGCTTTTCTGATCCCTCTCCCCATTCTCATCCCTGAATTGAGATTACCTTTGTTTTAATTTCTTTGAAAAGTTTCTGTTTTCTTGCTTGGAACTTGACTGACATAAATGTCTGGCTTATAATGTTGTGGTAAGACCTGTAAGTATATATCAGGAAAACAGAGCAGTGACTGATAGGTGCTTAACACATTTTCAAGTGGGAAAAGGAACTTTACAAAGCTGTTATGCATCATCCTTCTAAATGGCACACACAACATAACAGTCACAGGCATCTCAGAAACAATGTATAGGCACATTAAATAGCTGCAATCACTTTCCCAACTCCTGATAAATCATGTTGGCAGGAACAAATTTTGAAAAGGATGGAGCCAAAGAAGTGGTGATTTGAATCATTCTGATACTAGTTTGAGGAAAATAACAGTCATCGGAATAATTCACAACTTTGAAGTACTTATTGCCACAGTTATAAGTAGCTCAAGTACTAGGCATTTACATTTTATGCAAAGAATGCTTCTCTGAAGGCCATCTATAACTCAAAACTTCTATAATTCAAGACTAAATTTTTCATAAGCCTGAATAAATCTACAATTTATTTTATCAGTAAAAGGTGTCATGAAAATTGATTGGTCTTCTTCATGGTCTTTTGCCACATCTTCTTTCCAAAATTATTGATTCTGGTATATTCCTGCACTAACGCCAGCCCCACCATTTGATGAATAATATACAGAATATTTTACATGTTAAGGAAAAAATTAAGTATGATAATAATGAAAATAATGGCATGGGGCACCTGAACGTCGAATTCAGCTCAGATCATGACTCCAGGGCCATGGGATCCAGCCCTGCATTAGCATGCTTAAAACTCTCTCTCTCTCTCTCTATCTATCTATTCCTCTTACCCACTCACTCTATCTCTCTCTAAGATAAAAAAAAATAAATAATGGCAAAAAATTCTTTTTACATTCTGAGGCAAGTAAAGATGACTTATATGCTACAGAAGACTGAATAGGTATATATAGTTTACATGAAACATTATCTATTTGGCAATAGTATCCACTTAGTTTACAGTCAAGTTGGTTTGCCACCTCTCAAACCATAATATTTTTGATAAGCCTTTATAAATTGGGGACATTCAAACAATTCATTTCCCAAATGTTATACCAGAAGCAACAATTTAGTATCATCTTACTTTGCATCATAGCAAGTTTACATAGTTTAACGTTGAATGAAAACCCACGTCACTGCAGAAAATTTTAATGCTTTACTAATCACTGGGGATAGAGGTAATCAGAAGTTTGGGGAAAAATTATTATGTAATTTTTCAAGGAAAATTTAGAAGAATTCTTCCATTCAATCTTGGGATAAAAATAGAATTTGATTAAACTATATTTTGTAACTGCAACACCAGAGTGAGGGTATCATAGACACATGCACACATCTTTGAATTTTTCATTAACTATTATCCTTTTACATTTGATCATTAGAAATAGTGTTGAAGTACTAGAAATGTTATTCACATCTGGGAATTCCTCTTTACCCCACAGCCTGTTTCCTAGTGAAGCTAAAAAGTATGACTCAGGTGCTTGTTGCCTTGGGGAAAGGTTGTTATAGAAGAAGAATGGAAACTTCTTAGCTTTTAGTTTTTAAAAACAGGCTTATAAATGTGGGAGAGAATCAATAGTTTTGAAAAAAATATATTTTTGGGTTTGAAGAACCTGGGCATTTGTATTGGCTTAAAAAGCCAGAGTGTTGAGGCCCTTGGGGCCATGCAATTATACTAAGGACAAGAGCTATGAAAAAAGACCACCAGAGACCGTTTTTCTTCTCCCAGACTAGATAAAAATCTCAAGAACCAGGAGGCAAAAAGAGTCTGAGAGTCTGAAGGCAGAATATGAGATCTAAGTGTGTCTCCCTGATAAGTGGGCCTGCCCCCTCCTGGGGGCAGAAATTAAAAACCCCGGATAGGTCTGGGTATTCGGGATCAGTGGTAACTGAAACTTTCACTCCAGTACTGAAGCCCAAGAAGACAGCAAGTTATGAAAGAAAACTCTCCTGAATTCCTAAGAAGTCATGGCATGTAGAATAGAAATATCTATGTGGTGTGTCTAGGTGGAGAGGACTTCACAGAGGCTCAGAAAGCTCTCTGCTCTTCTCAGGTAGCATGGGAGAGTGGCCACGTGTTTTTGTACAGCCCAGTAGGGGCCTGAAAGTAACTGAGAAAAGTCTGGCCCTGCAGAGACTTTGGATAGTTTACCAAAGATGTAGGCAATGTTTAGACCTCATGTCTGGAAACACAGCAGTCACATCAATGTCTTGTGCGGTATTTTTTTAAAATGTTTGTTTATTTATTTAGAGAGCATGGGGGAAGGGCAGAGAGACAAAGGGACAGAGGATCTGAAGCAAATTCTGCTCTGACAGAGCAGAGCCCGATGTGGGGGCTTGAACTCATGAGATTATGACCTGAGCCGAAGTTGGACATTTAACAGACTGAGCCACCCAGGCTCCCCATTATGCAGTGTTTTTTTGTTTTTGTTTTTGTTTTGTTTTGTTTTTTACAATTTTGGCCCATGGCCAGTTTTAGTCTATGATAAGAAAGACATTTTACATTGTCTTCCAGGACACATAAAATGTTCATAAAACAATATTTATGATGCTGGCTCTTGTGTTCTTTTCATTCTATTCTATTTCATTTAAATCCATTTGGTGTGATCTACTAAACTGATGTCATAGACTAAAGCATACAGTTTGAAAAACATTCTTTAGTGGATGCCAGTGGATGATTTCTAACTTCTCCCCATTCACAGGACAGAAACAAAGGGGAGTGGAGACCTCAACACTGACGGAGATGGGGCCAAATGAGATTAAGTTAAAGTTATAGAAGTATAGTCATCTTTTATGCATACCCAGGTATATGAAAGAAAAATTTGTAACCATTATGATATTCAGTGCTTATACTTAATAAGAAGCTTATACTTAATAAGAAGTACATTTGAAAATCAAAACTGGGGCGCCTGGGTGGCTTAGTCTGTTAAGCGTCCGACTTTCGCTTAGGTCATGATCTCGCGCGAGGTTCGTGGGTTGGAGCCCCCCCGTCGGGCTCTGTGCTGACTGCCAGCTCAAAGCCTGGAGCCTGTTTCAGTCTGTGACTCCCTCTCTCTCTGACCCTCCCCTGCTCACGCTCTCTCTCTCTCTCTCTCCTAGAAATAAATAAAATATTAAAAAAATTTTTTTTAAAAAAGAAAGAAAATCAAAACTGAGGGCAAAAAAGTGCTATCATCTTGCTTTCCATAAACTACTCATAAGCTTTTTGAACTATTTAGCAAAATTGGTGTAATACTACCCACCTAATGGTAGCTTCCTGAATCGTAGGGAAAACATGTGGTTATCAGTAACGTCTTGGAACATTAACTTTGTCAACTCAAAGCTGTCACAGAGTAATGAGCATTTCTCTAGGAAATAGTGGGTAGTATTTTAAAATTCTTTCAAATCAGAAGGATATATTTTTTCTTATTCATGTTGAAGGTAAGATTAGTGAGAGAGAGAACATTTTGGCAGTATTCAAGTAAGGGCCTTAAATAGATTCACCTGTACTCTAGACCTTAGCTTTCTATCTCATGTTAATCATTCTTTTCCCTTAACGTATTTGCATTCTTTCCTTATCTTTATGACATTCTTGTCTGTCACTCTCAATGATAATAATCCCTTGGCAGAAACTGAGTCAAATTCTGCCAACTATATTAGATTGTTGCATTCTATAACATTAAATCATTTTATCTTGTTGGTCTATAATTAAAAAGAAATCCTAATAATCCTAGAAACAAGTTTCTTAAGGACCTAGAAATATTGATATAGGACAATAAGGCAAGTGGAAAGAAAATCTTGATTTCTGTCTTAGCTCCGTTAGGCTGCTAAAACAAAAATATGATAGATGGGGTGGCGTATAAACAACAGAAATTTATTTCTCACAGTTCTGGAGGCTGGGAAGTCCAAGATCAAGGTGCCAGCAGATTCAGTGTCGGGTGAGAACCTGTTTCCTGGCCATTTTTTTTTTCTATGTCCTCCTCTCATGGCAAGAGGAAAGGAACTCTCTGAAGTTTCTTTTATAAGGACACTAGTGTCATTCATGAGGACTCCACCCTCATGACTTAATCATCACCCAAAGGCCCCAACTCTAAATACCATCATATTGAGCATAGGATTTAACATATGATTTGGGGGCAACAGAAACTATAGCTTTTACTAGTCAAGGAAGATTGTCATGTTAACAGATCAATGGGAACAGTGTGAGCTAATTTGTAATGGCAAGAAAGTGACAGAGACACAGACTGATGGCAAAGTTTCATTTGAGTCCAAACTTCAGGGATCTCCTGAGATACAGGACAAAGGCCTTTTGTTTTTTTACAACAAGATTCAGATGACTCAAACTCACTCTATGGCTCTTAAGTCTCACAATAGACCTGGAAGGAGCAAGATCTTTGATGAAAAGACAATGAAATAGAATAATTACACTTTCCTGAGAAAACTCACCCTGTACCTATATTCCTTATGACATATTTTGGTTAGGAAACCTTTATTTTTTAAGTAAAATGTATTACATCTTTATAATATTTTTAATGTTTATTTATTTGAGGGAGAGAGAGAGACAAGAGACAGAGTGTGAGTGAGGAAGGGGCAGAGAGAGAGGGAGACACAAAATCAAAAGCAGGCTCCTGGATCTGAGCTGTCAGCACAGAGCCCCACGCTGAGCTCAAACTCACAAACACGAGATCATAACCTGAACAGAGTTGGCCACTTCACCAACTGAGCCACCCAGATGCCCTATGTGTTACATCTTTATAAAATATCTTGTCCTACTCAGGAAGTCACAAACTAAAACCTTCTAGGGGAGCACTGGGTGGCTCAGTTGGTTAAGTATCCAACATCAGCTCAGGTCATGATCTCATGGTTTGTGGGTTCAAACCTCCCGTCAGACTCTGTGCTGATACTGGGAGCCTGGAGCCACTTCAGATTCTGTGTCTCCTTCTCTCTGACCCTCCCCTGCTCACACCTCGTGTGTGTGTGTGTGTGTGTGTGTGTGTCTGTCTGTCTGTCTGTCTTTCTCAAAATAAATATTTAAAAAAAGCATCAAAAATTTTTAAAAAATCCCTCTAGGGCCCACATAGAAAACAAATAAACGAACAAAACCTGGTATATGAGAGAGTAGAGATGATTACAGAGAACTGGAAATTCTGTACTCTATCTAAAGACAAACAAACACACATTAAAAAAAAAAATCACTGTGTTGGCCTGAAAGAACTGTCTGTAGCTGAATTCAGCTTTCGTCTAGGAGTTTCCTTTAAATCAAGAAACAGAGTTTAGTTCATGTCAGAGGAGCACAGTGAGAATATGAATACAGATCTGACTACTTCAACCAAAACTCAATCGTGGTAGGAGCCTCAGGTTTCAGATCCCTTTCTGCTGGACCAGACTTAAAGCAGACATTAACTCAAAGCAAGGGATGGGGAGACTATTTCCGGTAGGGGTGGAGACCGGTGGGATGGCAGATGCTGGGTTGCAAGATGTCAGCTTCACATGGAAGCTTTTTAAAAATGCACATGTCCATTAATTTCCCCTCCTGCCCCTAGATTGGGATGTGCACCACCCCAACCAGAGGTGGATCACCACCCCCACCCCAAGTTAGAAGTATTGCTGTAATGAGCTACTGTTACTGCTGCTGACAGGACTGGGTATTGCTTTGATATTGGAGTGCTGGGTGGCTCAGTTGGTTAAGCATCCAACTCTTGATTTTGAGTCAAGTCATGATTTCTTGGTTCGTGGGTTTGAGCCCCATGTTGGGTTGTGCACTGACAATGTGGAGCGTGCTTGGGATTCTCTCTCCCAATCTCTCTCTGCCCCTCCCCCACTTGTGCTTGCTCTCTTGCTCTCTCTCAAAAAAATAAATAAAAATTAAAAAAGTAAAGGTCACCTCGTCCAATAAGATTTTTATTGTTTTGCATTAATTCCCTTTCACTCTAACTCCCATATATTGTCCCAATGGAGAGTCAGAAGGAAATTTGAGCTGTTCCTATAAAAACACTATGTATTTTCCCCTGAATCAGTATTTCCTTATTATCTCAGATATAGTTCTTTAGAAAACCCTTCAAAAAATAAATCTGAAAAATTTTTCTACAATGAGATCCCCCTGCATACCCTCGCCCCATTACTACTAGGTGAAGAGAAATACTTTTATTATTTTTCTTAGGTTTTATATATATATGCAAGAGAGGTATGTATTTTTTTATATGCATACTATTTTAAGTCTATAAAACTTTCCAGAAACTAGAGAAAATGTTCAAAACTAGTTTTTACTAATTATACCAAGAGAGGAGAAATCCAGGTATATGTGTAATAAGATGGAGAAAATGTTACTCCCCAGAATTCCAAGGACTAGAAAGGGCAGGCTGGCTTGCCTGGGCTGCTTACGAAGAAATGAATACTTGAGATGGGGAACGGGGGCACCAGCACTTCATCTTGCGAAGTGTGCCTGGGCAGGGAGAAGCTTCTAGAGACACATGAGGCGGGGAGGTAGTGAAATAGAAACCTGTAAGTCTGTAAGCCTCAGCAAAGCTACAAAGCTCCTGTATTATCACTAGTATGACTGGATTTTTAAAATGGAAAATAGGGGTGTCTATGCAGTGATTCTTGAAGTCTATTTCACAGTACAACTTCCTTTTCAGATTATTGCATTCATGCCTTAAGACGTTAGAATTTTTTATTGAAGCAATTTTTCTAACACATTTTCACTCAGTTGCCAAATCGAAGCTTATAAAGCATTTTAAAAATTGTGCTCTGTTCAAAACATTACATTTTGTGACTCCTGGTTGCATTACAAGAGAATGCTAGTCTTCTTATCACAACATATACGTGACCCTTCACAGTCTTTCCCAGCATAGCTTTCTAGGTTTATCACTTGTCATTCTCTCCTCCAACCTTGCTGGGAAACTTTGTCCCAGTAATGAAGAGCTTGCTGACATTTCCTGAAGGGGCCATGCTCCATCACAATTTTATTTCTCTTTGTTCACACTGACAAACTCAGTGTTTAATGACTCTAGGGTCAGAAGTAAACCCTATGAAAACTTGAGTTACATTAAGGAGGAGAAAGTAACGCTGTGTTAGGAAGCAAAAAAAAAAAAAAATGGAGTCAACACAGGTGTTACTGATAGCTCTAATTTTTTTTTAACAGTTTAGTTCTACGTCTTGACACGTTATTTAAGAAAAACTATGAAAAAGAGGATTTGTCTTCAGTTCCTTGGATACAAGTGGATGCTGCATTGGCTTCATTAGTTCATATGATCAAAAATCTAGTGTTATAAATCCAGGTTGGAAATCAGGCTCTTCAACATTCCTATTAGTAATAGTGTCTTTTTTTTTTTTTTCCTGAATAGCCATGGCAACCATTTTTCTGTGAGTTATTTGAGTTTAGTTCAATAGGGTCTCTTTGGTAGAAAAGCTGCAAGCAATTCGTTTCCCTTAAAAAATGAACTAAGTGAAATGAAATTACACAATATGAGACTATCAAATTGTATTATGTAAATGCAAATAAAATAAAATATATTCTCTCTAAAGTGCCAGTGGGTATTAAGAAGAGCCTAATCGAATTTACATGAATTCTCATAAATAAACCTCCTCAGGTTACCCGAGTCCTCAGAAAGGAGGCAAAGGACAGTGAACTGCATCTCATTTGACATCTTATGAGATTGTGGGTTTTTTTTTGTTGTTGTTGTTGTTGTTGTTCTGTTTTTACTATTTTATACAGAAATCATTTAATACCATTCTTCATGAAATGATAGAAAATTGTAAAATATTGTTGCTTCAGTAATCGGTGTTCAGCATACAAGTTTTATTTGACCCATTTGGATTTCACTGGTCTGTACATGAGGAGGGTCATTCTGAGGGCAACATTATGGAGTCAAATCCATGCCAGGTTGTTGTCATTGAAAAATGATAGTAATATTGTCTCTCATTTAGTGGGAAACTATGGAAAAATTGTAATCCCACTCAAATTAGAGGTTCCATATGGTAAAAAATTACAATGTGTAGCATTCTGCATTTTATTAAGTAGTCAAGGTAAGAAGGTCATTCAGACATTTGAATGCTGAAAATTCAAGTAACCTTTTCTTCCCCCCTAAATAATTAGAATAAAATAAATCTTATATACACATTATATATACACATGTATTTACATACATATATTTTATATATGTAAAGATGTATACATTTGCATATAAAGCTATAGATGTGTGTATATATAATTATAATCACATAATTATATACATATGATTATATGTGATTTTTTATATATAATCATATATATGTGATTTCAATTTGTTTTGAGGTCAATGTTAAGCTTTTGCTTTTTCTTTTACCATCCCTACTTCCTATTCTATGTATATAATGCATAACATAAATTGATATGTAATATGTATAACATGTAGCTAGCTTATCAATCTTCGAACCAGACTTTTAGTGTACACAGTGGTGTGCTGGCAAATGTTTAATAATAGACTTTCTAGGGAGAGGAAAAAGCACCAGTTTGTAACATTTGCTAATTTCCATAGTGTAAATATGCCCACCTTAGGCTGATCTGAAGCTATCACTGTGACCTCACTGAATGCACAATTGGCAAGAGTTGTGCTGTAGATCACCAGTATGTAGGGTTTCAGCTGTCCAGCTACATTAGACAAAATCTTAAGAGCATAGATAATAGCAAAATGTAGTAAAATAATTAGGAAGTGATGCTTTTTGAATATTTATTACCCTTATTTTTAATAGAATATATTTAATTCAAGGGAATATAATTTAATTTTTACTAGTTGACTGTAACAGGCAAACCATGTGAGTCTTAACAATTTGACAACTTGCTTCTTATTCTGGTTTGAGGCTGGCTCAAACTGCTCACGGGCAACTTACTAGGGTACGGAGATTGAATCTCACTTTCTTCTGCTAATCTTTGCATGGTTAAGTTTTTTTTTAAATATATATATATATATATATATATATATAATGTTTATTTATTTCTTTGAGACAGATAGAGATACAGTGTGAGCAAGAGAAGAACAGAGAGAGAGGGAGACACAGAATTCAAAGCAGGCTCCAGGCTCTGAGCTGTCAGCGCAGGGTCTGATGCGGGGCTCGAACCTACCAACCGAGAGATCATGACCCCAGCTGACGTCGGACACTTAACTGACTAAGCCACTCAGGCACTCCTGAGTGGTTAAGTTTGAATATGTTTATAAACTTGTCAGTTCCTTTCATAAGTAAGAATGCAGAAGATGAATCAAATGAACCAAGAACTGTCCCCAGTCTAGGGCTGAAACATCTAAACTGTGCATATTTTCTCAGATGCACTCCCCTTCCTCTCATTTGAACATCCCTAAAATTGGTGTGCATCTTATAATTGAGGTGTACACTTTCTTATAGTTTACTTTGCTACACTATAGTAAAGTGTAGTAAAAACACTTTACTACAGTGTTTTTCTACAATTCCTAAAATAATGATGCATCTTAAGTTATGGCATATGAGATTTGATAAAATGTATGAGAAATTGCTGATTTGATTAAGATGTGGTTAGATTATTTTTTTTATTGGCAAAGACAAGAAAATCCCTTTCTGTTCCAGGAAGTGAGTGTCTTAACATTAATTCAAAATATCTCAGTATGTGTTCATAAGAACAAGAAAGGCCTGATCTGTCAAATGAAGGGAGTTGACATTAAAATGTTCCAGCTCTTAAATTAAAGTCAAAGCTATTATGTTCTAAGAAGAAAACATCATTATTTTTCTCTTCATCATAGCTTCAGTGTTAACATCCATTGTATGAAGAATGAAGCATGTGCTCATCTATTTCTTGGAGTAATTGGCTATATCCATTAGGTGTTTTAGCTGTGGTACATAAGGGGTGGTTAATGCAGAAAATACCTGTAGGTGACATCTGAAACGTAACTGAGAATTAAGATCCAGAGAGATAGAAAATTGCCTTCAGCTCACTTCTCCTGCCAAGTCATTCTATCTTTTAGATTTTAGTTTTTAGGGAAAAGCCATGTTGATTCTATGTCAAGGCAGAGAAACAGGGAGTTCTATTTTCTCTGTGCACACAGCCTACTGTGGCAAATCAGTTCACTTGTATCATCCTTGTATGCTTTAATGGGGCGGAAGTAGGAAATGCAAAAGGGTCATGGTCCTTTTGTGAAATATAATTGTTGGTTTATGCTTTATCCTTTAAAATAAAAAGTATTTTTTACTTCATTTTTCTGCTTATTAACGGCTCTCCATGTTTAGTGGAAATATTTGAAAACTACAGAAAAGTATGAAAATGAAAATCATGCATAAAAATCCCATCACTTAGACATAATACTTTTGTGCAGAACTTTCTGTGAATATCTCTGCCTTTCCCAGAGGAAGATTCTTTTGCAGGGTATCACCCATGTTAAGAAATTGAACATTTGTAAAGCTTTGTAAAATGCCTCCAGGAATTTGGATCAGTTTAAACTCCTAACATAGTGTATGAGAGTGCCTCTTCCATTGCACTCATGCTAACATTGGATATTATCATTTAAATTTTCCCATTTAATAGTAAACAGTGGCATCTCAGTATTTTTGTCTATTTGATTAACAATGCTTTCAGGCAACTGCCTTGCACTCATTCATTAGGATCTATATTTCTTTTGTGATTAGCTTGTTCATGTACTTTGTTCACTTTTATTTTACGATGTCTACATTTTACGTGGAGACATCTATAAACATCTATATGGAAAGAATAACGCTTGCCATGTATATTTCAAATATTCTTTCCAATTGTTTAAAAAATTTTTTTTTAAATTATAAAAGAATTAATGTACAGTTTAGAAACTGTAAAAATAGAGAGATGAAAATAAAAGCCATAATAAATATCCTTCTTCCTACATTTTGGGATTTTTCTTTTTGGCCTTATTTGCTTTCACACATCCACACACATTATTTTCAAATTCAAATTCATATAGCATGATTTGTTTATATCTAGATTTTTAAAAACGATCCTACAGTGACCCATTGTAAAAGTAATATATGCTGGGGTGCCTGGGTGGCTCAGTCGGTTAAGCGTCCAACTTTGGCTCAGGTCATGATCTCATGGTTCGTGGGTTCGAGCCCCACATCGGGCTCTAGGCTGACAGCCAGCTCAGAGCCTGGAGCCTGTTTCGGATTCTGTGCCTCCCTCTCTCTCTGACCCTCCCCTGTTCATGCTGTCTCTCTCTCTCAGAAATAAATAAAACATTAAAAAAATTTTTAAGTGATATATGCCTATCTTAGTTTCAGTTTCTCCAAAGTTAGACCCTGTGACTTGGTGTGGATGTCCAGCTCACACATACAAAAGAAGGCAAAGACAAGGTATGAAAATTCAGATGGTAAAGATCTACTGAGCCACTTTTAGATTACACAATTGAATACTTGCAGCAAAAT
Organism: Crocuta crocuta; assembly: GCF_008692635.1. Taxonomy (NCBI): domain Eukaryota; kingdom Metazoa; phylum Chordata; class Mammalia; order Carnivora; family Hyaenidae; genus Crocuta; species Crocuta crocuta. Next base: position 2,839,941 of record NW_027530545.1, on the reverse strand, counting down.
GAAGATAAGCCAAAGCCAGCCATCCTTGACCCTTGTCACACACATGGAAGCAAAGGACCCAGAGGACTGCAGCATGAGTTTAGATCATGTCTAGACTACTACACTAGTGATTTCATATTCTGCAGTTCTATTCTGATGGTGCCAAGGTAGAAGGTCCTTCACATCAGAATGTGGGAGGTGGTGAGAAGTCATCCTATGATGGTCAGTGGGTAGGTGAATCGGAGATGGCCTCATATCAGCTCCTGATAGACCTTTCTTCCTCTCATGTTTCAGATGGAATATGAAGTGTTTAACCAAAACTCTGGTTACATTGTGGTTTAAGACTGTGATTATGTGGCTGCCTGAGATATTGCCAGGTAATATATAGCCGAGTGGTTTTCCTATAGCAGGTGGTTTATCTAGAAAGTGGTCCCTGGGCACCTGGGTGGCTTAGTTGATTGAACATCTGACTCTTGTTTTCAGCTCAGGTCATGATCTTGCAGTTTTGGAGATCGAGCCCCGCATCAGGCTCTGTGCTGAGAGCAAGGAGACTGCTTGGGATTTTCTCTCCCTTTCTCTGCCCCTTCTCCTCTCTCTCTCTCTCTCTCTCTCTCAAATAAATAAATAAACTTAAAAAAGTGTGTGTGTGGGGTGCCTGCGTGGTGCAGTAGGTGTCCTACTTCAGCTCAGGTCATGATCTTACTGCTTGTGAGTTCAAGCCCTGTGTGGGGCTCTGTGATGACAGCTCAAAGCCCCGAGCCTGCTTCAAATTTTGTATCTCCCTCTCTCTGCTTCTCCCCCACTCATGCACTCATTCTTTCAAAAATAAATGAACATTAAAAAAAAAGAGAACATAATCCAAGGAAGCAGAAGTAATGGGTAAAGGGAAATGGGGAAAAATGAAAAACCCATGAAGCATACATGAATGGATGGGTTTGCCATTGTAGGCGACTATGGCTCATACCAGTGGGGACTCTCTTTGTAAGTATGTAAATTGTACCGTACACATGCTATGGGACAGAACTATTATCTCTCCTTTCTTGTGTGTTGCCCGTCACTGATTCCTTGGCCTTTCCAGGCAGTTTGTGTGTAGATTAGGTAGTCTCCAAAGAAGACAGAGAAAGACTCCTGGGAAGAGAATTTGAGAGACACAGGTCTTGAGGTCGGGATCTGCCAGCAGTCTGGGAATTGTCCTGTGAAGCTACAGGTGAACTCAGGGGTGGGCAGAAAAGACCTAGGCCATGTCTGCCACAGTGTAGAACACAGGAAAGAAGCACGCTTTATATAAGGAGATAAACAATTTAAATACATTACTATGTGGTCATTTCAATATTCCCAACTTTTTCTCTACATTTCCTTCAATGATTAGATGAACTATATTTTTAGTTTTGCTTTCTGTTTTCTTAAACTTTATCTCATTTTATAATAATTTACTCATATTATTATGAGTAAACATAATTTTTGTAAACAATATTTTTCCCCATACAGATTAAAGTTCACATGGAATAGAATTATAAGAGTAACTCAGTAAGTTAAAGAATTATTGTTCCAAAAATTCTGTGAATATTTGGTCTGAATCATTAATTGAAGGGGAGATAGGACTGTGGAGGTAGCAGAAAAGGTTTCATTGTGGAGAATTTTATGTCAGATGTTTAAGGGCTAAGTAAAGAAGGGCTCAGATGTTTAGGAGAGCATCAGCTAAATTAGATCAGGTATGGCATATTTACAGATTCTGAAACACAATTAAGCAAACTCTATTAGGAGGCTCATTAGTTAGGTAAAAAAAATCCCCCCATCTCCAAGATGTCCACTTCTTAATCCCTGGAACCTGGGAATATGCGCCCTTGGCTGGCAAAGGGCAATTAATGTTGCAGATAGAAGGTTGCTAATTAGGTGACCTTATAATAGGGAGATTAAAGAAAGGTGGAGGTAGAAGAGTCAGAGAGATGTGCTGAGAAGGGAGAATTTAATCTGTCCCTGTGACTTTGAGGATGGAGGAAGGATGGCAAAGAGCAAAACCCAAGGAGTGCAGGTAGTCTCTGGAAGCTCAAAGAGCCAAGGAAATAAGATTCTCCCCTCGAGCCCCGGAAAGGAACACAGCCTGCAGACACCTTAATTTTGGCCCAGTGAGACCCAGATGGATTTTGCCTGAAAAGTGGTGAGTCCTTTTAACCTGCATATTTGATCTTCCTTCCTGCCTTCCTTCCTGCCTTCCTTCCTGCCTGCCTGCCTTCCTTCTTTCCTTCCTTCCTTCCTTCTTTCCTTTTTCAAACAAGAAAGTTTTCTTTGGGTATTCCTCTGTTCCCATCTTTAATGCCTCTTAGTGTAGTTGTTATATTTGTATCTCTGTGGTCTGGGTGTTTTTAAAAATCTGTTCTTGCACTTATAAGAGAGGTTCTCAATTCACACTAACAAATCTCTAATTTTATTTTCTGCAGAGTGAATTATACTTAGCTGTTACATTTTTATATTGTAAGAGATTTTACCACTGGCCTTCCCCCCATCCCATCTTCTAAAAGCCCATATTCTGTTGTATTCTGCTCTGATTTTTTCTTTTTTTTTTTCCTTTTCTTTCTGGGTCTTTTAGTAAATTACTTATAAGAGGCTTATTGAAAGTCAAATTTGGACTTCTTCTTTGCAGTTTGGATGCCTTTTATTTCATTTTGTTGTCTGACTGCTGAGACTGGGACTTCCAACACTATGTTGAACAACAGTGGTGGGAGTGGATATCCCTGTTGTGTTCCTGATCTCAGGGGGAAAGCTTTTGTTTTTTCCCCATTGAGGATAGTATTAGCTGTGGGCCTTTCATATATGGCTTTTATGATGTGAAGTTATGTTTCTTTTATCCTGGCTTTCTTGAGGGTCTTTTTAAGAAAAGATGCTATATTTTGTCAAATGCTTTTTCTGCATCTATTGACAGGATCATATGGTTCTTATCCTTTCTTCTATTAATATGTATAACATTGACTGATTTGCAAATATTGTACCAGCCCTGCAGTGCAGGAATTAATCCCACTTGATCATGGTGAATAATTCTTTTTATATGCTGTTAAATCAGATTTCGTAGTATCTTGTTCAGAATTTCTGCATCCATGTTGATCAGGGATATTGGCCTGTAATTCTTCTTTTTAGTGGGGTGTTTGTCTGGTTTTGCAATCAAAGCAATGCTGGCTTCATAGAATGAGTCAGGAAGCTTTTCTTCCATTTCTATTTTTTGAAACAGAACAGCTTAAGAATAATAGGTATTGGGGCACATGGGTGGCTCAGTCGGTTAAGCATCTGACTTCAGCTCAGGTCATGATGTCGCGGTTCGTGGGTTTGAGCCCCGCATCGGGCTCTGTGCTGACTGCCAGCTCAGAGCCTGGAGCCTGTTTCAGATTCTGTGTCTCCCTCTCTCTCTGAACCTCCCCTGCTCACGCTGTCTCTCTCTCTCTCTCAGAAATACATAAAACATTAAAAAAAATTTTAAAAAAAGAGTAATAGGTATTAACTCTGCGTTAAGTGTCTGGTAGAATTCCCCTGGTAATCCATCTGGCCCAGGACTCTTACTTGTTGTGAGATTTTTGATAAACAACTCAGTTTCTTTGCTACTTATGGGTCTGTTCAAATTTTTTATTTCTCCCCATTTAAGTTTTGTGTGGGTGTCTAGGAATTTGTCATTTTCTTCCAGATCATCCAGTTTGTTGGCATATAATTTTTCATAGTATTCTCTAATAATTGTTTTTCTGTGATGTTGGTTGTGATCTCTCGTCTTTCATTCGTGATTTTATCTACTTAGGTCCTCTCTCTTTTCTTTTTGAGAAGTCTGGCTAGGGGTTTATCAATTTTGTTTGTTCTTTCAAAAAGCAGGCTCTTAGATTAATTGTCTTTTCTACTTTTTTTTTCTTTTTGGATTCTGAATTGTTTATTTTGTTCTGATCTTTATTGTTTCTCTTTTGCTGCTGCTTTGGGGTTTCCTTGCTGCTCTGCTTCTAGTTCCTTTATGTGGAGGTTAGGCTCTATATTTGGGATTTTTCTTGCTTCTTGAGATAGGCCTGGACTGCAATGTATTTTCCTCTTAGGACTGCCTTTGCCGCATCCCAAAGGGTTTGGATTCCATTTATTTTTAAACTTCTTTAATTTCCTGGTTGACCCATTCATTCTTTAGTAGCATGCATCTGGAGGCTTTCCAAAATTNGTCTTTCATTCGTGATTTTATCTACTTAGGTCCTCTCTCTTTTCTTTTTGAGAAGTCTGGCTAGGGGTTTATCAATTTTGTTTGTTCTTTCAAAAAGCAGGCTCTTAGATTAATTGTCTTTTCTACTTTTTTTTTCTTTTTGGATTCTGAATTGTTTATTTTGTTCTGATCTTTATTGTTTCTCTTTTGCTGCTGCTTTGGGGTTTCCTTGCTGCTCTGCTTCTAGTTCCTTTATGTGGAGGTTAGGCTCTATATTTGGGATTTTTCTTGCTTCTTGAGATAGGCCTGGACTGCAATGTATTTTCCTCTTAGGACTGCCTTTGCCGCATCCCAAAGGGTTTGGATTCCATTTATTTTTAAACTTCTTTAATTTCCTGGTTGACCCATTCATTCTTTAGTAGCATGCATCTGGAGGCTTTCCAAAATTTTTTTTTGTGGTTGATTTCAAGTTTCATAGCATTGTGATCTGAAATCATATGGTGTGCATGGTATAAATTCAATCCATTCATATTTCTTGAGGGTTTTTTTTTTTTGTGACCCAGTATGTGATCTATTTTGGAGAATGTTCCATGCGCACTCAAGAAGAATGTGTATTCTGCTGCTTTTGGATGAAAAGTTCTGAATATATCTGTCAAGTCCATCTGGTCCAGTACATCATTCAAGGCCATTGTTTCTTTATTGATTTGCTGCCTAGATGATCTGTCCATTGCTGTAAGTAGAATATTGAAGTCACCTACAATTACTATATTATTATAAATAAGTTTGCTTATGTTTGTGATTGTCTAATTTCACTTTTTGCAGATGGCATGATACTGTACATAGAAAACCCAAAAGACTCTGCCAAAATATTGCCACAACTGATGTAAAAATACCACAAAGTTGTGGGATATAAAATCAGTGTAAAGAAATGGGTTGCATATCTGTAAACCAATAATTAAACAACAGAAAGAGATATCAAGGAATCAATCTTATTTACAATTGCACCAAGAAACATAAAATACCTAGGAAGAAACTTAAAGAGGTAGAAGATCTGTATGCTGAAAACTATAGAAAACTTATGAACAAAATTGAAGTAAACACAAAGAAATGGAAAAATATCCCATGCTCATGGATTTGAAGAACAGATATTGTTAAAATGTTGACTCTACCCAAAGCAATCTACACATTCAATACAATTCCAATCAAAATAGCACCAGCATTCTTCTCAGAGCTAGAACGAACAATCCTAAAATTTATATGGAACCACAAAAACCCTGAATAGCCAAAGTAAGGTAAAAAAGAAAACCAAGCTAGAGACCTCACAATCCCAGACTTTAGCCTGTACTATAAAGCTGTAATCATCAAGACAGTATGGTACTGGCATAAAAACAGACACATACCAATGGAATAGAATAGACACCCAGATGGCGCACCTGGGTGGCTCAGTCAGTTAAGCATTGGACTTCAGCTCAAGTCATGATCTTGTGATTTGTGAGTGTGAGCCCCATGTCGGGCTCTGTACTGGCAGCCTAAAGCCTGGAGCCTGCTTCAGAATTTGTGTCTCCTTATCTATCTGCCCCTCTTCTGCTCACATGCTGTATCTCTCCCTCTCAAAAAAAAAAAAAAAAACCATAAACAAATATATATATAAAGAATAGAGAAACCAGAATTGGACCCGCAAATGTATGGCCAACTAATCTTTGACAAAGCAGGAAAGAGTATCCAATGGAATAAAGACAGTCTCTTTAATAAATGGTGCTGGGAGAACTGGACAGCAATATGCAGAAGAATGAAACTAGAACACTTTCTTACATTGTACACAAAAATAAACAAAAAATGGATGAAAGACCTAAATGTGAGACAGAAAACCATCAAAACCTTAGAGGCAAAAACAGGCAACAACCTCTTGGACATCAGTCACAGCAACTACTTACTCGACATGTCTCCAAAGCAAGGGAAATAAAAGCAAAAATAAACTATTGGGATCTTATCAAAATAAGAAGCTTCTGCACAGCAAAGGAAACAATCAACAAAACTAAAAGGCAACCAGTGGAATGGGAGAAGATATTTGCAAATGACATATCAGATAAAGGGTTAGTATCCAAAATCTATAAAGGACTTCTCAAACTCAGCACTCCCCAAAAAATAATCAAGTGAAGAAATGGGCAGACACATGAATAGATACTTTTCCAAAGAAGATATCCAGATGGCTAATAGACACACAAAAAATGCTCAACATTGCTCATCATCAAGGGAACACAAATCAAAACCCCACTGAGATACTACCTTATACAAATCAGAGCGGCTACAATTAATAACTCTGGCAACAGCAGTAGTTGGCGAGGATGTGGAGAAAGGGGAACCCTCTTACATTGTTGGTGGGAATGCAAACTGGTACAACCACTCTGGAAAACAGTGTGGAGGTCCTTCAAAATATTAAAAATAGAATTGCCCTACGACCTGGCAATAGCACTACTAGGAATTTATCCAAAGGATACAGGAGTGCTCATTCATAGGGGCACATATACCGCAATAGTTATAGCAGTGTCAAAAATAGCCAAATTATGGAAAGAGCCCAAATGTCAATCAACTGAAGAATGGATAAAGACGATGTGGTGTGTGTGTATATATGTATGTGTGTGTGTGTGTGTGTGTGTACGTGTATATATACAATGGAATACTACTGAGCAATGAACAAAAATGAAATCTTGCCATTTGCAGCAATGTGACTGGAACTGGAGAGGATTATGCTAAAGGAAATAAGTCAGCCAGAGAAAGATAGATACTGTATGTATTCACTCATATATGGAATGTGAGAAACTTAACAGAAGACCATGGGCCAAGGAAAGGGATATAAAATAGTTTCAGAGAAGGAGACAAATCATAAGTGACTCTTAAATACAGATAGCAAACTGAGGGTTGATGGGGAGCAGGCGGGAGGGAGGGGAAAATGGGTGATGGGCATTGAGGAGGGCACTTGCTGGGATGAGCACTTGGTGGTGTAAGTAAGTGATGAATCCCTGAATTCTACTTCTGAAACCAATATTGCACTGTATGATAACTAACTGGAATTCAAATAAAAATTTGAAAAAAAAAAAAAAAACAAAATAAAAGAGGCCAACCTTTTTCTTTCAACTGTTTAAGACATCCTTTAAGATCTCCTTGTCCTTTGTTATGAGGGACCATCCTCCTCCACTTAACTCTGCTCCCTCTTATTTTTCCTTTCTACTTAGTGGAACTTGTATAATAAGAGAACTATTCAGTTGTAATATTTCTCAACAAGATGAATTCATGACATATTCTTGGACCAACTTTCTAAGAGGTAAGAGAAAAGTAGAGAATGTGAAACAAATAATGTAATTACTGGCTCTGGATAATTACTTTAAAAGAGAGACAGAGGAGATGGGTGGGAAAGCAAAGCTTCATACTCAAGAAATGTAAGCTGTTTGTTGAAGAGCTCAGTAGAAAATGGCTCAGAGGTTCACAAGTGAATCAGATTGTAGAGACCTCTGGTCCTGTATGAGTAAAGGTGTTGAATGTCCTTCTGAACTTCTTATCCTATCCATATAGCCACATCTGGGTAATTTCTTCAAAGTTATCATTTGGTTCATGAATTCTGCTGTTGACACCATTCATTGTGTTTTTGGCTTAAAGAATAAAGTTAATTCCTTAAAAATGTTTCTGGGTTCTTTTTCAAATCTTTCTGGTCACTTTTGGCAACACTGATAGCTTGTTTTTGTGAAGACACCTTTTATCTTGTAAATATCTCATATACATTTTGTAATTTTTGTTCTGATAATATAAACACTTAAATTATTTGGGGATTGTTTCTTGTATTTGCTGACACTTTACCATGTGATTTGTATTCTTGTGGCTTTCATAAACTCTAATTGTGAGTTCCTGTTTATTTGAAATTAATCTGTGAGCCTCCTGGGGTCTAACTTGAGAACACTTTCCTGATGAGAGGATGTGTATGTATGTCCTCTCTGCAGGGAGACAGGGGCACAACCAGTCTCGGCCTACTGCATGTAGTCCCCTTCATGTTTCTCTGAATTAATGGGATATTTTAGATACAGCTCCCTGTTGCCATTAGTGTAAGGCTAATTTTTGGGGTTCTAGGGTTGGAGGGTAATTTCACTATTTTATATAATTTATAATAGTTTATTATTCTGTATACTTTCCTTTGTAGGTAAACTACGTTTTTGTAAGCTTTTCTCTTTTTCCTTGGTATTCTGAGATTTCACTGTAGTGTGTCTAGATGTCATTTTACTTTTCTCCTGGTAGGTTCTTGAAACACAGTTTTGCATGGAATACTCTTTGATTCAGGTAATTTCTCCTTTACTCTCTCTTCAGATAATGCTTCTCCACCATGAGTTTCCTTTCTCTTTCCCTGAAATGTCTATTTTGGAGCCTTGCTTGCTATCTCTTGAGTGTACTTTGATGCTGCATTCTGGTAAATTACTCCTTCTGTCTTGCAGCTGTCTAGATGTCTGTTGCATCTACCTCTGGCCCTCCTTCACTTTATCATGTCTGTTAATATTTTCCACGGACATATTTCTCTTTTCAAAAATAGTTTTTTCCTTCTATGTTTGCTTTGCCCCTATTTTATTATAATTTCTATTCTCTACATGGGACTTTTTTTTTCTTTATCTTTTTGAGGATCCCGAGGATACTTAATTTAAAGCCTTTTTCAGGGGTGCCTGGGTGGCTCAGTCAGTTAAGCGTCCAACTTCAGCTCAGGTCATGATCTCACGGTTTGTGGGTTCGAGCCCCGGGCCGGGCTCTGTGCTGACAGCCAGCTCAGAGCCTGGAGCCTGTCTTTGGATTCTGTGTCTCCCTCTCTCTCCGACCTTCCCCTGTTCATGATGTTTCTATCTCTCTCTCAAAAATAAATAAAACATTTAAAAAAATAAAAAATAAAAACGAAAGCCTTTTTCAGACTATTTTGTAAATTGTGTAGTGAGTTTATGTTCCTTTGTTTTCATACTGTGTTTGTTTTGCTTCGGGAAGTTTTGTTTACCCCTTCTCACTTTTCCTTTTCCCTGGGTTCCCAGCCTGGAGTCAGATTTTATTGTTTCTTTGAGGCTCTTGTCCTGTGATAGGAAGTCCCAGATCTAGTCACAGAACCAGTGGGTGGCTTGATTCACTTCCTGATCTTTAGATTCTGTCTGTGACCTCTGCCTTCCTCATCCCACAGCTTATTTGAAATTATAGCCACAGGTGGTAGTTGATACCAGTTTCATTTAGTTGCCTTTCTCAGGACTGGGTTTCTAGGGCACCTCTGACTCCTCACTTCAAACAACCAGCCAGGCTGCAGCTCCCCTTTTCACAGGGAGTGCTTTTAACTCTCAAAGGATAGGGGCTGAGCTTCTAGCAGTCACCGCCTGCCAGAACTCAGTAGATTCAAGGCCTTAGTTCTTTTCATTGCTTTGTGTTTTTGGTCAATTTCCACTAGAAAGAGATGTTTATCTAGGTTTTATACATATAACTTTTTGCCTCTTTAATACTCTGCCATTTCCATGTTTGGAATACAGATGGTTTATTCAAGCGTGAACTCCTACCATTTTGACTAGAACTCCTACCTTCGCTTTTGAAGCCACTTGTAGGCTGCCCGTGTTTACATTCAGTATTTGTTTTGGTTACATATGCATTTGAAAATAAAGTAAGGTTATAGATTTCCAGTGCCAGCATATACCGAGATTAGGTGCACTACTTCGTTTTGGTGTGCTTGGTGCCTGCTGGGCTTTCTCTTGAACTTAAGGTTCTGGTTTGTCTGTGACCATCTTGGATCACGTGAGTCCGTTTCACTTAAGGAGAGCTGTGTTTTAAACAGTTGTCTCTGTTCAGCCAGTTAGGGCAGTGCAGTTGTGCAGCTAGAGCAAAGGGAAGAAATCAGGTTTAATCACACTTGGGCATCCTGCCAGGATGCCCCCTTACTCTTGCTGCAGTGAAGGAGTGTCCTGTAGACATTTAGGTTGTGCTTTCTTTTTGCTTTTTAGCCACCAGGAGGTGTGTTCTGCCTTTCAGACTGGCCTGCTACTTTGGAAGCCTAGTGATTCACCTCTAGTTTATACATTGCAAATTACTTTTCTTGTACAAAGGTTTTGACACTTCCTTTTCTGAGGCATATATAACTTTTTGTCTTTTCCTAGGACACTTAACTTACTTTCTGTTTCCGAGGTCTTTTTTTCCTACTTAAGCAGGTTCCTTTATGATGTCTTCCTAGACAACATCTTATCTGGGGTGAACGTCAGTGGGTGGAAGAGGGGTGATAAAGAGGTTGGGATGGGAAGGTGATCAAATAAAAACATCATTAACATTATTATTACCATGGCAACAGAGTAAACCTTTTAGAGGCTTGGCAGTGTCTCTCCATGCACCACCTTTATCTCCTGTATTCATCTCAGTCTCCTTTGATCCTCACAATAGCTTAGTCAGGAGGACAGCACAATTTTCTCCATGCTACAGATGAAGGAAGGTCTGGGAGCTCACAAAGAAAAGTGATGTGCTGAAATCAGAATGAGAAAGGGTCAGAACAGGGACTAGTGTCTTGTGCTGTTCCATCATTATATGCTGAGATATGAGCTGTACAGAGTGGAGCTCTTTTATAAGAAGATGGGTGTCCTACAACGCCACAGACTTAATCGAAAAATGGATTAATGGATTATTTTCCCATGTCCCGAGTCTATTTGTACCTATTTGCAAATGGATACCGTTCTGAAGATAGGCATGTACATTTATCTCCTTTATGTCTCTCTATTCTGGTGGCACCTGACTTTGATGTTAACCTGGAGTGAGAGACAATGTGTATTAAGTATTTTCTTGACATTTTTATTTTTTGGATGCCATTATATTCGGAAATTCTGTCTAGCAAAATTGCGTAGCTATATGTTGTATGAAGAAGCTGTGAAAACAATTTCTGGCAGAAAAATGTTTTACCCTACAGGTAAGCTCACCTCTTCACTCAGAATTATATATATATGAATATAAATATATATTTAATTATATATAGAATTAAAAAATTATCTTAGAAAGCATGAAGGAGGAAGAGGGGTAGAGGCAGAGAGAGAATCTTTCTTTCTCATGGCCCCAGGATCATGACTTGAGCCAAATTCCAGAGTTCGATGTTCAACCGACTGAGCCATCCAGCCACCCCTCACTCAGAATTATTTAACATTTTTCAATACATGCCTTTTGATGAGACCATAAATTTTTTGACAATTACTTTTTCTGTCTTAAAAAAGAGCCAATTATAAAAAGAAATGAGCTATCAATCGCAAACATGGAGGAAACTTAAATGCATATCGTTAAGTGAAAGAGCTTGTCTGAAAAGGCTACTTATTCTAGGATTCCAACTATACAGCATTCTGGAAAATGCAAAACTCTAGAGACCATAAAAAGGTCAGAAGTTATCAGGGATCCATGGGGAGAAGGAGGAGGAGAGGTGAACAGGTAGAGCACAGGACATTTTTAGGGCAGTGGAACAATTCTGTATTACATGGTAATGGTGGGCAATATGCATCTCTCAAAGTCCGTAACTATACAACATAGAGTGAACACTAATGTAAACTATGGATTTTGGTTAATAATGATCAAGGTTCATCAGTTGTAACAAATGTCCCACATTAATGCAAGATGTTGATAATAGAGAAAACTGTCTTAGCAGAGGAGAGGAGGCATGAGAATTCTCTATGGCTAATTTTTCTCTAAACCTAAAATTGCTGTAAAATGGTCTATTAAGAAAACAAATGGTGTCCCTTGTGCCCTATTATACATATGGAGTCACTAGAATTTCTAAAGAGCTTTTCTCAGCAAAGGGCTTTGCATCACTGAGGGAAACTACACACAGGCATCTCCCTCTCTATTTTTTTAAGTTCTTTTTTAATGTTTTTATTTATTTTTGAGAGACAGAGTGTTAGCGAGGGAGGGGCAGAGAGAGAGGGAGACACAGAATGTGAAGCAGGCTCCAGGCTCTGAGCTGTCAGCGCAGAGCCCGATGCAGGGCTCGAACCCACGATCTGTGAGATCATGACTTGAGCTGAGGTCAGAGGCTTAACGGACTGAGCTACCCAGGTGCCCCTGCATTTCTCTTTAGTTATTATGATTACACAAACTTTATGTTAGAAACCTCCTTTGTTCATTCCCCTCTACCTTCTCAACACTTTGTTTTTTTCAATCTGAAATAGCTCTTCTCTTGGTCTTAGCTCAAGGGTAAATCTTAAAGAAATCAGTTTCTTCAAATATCAGTTATGAGACTAATAATAAAAACACTCAAATTACTTTTTGTATTTAGCCCATAGGTATTTTAACACTCGTAAATCATAAATAACTGCAGTTAAACATTCAGTTTTTTAGGACACAAGTCTGTTAGAAAGACTACAGTTAAAAAAATTCCTCCCTCTGGGACGTGTTCCGTTTGGTTTGGTTTGTTGATATCTCAAACTTCTTACTGATGCAATAACCATAGTTGTGCAGGAGCAGAGGCCACTTCTAAAATGTATGGGAATGCAAATGCAAGGAATTGACTGTTTGACATACAGCTTGATGTGAAACTGTTTTATCTGTACTAAGAACATTGTTGGCAGAAGAAAATAATTAGTCCTATAAAGGCTATGCCTTTCTGTGTCCCCATTTCTAATATGGCATTTAGTCTCTTTTTAATTTGAAGCACCAGATCAAATTAAACCACCCATTAAGATTCTCTGGTAGCATAATACCATGTGACATGATAGTTAGTATTAGTCCATGAGAACAGTGAACCCTTCCTAGTAGAGAACTGCATACTTGCAGCCTCCAAAATCAATAACCACTGTGGTTGTATGAAGGTGTGTATGTGTATTACGTATAGGGGCCTTATAAGCAACATCTGAAAGCCTGATTCTATTACTAAGCAGGGACCAGAGCCCCAGAGTAGTTTTAACTAGTCCATTCTATTGATTGACAGAACTTGACTATTTGGACTTATTGGAATTCAGTTAATAATTCTTGCAAGGACATAATCCCTTATTCCAAGGAATTATTCCCTAAATGAAGTTAAACCAGGGCTCACAGGCCAAATCTGGCTCACCATCAGTTTTTTATATAGTTTACAGCCTTATTTTTTTCTGTAAGCCCAAAAACTAAGAAGAGCTTTCACACTTGTAAGGGGTTAAAATTAAAATATGACAAAACCCAGATGTAGTCCAGAAGGTCTACAGAATTTGTATCTGGCCTTTTACAGAAAGTTTGCCAGCCTCTGTCTTAGAAACGTGTAGTTCCAATCCTTGTTTCCTATAACTAAATTAATTAGCTCTTATCTCGGCTCCTTCCACACAAAATGGCTGAGATAATTTACTTAAAGCTTTTGTATCTCCTCTATGGAAAGACCGTTAGTATATATTTCTATCGCTTATATGATTAATGAAGTCTTTGAGTTGGTTCAATAATTAGCATCCTCCTTTCAACCCAAGTCCCGAACAAAATGTTAAATAAGATAAAGGGAAGGTAGATGAAGGCCAAACCTCATTGTCCTCACTGCTAAAGGCTAATTTGAGAGGTGTAGCTTTGTGTGAATGCCAAATGAGCCCTCCCTTCCCCTGAGAAGTGTGGGACCACAGCAGAACCATCTGTGAGGAACAGGATTGTGTGTGCTTCTGCAGGTGGCTTACCAGCAGAGGGGGGAAAGCAGAGCTGTACAGGGCATTTTCTATTCTTAAACTTCTTGACCACACATGCCAGTCTTCTTCCAAAAAGAAGAAATGAGTTCAATGAAACCCGGGGTCAAATGCTAGGCCTGCTTGATTCACACTGAAGAATAACTCAGAAGTAGGGAAGAAGCACTTCCCCCTAAAATATTAATCTTCAAATCCTGAATGTGACCTGTAAGGNCCCCCCCCCCCCCCCGCCACTCCAGGCCACCTCTCTGCAGTTTTACCTCTTCTTTACTTCAGTTTATAACTATGCTAAATATGACTTCCTAGAGCTGGTCTCTGTGCCTCGATTTTTGTAATATCCCTGGTCAGAGATGCCTTCTCCTGCAGTCCATAGCTACCCTTTGCATAAATCCCCAGTTTAGAATTCATTTCCAGGGACTCTACTGTTTAAAAAGCGTGATTATTTTCTCTATCTTCTTTTGTTGTCCATTCTTCCACTTCCTACATTTTCATTTTTTAAAATGCTTATTTATTTTGAGACAGAGCATGAGTGAGGGAGGGGCAGAGAGACAGAGAAAAAAGAATCCCAAGCAGGGTCCTCACTGTTAGCGCAGAGCCTGATGCAGGGCTCAGTCCTATGACTGTGAGATCATGACCTGAGCTGAAATCAAGAGTTGGGGACCTAACTGACCACCCAGTCACCCCAAAAATTTCATCTTAATATGGTAGAACGTTTCAATAATGAGATCCCTAGAATAAGGATTGGTGGTTTTATGGCCACCGTTTATTGAGCATGCACTATGGGTGCTGCATGAAGCTGAGTGCTTTCTACACATTCTCATTTTATTCGCAGTACTCATAATAATATAGATCATAAGTAGGTCACACATTTGAAATTCAATGTTCTGTGCAAAATGAGGACTTATTTAATAAGGTCATGGATCAGTTTCCTAACATGTTTATATATTTTTTTTCTTAATAAGTTTCAACATTCTCAAGGAAAGGAGTAGTGGCTCCTCCTGTTTTGTGATTTCCATTGCATTTAACACATTGTTCTGAAGAAAAATAGATGTTCGATATATATATATTCTCAGTTCCAGTACAGTGAAATTAATAAAGAATAAAAATAATGTTAATTATCTTTAATATTCTACAAACCAGCTGGGAGTTAGTGGTATAGCAGAGGAAGAGAATAAGTCTTCAAAATAAAACCAGTGAAAGCTGTGTAGATTTTTCTTCTTTAGCTTGTTAATATGCAAAATATCAAACACTCAAATGGAGAAAGAATAATAAAATGATCACTCATAATCTGCCATTAAACTTCACTCTTATCAACTTGTGGTCAATTTCGTTTGATCTACACTCCACCCTTTATAGATTAAGAAAATTAGACCTCCTACCAGTTACTGTGAATATTTCCATATGTCTTTCACAAAGATGAAGACTTATTTTAAAAACAAAATAATTGCCTTATAGTCCAAAAGTTTAACAGTTCTTTAATATTATCCAGTTAATGATAGAATTTCCCCAATTGTATATAATTTAAGTTTAGTTTGCTACAGGATCTAAATGGGATTAGTGCAGTGTAACTGGCTAGCATGTTGTTGAAATCCTTTAAGCCATAAGTTGCTTCCTTCTCTCCTCCCATCCCTCCAATTTAATTTTTTAAAACAGCTGAATCCTATGACTTTGGAGTCTCATAATATGGACCTTGCTAGTTTTATTGCATAGTATGTCAGTTACCATGTTTCAGTTTTCCCCATTCCTGCAAACTGATGATTATATCTAGAGGCTTAATCAGATTCAGGTTCAAATATTTTATCTAGAATTGTTTTAAGTAGTATTAAATACTTCTGTTAGGAATTTTTGTTTCTTTTGTGCTATTAGCAGCCATTGGTAATCATTGCCTAAATATATTTACTCATTAGGGATTATAAACTGGTAGTATTCTATTTT
Source organism: Crocuta crocuta (assembly GCF_008692635.1). Lineage (NCBI taxonomy): Eukaryota > Metazoa > Chordata > Mammalia > Carnivora > Hyaenidae > Crocuta > Crocuta crocuta. Next base: position 2,824,218 of record NW_027530545.1, on the reverse strand, counting down.
ACCTTTTCTTCTTTATTTGCTGGGATACTTCTGTAAAAAGTAATAGCACTGTATTAAGTATAGGATAGTCCCAAATACAGTTATTTACTCTGAAGTAAAGAATGTAATTTTTCAACTTTCTACAATTTTTCAAAATAATTATTTTTCAAAATAATTCAAAATAGCAAGAATCCGCTTTCTAACATCTTTTGAAGGTGACTAACAAGGTCTTTTTCTGAGACTCATTATCAACTTACAAGTATAAACACTTGTTTCAGTGTGCTATAAATATTATTCTTACCATTGCTTAAATTTTCCTCTTTGGCCAATGGGAGCTTCATCCAGTTGGTTCCTAAGTCATTTTGGTCATGAACATTTTCTTGCCCAGACATGAAATCAGCCTTGTCTTCAAAAGCTCTGGTTTGTTTTGGTATAGAATATGAAGGGATTATGACCTGGGTGGTGTCGTGTTAATAACTACAGTGCTGGTCATTGTGTGTAGGCTTCTTCAGAAGTCGTTAGGAAGTGTATTTTTAAAAATCTGTATCTCTTTTCCTGTGTCAAAAACATCATTCTGTAAGACACTTGCATATTCATTTTCTTCACAATTCACAAAAACAGTCTTAGAATAATGTCAGCCCTGCCACCTATACTACAATTATTAGAAACAATTTAAAGGTTTCTTTTTAAAAAAACAGTCTGAAAGCAAATATCTCTAGGAAAGTACAACCAAATAATTGTTTTCTGTTTAATTATACTATCAACTCAAAAGTTAGCTTTGTTTATTTCAAATTTGTAAAGAATTGTCTTTTGCTATAAAATTGACTTCATTTTACATGGTTCCAAAGTCAATTGTAAAAAAAAACAAGATCTATTCAGGAAAACCTAGCTTCTAGGTTCCTGTGTCTTTCACCACTTTTCCTCCCTCCCTTATAAGTAACCATCAAACATGTTTGTGGTTTACCTTTCCACTTGTTAATCCTTCTATTTTTAGTGTGTGTACATGCATGCATTTTTATTGATAAATAGAATCACTTAAATACTTGTCTCTAGCTTTTTTATAGTACAGTATAAACTGGGAATCCCTGCAAAAATATGAGGAGGGATTCCTGCTTCCTTTTCATAGCTGCATAGCACTCCACCATGTGACTATTCCACAGGGTATGCAATCAGTCTATTATGATGGATGTATCCACTTTATTTGCTATTACAAACTGTGCTGCCATAGATAATCTTGTAAAAAGTCCTTTTGTATTTTGTCAAGGCATCTTGGGGATAGATCCCTGAAAAAGGGGTTTGCTGAGTCAAAGGTTAAATACAATCATATTTTTGATTAATAGTGTCAAATTCCTCTCCAGAGGGATTGATATATATTGCATTCCTATCAGCAATGTGTGAAAATGCCTGTTTCCCCATAGCCTTGCCAATAATGTATGTGCCCACTTTGGGATAGACTTTTTTTTTTTGCTAAAATTGTATCTTATTTACTCTTACATTGATATTTTCTTACTATGAGAGAAATTGATCATCTTTTCAAATGAATAAGATCCATGTAAATTCCTCCTTGGGTGATTTCTTTCCATATCTCTAGCCATTTTTCTCTTTGGGTTTTTTTCCCCTCTACATTTAGGAGGTTAGACTTTTGTAATATAATGTGCAAATGTATTTTCCCAGTATGTCATTTGTCTTTTTACCTGGCTTAGGTTGTTGAATATTTTGTGCCATAAAAACATTATCATAAAGTTTATCAATCTTTTATTTACATTACTGGATTTTATGCCCATTAAGGGAAAATTTCCCTATTTAGGTAATAAAGCTATTCACCTGTGCTGCCCCTTTGAATACTTTTATGATACAACTTTTTACATTTCAAATCTCTGATGGGGTTTATGCTGTTGTATAATTGAGGAGTAGTTCAAATTTTGTACTTAAAACTCTAATTATCACAATATACTTTATCTGAATGTCCATTTCCTTACTGATTCTTGGCCACTTCTTATCCTCTAAAATTCCATAAGCAATTAATCTTATGTCTGGATTTTGTGTTCTACTTCATTGGTTTCCATGTCTGTTCTAACATAAAGCACACCAATGAAAGTATTGAGGCTTTATGATATGTTCTAATAGCTGGTTGTGCAGATCTCTTTTCATTGTTCTTTTTAAGGATTATTCTGATTTGCTCATTTTTATTTATTTTCTTTTAAAGTTTATTTTGAGAGAGAAAGAGAGAGAGAGAGCGAGAGCACACACCAGTGGAGGAGGGACAGAGCCAGAGTGAGAGAACCCCAAGCAGGCTATGCTGATAGCCCTGAGGTGGGGCTTGAACTCACAAATCATGAGATCATAACTTGAGCTAAAATCAAGATTTGGATGCTTAAACTACTGAACGCCCCTATTTTTATTTCTTCTAATGCACTTTAAAGACAACTATCTAGCTCCAGAGGAAAGTGGTATTTTTATTGGATTTGTGTTTTATTTAGAAATTAGAGAGAGCTTTCATCTTTATGACTTTGGATCTTCTTTTCCAAGAATGTTGTATGTTCATTTGTTCATGTCTAGTTTTATGGTTTTTAGAAATGTTCAATAGTATTCTTCATAGGTTTTAGACCTTTCTTGCTAAGTTTATGCCTAGGTATGGCCTTTCTCCCCCCTCCCACTTTTGGAAATAATGCCTCTTAAGTTTCAAGTGTGTAAATAAATGCTATTGATTTTTGTCTATTGGTTTTCACAACATGTTATTTTCTAAATTTTCTTATGTTTGCAGTAATTTTTCATTAAATATGGAGTTTTTCCAGATGTATGATCATATCATCTGTAAATAGGTGTTACTTCTTTCTTTGTTCTTATGCCTCTAATGCTTTCTCTTGTCTCCTTGTATTTATATCTCCAACAAGTATTAAATAATTGTGAAGAGAAGGTTTTTTTACTTGTTTCTAATTTCAGGAGAAGAGTCTTTTGTATTTCTTCTTTAAATAAGATGTTGCCTTATGTTAAGGAAGCACCCATCAATTCATATCTTATGAATAATTAGTATGAACAGGTGTTAATTTGTTAAATGATTTTTCTAAGCCTATGAAGTTGTCTATGATCTTTTTCTCCTTAGCTCAATTAACATAATAGATTTTATTAATAGATCCCCTAGAATCTTAGAATCAACTCACTTAGATATGATGTGTTAGTCAAGATTACAATATCACATAAAAATAACACGTTTAGTATTTTTACATTGATAGCCATAGTGAGACTGGTCTATAATTTTCTTTTTTGGTGTAATATTAGTGTTTTTGGATCCATGTTAGACTCACTTTATAAAACTTAGAAGTTTCTTTCTTTTACTTATTATTCTAGAATCGTCTAATTGGGATTACCTGATCTTTAAAGTTTTGGTAGAAATCTCCTCTGAAACCATCTGTATCTAATGGTTTTTGTTTCAGTGAAGTGTGAAGGAGGCGCTCTTCAGTCATTTCCTCTATTTCCTGTATGGAAATTAGACCTTTCTGACTTTGTTTCTCTCCTGGTGCCTATATGGTACTAATTTTAAAATACAGGTTTTATTATTTAGATAAGGCACAGCTAATAGATCAGGAGATAACCATCATTGAAAAAGAGTTGGTTACACTCCTAGACCAAGAGGAGACAGCATTCTGTGCCCTGCAACTACACAGGGAAGTCCCAGGGATGGTGGGGAGGGAGAAGGAGAGCGGGAGCTGTGGTGAGAGCCTTTATCCTGGTTTCCATGGACTGAAAGAGGCAAGACACCATTAGCAGGTTTAGGATTGCCAAATAGAATCACTTCACAGGCTCTGGGGCAAAGGGGTACCTTGTATCTGGTACCTGGCCTTGGGGTGACTAAGGCAGGTGACAGTGGTTCTGAGTGTGAGAGCTTTAGAGAGGAGGTGGTTGAAGATGTGGCTTCTGGATTGGAAGGTTTGCATTTAAAAGACCTACTGTGCTCAGGGGCAAATTGTTCGCCATATCTAAGAAGTGGCTGACTCTAAGAAGAACAGTTCCTCCAGGGACAGCAAGGCCCCAGCTGTTGAAGCATCAGAATATAGAAAATAAAAGACTTTGTTAATGTGTATGGTAAATTGCATTTTCTGGAAATTATCAGTTTAACCTGGGTTTACAAATTTATGTGCAAAGATGTGTGCACAGTAGTGTTTTGTTTGGTCATTTCCCATTGTTAATATTTTTAAAAATTTTCTTCTTCTTCCCTCCCTTCTTTGAATTAGGTTTGCTTTGGTTTATTTTGTTCTCTTTTAAAGAACCAGACTTTTTTTAAAGTTTATTTCTTTTGAGNGAAAGGGGGAGGGGGAGGAGAGAATCCTAAGCAGGCTCTGCACCATCAGTGCAGAGCCCTAGGAACTCTAAGACCATGACCTGAGCCAACTAACTGAGCCACCCAGGTGCCCCATAAAGAACTAGCTTTTATATTAGTTTTTTATTTGCCTGAGATTTCAGTTTTTATCTTACTCCCTTTTTGGGGGGAGGGTAAGGGGGTAATAATTCATTTGTTCTCTGGTAACTTTTTGAATTATATATTTTCAGTTTTATGGATATGTATTTATGTTATAAATTTTCTTAGAATTGCTTTAGCCCAATCTTATGGTTTCACATGTTGTGTATTCATTATTATTAACATAAAATTCTGTAATTTGGTTTTATATTTCTCTTTTCATTTGAGTTGTTTAATAGCTCATTATAGAATGCTTTTAATTGTCAGACAGAAAGCTCCTTTGTTTTCATTAACAATTTGGTCATCAATGCTGTATTTCTAATATGAGTATTAACTGACAATTTCCTAATTTGGGTATTAAATAGCAATTTTCGTAAATGTTATATTCACCCTTCAAGATGTATTCTCTATTATTGAGGTTTGCAGTTTGATAAGCATTTATATGGCCTTTTTATTATTTAGGTTTTTTGTATCCCTGCAAATTGTTTTGTCTACTTGATCTTAGATTGAGAGATATGTTAAATTCTTTTCCTTTGTTATTACACTATTATTGATTACATTCCCTATGTTATATTTTTCATCACCATGACTTATTTTATAACTGGAAGTCTGTACTTCTTAAGCTATTTTCCCCCACCCTACTCCCTCTGGTAACCACTGGTTTGTTTTCTAGAATCAGTTCCTTTTTGTCTTTGGTTTTGTTTTTTAGATTCCACATATAAGTGAAATCTATGGTATTTGTCTTTCTTTGTCTAATTTATTTCACTTAGCCTATTTCTCCCTAGGTCCATCCATGTTGTAACAAAGAACAAGATTTCATCTTTTTTTAATGATTGAGTAATATTTCTGTGTGTGTGTGTGTGTGTGTGAGTGTGAGAGAGAGAGAGAGAGAGAAAGATCTCACATTTTCTTCATTTATCAATGGGCATTTAGGTTGTTTACATGCCTTGGCTGTTGTAAATAATGCTGAAATGAACCTGGGTTGCATAGATTTTTTTTTTTAATTTCTGAGAGAGAGAGAGAGAGAGAATGAGAGAGAGACAGCATGAGCAGGGGAGGATCAGAGAGAGAGAGAGAGAGACAGAATCTAAAGCAGGCTCCAGACTCTGAGTGAGCTGTCAACACAGGGCCCGATGCAGGGCTTGAACCCATGAACCATGAGATCATGATCTGAGCTGAAGTTGGATGCTTAACTAACTGAGCCACCCAGGCACTCTGCATAGATCTTTTTAAATTAGTGTTTTCGTTTTCTCCAGAAAAATACCCAGAAGTAGAATCGCTGGATCATATGGTAGTTCTACTCTTTGGCTTTTGTTGGGGGACCTTCATACTGTTTTCCACAGTGGCTGCACCAGTTTACATTCCCACCAACAGTGCACCAGGGCTCCTTTTCTCCACATCCACGCCAACACTTGTTATTGTCTTTTTGATACTAGCCATTCTGACTGGTGTGAGGTGATGTCTTACTGTGATTTTGATTTGACGTTTCCCTGACAATGAGTGATGTTGAGCATCTTTTCATGCATCTGTTTAGTATGTCTCTTTGGAAAAATATCTTTTCAGGTCCTTTGCCCATCTTTAACCTGGATTATTTGGGTTTTGTGGTGGTGTTTGTTTTTGGTGTTGAATTGTATGAGTTCTTTTATATATTTTGGATATTACCAGATTATTGGACAGATCATTTATAAGTATTTCCTATTCAGTAGGTTGCTTTTTCATTTTGCTGATGGTTTCCTTCACTGTGCAGAAGCTTTTTATTTTCATGCAGTCCAATTTTTTCCCCCCGCTGGCCTGGAGAGACCTATCCAGAAAAGTTTTGCTAAGTTTAATGTCTAGGAAATTATTGTCTGTGGTTTGGGTTTTGTTGTTTAGGAATTTTATGGTTTCAGATCTTACATTTAGGTCTTTAATCCATTTTGAACTTGTGTATAGGTGTATGGTGTAAGAAAGTGGCCCAATTTCATTCTTCTGTATGTAGCTGTCTAGTTTTGCCAGCAACATTTATTGAAAAGATGGTCTTTTCCCCAATGTATATTTTTGCTCATTTGTCTTAGATTAATTAACTAAATAATCATGAGTTTATTTCTGGGCTTTCTATTCTGTTCCATTGGTCTATATATGTCTGTTTTGGTGCCATTACCATAGTATTTTGATAACTACAGTTTTGTAATATAGTTTGAAATCTGGGCTTGTATTACCTCCAGCTTCGTTCTTTCTCAAGATTGCTTTGGCTATTTGTATGGATTTTTTGTTTTTTGTTTGTTTGGTTGTTTGATTTTGGGAGGGGGGGGTCCATACAAATTTGAGGATATTTGTGATCTAGGTCTTTGAAATAACTAATAATGTTTTCATAGGGATTTTATTGAATTTGTATATTCAATATTGTATACAATAAATTTGTATATTCAATATTACTTTGAGCAATATTGACATTTCAACGCTATTCTTCCAGTTTGTGAGCATGGTGTATCTTTCCATTGACTTGTGTCATCTTCAGTGTCTTTCGTCAGTGTGTTACGGTTTTCAGTTTATATATCTGTCACCTCTTTTGTTAAACTTCTTCCTAGGTATTCTTTTTGATGCAAATTTGTATGGAATTGTATTCTTATTTTCCTTTTCTGTTCTTTTGTTAGTAGTATATAGAAATGCAACAGTTTTCTGTATATTGTATCCTGCAACTTTATTGAATTCATTCATTAATTCTAATAGTTTTTTTGTTTAGTTTTTAGGGTTTTCTATGTATAGTATCAGGTCATATGCATATAGTGACTGTTTTACTTCTTACCAATTTTTTAAAAAATGTTTATTTTTGAGAGAGAGAGAGGGGGAGAGAGAGAGAGAGAGTAAGAGCATAAATGGGGGAGGGGTAGAGAGGGAGACGGAATCCAAAGGAGGCTCCAGGCTCTGAGCTGTTGGGACAGAGCCCAATGGGTGGCTCAAACCCACAAACTATGAGATCATGACCTGAGCTGAAGGAGGATGCTTAACTGAGCCACAGGTGCCCCACTTCTTACCAATTTGGATGCCTTTATTTCTTGATTGCTATATCTAGGACTTCAAATTCTAAGTTGAATGAAAGTGATAGTGGATATCCTTACCCTGTTCCTGATCTTATTAAAAAAACTTTTCCCTATTGAGTGTGATGTTAGCTGTGGGTTTGTTATATATGGCCTTTATTATGTTGAGATATGTTTCTTAGTCTATACCCACTTTGTTGATAGTTTTTATCATGAATATTGTCAAATGCTTCTCCTGCATCTATTGAGATGATCATATGATTTTCACCTCTTATTTTGTTAATGCATATCACTTTGAGTTGCATATATTGAACCATCCTTGCATCCCTGGAATAAATCTTGATTGTGGTGAATGACCCTTTTAATGTATTGTTGGATTTAGTTTGCTAATATTTTGAGGATTTTCGCATCTATGTACATCAGGGATATTGATAGTTTTCTTTTTTTGTAGTGTCTTTGTCTAGTTTTGGTAACAGGGTAATCCTGGTTTCATAAAATTACTTTGGAAGAATTCTCCTCCCCCTCCCCCGCCTTCTCCTCCTTCTCATTGAAGAAGTTTGATAAAGGTAGGTATTTACTCTTTAAATGTTTGGTAGAATTCACCTGTAAAGCCATCTGGTCCTAGACTTATTTGTTGGGAGTTTTTTGATTATTGATTGATTTTAGCCTAGGAATCTGTTCACATTTTCTATTCCTGATTCAGTCTTGGAAGATTCTATGTTCCTAGGAATTTATCAATTTCTTCTAGGTTGTCCAATTTATTGGCATATAATTTCAATAGTAATATCATGTGTTTTTTGTTTTTGTTTTTGTTTTTTGCTTTTGGTTTTTGTTTTACTATGGTGTCAGTTGTAACTTTTCATTTATGATTTTATGTAGGTCCTTTTTTTCTTGAGGAGTCTGGCTAAAGTTGTATCAGTTTATCTTTTCAAAGAATTAGCTCTGAGTCTCCTTTATCTTTTCTGTTTTTTAAGTATCTATTTCATTTATTTCCATTCTGATCTTTGTTATTTCCTTCCTTCTATTAACTTTGGGTTTTGCTTGATCTTTCTCTAGTTTCTTTAGGAGGTATGTTGAATTCTTAATATATTTGAAATGTTTTTATCAATTCTCTTTGAATATTCTATAGTTTCTACTTTATCAAAGGTTTTGATGTCTTACTGGGAACAGAAATTTTAATAATTATTATCTTCCTCCTTTGAATATTTTTTGTTCTGATTCCTTCCTGTTCAAATATGAACATTGTGACCACTGCATTTATTTGCTTTTTTCTGGTATACATTTATTCATCCTTTTATTTTTAACCTTTCTGAATCTCTCCCATTTAAAATTTTAGATCTTTTTCTTATATAAAGCATAGTGCTGTTTTTCAATTTTAGGTTATCTGAGATCCATCTAGTTTAAATTCCATATTTTACACACACATGAATAAAATATTCCATTACATGTATATATTTTCTTCTTTGGTATTGGTAGCTCTCTGTGCCTTTCTTTTGTGTTTCTGGTTATATATAAAGGTTTGAACAATTAGGTGTAAAAAAATTTTATTCTAAGCTAATTTCTGTCAGATAATCAATGAGTTTGTTTTACCCACCATAAAATTCCCCCATTCTTTCCTAGTTTTTGTTAATTGCACTCTCTCTATATTGCCAGACTATATAGCCGCTACTTATCATACAGTCTCCTTTATAATCATCATTTTAGTTCTTAGTTATTCAAATATGTTTAATGCTCAGCACTAGTCTTTAGGGCAATGTTTGCACATTTTGATTTTTCTGAAGTGTATTTTCTAGTAGAGTACCCCAAACTCTTGCTTATTCATAACAATATATGGCCTTTATACTCAAAGGCTATCTTACTTCAATAGTTGTTTGGCTTACAGCTTAATGAATTTTAGTAATGCAAATACCTGTGTTATTAATTGCAAACCTTTCTCTAAAATTACTATCATGTGTTTATAGTAACTTTTCCTGCCTTTATACTTTGGCTACCTAAATACACATTCCTATATTAGTTTTGACTTTTGAAAACTTTATAGAAATGAAACCATGTAGTATATGTATTTTTTATCACTTAAAACAATTTTTTTAAAAGTAGACTCCATGCCCAACATGGGGCCTGAACTCACAAACCCTGAGTCAAAAGTTACATGTTCTACTGACTGAGCCAGCCAGGTTTCTCTTTTAAGCTTATTTTTGATATTCATCCACATCATTGTGTATGGCTATAATTGATTTTTTTTCACTGCTGTATAATATTCTAGAGACTACCTATGCAATAATTTATCCATTATCTTGATGAATATTTGGATGTTTTCAAGCATTCCTGAATTTCTCAAGGTGCAGTTAGCTGGAGTAGATTTCCAGAATCTTTAAACTATGTATGATTCTCCTACTTAATAAAGATTTTTTCAGGATTCTCGTAGCAATTTACAAGCAATTTATTTTTTTCTCAGTAGTCTTTGAGATAGGCTCTTAGAGTTGGAATAAGACTTGGAAAGGATCTGTTTTCACCTCTTTCATTTATAAAAATGAGTTTCTGTTAGGTCGCAATTGATAAATTTGAAATTCCATTGCTGATAAGTCACCAAGTTGGTTGACAATAAAGGAATAGATTGAAAAATGTCCAAAAGAAATATAAACCCTTAAGTCTTATACTTTGGACCATGTAGCAGCTTGAGGCACATATAGCTCAAATGTGTTCTAGTGACATTATCAAATGTATAATGTTGATATTGATACCTGAATTGCTAAGGAAAATGTTGATTTGGTATTGTACACTGTCTATGAAAACAGAAAAATACAAAATACATTTTAGAAAGTTTCATTAAAATGTTATAATAAAATAATTATGCTTAAAGGAGAAATATTAATAGTTGAATATCTTCATGTAGAGTAGTGGTGGTCTTTGCTTATTTTATACATTATCTAAATTATAAGTTCCTGTAGAGTAGGTATAATATCAATTCTTTTTTTTTTCTTCTTACCATATTGCATAGTATATAGGAGATACAATTTTGAAAAAATCAAATATTTGGTACTTCCCCACACAGTATGCAGCAAGTCCAGAGTTAAATTGTAGAAGTGACTTTAGTTATAGTTGAGTGTCATGCTATTTCTGAGGAGAGTTGAAAGTAGTATAGGAGATATCTCGGTAATTATGACTAGAAGTTGAGAAAACTCAGTTTTGTAAACTAATAGCTGCTTTTGTATGAAATGAGAGACTGAGGGAAGCAAAGTTTCCGGGCTGTAATTGTTCTCTGACTCATTTAGTGCAAGCTCTAGTACAAGTACTTCTCATTTAATAATGTAAACAATAAGTAGAAAATTGGTAAGAAATTCTCTGAAAGGATCAGTTAGGCTCTTAAAATTATGTCCTTACAGCCCATGGATGTTTGAAATCAAAGTTTGATGAACCTGAAAAGAAGGGAGGCTTCATCTAAATAACATAATGGGAAACAACAACAGAAAAAAAACCCAACAACCAAATTTTCCAGGCTTTACAAAATATGGCAGAACCTGGCATATGGATTTCCTAGCTAATGAGCATATGCCATGAATTGCTCTGGCTCTTGTCCACAGTAGCTACTGTGAATGACAACTAGGAAAGCATTCCCTTCTTATCAAACCAGGAACAATAGCAGATGTAATTACAACATTCTGTCAGCTGTGTGTGAAAATGAATTTCTACGTACTGCTGTGCAGAGAAGCCTGTTGTGTCAATCTGGGGACTTTTAAACAAGTGTACTTGGGGAAAATCGTCCTGGAAGAAGCAAGGAATTATTCTTTCAATGTGACCTTTAGGGTCAATGGCTCTTACAGGATTATCGGTCACATTATTTCATGTTCCAGTGAAAATGAATATTTTCTTTGTTTGCCTTCCTTTTATTTGACCTTAAATATTTATATAAGTGTATTAATTCATTAATAAAAACTGAAAAAAGTATACACATCTTATCTGGTTGGTAGTAATATCTAAGGTCTCTGTATATTTATATATACTTATGTTGTATGCACATAACATATAACTTATGTATATAACACAAATGCTTATAAATATGTACATATGTGTATATATTATTTCTGTCAACAACTGATGAAGCCATATAAAGAAGCATTTTGATTACCAATACGAATAAGTGTTTAACAATGGGTTTTTAGAGAAAAATAAAACCCTGATTTGTAGCATCTGCCTCCTTCCATGGGGTAAATACTCTAACCATGACTTAATTTAAGCTGTCAAAATTCCTTGCTACTGATGGAGTAGAAAAAAGATGCTGGTTCCAGGACACCTTGTAGGGCTTTTTAAGATAAGAAAACTGAGGGTGCCTGGGTGGCTCAATTGGTTAAGCATCCAACTCTTGATTTAAGTTCAGGTCATGATCTCACCATCGGGCACAGTGCTAACAGTGCGACGCCTGCTTGGAACTCTCTCTCTCCCTCTCTCTCTCTCTCTCAAGAATATATAAACTTTAAAAAAAAAAAAGGAAAGAAAACTGAAACATAACAGGGTGATATGATTTGTTTAAAAACAATAGAACTCCTATGAAGAAATGCACATGAACCCAGGATATTTTATTTCTCTGAATACCTTTTTTCCATTAATTTATATGATTCCCTGTATAACAAATATCTAGAGTGAAGGATAGCATATCTTTTTGACCTTAACTCCCTCATATATACCTATTCTTTTAATATAAATATGTATCATGTAATATTGCAAACAAAATGCAATAATCTGGACATATTTTTTTTATCATTTATCTGATACTTACATTTAACCAGGTGTTCTGCATTTTATTTGGCAACCCTTTCTACACTGTATATAAGCAGAGAAGACATGTCCTGAGAATCACATGAGGAAGAAATTGAGACAAGCTTGTGCTCTTGCAGAGAAGGCACTGGGAGAAGGGGAGAAATTTGATTTGTGTCATCCTGACCCTGTCCTCTATCTGTCCTGCCCCACCCTGATGGACTACCACGTCCTGGGCACTCTGGGCAGCAGGCGTGTTGAACAGGTATTACTTATTAGATATATTCTAAATTTAAAATTTTTTTTTAATGTTTATTTATTTGGGAGAGAGAGACAGAGCACAAGAAGAAGAGGGGCAGAGAGAAAGACACACACAGAATTCAAAGCAGGCTCCAGGCTCTGAGACATTAGCACAGAGCCTGATGGGGGGTTTGAACCCATGAACCATGAGATCATGACCTGAGCCGAAGTCAGATGCTCAACGGACTGGGCCACCCAGGCACCCCGGATATATTCTAAATTTTATGCATCCAGCTCGATCAGCATCATCCAACTGTGGTCCACAGTATACTAGTTACACATGACAATGCTAGTCACCTTTTGCCTCTAAAAACAAGTAACTGTATAAGTAAATGTGAGGAATCATGGGTTGAACAAGGTACAGTTTTCTCAGTAGTAAGACTTCTTAGAACCTTAAAATGCTAAAACACTTATTGTAAAAATCCAAGAAGCAGACTTAGAATTGGTATTTCCTTAACTTGACTGCAACAATTTTTTTCCTCCATGGTGCATCTTTTAAGACCAGTGTTTCAAGGAATATACTTTCTGGAAATATTCTTTCTAATCATTATGATACACAGATTACCTTGGAAACATCACTCCACAGACATAATTGCTTTGTTTCTTATTTGTATGAATTTTGTTGAATTCTTTTGGTGGGCAGAGAGTAGCATTATTTAATTGCATGCTCACACATTCTCAAGTGTACCTAGTTTCTCCTATGCTATTGTCTTGGAGTAAAAAGAACATCAGTGGACTTGCCATTGGAAAACACACTTTATTTGTAAACCTTAGATCTGAGATTATTCTTTTTATGGGCTTGAAAAGTAGAAAGGAACCTTCAAGGCTGACCATGTCCAGGGAATGTTAGAGTGTTCCCAGGTTGTTTATCATCTGTCATGGTTTTATTGCTGGAGAAGGGATATATATATTTCTGTGGGGGTGGGGGGAATGTTTGAGAAACTATTCCCTTCACCTTCCATTATCTCAAATGTAATGTAGTGCATTCTGGGTTTTTTTAGTCTCAAAGCATTTTGGTTCAACAATGAAGAGGATTTGTGAAATTTAACAACTGATTATGTTTTACATAATTCTTCAAAACTGACCTATCTGCCATTTGTCATTATCTTTTGTGGTAGTAAAAAAAAAAAAAAAAAAAAACATGATGAAGACTGACAAAAATATATTTTCACTTAGAATTTCAGCTATAAATATCTTGTCCTATTTTCTGTGCATGTGTGCTCGTGCACTCATGTGCGCGTGCGCGCGTGTGTGTGTGTGTGTGTGTGTGTATCCATCAAGTTGGAGATAAAGTTTACCTTAACCCCACCCACCCTCAATCTCCTTCTCTCTTTCCAATCTCAGAGGTAACCATTATCAGGAACTTAGTTCTCTTCCATTTTACACTTTTCCATAGATGTGTCCATAATGTTTGTAAATTTACATAAACATATATGCACACATAAATGCTTCTATATCTATATATGTCCATTGATATCATACTTTCTGCGGTTTTGTTTTTAACTATTCTATAATGATACATACTAGATTTGGTTCATTTTTCTTACTGGCTGTGTAACTTTCTATCTTGTGTATTTATACATTTTTGGGCATGAAGTTTGTAGTCTGTTTTCTGATTTTAAGTATAGCTCAAATATTTTTTGTGTATGCACTTCTGTGAAGGTTTCTGGACATCACACCTTCAGGACTGTTGTCACTGAAGTATAGGTTAGGGGTATATTTGCAGTTTTCCTAGATATAGCTACCTTGGGCTATAATCAGCAGTAACAATTTTCATTCTATTCTGTGAAGTGTGAATATCATTTTCCCTAAATTCTTGCCAATGGTTTATTAGATTAAAACATTTTGTGGGGTGCCTGGGTGGCTCAGTCGGTTAAGCATCCGAGTTTGGCTCAGGTCATGATCTCAAGGTTTGTGGGTTTGAGCCGGCCTCGGGCTCTGTGCTGACATCTAGCTCAGAGCCTGGAGCCTGCTTCAGATTCTGTGTCTCCCTCTCTCTCTGCCCCTCCCCTACTCATGCTGTCTCTCTCTCTCGGTCACAAGTAAATAAAATTTTTTTAAAAACATTTTGCAAGCATGATAGAAAAATATCACTGCTATTTTAATTTGTATTTTCCTGATAACAAGAGAAAATTAGTATATTCTCATATTTGTATTTTGAGTTACTGTTTTGGGATTGTTCTATTCTGCTTATTTTATCATTGTGATTTGTCTTTTTTTCATTGATTAGTTGACGTTCTTCATATATTTGGGATATTGTTCTGCAAGATACATGGCAAAAGTCTTCCACCTCTATTTTAACTTTATAACTAAAATAAAAGATGTTTATTTAAAACTTAGTGTTTGTAATGGGTCTTGTTTCTAATTAATTATATCATAAATATATTTTCTAATCTTTTAGAGCCTTTCTTACATTTAGATAGTTAATGTATCAGGGCCTGATTTTTGTTTATGTTGTGAAATAGTAAATCAGATTTTTTTTAAGGAGAATCACTTTTGTTAACATAATTTATTATAAACTTTGTATTTTTGTCACTGATTCATACATACATTATGTACCATGTTCTTCTGTATTTATGGGTCAGTTTCTGGGCTCTCTCTCCTATTCCATTGATTTATTTGACAGTTATGGTATCAACACCATACCATTTTAATTAGTATAGGCAAGAACATTCTTTTGTTTCTTATAATTTCATTTACCTATTTTGTTTTACTCCATATGTGAAGTTTAGAACTAGTTTAAGTTCCATGAAAATGTTACTGTAGTTTAATTTGGAGTTGCATTAAATTTTAGGTGAGTTTTGGGAGAAGGCATTTTATTACATTTATTCTTCCCAGTTACTCAGGTGTTTATGACTTACAAAGAGTTTCTTCATTTTATCCAAAATGGCCTCAGACATTTTTGGTTACGATTTTTCATATTCTAAAATTGCTACTGTGAGTTAGTTCTTTTTTCCTTTTCTTTTTCCTAAGCAGCTTTTACCAGCATAAAAAATGATTAATTTTGAATGTTGAGACTGTATCGAGAAATGTTAGTAAACTCCCGGGGTTTTCATAAATTTTTTTCTCTTTGGGTTTCTTTGAAGAATGATCCCCAATAATGTCAATATTTAAAGTCTTTCTGTGACAGAGAACAGTTTTATTCCCTCCAATATCCTGTTTCCTCTTGAAGACAGCCCTGCGTTTTAACTGGGCATAGGTTATACAGGATAAAGGCTACATTCCCCCGGTGCTCCTATAGTTAGGTTTGGCCTTATGATTAAGTTTTCATTATAGTGGTGTAACCAAAAGGAGTGTATTCAATGTCAGAGCAGTGTATTTGAAGGCACACATATAATCTCTTACCACCACTTACCTTGCATGAAATGCAGACATGGTGGCTGCTGCTGGAGCATTTATCTTGGGCCAGAAAGCGCAAACTGCATGTTGAAGATAGCAAATCCACAAGAGAAAGTAGGTCATAAATCCCTATTACTTGTCAAAATCTATTTTCTGTCCAAGCTTATAGGAGGAGGTAGAAAAAAAACAAAACCAAACTACTATCTTGACTCAGGGTTTTCTGATCCTTGAAACAAAACCTATTCTTTCCAATCCTTGTATCCTCTTTATGCTTCCCCCATGTCTTGCTTCTGGTTTTGACTAGCCCTTTAGCACAGTGTTTCAACTGTGAGGCCAGTCTTTTCCCGACCTTAATGGGAATATATCTAAAGTACCACCATATGTAAGATGTTTGTTATATGGCTTTAGCAGATAATCTTTATTAAGTTTAGGGAATGCTATTCTATTCCTAGTTTCTTATTCATATAACAGGGGTTAAATTTTTCAAATATTTTTTTTCTTGTTTAGCGTCTGTTGAAATAATCCATATGCTTTTTTTTCTCCTTTCATCCATTACTGTAGAAAAGTATGTTGATAAATATCCTCATGTGAAAATATTCTGCCATTCCCATGATAAATTCCCTGTGGTAATGATGCATTTTTATTTTAAAAATTACTTTTGATTCCAAATTTATAACATTTTTTAAAGATGTTATCCAGTTAAGTTCATTTCACATTTTTTCTTCTGTTTTCTTCTAGTTATCTTATCAAGATTATACCTGATTTATAATGTAAGTTGTATAATTTTTCTTCAGGAAGAGTTTATATATGATAAAGTTTACCTACTCCTTAGAAGCTTAAGCTATAAAGGTGTTCTGTTCAGTTTAAAAGTAGACCTTTGAGGGTCACCTGGGTGGCTCAGTGGGTTAAGCACCTGAATTTGGCTCAGGTCAGGATCTCGCAGTTCACGAGTTCGAGTCCTGCTTTGGGCTCTGTGCTGACAGCTCAGAGCCTGGAGCCTGAGTCAGATTCTCTGTCTCCCTCTCTCTCTCTGCACTTCCCCCACTTGTGCTCTGTCTCTCAAAAATAATAAACATTAAAATAATAAAAAAATAAAGATAGACTTTTGAATATTCTATCAGTGTCCTTAATACTTATTGGTCTACTTAGATAACCATTTCATCTTGGATCAGTTCTATGTGTTCAGATATACAGTTGGATATAGATTATATCTAACTTCAGAAAAAAATCATTCATTCCTTCTTGATTTCATATTGACTTTAATTTTTATTGTGTGTCTTATTTTCTTTAAATCAGAGGTATCTTTAGCTCTTTTAGTGATTGTATCTGAAGTTAAATTACTGAATAATTGTTATCCATTGGGAAAGGAATATTTGCTGTGTTGGGATTCTTCAATTTTCAGTTTAAAAATTAAATGCTGACATTTGCTTAGAGGAAAATGTTATCACCACTAGAAAAAAAAGTAATGAAAACCTGTCTGTAGTAGGCATATTATTTAAATTAGTATTTTTAAATATTAATAGTACTTAGTGCTTAAAGTTCATAGTAAGGGTAGCGGTGGCATATAATACCCTCTCAATCTTGTTTGTTCTTAGAACCCTTCCCCAAAATGGCTAATTTGTCTTCTAGTTAACTTTTCAAGTTAACTTAAGTCTAGCTTGATGTTTATCAGTTGTCATGCCCTGTCACGTGGTATACTATAAACCCTTCACAGGCATGCCAGCAGATGGTAATCGATATGAAAATGTAGTGGCACTTGGGTGGTTCCATCTGTTGAGCATCTGACTTCAGCTCAGGTCATGATTCTTGGTGAATTAGAGCTCTGCGTTGGGCTCTATGCTGACAGCTAAAGCCTGGAGACTGCTTCGAATTCTGTGTCTCCCTCTCTGTCTGCCCTTCCAATGATTGAGCTCTGTCTCTCCCTCTCTGAAAAATAAATATTTAAAAATGTAAAAAAATACAAAAGTTTTGCCAATATTCTCATGGCAATGTCTGTCAGAGGAATCCTAGAACTAACTTAGTCGTGTGATGAGGTATGTTGCTGGCTAAACCTGTTAAATCATCAGGTGAAAGGCATAGCCTGTTGGCAAGAGGGATGGCATGTTTACTAAAACAGAGTTCAGGTAGAAAGTGCCCAGTAGCTTCCTAGCTGGTGCGTCCCGTCCATACTTGTTCCTCGTTCCTCACTGTCACTTTTCAAAGACCGATTAGACCTTTGTTTTTCTTCATGTTCATTTATTTTTGAGAGAGAAAAAGAGAATAGGAGTGGGAAAGGGGCAGAAAGAGAGGGAAACAGAATCTGAAGCAGGATCCAGGCTCTGAGCTGTCAGAACAGAGCCCTTCATGGGACTTGAACCCACAGACTGAGAGAGATCTTGAAGTGAGTTGAAGTCGGACGCTTAATCAACTGAGCCACCCAGATGCCCCGGGACTGACCTTTCTAAGGCCTAAATTATATCATGTTATTTTCCTCTTTAAAATCCTCTGGTGATTTTGCTCTGCACCCAGAAGAAATCAGACTCCTCACCATGGCTTAAAACACCACAATACTTGCCACTGCGTACCTCATGGACCCAAACTTTTCTATACTACATTTTGTTCACTATTGTAGCTAACCTGCCTTCTTTCTGTTCTTGAGGTTTGTTAAGCTCTTTCTCTTGCACCCAGTTCCTGCTGTTCCTCCCATAAAGAACACTCTTCATAACTACTTATGGTAGACACTTTCCCTGTCTACCCTATATAGGCCCCGGTACTCTATCTCATTACTGTATGTGTGATGGAAAGACTGTAATGGATGGTTTGAGAAGGTAAATTTTCTTTTGTGATGACAGGTGACTTTTGAGACTACAAACTGTTATCAGCTATAGGTTTGGCTTTTCAGGGCCCCTGAGTTCCCGTTTAGATGTGCAGAGTCAATGCAGTCACCTTTATAAGTAGATGAGGTCTACTCTGGGTCCTTGATGATTTTCTTCTCAGTACTTTGCAGTGGTATTTGAAATAATCTTTTCTTGGTTTGTGTTCTTGTATTATTAATCACTCCATGCTAAAATATAAGTTCCTTGAGGCCAGATCTCTAGTGCCTGACTCATTGCCATTGCCCATGTACCCAGACTGGGACTGAAAGGTGCTCAGTAGGTAAGTGCCCTCTGCTGATGGACTGAACAACCTGGTCTTCACTGCCTGCCGGTTCACTTGCTCTTTGAGAGAACTTTTTGGATTTTCAATCCAAATAGAAGTTCTCCCTTCCTTCAAACCTTATACCTACTCTCTCATGACCTCACAGTCTTCTATTCTTACAATTTCTGCTAATTTCCTATCCTCTGTACTAAAGAATAAACTTCTGAAGAGCGAAGATAATGTACTACTTTGTATATCCTCTACAACTGTTAGCACAATGCCTTGTACGTTACTGTTAGTACATCATCGTGAGTTGAAGCAGTACTAATTTTGTATCACTTTAGTCTTTTACATTGCGAGTTTTGAATTTGAATTAACATGACTCTTCTGTTAAATGGAAGTACCAGTTTTTCCTTTTATTTTTTTTTTTTAATTTTTTTTTAAATTTATTTCTAGGAGAGAGAGAGAGAGAGACAGTGTGAGCAGGGGAGGGTCAGAGAGAGAGGGAGTCACAGACTGAAACAGGCTCCAGGCTCTGAGGTGGCAGTCAGCACAGAGCCCCACGCAGGGCTCGAACCCACGAACCGCGAGATCGTGACCTAAGCGAAAGTCAGACGCTTAACCGACTAAGCCACCCAGGCGCCCCAAGTTTTTCCTTTTAAACATATCATTGTTTCTGATCTGGCCTTCCTCCTCATGTTGTCATTGCCCAGACCTGCTCCACTTAGACATCGCAAGCTAGCAGCTCTCAACAGTCTAAACTGCATACGTATTTTATTTGGCTCTCACAATGTTTGTAACATCTTGAATTAGTTGTTACTGCTTAAAAGTGAGATTTCATCAAAATTTTATACTTGTGATTCTCCTGAAAGATAGGATGATCTGGCAGCCCATTGTTCATATACCCTCATGACAACAAATGCTGGGAACATACATGTGCCCTCGTTCGCCACGGTCTCTCCTCTGGTCTTGTCTCCGTTGTTTGTAGTACATGCTTAGACTCTTCACAGGTTGGAGTTCGAGGCTAGATTTATCCAATATCTATGGAGTCTATGTAATTTGAGCTACTGATGAACCAATAGTAACTACCTAAAACTACCTGCAATCCGACTCAGGTATGTTTGACTTTAAAGTCTGATGTGTTTCCATATTTAACTATGTATAGAAATATGTAAGGCTTTGGCAGAAAGAGGATTATATAGTTTGCTCACAGAAGCTTCTATTTGCTCAAGAGCAGTATGAAAGGATGAAACTCATATAGAAGTTAGAATGTTTGGGTACTCTTACTACTTTTTCGCACTTTGTGATCATTTTACCTCTCTGGGCTGTAGTTCTACTCTACAAATTAGGCATGACATGTGCTGATACCTAAGATTCCTTCTAGTTCTTACTATCCAAGGATTTAATAAAATTTAAAAATATTTTCTTGATATATTAATTTAAGTTATTAATCTTGGCATTATAGAGCTGACAAGTCTCTGTTGATCTGACATTTGTTCATAGGGCAGTGTCTTTTCTGTGTTATGAACACCTGTTTGATGCTTTCAGGGGCCCCATGGATATTCAGAAGTGCTAATTAAAGTGAATACTATTATTCAAATAACTTCCCCAAAGACTACATTTCACAGAGTTGAGCTGTGTGATTACATTTCCCTTGACATATACTTAGATTTCTAAATAAAAGGGAAAAGTTCATGGCAACATATATTTTGNGGGTGATGAATTATGCCTCGTTTTCTCCCTGTGTAGTTGCCAAATCTTTAGAACATGGATCATTTGGTTCAGTGCCTTTCACTGAACTTTACCTGTCTGAACTCCTTGAAGCATTTGGTCCAGCATCCCCTCTCTCGATGTGAATCCCTGTCCAATATGATTGAGTGGTGTGGTTCATGCCATGACTGTACAGAAGCAGAGAGAAGCTAAGTGCCAGCACAGTGAACAGAAAACTTCTTTGCATCTTAGGCAAGTGTTTCTTTAACAAGGAATAAAAATGAGACCCTCCAGGCTAAGCATGAAAGGAAATCTAAGACACCTTAACACTTACTTATTAATTAATGAGGTGGTCAGATGTTGTTTTCTAGCCAATGTCAGTGTGAAGTGATGTGTACCCAAATATTAGACACCAAGAAATGTAGGTCTGAGCATACAATTTTACAAGTGAGGATAAAGGATTTCTTGATGACCTGCAAATGAATGCTAGAAGAAATATTTTTTTCCACTGATTGAGGCATGGAAACTAGTGCTCACCTACTATTTACAAAGACACTCTTTTTGTTAAAAGCTCTGGGACTTGTTTTCTCTGAGAGAGGTATTTGTAGCTATAATTAAGAAATCTGTATAAATTGTGCTGATAATTATCCTAATTGGTATGAAAATTTGATTGAATACTTAGAGAAGTAAATTGCCCCAGCTGAGTTTTATAGGCAACACAGTTTTTGAAAAGAGAAGCTGAAGTAGGTAAATAGGTTTCAAAAATAAAGACCCTGCTAACTTTTAAGTAGGTCACATTTAGAAGTCCTCTTTGTGTGTCTGTGTATCTTAATTTGGACAACTCGGTGGCCTTGCAATATTTATATCCAAGACTAAAATAAGGTTCAAAATAAAGCAGAGCTGAATTGCTTGAGATGCTCTAAGATAAAAGTTCCTTACTGTCAAGATGCAGATGCTAAAAGCTCTCGGGCTAAGACAATGACCCAAGTGAGTGATGGAGACGTAGGGACTCCAGTGCGTATCTGTCCTGATCTGCAGGAGATGGCTAGTTTTCCAAATGTGTCAAAAGAGCAACTGTAGTGTCCTTAAAGTATATATTCCCAGCAATTAGTCTATCTGGGAGAATGACCTGAGATTCTGTTTTTAAAACCTGTCTGTGTGGTGACTCCTATTAATTCACTTCAAATCCGAGGTCATCATTGCACAAATTTGACCAAACGGTGCTGATTTCAAGGAGCACAAAAGACAACAAACTAAAGGAAAAGACATCTGAACCAAGAGTAAAGTAGCCTATTTCCCCAAAGCGGAATAGAAGAGTAAAAACGCATGACCTCAAATCATTTATATTTGCCTTTGGAAGATGTCCTGACCAAGTTTTGGCAGCCGATTTACCGTCATAACTTAATTTTGCTTAGGATAATAAATAGGTTTTCATTTCCAAAATACACACCCAAGAATGTGTGTGGGTGGAGAGAAACAGCTCCCCACATTGTAGGGGAATGACAAAGGAAAGCCATTTTGGGATTTAAAGTTTGCCAGGGAAAATCCACAAAGCGAACAATCCAAATATAGATAAGTAAAGGGTAACTGTTAATAGGTTAAACACTCTCTACAACACATACCATTACTAAAAGGAAGCATACTGTCTTATAGGTGGCTTATAGGTAACTTTTGGTACTTTTGTAGTAAATAAAATACAATAAATTGATAAGGAAAGTAGTTTTTCATGTGGTGGTTACTTTGTGACAAACCCTGAATTACATGCTTTGTGCACTGCAGTTGGAGAGGGAGTGTAGTGGCTGTGAACATGGTGGCCAATTTGTATTTTTTTTATGACAATTACTTTTCTCCCCCCCCTTATTTTTTTAATGTTTATTTATTTATTGAGAGAGCAAGCAAGTAAGCAAGCACGAGCAGGGAAGGGGCAGAGAGAGACAGGGAGACACAGAATCTGAAACAGGCTCCAGGCTCTGAGCTGTCAGCACAGATTCTGACGTGAGGCTCAAATCCATGAACCATAAGATCATGACCTGAGCCAAAGTCAGACACTTGACTGACTGAGCCCCTGAGGTGCCTCATGACAATTACTTTCTTTCATCTGTCTTCTCATCTGGAAGATTATAATCACTTAAACTATACCCATTTATCAAAGCGAAGTAAAACACTTAAAAACTTAAGATGGTGAAGGTATTTGTTCCATTTTTCTTTTAATCACTTTTTATTAGAGCATTATACATGTTCACACATACTACATCATGTTAATGACCTTAGCCCAACTCTGTGAGTGGACAAGGATGATCCCATCACCTGAAGATATTCTATTCATTTATTTTTATTTAAATCCAAATTAACATAATGATTTATGGAATCCAATAATGATTTCAGGAATAGAATTTAGTGATTCATCACTTACATATCCCGGCAAGTGCCCTCCTTAAAGACCATAACCCATTTAGCTCATGCGCCCCCCCCAACCCAATACCCCTCCAGCAACCTTCTATTTGTTCTGTATATTTAAGAGTCTCTTATAGTTTGCATACTTTTCTTGTTTTTATCTTATTTTTCTTTCCCTTTCTTAAGTTCATCTGTTGTGTTTTTCTTAATTCCGTATAGGAGTGAAATCATATGATATTTGCCTTTCTCTTACTGACTCATTTTGTTTAGCGTAATATACTCTAGTTCCATCCATGTTGTTGCCAATGGCAAAATTTCATTCTTTTTGATCATTGAGTAGTATTCCACTTGTGTGTGTGTATCACATCTTCTTTAACCATCCATCAGTCGATGGACACTTGGGCTCTTTCCATAATTTAGCTACTGTTGATAGCACTGCTATAAACATTGGGGAGCATGTGCCTCTTTGAATCAGCATTTTTGTATCCTTTGGAGAAATATCTAATAGTGCAATTGCTGGATTGAAGGATTTTTTGGGATCCTATTTTTAGGATTTTTTGAGGAACCTCCATACTGTTCTCCAGAGTGGCTGCACCAGTTTGCATTCCCACCAGCAGTGCAGAAATGTTCCTCTTTCTCCAGATCCTCACCAACATCTCTTGTTTCCTGAGTTGTTAATTTTAACCATTCACCTGGAGTATCACCTGGAGATATTATTTTTTTTTAAATTTTTAATAGTTTATTTATTTTTGAGACAGAGAGAGACAGAACTCCCTTGAGTGGGGGAGGGTCAGAGAAAGAGAGGGACACAGAATCTGAAACAGGCGCCAGGCCCTGAGCTAGCTGTCAGCACAGAGCCCAACGCGGGGCTTGAACCCACAAACTGCGAGATCATGACCTGAGCTAAAGTCGGATGCTCAACTGACTGAGCCACCCAGGTGCCCTCGGAGATATTTTTAATGGATGAGGAGCCTGAGCCTCAGAGATTAGGTGATTCCCAAAGGTAAAAAGTAGTCCTAAAATCCAAGATCTTTGAACTCAAAAACCAGTGCTGTCTGTAGTGCTTTCCCTCTATTGCACCTCTGGATGCTGTAGGCTGGAAATATTATTTGTAACCATGTGCCCACATAAAGACATTTCATTGAATAAGCTGGTATATATGAGAGTTGTGATTTGGGATCAATCACAAGGTCATATACAGAGATGTTAAAGATGCATCTGGAGCCTCAGTTGAAGCTCGTGTTGGTCAGGCTCTGAGAAGGATAAAATAACATCATTATAGCCCTGGGGTTTTCATGTCCAAGAGATAATAGAGATTTCTAGGTGAAATTTCTGTAGGACTGCTTCTTAATAGATCTCTTCTCTGTCTCTTTCCCCTACGTCTCGTGGGATTTTGATAATTTGTATACATCACAGATGGGGAGAATCAATTCTAAAGATGAGAAAACAAACTCAGGAAGGAGATGTCCACATGGATAAGAGAACATTCAAACCATGCCTTGAAAGCAGGTCCTCTGACTCTCTGCTCAGTGTTTTGGGAGGAACTTTTAAAATGACAGTTAGTCATAATCCTTCTCACCATTAACAAGCATTTCATGGACTCCAAGCATTTTCTGGACACAGTGGAAGCAAATCACTCTCAAATCTGGTACTGTTCTAAAGGAATATGTAGACACTGTTTTGGAAAACAGAACAGACCATTTCAGAAAGATAGCGCTCTTGATTCTGTTAACATTTGAGGAACACGACTTTTCTATCCACTCTTGTAGAAAGGCCGTCCAGTGTTTCACGATGAATAGGAAACAACTTAATGTCTCCTGCTGCAGTTGAGGTGGTGTAAACTTCAGACTGGAAGTTGTACCGCGCTTGCGTTACAATCTAAGCTGTCCCTTAGGAAGGTCTGTGAGTCTCTACTTCTGCCAGTTTTGTTCCTCTTCTGTGGACCCTCTGTTCACTGTCCTTTCAGGACAATAATCTGACATTTTTAGTCAGCCTGAATCAATTTTAATTCTTTTAAAGTGTTAAAGGCTCAGTGATGATATGAGTTTGCAGAAAGCAGGGTGACTTGGGCTGTATCGGGTTTGAAAGTTAAACAGTTTTATTTATAGGCTTGGGTTCTGCATGAAATATTAAACTATAAAAGCACAAGGTAAACAGATTTATTTTTAATGTGTATATATGACATCTCAGACATCCTATCAAGCTTTGGAATAGACTGAGCAATCCTGGGGCTTGGGGTTAAATGTACATCTGTTTTCTCTCTGTCCTGAGAAGGCAACTCATAAAAATTCATTTTCAGCAGATGGTTGTAAATGAAGACAGACTTACCTTATTTGGATTAATACACATTCATGAAGAAAATGTTACTTTCGGATGAAACTAAGGCATCCCATAAATCCAATCAATAAACTGACCTGGAATTTCTTCAAAACATTCCAAATCATGAGTAACAAGTAGTCGGAATGCAGCCTTTCACCTACTGTTCCCATCCCGTGTTCCCCCACTTTCCACATTTGATCATTGATAGCTTTGTAGCAGAGACAAAATTTTGTCCTAAAAGACTTAAGTATAGATCTGTCTTCCTGAGGCTGGAAAAATGGAATCATATGATAGACATTCTCAGACACCTAGTAAACATCATCCAAATGTAAGTCTTAAATCCTTGGTAAAGGATTCCTTTTGGAAAAGCTCTTCTTGTAGTAGGGTTTTAAGGAGGACAACTTAACTGTTGGTTTTTTTGTTTGTTTGTTTTGTTTCTTTTCCCCCTTATTCTACTAATGGTATTTAAGCTTCTGTTCTTGCCCCAGGTTTGATAAAGGAAGAACCACTGGCCTTGGGTGAGGAACTCTTGTTTCTAGCTCTGGCTCTTCCTCTCACCAGATGTGACTCCAGGCAGAACAATTCTATCTGAGACCCCCAGTTTTCACAGCTTGATGGGGCCGTGTGTTCACTGCCATTACATTCTTTATGTTCTAGAATTACTTGTTGTATTATAGTCAAGGAGGTAGGGTAAGATGCCTTGCTGTCATCAGCAATATTATGGCTTTCTTTCTTCCTTAGAGCTATATGTAGGGAGAAGAGGTGAGACTATCACACACACTGAATCTTGTCTAGGCTCAGTTGGAGTCTTAGAAGAAAGCATATGTTTTAGGGGAACCTGAGTGGTTCAGTTGGTTAAGTGTCCAAATCTTGGTTTTGGGTCAGGTCATGATCTCACAGTTTGTGAGTTCAAGCCCCACATCACAATCTGCACTGATAGTGTGGGCCTCTGTGAGATTTTCTCTCTCCCTCTCTCTCAATCTCTCTCTCTCTCTCTCTCAAAATAAATAAACATTAAAAAAAAGAAGAGAGGCACCTGGGTGGTTTAGGTGGTTAAGCGTCCGACTCTTGGTTTCAGCTCACGTCATGATCTCACAGTTTCTTGAGCTCTAGCCCATAAGGGGCTCTGTGCTGACAGTGCGGAGCTTGCTTAGGATTCTCTCTCTCTCTCTTTCTTTCTCTCCCCTCTATTCTCTCTACCCCTCCCCTGCTCACATTGTCTCTGTTTCTCTCAAAATAAATAAATAAAATTTAAAATATTAAAAGAATAAATCACATGTTTTATTCTATTTTAAAAAAAATTCTTTTATGAAGTACAAGAGAAGACCAAGCCTATTAAGTCACTTATGAACACAAGTGACTTTGAGATCAGAATGACCTCATAAAAGTTTATAAAAGAATTACCGTAACATACCAGTCCTTGTCAACCTTCATCTCATCTATTCTTCCTCCCTCTGTAATCACTGGCAGCAAAGAGAAGTAGATAAATATGAATTTGCTTTGTAAATGATACAAATTATTTAGTTGCCATATCTCAGTAGAGGTTTCCAAAATTGCATTTATCATTTTTTCAAGTGTGCATATTATATTGTTGGGGATTTAAAAAAATTTCTTATTAAATGCATTAAATAATCTTTAACAATAAGAACTTAGTAATTTCTTTCAACATCTTTGACAGCCAAAAAGAAATCTGAAATACTGGAATGACAGTCAAAAACAAAATTTGTTTCCTTTTTTTTTTTTTTTTTAAATAGCATCTTTCCCAATGCTGAGAACCCTCTTGGCTAGAGATTTCATATAATCTTATTCTGGATAAAGTCTATAGTTCAGTTTTGTCACTATTTTTACAGGTGAGAAGGGAGTGTGTGGCTAATTTAAGTCTAAATGATTTAAAAATAGAGAAATTTACCCAGTGTGAGAGGAGCAGTTTGGAGAGCTAACAGGATGGGAAAATGTGATTTTAAAGCAACATCAGACACGGGAATAATTTCCTACCCAGATTGCCTAACATGAATAATTCTCACCTTGATTTGGGTGTAGTTTAGGTAAACTTTCTCACAATTCATGTGGATACCAGAGGAAAAAGAAAGTATTTTTAGTAAGCTTTCCTAAGAACTTTTTAGTCACAATAGATCACACTGTACTATCTGTTTCTCTGAAATTGGACTTGTCTCTCCTCCTTTCCCTTCTGACTACAAGGGTCTGTTGCTAAAATAGTTGTAAAGTTCTGATCAAACATAAATGCCCCTGTGTTATGTGTCTCTCGGAACTGACTGTTACATTGTGAGGCATCTAACCCTTATGATCTTAAGTGGTAATTTACATAAAACATTTTTCTAATACCTGTTTAAAGGTTATGTTGGGTAATGGGGATATGAATTTACTACCTACCTCACCCTCAAACCTAATGCCTGTCTGACTTACAACATTATTAAGGAATGACATTTCTTCCCTATTCCTTAATGTGTCTTTTCATTTGGAGGGGCAGGGTGTAACGTCCCTAGCCTCTCTCCGTCTCTTTGCTGACCCATTCCCAGGGAAATGGAACACTATCTGATTATTGAGTTTGGCTAAAGTAAACTGGGCATGCTTGGATCTGCTCTTTTCTTTAATCCTCTTGAGAGCCAGCTGCCTACAGGGAGTATGTGCTCTACTCCTCACCAGTGAAGTTTCTACCCTTCATTGGCTGAAGGTGGAGGGAAAGCCCTGTCTGCCCAGCGGTGCCTATGACTGGGTAGATTGGTCTAATTCTGAGTTCAATATTAGAAAACACCCTCTTCCACTGATTTAAGCCACATCTACCTATTTGGCTATTTTAGTAGCAAGTGACATTTTTTCGTCTCAGTATCTTTTATTTCTTAATTCCATATTCAAGGAGGAAAGAATATCTTAATTAGCCCTTATCAAATACCAAAGACATGTACAACTTCTGACTCTTGTTATTCTTCTGTTCCCAGGCTAATGTTTTGAGGGACAAGGAAAGCCCAGCGTCCCCCCTACTTCTTCACCTTCTATTTCTTCCCAGGCTAATGTTTGTTTGCTTAAGGAATAACTAAGTAGCAGCAACACTTAGAAAATGAAAGAGGGTATTGAACTAGGCTTATCTTTACATTCTTAATTATAAAGTCACATTTTGATACCCTCATTTGAAGTGTTAATTTCCCTTCTTTAAAAAATTGTTTTAATGTTTATTTAGTTTTGAGAGAGAGAATGAGAATGGGGGTAGGGGTGGGAGGGGAGGGGGAGCAGAGAGAAAGGGAGACAGAAGATCTAAAGCGGGCTTTGCATTAGCAGCAGAGAGCCTGATGCGAGGCTTGAACCCATGAACCATGAGATCATGACCTGAGCCGAAGTCAGATGCTCAGCTGACTGAGTCACCCAGCTGCCCCTAATTCCCCTTCTTCTTAAAAAATTTTTTAAAATGTTTATTTATTTTTGAGAAAGAGACAGAGCATGAACAGGGGAGAGGCAGAGAGAGAGGGAGACACAGAATCTGAAGCAGGCTCTAGGTTCTGAGCTGTCGGCCCACAGCCCGACGTAGGGCTCGAACTCACAAACTGTGAGATCATGACCTGAGCTGAAATCAGATGCTTAATCGACGGAGCCACCCACCCCCCCAAACCAATTTCCCTTCTTAAAGACAAATATCCACTACATGTTCAATAAAGTTGTATGTAGAAGGGGAGTTCATAAATGTGCTTTTCATTGCCACGTGTTTTTGGCTGTGGTTTAGCTTTAATCTAAGTAAGAAATCATGGGGAGAAATATATACAGAGAACAACTTGTTAAAATCAAAGAGCTTGTTCTCTTGTATATATTCCAATCAGATGATCTGCAGTTAGAAAGAAGAGACAGGAATGAGATACTTCACTAAAATACAGGTTCAGTCAGATCAAAATCCATTCAAGGAATGCCAGAGTGGAATGGAAGAGAGGTGTTGGAGAATCATGTTATATGTATATCCCTACTTTGACTCAGCCCAATTATGGATTTCTAAAAATGTTCGTCTATGTATTTATGTATTTTAAGGAACTCTTTGTTGAGGACTTTAGTGTCCCTTTCTGTTTTGTCAAGAATCGTTCGTACGATTTTGATTTTAACACCCCACCTTTTCCTGAAAGAGTACAGGACAAGAGATTGAGAGTATCTTCTGACCATCTGGGCAGTTAGACAGAGCCTAATTCTCTGGAGGTCTTGACTTTGATGTTTCAGTTTCAGTTTCTTCATGCTGGATTCCACATTGCAAGCATCAATAGTATTGCAAAACCTTAGCAAAAGGGCCTAAGTGTTTTTTGTTTTTCCTGTAAGCAGTGTGTTGTTAAAGTTTTATGGCTCAAATGCATCAAGTAATAGCATTCCTTAATCTTGTACTGCGGGTTCTGACAAATTTTACAGAAGCACATGTGAAATATTGATGTTGTTATAGGCAAAACAGCACTATGAACTCAGGAGTATATGTGATACTGTGTGGATACTGATGGAATTTTGAAGATAGATTCTTATACGATATTTAATGTCCCTTGGTAATCACTCTTCTTTTAAAAGATAGGTACATTGATTGAAGCCAAATAGGTTGTACATATATCCAGCCTCATAGATCATTCAAAGTAAATCACCCCTGCCCTCCAGGTCTTAAAAGGATCTAGATCATTAAGTTAGACATCTCATTTTATATCAGAGAAACACTGAGAAATAGGCAGTGTGACTTGCCTAAATTTGTTAGTGGTCAATCCAGGATTGTAAACTTAAAATTCTGATTGAATCTTGTGTGTTTTTCATTATATCACATGAAATAGGAAGAAAAGGCATAGTTTTGGCCATGGTTTTGGCCCTGGATAAGAGGTTCTTTCCAAAGCTTGCACTTATTACTTTTTGTATTTACCTCAAGACAAGACAGCAGTGAGGTGACTATTTAGATACGCTATTTAGATAGTGAAATAGTACTTGCCTATTGACAAAAATTGAAGTAGACAACACTTGCCTTACCATTTCTTTTAACTTTTCTTCTATTCCTAACACTTAGCCCTAGTGAGTCTTTTTGGACATGATTCCAGTGCATAAGCATGAAAAATAATGGGCTGGATTCTCTGGATTATTATCCTGGTTCTGCCACTGATGTGAGCAACAATCAAGAACAGGTTGCTTAACATCTTTTTTTTTTTTTAATTTTTTTTTTAATGTTTTATCCATCTCTAGGAGAGAGAGAGAGACAGCGTGAGCAGGGGAGGGCCAGAGAGAGAGGGAGTCACAGACTGAAACAGGCTCCAGGCTCCGAGCGGGCAGTCAGCACAGAGCCCGACGCGGGGCTCGAACCCACGAACCGCAAGATCATGACCTAAGCGAAAGTCGGACGCTTAACCGACTAAGCCACCCAGCCGCCCCTTAACATCTTTAAACCTCCATTTTCTCCTCTGATAAATGAAGATGACAATTGTAACATTGTCAAGATCAAATGAACTAACTCACAGAGCTATTCCAAAGGAGTAGGATTGGCCTACATCAGATTTGTGTCAAAAAGAGATACCACTGGAATTCCAGGTTCATTGATTCTTCATTATGTGAGACTGTTTAGTTCACTGGCTCATACTTGCTAAATGCCAGTAGTGACCTCAGTAATTATTACAACTCAGAATGCTCCCATAATTTCAAAATTTTCAAAATGGACCTGTTTGAGAAC
This sequence comes from Crocuta crocuta, assembly GCF_008692635.1. NCBI lineage: Eukaryota > Metazoa > Chordata > Mammalia > Carnivora > Hyaenidae > Crocuta > Crocuta crocuta. The sequence continues at coordinate 2,793,158 of NW_027530545.1, read as the reverse complement.
CATCAAACTGTATAATTTTTAGCTCGTAACTTGATCTATATTAAATAATTACTCATAAATTTCTCTTCCTTGTCCTCCTCCTCTTTCCCAGAAACTTACACAAGAAACTACTTGGAATCTTTCACATCTTCTCCAAGATGAAACTCTTGCTATGGACTTGAGCAAGGTTCCCTTGTGTTATGAGCTGTTTCAAAGGGGTAGGACTGATAAAGATCAGAACCGGTGGCCAATTTAAGCCTGCTATCCAAATAGTTCAGTTTGTTTAATGATTAGATCTGATGATCTAGTTTCCTGATTCTAGGTCCATACAACAGAGAGAATGAGATAACATAAGGACTCCGTGATTGCTGGAGAGACCTTCTTGGGCAAGTCTAGGCTACACGCTTGTTTTATTTTCTTTTAATCCCATCTCTGCCATCTGAGCCAGCCCAGAGCTTTATCTCAACCATTTAGTTTGAGACATTCTTACTAGGCTCTCCCCAGAGCTGCATTGCTTCTGTCTCTCTTCCCTTGCATCAAACTGCCACATGGGCTAATTCTGTGAGCAGAACCTGACGGTTCCATTGCCCTAATCTGAACTTTTAGAGATGATGCATGTCCTGCCTCACCCAAAATGCCAAGATTTGCTAAAACTGGATTATAGTTCTACATTTTTGTATGACCTGATGTTTTATTGTTCTGCTCCTCCCTGGTTCTGTGACTTCATAGCTTTTTTTTCCCCCCCTCCCTTTGGAGGTTCTTTTCCTATCCTGCTGAGCAGCCAGCCCCATGGTTTTACTCCACCCAACCTGAACTCTTGGACTAGGACCTTCTGCCCTGACTAGAGAAGAAGTCAGTCCTACGTATCAGCAGTCTGATGAAAAGGTTGAAGAGTTTGGAGTAGAAACTATTGACTAAAATAATTATCCTTTCATCCTCAATCAATTTGAAGTTGACTTCAAAGAGCTGGTAATAGCTTTGGATTTCAGTGTGCAGAAAAAGGTGAACACTTTGAGAACTGCCATCAGTGAGAATTTGATATTAAGATTACTCTTGACAGCTCAATATGGGAAAGAAATAACAATTGAAATGACAAGCTAATGGGAACCTACAACCTACCGGGAGGTATAAAGTTGTCTTTCTTAGTTTTTTCTAGAATGTAGTCAGACATGAAAAGCTATTTCTGGACTATCTTTTTGCTATAATTGGTTTGGCAATGAGTTTAACTAGAATGATAAAAACCAACCTTGCCAATGAATTTCAACAATGGATCACTAGTAAACATTTTTCTCCTCCTCCTTGACTTCTTCCTGCTTCTTATTGTTGCAAATCAGTATAGCATAGAAGTTCAGAATTGGACTTTACAGTTAGACAGACCTGAATTTAAATATAATTTCAGACAAATACAAACTGTGTGACTTTGGGCAAATGAATTTTTTGAGACTTGGTTTCTACATCTGTGAAATGGGGACAATAATACCTACCTCATGGAGTGGTTGTGGCAGTTAAATGAAATAACCTGTATACAGAGCTAAACAGAATACTTCATAGTGAGTACTTCAGGATAGAAAGCTGTTACTGTTTAATATTTCCAAATAGCTGTTCAAATGCTGTCTTAAACCTCTATAGAAAATGAAGTGGTCCTTATGCTTTGGACTGTACCTCTGTGATCTTTCTCTGCCCTTTACTTTTATCTATTCCACATTCCAAATAAATGTGGAAATTTTTTATAGGCAAGTTACCTTCACTGACTTACTGCTTCTTTCCTGGGTAAAAGTGAAATGGAAGATTGAAAACATCTGTTTATGATACTGAAATGCAATAAAACCATGGCACTCAGAAGAAATATGCTTGTAAGGTGCACTAGCCTATAGTTTCATCAAGCAAACTCATGCTTTTTATTAGTTCAAGATCATTTAAGATTCTCTCCTATTCTGATTTGATTTTGGTGATCATACTTGAAGCTTTCATCAAAGTGAAATGTAAGTGACATTTGACCATTGTCAATATTCCTTTTGATGAACAAAAGGGGGATGAAAAATCTACGTAGATTCAGGAATTATTCGTGGTGTGTTCCAAGATCATAAACTCTGTAAGAGTGAGAATCATGCTTGAGTCCATCTTGCTCTCAACTGTGTCTTTACTACATGTCATCATGCCTAATACTTAGTAGATATGAAAAGATTGCCTACTTTGTATATAGTAATATAAATCATTGGCCTATAATTATGCATTTATAAAAGCAGTTGGCAAAATTCTAAAGGTAAGATGACATTCAGCAAAGGTTTCTGTCAGATTTAGCTAATAGGCCTCCTTTTTATGTGAACCAATTAAACTTAGGTCATTTCTCTGCCTTAAGGGAAGAGTATTTATTCGTGATCAATCTGTGTGACCCTTTTCCGAAGGGTATTTTATTTTTAATGAAAAATTGGCCAGTGGTATATTTTAGACTTGTTCATTAACATTTTAGCTGTGTTATCTGAAATGTTGATGTATGGTTAAATTAAGGTTGTGGTTTTAGGGGATAAACTAAAAAATACCAGGATATTACATTATACATAAAGGACAAGGAGATTTAAATTAGTAATAAACCAATTTAAATTGGGTTGTCTTGAAATCCTTAATGATGATTGTGCAAATGACTCAAGGTAAATATATTTTTTAAAAAGTTTGGCATCCGTTAAACTTTGTCTAAAATTAATTTCTTTGGGAAGTCTTGTTGAAGTTTTCTATTAAAAATCTAAAGAATAGTGGAATTCTAAGATTTTATAACAAAGTAATGAGATTGATTTCTTTTTTCCTTTTAATGAACAGACTGGGACATATAATTTGATGTATATTTCCCACAAAGTGGTCATTTATTCTAAGAATATAGTCAGGTTTAGATCTTGTGTTTAGGATTTGCCTATGGCAATAGGAAAATAGAAGAAAACTATTATTATTTTATGATTATGTTTCACCCTCAAACTTGTTTACTTAATCACTTGGTTGCAAATGATGTTTAGTTGATCATAAAAATAAAATCCAATTTTAACAAATGAGAATTTTCTGTCACTAAGCACATCAAGTAAGAGTGGCAGGCCTTCCCCATCCTTAAAAAATTCTAATGTTTTGAGAGATGTCGCCATCACTGGGGAAGAAACGTCTAGCCTTTTGAATGACTGCTACATTGAAGGTGAAGAACACTTAGAGTTGTACATCCAGTTTTTAATTAAGAGAACCAGCTTTATTATTTTATTTTATTTTATATTTTTATTTATTTTGAGAGACAACATGTGAGTAAAATGGGGGAGGGGCAGAGAGCGGAGAGAGAGAGAGGCAGAGAGGGAGAGAGAGAGAGAATACCAAGCACACTCCACATTGTCAGCACAGAGCCTGATGCAGGGCTCAAACTCCCGAACTGTGAGATCATGAGTCCAGCCGAAACCAAGAGTTGGAGGCTTAACCAACTGAGCCACTCAAGTGCCCCCAGCCTTATTATTTTAGAGATCTAGTAGAAGAGCACAATTAAAAGCTTTAAACACAAGCTTTATTTAGTTAAGTCTTTGTCAATGGTACAACCGTGAGATAAATGCATATATCTTGGAAATCAAATGATTACTTATAGATTAACTTCAGAACAACTGAATAATAATTATGGCTCATGTATTTTTGAAATGAGATTTGACATTTTCTGTCAGTTTTAGAGTGCAAATATTGGAGTAGCATCATAAAATACAAGGGCCACCTAGCTTTATTGTAAACATGAAAGAGAAAATATTATACAGTGATTCCATATAAGATTTATCCATTGAAAGTCTGGGAATGGAGATGTTATTCAGCTTAACAGATACACCATTTCATAGGTTTATTTTGGTGCAATTGAGGCACCAGGGTACACTGTAATTTTCTTCTAAATAGAGTATAACTTCTGGGTGAGATCCTCTATTTGTATACTCCCATACTAATGTCTTCTAAATCTAAAAGATAATCAAATGGAAACTATTGTCTGAATTTCCTATAGGCTCCTCAGACTTACCCTCTCATTATCTAACTTTGTGATGGGCCCCTCACCCTTGGCTCACTAACTTGATTGTCTTCTTTATTTCTTATGCCTATTAATACTGTGACCAGCTAAGTTTCAAGAGTGGGAAATCATAGTATCTTTCTTTTAAAAAAATTTTTTTATTTCTTTATTTGATTCTGAGAGACAGACACAGAGAAAGCAGGGGAGGAGCAGAGAGAGAGAGGGAGACACAGAATCTGAGGCAGGCTCCTGGCTCTGAGCTGTCAGCCCAGAGCCCGTCACAGGGCTTGAACCACGGACTATGAGATCATGACCTGAGCCAAAGTCGGACACTTAACCGACTGAGCCACCCAGACGTCCCCCATAGTGTCTTTCTTAAACCCTCCCTCTTTTCTACCCAGACCTATCCAATTAGTCACCAACTCCAAAACATTCCTTCAATGGCCATTTGCTCTTCATCCCACTTGCCGGAGACTTAGTTACCTCTGACTTAGCCTATAGTCACAGTAGGCTCTTTGCCTGCTTGATTCCAGTTAGTGCTTCCCATTGATGACTGAATTCTTTTTTTCCGAGAGACAAGTCTGAGATGTCACTTCTTTCAAAACAAACTCTGTCTTCTTCTTCTTCTTTTTTTTAATAGAAGAAAAGTCAACATTTTTAATTTGGTGGACAAAGAACATTATAACCTGGTCCTAACTTAACACTTCTTCATGCACAACACCCTTAATTTCAGCCACACTGCAATTTCTTACCGTTTCTCTAGTGCACTATTCCAAGTCACCGGTCCTTTTCCTTGCCCAGGCTATTCTCCCTTTCTAAAGTCTCCATCACCCCAGCAGTCCCCCAGCACCTGCTTCCCCTCTAACAAGGACTCCAAGGGTGAACTTGTCCCAGCTTCACCCAAGTAGTTGGTTGCTCCCTTTTCTGTGCTCTTATGGTCCTTTCTATATTGTGATGCAGTAATCTATTGAACTAGAATTTGTCCACCTATTTGAGTCTTTTTTTTACTAAACTCTTGTGTTCATAGAGGGCTGTCATGTATCTTACTGATCTGCATAGCTACAATGTCAAGAACAGCCAGTGGCACTAGGATAAATAAATGATCATTGTTATTTCCTCATTTTTTTCCCTACTCAACAGACACTTATATGGGACTCTGTATGAGCCAGGCACTAGTCTAGGTTATTTATATTAACTAATGAAAATTTCACCATAGCACTACCTAATAGGTAAAATTATGACCCATATTATATATGAGAACACTGAAGCGCTGAGAGATTAACTTGCTCAACATGCACAGCTGGTAAGTGCCTGAGCACACTATTGAACCCAGGCTTCAGACATGGGTTTCTTACAACTATACTGCATCCCAGTGTAGCCCCACACCAGAACCCCAAATTAATTAGTTTTTGTGAAGTCCTTGCTTTTAGGGAAAGGAGAAAAATACAAGGAAATTGAAGAGTCAGAAATTTATTTATAAAAAGGCAGTCTGAGAGTAGGAAACAATTATTTGTCTACTATGACTAGGATATATCATCATACTAAATGCATTGTACATAAAAATGATAAAAATGTCATATTTCTAGAATTTCTTTGAGGAAGTAAGCGTCAGTTGGCCAGTATGGTAATGTCTTAATAATGGTTTATTTTCTGGCTTTCCTTTCCTCTATCATTTTTCCCCTTGATGTTAAAATATTGCCCTTCTATTCCTTATATATTTCCCATATATAACAAACTATTTTCCTTGGAATACTTTTTTCAGAGTCTACCTCTGAGAAAACTCAGCTAAGGCAATGATGTTTATAATTATGACCTTGGTTGCAAAATATTGAGTAAAAGCTTCAAATGTGTTAATATATGAGGAAGAAAGAGTTAAAGTCCATTGGGGAATAATTTCTACAGTCCTTTATTATAAACTCACCTCAGAGCCCTGCTCTGGTCCTCTGGTACTTTGCCCAGTTTGCTGTTTTAATTCTACTTTAACCAAGAAGACAAAACAATCTTAACACAAATAAGGAAACTGCCCAGGCTTCCTCTTCATGTGATAGATTCTTTCCAGTATAAGGGAAAATAAATCTTCCCCTCAGACGCTAAATGTAGGACTTAGCAAGGAGAAAATTGTCTTTTATCTATCTACCAATGGTTGAACTGAGTACCACTAGAAAACAATTTATTTGGGCCTCTCAAACTCTTGTCTGCATGGATCATGGCATCTTGAATGAGACTTGTGTTCTGGTAAAATTTTTCCTACTTGGGATCCTTGGGCATCTGGGGACAAAGTAATGGGAATATGATAGTTATTTTTAATATGGTAAAAATCCTAATGGAATTCATATTTTTACCTCCCCAAATCATTGTTGGGGACAACCAAAGGGTTAAACATACTTGTTCTCAGTTGGAATCTTACTATCTCATATTTGTCTACAGCTCTGACCAGAAGTTAGTTTTTATCTTTAATAAAAATAGAGATCAGTTACTTAATGAAAGCAATTGTGTAAATAACCATCTTAGAAAGTTGTAGTTAGGGCTGGGGAAAGAGTGGGAAGTGAGCAGGCCCTTGGTCAAAAATTTGCATAACCAAGCACACAGCACAGGGCAGGGAGAAAGCTGCCTGTTAGTGTGAGTAAAGCCAAAATTAATATACCTGGGAAAAAGCAAACTCTAGTTACTGCATGATATGTTCCAAAGTGTCTGTTGTGATAAGCAAAAGGAATCTTGAAGCCACTTAGAACATTTCAATTCAACCCTGCATATATATATGGAGTGCCCGTTAGTTTTGGTGCTGCTTTAGTTAGAAAGATCAGCAAAATACCAGGCCTCTTCAGGAGGAGGGAAGCATGATGGCATGCTGGATACAAGCCCAGTGCATCTGGTCTTGGAAGAGATTCATTTGGGCTGCTTGCCTCCAGGAAGACCTCACAAACCTGTAGGATGCTAGATCTACCTGACACTTGAAGATTTACTGTCACACACTGTAACCGGATAGTATGCAACTAATATAAAATATGCTTTGTCCTTTTATCCTGATTTCAAAAGCAATTATTCTGTCAAAAATGAAAACAAAACAAAACCCAAAATCAGATAAAGAAGAAACTAATGCTTCCATCCAGTGAATGTTAGAAAAACAAAGTCATTCAATGATGTTACCTCATTTTCTTAACCATGATTTCATTTGGGTCAGTGTTAGTCCATTCTTTCCCCCCTATAATATATTATTAATTTTACGTATTTGTAATCATGGCATGCATATAATTGTGTACCTTAATTTTTACTTCACATTAAATGCATTTTCCCAAATCAGTAACATAGTCTTCACTGCATGCCTGCAGGGTGTTTCACTCCGTAGATAAAATTTTTTTTCTATTGTTAGATATTTATTGTTTCTGTTTTATTAATGCTGTCATGAAGAGTTTTATGTTTATGATTTCTTTTAATATTTTAAATCACTTCCTTAAGTTATAGTTCCTCCAGGATACAAAGTACAGACTGTATTTGTTGTTCACTGTTGTATCCCCAGTGCCAAGCTCAATGTCTGGCATATGGTATGTACTTGATAAATTTTTGTTAAATAAATGATGAGTACAGAGGAATTACTAGATTGAATAGCAGGAGCAAATTTTTATATCATTTTTAGCTCTAATAGTATAATATTAAACTGGCTAGATGCTTTTGCAAATGTTACCCCATTTAATTATAAGAAAAACTTAGTGATGGAGCTGAAGAATCAGAGGTTGAGGGACTGAATTACAGTCATATGGCCTGTGTGGAGCCAGCATTCAAGCGTAGGTGCTTTGATGCTAACCTCAGTACCTATTCCTGTTGCCACACTGTCCTTCACCTACATTTTCTCATTAAGAAAATCAAGAAGAAAGAGCCTGGAGGCTTTAATGGTTGTTTGTCTAACAACAGTTAGTGGGAAGATCTAGCTGGCTGGCTTGAGCAGAGTTTGCCAAAGCATGGGCTGTGCACTGCTGCCATAGAACGGACCTGCGGTGCTTGTCAAACTGGCAGATCTCTCTACCTTTGTTTATACCTAAAGAATCAAAATTCCCAAGGGATGGGAGGTTCCTGTGGGGTTGGAATCTCCATCTTTATCAAGCACCCTGTTGTGTGTGTGGTCGCCAAAAATGATGTGTTGAAATCCTAATAACTCCTGGTACCAGTGAGTGTGATGTTATTTGGAAATAAGGTCTTTGCAGATGTAATCAAATTAACATTGGTGAGGTCCTATTGGTTTAGGATACCTGAATAAGTATCCTTATAAGATGAGGGAACTTTGGATACAAAGGAGGCACAGACAGGAAAATGCCACATTAGGACACAGAAGACAGAGGGACAAGCACCTCTGAGCACAGAGGCAGAGATTGGAGAGATGCATCTATAAGCCAGAGAAGGCCAAGCATTACTGGCCACCACCAAAAGCAGGGAAGAGGCAAGGAAGGATTTTCCGCTAGAACGGAGAGAACATGGCTCTTTCAGCACTTTGATTGTGAACTTCTAGCCTGCAGAACTGTAAGAGAATATAGCTTGGTCTGTGATTTTTTTTGTGGCATCCCTAGGAAGCTAATACACATCCCTAGAAAAGTTTTCTGCATCAAGTTTGAGACCTCTAGTTAGACTTGACTGATTTTAAGTCCTGAATTGATTATTAACTAAAAATAGCATTTTTAAACCTGAAGTGATCAAATAAAGGACAAGATAAATGTGTTATATCATCAAAGGAAGTACGGACTAATAAACACCGTACATTTGGATTAAGGAACAAAAGTCTATTTTGGCACATCTAGAATCGCCAAATCTCAATGTGCATGTTTCACACTGGAAAAGAAGCATTTATATTTGAGATATTTAGATCCAAAGCTTTATGTCTTTAGTATTGCTTACTCATCTTTTACTTAAAAAAAATTGTTTAATGTTTATTCATTTTTGAGACAGAGAGTGAGCAGGGGAGGGGCAGTAAGAGAAGGAGACACAGAATCCAAAGTAGGCTCCGGGCTCTGAGCTGTCAGCACATAGCCCGACAAGGGGCTCAAACTCACAAGATGCGAGATCATGACCTGAGCCGAAGTCAGATGCTCAACCAACTGAGCCGCTCAGGCGCCCCTTACCCCTCTTTTAAAGGCCCAAATACAGAGCTTCCATTTCAACGAATTATAAATTAAACTTAACTAAGAAATAGCTTTTCAGTAACTTTTTCTGAAAAAACTTTTTTTAAAGTTTATTTATTTTGAAAGAGAGCAAGAGTCAGGGAGGGGCAGAGAAAGAGGAAGAGAGAGAATTCCATGCAGGCTTTGTACTGTCAGTGCAGAGTCTGACGCAGGGCTCAAACCCATGAACTTTGAGATCATGAAATGATTGGAAACTAAGACTCAAACATTTAATGGACTGAACCACCCAGGTGCCTCTCAAGAAAAAACATTTTTAAAATACGATGGGTAGGATTAAAATGGTTTCCAGTGACCTCCACCTCCTGGTACCCACATTTTGTGTGATGCTCTCCCCTTAATGTGGTCTGCGCCTGCTGATTTGCTTTTAACAAATAGAATACACTAAAGGTGGCACCAAACCACTTTTGAGGTTAGATTTTAAAAGACTGTGTCTAGGTCACACTCTCTCTGGGTCTTCTTGCTTGCTTGTTCTATTAGAACAAGCTGCTATTTGTAAGTATATCCCATAAAGACAGATGCCTTTATTCTTTCTAAAGATCTCAAGTATAAATGCTTGTGATGTTTCCTTAAGGGGAAACCCACAGCAAGGAACTGAGGCTGTCAGTCCAACAACCTGGAAAGTACTGAATCCTGTCAACAGCCACACGTATGAATTTGGAGGTGTGTTGTTTTTCTGTTTGACCTTTGAGATGTAGCCCAGCTAAAACCTTCATTGTAGTCTTAATGAGGTCCTGAGGCAGAGGATCCAGTTAAGCTGTTCATGGACCTCTGACCCACAGAAACTGTGAGATAATAAATGTCGTTTTATGCCGCTAAGTTTTGGGATAATTTCTTATGCAGTTATGCAACAATAGACAGCAAATACAAGAGCTTTAAAATACCTGAGCCTTCTTTTGTCCACATTTGGAAATTTACGGAGTTATTATAACTGTCTCTAACATTAGCCTTGCTTGGTTTTAAATGTGAGGGATTTTATGAATCTCTGCTTAGTAGTTAAGGAAAAAAAATATGCTGATTTCTGCCTCTTGCTTGCCTTTGAACCCAGTGTTTTTTTCTTTTTTTTAATGGTCACTCGGATGTCATTCTGTCCAATCCCTGCACTATTCAAATGATGGAGCCAACATTAGTTTCACCAAGTATAGTTCCTAGATTCAGCAGATAAAAATACAGGACTGGTTAAATTTGAATTTCACATAACCAGTGAATCATTTTATTTTTCAAGGATCATGTAGTTAAGTATTTTGTTTTAAACTTTTTAATTTTAATTCCAACATAGTTAACATTCAGTGTTACATTAGTTTCAGGTGTACAATATGGCATTTCAACAATTCTGTACATTACTCAGTGCTGATCATGATACATGTACTTTTTTTTAAAAAAAATGATACATGTACTCTTAATCCCCTTCACATATTTCATCCCTCCCTCCCCCACCTCCCCTGTGGGGACCATCTGTTCTCTATAGTAAAAGTCTGTTTCTTGGTACCGCTTTCTTTTTCCTTTGTTCCTTTTGTTTTATTTCTTAAATTCCACATATGAGTAAACTCATATGATATTTGTCTTTCTCTGAATGACTTATTTTGTTGAGCATTATACTCTACCTCTATCCATGTTGCCAATAGCAAGGTTTCATTCTTTTTTATAGCTGAATAATACTTCATTGTATGTGTGTGTGTGTGTGAATATATATATATATATTCATTGATATATATATATATCAATATCAATTGATGGACACTTGAGCTGTTTCTAGAATTTGACTATTTTATTTAAAACATTGTAATGTATATTTATATTTGAGAGAGAGAAATAGAGAGTGAGCAGGGGAAGGGGCAGAGAGAGAGGGAGACACAGAATCTGAAGCAAGCCCCAGGCTCTGAGCTGTCAGCACAGATTCTGACGTGGGGCTTGAACACATAAACCGTGAGATCATGACATGAGCTGAAGTCAGACACTCAACTGACTAAGCCACCCGGGTGCCCCTAATTTGGCTATTTTAAGTAATATGGCAATAATCATAGAGTGCCTGTATCCCTTTGAATTTTTGTATTTTGGGGGTAAATACTCAGTAGTGTCTGTTTTTGTGCCAGTACCACACTGTTTTGACTATAGCTTTGTAACACAACTTGAAGTCCGGAATTGTGATACTTACAGTTTTGCTTTCCTTTTTCAGGATTGCTTGGCTATTTGGGGTCTTTTGTAGTTCCATACAAATTTTAGGGTAACAGTGTTCTAGGTCTGTGAAAATGCTGTTGGTATTTTGATAGGGACTGCATTAAATCTGTAGATTGCTTTGAGTAGTATGGACATTTTAACAATATTTTTCTTCCAATCCAAGAGCATGGGATGTCTCAATTTCTTTATGTCATCTTCAATTTCTTTTTATCAGTACTTTGTACTTTTCAGAGTACAGGTCTTTTTCTTCCTTGGTTAAATTCATTCCTAAGTATTTAATTATTTTTGGTGCAGTTGGAATTGTTTTCTTAATTTCTTTGTCTGCTGCATTATTAGTATACAGAAATGCAACAGATTTCTGTACATTGATTTTTGTATCCTGTGAATTTGCTGAATTCATTAATCGGTTCTAGTATTTTTTGTAGAGTCTTTAGAGTTTTCTGCATATAGTATTATGTCATCTGCAAATAGTGTAAGTTTTATTTCTTCCTTAACAATTTGGATGACTTTTATCTTTGTTATCTGATTGCTGTGGCTAGGACTATGTTGAATAAAAGTGGTGAGATCCTTGTCTTGTTCTTGATCTTAGGGGAAAACTCCTATGTTTTCTCCAATGATGATGATGTTTGCTGTGGGTTTTCATATATGACCTTTATTATGTTGAGGTATGTTCCCTCTAAACCTACTTTTTTGAGGATTTTGATCATGAATGGATGTTGTGCTTTATCAGATGCTACATCTGCATGTATTCAAATGATCTTTTATTGATGTGATATATCACATTGATTTTGCAAATATTGAACCCCACCTTGCACACTGAGAATAAATCTCACTTGATTGGTGAATGATTTTTTAAATGTATTGTTAGATTCAGTTTACTAGTATTTTGTTGAAGATAAATGCATAGATTTCTGCATCTATGTGCATCAGAGATAGTGTCCTGCAGTTCTCTCTCTCTCTCTCTCTCTCTCTCTCTGTGGTATCTTTATGTGTTTTGTTTGTTTATTTGTTTGTATGTTTGAATGAGGGTAATGTTGGCCTTATAGAATGAATTTGGAAGTTTCCCTTCCTTCTCTAATTTTTGGGATAGTTTGAGAACAATAGGTATTAACTCTTCTTTAAATGTATGGTAGAATTCTCTTTTGGAGACTGTTCCATGTGCACTTGAAAAGAATGTGTATTCTAATCTTTTAGGATGAAATGTTTTCAATATATCTGTTGGATCCATCTTGTCCAGTGTGTCATTCAAATCCACTGTTTCTTCATTGGTTTTCTGTTTGGATGATTTATCCATTGATCTAAGAGTGGTGTTAAAGTCTCCTACTATTATTGTATTACTATCGATTAGTTCCTTTTTGTTTGTTATTAACTACTTTGTTATTTGGGTTTTTCAATATTGGGTACCTATGTATTTACAATTGCTATATCTTATTGGGTTGTCCCCTTTATTATTATAGAGTGTCTTTATTTTTTGTCTTGTTACCATCTTTGTTTTAAAGTCTATTTTGTCCAATATAAATATTGCTACTCCAGCTTTCTTTTGACATCAGTTTGAATAATAAATGTTTCTCCATACCCTCACTTTCAATTTGAAGGTGTCTTTTGGTCAGAAATGAGACTCTTATAGGCAGCATATAAATGGGTCTTGTCTGGTGAATCATTTTTTAACAGAAGTATGCCCCATGTGATATTTAGGTCATAGTTATACTAAAATGTAATTTGTTCAATTGAAATTGCCTGGGTGTCTTGTATTCTTTATGGCAACCATATACCCAAGGTCATATGAACAGTTTGTAACAGAGTCTTCACTAGCAGCCAGACGTCTGGTTCCCAGGCCAATATTCTCCCTCCCACCTGACCCTGTGATACTGATGAAAGTGGTACTTTAGAAACTCATCTTGTGGTTGAGTGTGTTTGAAGTTTTAATGTAGTAACCATTACTGAACTGCTTTTGAAAGGAGCCCATGGTTCATTAAAGGACAAAGCTGATGTTCTTTGACAAAATCAATGGATTTCATTCTGCAAATGAAAGTCCAGTCTGATAGCGTTAATGGAAGGCAGCTGCAGATCCTGATACTCCCATAGTAGTTAGCTGGACTATATGATATTAGCTTCTGACTTGATTGCATTGATACAATGATTTAAGTATGCAGATATATTTTGAGGAGAGACAATTTGTTGGAGGAAAAAAAAACCAAATCAATTTTAAGGAGTTTTAATATTTATATATTTAACATATGCAGTTATATAATCATTAAAATATTGATGTGAAATACAGCAATATACACAGTAGACATTAAGAAGCCCCTTATTAAATGGTGCTAAGAGAAATTAAGCCCATGTCTGATTGCTCTCTAATTAGAATTAGTACTCTTTGCTTTTGTTCTTTAACTTTGAATATCCGTGTGGCTTTAATTGTTTAAGTACATTTACATGGTTAATTTACATAATCTACTCATGTTGACAATGGGTTGATGTAGCATGTGGTTTTTGAGGATAACAAGTGCAATGAGAAAACAAACTGGTAGAGTGAAAAATAGGAAAGCCTAGTGATTAAGGTATTTGAATGAATCATACTCCGGTTTTGTGCCTTTGCTTATTTCAGCTTATTTATTTCGACACATCCTAAGACTTAGAAGGACTTTATGTTTTATGACTTAAATAAAACCAATTATTATTAATGTTAAAAATTCCACTGATAAACCTTTAATAATTTTGTCTTCTCCAGGGACAAATAGTCAAGAAAAATATAGGCAGTAACTTAGAGCTCAACTAAATGTTAGGAGTTTCTTTTTATGGGGAAGGATTGTATTTAAACTTGCTTTATAATCCAATACTGGGCTAGGCACATATATTGATTATATATATTTATGAGTGAAGATCTTAATGAAAATACACTAATATTAAAGTAATTTCCCAATATTTAATAATCATGAATGAAAAATATTCTACTTTAATATATTCACTTTATCTCCCCAATTCTCCAAAAAAAACCTCTGGAAACAGGCTTAAAGAAAAAACAATTTGCCTAAGGTCACACTGATAGAATACGGCACAGTCTGGTTTCCACGTCTATTTTCTCACTCCAAACCCAAGAATCTATCTATTGTGCCTTACTGTCTTTAGATTTCTGATGCTGTTCTGTTAAAGATTGTATCCACTTCACAAAAATAGAGGCTGTACTGTAATGAAATCAGTACTTATCAGGCACACTAGAGCCTTGTTTCCTGGAATTTAGCAGTTGAACCTCTTGAAGTCTGAAAATGACTTATTTAGAAATACTAAAGGAGGAGGAATGGAAATTCACTTTTTCCATTTAGAATTCTCATGGCTGATCTCATCTCCATTCAGAGTGATGTGTCTCTCTGAATATTTTATTAGAGTTCTGTTGCAGCTGAGTTAAAGTTGTGCATGCCCCACTGCCCTGAGCCAGTGATGGGATATGTCCCATAATTTTTGGCTGGTTGGCTGAGTGACCTAAAGCTTTCAGGATCGATGTGAGGAGTGCTAAGGAGGCTAAGACAGTGTAGAACATCTCAGCAGCCAGGAAATGAACCAGAAATTAAAAGGATATGAAATCTAATCTCTGAAGAAAATAATGTGAGTCAGTGTGTGATTTTGTTGGCATGGATAACAGAGAGCTGAGTCTATATATTTTTTTCTTTTGTCTGTAGTGGTAGCACCGTTCATTATAAATCAATAATTTTATGATTTTTCCACCATTCTAAAATAACCTTTAGGCTTTACAGTATAGGCCTTGAACCCTAGTAATTGATTTTTCCCTTCCGCATACTTAGCTGAGGAATTGTAGATGTTTGAATATCAAATTTTTTTGAATTAACTGCTTTAATGTAGTTTTGTAGCCTCCTGGATCCATATATCCCTGAAGACTGAAATTCTCAAAGGAACTTGAAGTTATAGAAGAACATGACTCCAGTTTTTCTCCCTCAATTCATTTCTTAATCAACATCATCCCCTACATCTCCCTTGGCCCCACTACACACAAACACTCAGGGACAAGTAACGAGAATGGTATTGAAATGTCTATCTCCAGAGGAATTTGGAGACCATAATCTTAGTATCCAAACTGCAGTCTTACCAGTCTTTTTGATTTGTCTTTTTATTTGTGCTTTTAATTTTCTTGTTATTTTTGGTTCCTAGACTCACAATGCAGCTCTGAAGTATGTTTTATGGACTATCTTTGGATCTTTTATTCTATTCTGAGCTTGCTGTTTTTCGAGCTTCAACACCTTCTTGGTGTATATTCTTTATTTCATGGATGTTTTTCCTAAGGCTTTGGTAGTTTTGTATAATGCTTTTTGTATATAATATATTTCTATCTGATAAAAGGGCTAGTAGGGAAGTTGAAGTTCCTTTGACCATTATAACAGATATCTGCTGAGTATTTACTACGTGGCAAGTGTTATACTCTGTTTAATACTCATTTAATGATAGCTACCACCATAAGAGTTAGGTAAGAATAGTATCATTTATAGGTCTTAATAAGTCACCCAAAGTCAACATGCAGATGTAAGGGAGAGTCAGGCTTTAGATCCATGTCTCTCTGACTCCAAAGATCATGATCTTCACTACCACAGTGACTTTTCTGTCATATTGTCTCTTATTGGGTACTGATGCCTATTTAGATTGGGACTCTGCCTTCAAATCATTGCAAAGAATATGTCCTTGTCACAATCAGAAAATGGCATTCTTTCACAGCAAGTGAAAGGCTGTGTCACTTGCTCTTCTGTGTATGTAAGAGTTTACGCAGAGAGAGTGTTGATGGAGATTTCTTAGATAAGATTGTGCTCTGAACATGTGTGAGAAATCCACCAGTATTACTTCTGACTCTCTCTAGATGTTGGTTAACCTGCACAATCACTTATCTTAGACCTTTAGCTCACTAGAGTGAAAGCTAAATTTTCAAATAGCAGTTCTACTTATATATGAAGGAAATGCAATCTGGTCTTGCTTGAGGGTTTGATTTGGGGAAGAAAGATGACAAGAGGCTATCAAGGTCTTTCTACTCATAATTTTCTAGTGCCCCTTCTGCAAGGTGTTTTCTCTGGCAAAATGAACATCTCAACCCAAGGCAAATGGGGTGGTTTCTAGAAATAGTTTATTACTTTTCACAGATACGGGCCTGAAATGCTTACATGGTGTTTAGCTACTATAGTAGGCAATAGAAGGTGAACTGAATGGAGGTATGTGTGGATAACATTAAAAGAACCATTTTGATGTTTGGATAACAACTGAAAATATAGGATCCAGGAAACAGTTTTAAGATCAAGTCCATTTACATTAGAGCAATAAATATATATTTGCAGAATGAATAAAAGGAAAAGGTAAAATATGAGTTTAAGAACACTGGAGTCCACTGAATGGATTTATAGAAAGGAGATTGGAAGAAACTTTTTTTAATAGTCATTTATTTTATTCAAGCCTTCAGAGAATGTGTTCTGCAATAAGGAAAGCATCAGGATGTAAGGGTAAATGTGCTGGGGTTTTGGTCTTTTCCTGCAGGATTTCTTGAGGCAACCCCCCCCAAAATTGTTTATTGAAAGCTAAAATGGCTCCATAATTTGTCATATTTCCATTCTATGAAATATTATACAGCTCTTTAAAAATAGCTTTGTATTTCTTGGGAGAGATATATATGAAGTATTGTTACTTTATATATAGGTGATATATACCTTATATATATTCATATAGGTGAGAAAAGAAATTTTAGTGTGATTTTATATATTTATGCACACACATATACACATATATGTACATATATTTATTCTAAGGTAATTTATATATTTATGTGCTTTAATACATGTATATGTACACATATATATAATATCACTCACTTTACTAACATAACACAATCACATATATGTATGTACACATATAAATATTTGTATGAGAAAGATGAACTTAGAAGAGTGGGAATGAAGAGATAGGAAACCACTAACTTGTTCTGTGTATAACCTTGCTCTGTTTCGCTAGTTATGATAATACACATAGTTTTTAATGAAAGGAAATAAAAGTAAAATTTTACAGTAACAGCATACTTCTAGTTAAGAGATCATTGATGCTTGAGATTTGAATGGATTTCCTCTGTATCTTACGTCTGGAGAGCTTGAGTATTTCTCTAGTATTAAAAGGTCCTCCCGTCTGATGTAGCAATGGATCCATCCATGGCTGAGAAACTCCACCTTTTCAAGGCTCAGTGTTCTTATCTGGAATTTCAGATATGAAACAGATGTTTGGGAGATTTCATCTATTTCAGATACTCTATCTTTTTGTTCAAAAATAAAAATAAAATCTGTGAAGACAATGATGATGCCAAGGTGCAGCCTGGGTCTTTCGTCCTCACTCTCCCTTCCATCCAGCCCACTAATCCATCAGTCACCCACAAATTCAGCTTCAGGATAAACTCCCTGACCAGTCTCCTACCTCGTAGAGCTCTCTCTAAAGCCTCTCTCAAGTAAATACTCTAGATCTGCTCCTAATTAGGACTTGCTGCACAGAAGAAATCAGTGTGCAATTAGGATCAAAATAAGTCCACATGAAGTTTAAAAGACACCATTTCTTTAAAATGCAAATACCCTTTGGGAAAGGTACATTTCAAGTCTTACTACTCCCTTGAAGTTTTTAAGATCTTTTCATTAAGAGCAAGATCTTGAGAAGGAAACACATGGGGGAGAAGAACATGGGTGCTGAGGGAATAGATTAACTACAGAGAGGAGAGAAAAGCTTCACGAGGTTAGTGTGAGGGTGACAGGTACTTTCAGAGCTTGTCAGAGGAAAGACTGTATTTGTGATAACAGCCTTTGTGTGCTCCTTGGATTCTTTTTTTTTTTTTTTTTAACATTTATTTATTTTTGAGACAGAGAGAGACAGAGCACAAGCTGGGGAGGGTCAGAGATAGAGGGAGACACAGAATCTGAAACAGGCTCCAGGCTCTGAGCTGTCATCACAGAGCCCGAGGCGGGGCTGGAACCCACGGACCACAAGATCATGACCTGAGCCGAAGTCGAATGCTTAACCGACTGAGCCACCCAGACACCCTGCTCCTTGGATTCTGTTTTTATCTCCTACCTCACATCAGATGCATCAGCAAATCCTGTCGGTTCTCTCTTCAAATATAACCGGAATCCAACCACTTTTTCACACCAACACTGCTCCCACCCTGAACCAAACCACTATCCTCCAGATTATTGCGAAAGGTATTCTAAAACAAGTTCTGGCTTTTGTCCTCTTACAATCTGTTCTCCCAGTAGCCAGAAGGACTGTTTCAAAACCTAAACCAGATCAGATACTCCTCCGCTCAAAATCCCTTCTCTAGTGGCTTGCCATTTCTTTTTTTTTCTTTTTTAATTTTATTTATTTATTTTGAGAGGGAGACAGTGCGAGTAGGAGAGGGGAAAAGAAAGAGGGAGACAGAATTCTAAGCAAGCTCTGCAACATCAGCATGGAGTCAGATGCAAGGCTTGAACTCATGAAACTGAGAGATCTTGAGCTGAGACCAAGAACCAGATGCTTAACTGACTGAGCCACCATGCACCCCAGTTTCCCATTTCAATTGAAGTCACCTACAGAAGATTCCCCACCTTGGCTGACATTGAACACAATCTGGTGAGCTTTAAGGTAATATTCATGTTGGGGTCTGATTCCCCCAAAATGTTGATTTTATTGATTTTGTGATTGGGGTATTGATACTTGCTAAAAAGTCCTCAAGTAATGCTAATGGGCATCCAGGGCTGTGAACCCCTGCAATCTGCTCTCACTTTCCCTTCTCCTTTTACCTCATTTATCTTCCAATCCCTGAATATATCTGGACACACAGGTCTTCTGGCTGTTTTTCAAACAGACCAAGCACACTCCCACCTCAGAGCCTTTGTGCTGGCCGATACTTCCTCCGGTGAGCCTCCTTTAGGTTTTAGTATGTCAAGCATCCTGCACAAGGATCTCTAGAAAATTATGACTCGAAGGACCTTGATTAGCCTCTTGTAATTTTTTCTTCTAAATAAAACTCTTCAAGCTAGACCAGATTGTATTTCCCTCATATATAAGATCTGTCATTTGATAATTTAGCCTTCACCCTGGTGAGCTGCTGAGGTTGAAATATACATGGTTGTGTTGCCAAACTGCTGGAAGGAATTGCAGCTGGTGCTGGTGTTTGTGGGGTATTTTGCACACAGGCCCAGAACACATTTTTATGTAGCAAAAATCCCCATGGTCACATGTATAGAACCTGTGTACATATACATAGGAAACGTATGTACACAAAAAGTTGGACCAGTTAACTTCTAATATCTCTTCCAGAACAGATATTAGATGATTCTATTGTTAAAAATTAATGTGAACACAGAATTATAAATATTAATTATATGAAAACAGAATCAAGGACAGCTTGAAGGGGTTTAGCCCCTCTGTTCCCCATAGTCCATTAGCCACCTTCAAATGATGCTAAATAACCACACAGGTTAAGTAAAAGCAATGGTCTTGCTGGACATTGAAAGTTCACAGCACCCTGGCCTTACCTTTCAGAACACATTGCTGCCTCTGGAGTGTCCCCTATGTAGAAGTCCCAATCTGTACCTTCTGGGTAAGCTTTTGGGACACACTTTGTTGAGTAAATTCATTTGTGTATTTAGGGTTGTGTGATCGATTCATGTGGTTGAAAGAAACCTTGTCTTTTTATTTTTTATTTTATTTTAAAAATTATGTTAAATTTATTTATTTTGATAGAGAGAAAGAGAGTATGTATGTGCAAGTGGGGAAGGGGCAGAGAGAGAATCCTAAGCAGGCTTCCTGCTGTCAGTGCAGAGCCCAGTATGGGGCTCAAACTCACAAATTGTGAAATCATGACTTGAGCCAAAATCAAGTAAGACACTTAACCTACTGATCCACTCAGATGCCCCAAATATTGTCTTTTTAAAATGCCCTTTAGAAAATGTATACTTTAGGCTTGGTTATGTGTATTTTAGCATATGATGTTTATAAGAAGGCTAGGTACTTAATGGGAGCTCATGAATATTTGAAGAATGAGTCAGTTGATAGGTTAATTGATTGTTTTCTGTGTGACTCATGTTCCCATTCTTAGAGAGACTTGGTCTGGGGTTATCTTAAGTTACTTGCAAGAAGACATGAGAAGAGGAACTGACCCTAGTAGTGGGATTTGAAGAGATTGCCACATGACCATAGATAGGAAAGAGCATTTGCTGATGATGTGGAGAATTCATCTGTGTCAAGGGCAGCTGAGAAAGCTCCAGCTTTGTGTATGTGGGTGAGTTTGTGTGTGGGTGTTCTCAGAATACACACACACACACACACACACACACACACACACTCACTCACTTTCAAACAGTTGACAAACCTGGGGAGGACCAATACTAACTCACAAGAGTATCAGTCAAGTGACGTGTTTTTTGAACCAACTGTCTTCCAGCGGTTCCAATTTATCCTGGGGGTGGAGAAGTAGAAGCACAAAATGGAAAAAGAGAGAAACCATTTGCCCTTCTCCAACTGTGTTTTCTTCTTCCAGCCTTTTGCCCTGAGAAAGGTGATGGTTTGGCTTTATTTTGTTTGGACTTTTGATTTACAACATAATTAAATGCTTTATTGTTTTTATTGTTGTTGTTGTTGTTGTTTGGCAATTTAAGGTGACTCTAGAACTTTTTATTACTTATGAATGCCCAGAAAAAAATAGTGAAGACTGTTCAATTTTCATCTGGAGGCAATGCAAACATAGCTCAAAAGAATACATGAAGAGACTGTTAGAGATAAAAATGAAGTTGTTTATAGTTCTATTCCATGAGTCATTCTTGTTACATGTTGTCTACTTCACAACTCAGCTCTGATTAGTATGATATTGATGTTCATGTTAGCCTGAACGTATTTCTGTAACAAGTCAAGCACACTTTTAGTTGATGCTGAAATTTCTCACAAACTTTATTTTTAAATGGAATTATCAGACTAGGTTAATTTCTTTAGTAAAAGGAGAGCCTGTCAAGGAAGTCTTTCCTGTCAAAGAATTGGAGTAAATCAAATTTGTATTACTGGAAGAGTTCTACTGGTACCAGGTCAAAGCTTGCTTTGAAACCTCTGAGTCACACAAAGAATACCTCATGCCAATTGGATCTGTGGAAATTACCAGTTAAGGCACTAAGAAACTTTTTTTTTTAATTCTGTTTTTCTGGTGTATGTCTCCTGGAGACAGATGGATTCTTTATTTTCTTTTAATTCCTACTTTTAGTTGTACAACATAGTGATTTAACAATTCTATACATTACTCTCTGTTCATCATGACAAATATACTCCTAATCCCCTTCACCTATTTCACCCATCACCCCACCCATCTCCCCTCTGATAACTATCAGTGTATTCTTTTTAGTTAAGAGTCTGTTTTTTGGTTTCTCTCTTTTTCTCTGTGTTCATTTGTTTTCTTTCTTAAGTTTACATATGAGTGAAATCATACGGTATTTGTCTTTCTCTAATTTACTTACTATTATGCCCTCTAGATCCATCTATGTTGTTGCTAATGTCAAGATTTTATTCTTTTTTATGGCTAATATTCCATTGTGTATATATACCACATCTTTATCCACTCATCCTTCCATGGACATTTGGGTTGCTTCCATAATTTGGCTATTGTAAATAATGCTGCAATAAACATAGGGTCACATATATCCTTTCAAATTAGTGTTTTAATATTCTTTTTTAATTTTTTAAAAAATGTTTATTTTTGAGAGACAGAGAGAGCATGAGTGGAGGGGGTGTTGGAGTGGGAAGGGCAGAGAGAGGGGGAGACACAGAGTCTAAAGCCGGCTCTGAGTTCTGGGCTGTCAGCACAGAGCCCAATGCAGGGCTCAGACTTGTGAACTGTGAGATGATGACCTCAGCCGAAGTCAGATGCTTAACTGACTGAGCCACCCAGGCACCCCAGTGTTTTCATATTCTTTAGGTAAGTACTCAGTAGTGTTATTACTGGATCATAGGGTAGTTCTATTTCTAATTTTGTAAGGAACTTCCATACTGTTTTCCACAATGGTTGCTCTAGTTTGCATTCCCACCAACAATGCACAAGGGTTCCTTTTTCTTCACATCCTCATCAACACTTATTTCTTGATTTTAGCCATTCTGGCAGGTGTGGGGTAACATCTCCTCTGGTTTTGATTTGCATTTCCCTGATGGGTGATGTTGAACATCATTTCATGTGTCTATTAGCCATGTGTATGTCTCCTTTGGAAAAATGTCCCTTCATGTCTTCTGCCCATTTTTAAAGACTGATTTATTTATTTTTGAGAGAGAGAGAGAAAGAGAGAGAGAGAGAGAGAGAGAATCCCAAGAAGCCTCTGCACTGTCAACACAGAGCCCAATGCAGGGCTTGAACTCACAAACCATGAGATCATGACCTGAGCTGAAACCAAGAGTTGGACACTTAACTGAGTCACCCAGGTTCCCCTCTTCTGCCCACTTTTTAATTGGATTATTATTTGTGTGTGTGTGTGTGTGTGTGTGTGTGTGTGTGTGTTCAATTCTCTAAGGCCTTTATATATTTAAGATACTAACCCTTTAACGCCATTTCCAAATATCTTCTCTAATTCTGTAGTTTGTCTTTTAGTTTTGTTGATTGTTTCCTTTACTGTGCAGAAGTTTTTGTTTTGATTTAGTACCAATAGTTTATTTTTGCAGTATTTCCCATGCCTCAGAAGACATGTCTAGAAACATGTTGCTATGGCTGCTGTGAGAGAAATTACTCCCTGTGGTCTCTTCTAGGGTTTTTATGGCTTCAGGTCTCACATTTAGGTCTTTAATCCAGTTTGAGTTTATTTTTGTTTACGGTGTAAGAACGTGGTCCAGTTTCATCCTTTTATGTGTAGCTATCCACTTTTCCCAACATCATTTGTTGAAGAGACTTTCTTGTCCCCATTGCATACTCTTGCCTCCTTTGTGGAAGATTAACTGATCCATATCTAATTGTGGGTTTACTTCTGGGCTCTTTGTCCTGTTTATTGATCTTTGTGTCTGTTTTGTGCCAGTACCACACTGTTTTGATTACTGCAGGTTTGTAGTATATTTTGATATCTGAAATTGTCATCCCTCCAGTTTTCATTCTTTTCAAGATTGCTTTGACTATTAAGTGTCTTTTGTGGTTCCATACAAATTTAATATTATTGTAATTCCGTTAAAAATTGCTATTGGTATTTTGATAGGAATTGTATTAAATCTTACTTTGAGTAGTATAGACATTTTAACAGTATTTGTTCTTCTAATCCATGAACATGGAATATCTTTCCATTTGTGTCATCTTCAATTTCTTTCACCAATTTCTTTATTGGTCTTTTACCTCCTTGGTTAAGTTTATTCCTAGGTTTTAAATTATTTTTGGTGCAGTCATAAACAGGATTTTCTTAATTTGAATAGAATGAATGAATGAATAGAAATGTCACAGTTTTCTATACATTGATTTTGTATCCTGTGACTTTACTGAAATTGATTTATCAGTTCTGGTACTTTTTTTTTTTTTGGTGGTCTTTAGGGTTTTCTATATATAATATCATGTCAAATTTGCATTCACATGCAAATAGTGAAAGTTTTACCTTACCAGTTTGGATGCCTTGTATTTCTCATCTGATTGCTATGGTTAGGACTCCTTGTACTATGTTGAATAAAAATGATGAGAGTAGATATCCTTGTCTTGTTCCTGATCTTTGGGGAAAAGATCTTTTTTTTTCATTCTTTTTCATTCTGTATGATATTCATTGTGAGGTTTTTTAATATGCCTTTATTATGTTGAGGTATGTTCCTTCTAAACCTAATTAGTTGAGAGTTTTAATCATGAATATATATTGTACTTTGCTAAATGCTTTTTTCTGCATCTGTTGAAACGATAAAATCATGTGGTTTTTATCCTTATTGATGTGATGTATCATGTTGATTGATTTGACAATATTGAACCATCTTTGCATAGTATTAATAAATCTCACTCGTTCATGGTGAATTATTTTTTTAATGTATAGTTGGATTCGGTTTTCTAATATTTTGTTGAAGATTTTTACACCTATATTCATCAGGAATACTGGCCTATAGTTTTCTTTTTTAGTTGTGTCTTTATCTGGCTTTGATATCAGGGTAATACTGGTCTCATAGGAGAATTTAGAAGTTTCCTTCCTCTTCTGTTTCTTCACATAGTTTGATTAGGTACTAACTCTTCTTTAAATGTTTGGTACAATTCATCTGTGAGGCTATCTGGTCATTGACTTCTGTTTGTTGCGAGTTTTTTGATTACTAATTCAATTTTATTGCTGGTAATTGGTCTGTTCAAATTTTCAATTTTCCTGCTTCAGTTTTAGGATGCTACATGTTTCTAGCAATTTATCCTTTTTTTTTCTAGGTTATCCAGTTTGTTGGCCTATAATTTTTCATAATATTCTTTTATGGTCCTTTGTATTTTTATGTTGTTGTTTGTTATTTCTCCTCTATCATTTCTGATTTTGTTTTAGTCCTCTATCTCTGTCTCTAGATGAAGATTTATCAGTTTTGTTGATCTTTTCAAAGAACAAGCTTCTAGTTTTATGCATTTATTATAATTTTTTTAGTTTTAATTTTGTTTATTTCTTCTCTAATCTTTATTATTTCCATTCTTCTGCTAAATTAGAGTTTTGTTTGTTCTGTTTCTAGCTCTTTTAGATGTAAGCTTAGGTTGCTTGTTTGATATATATATATTTTTTTGCCGCTTGAAGCAGACCTGTATTGCTATAAACCTCCCCCTTAGAATTGCTTTTGCTGTATCCCAAAGATTTTGAACTGTTGTGTTTACATTTTCATTTGTTTTCAAGTAATGGTTGACTCATTCATTGTTTAGTAGCAGGTTATTTAACCTCCATGTATTTGTAGTCTTTCTAGATTTTTTTCTTGTAGTTGATTACTAGTTTTATAACATTGTGGTTGGAAAGGATGCATGGTATGACTTTGATCTTTTTCTTCTTATTTATTTATTTATATTATTTTTTAAATATAACTTATTGTCAAACTGGCTAACATACAGTGTATAAAGTGTGCTCTTTGTTTTTGGGGTAGATTCTCATGGTTCATCAGGTGCTCAGCCCAGTATACAACATACAACATCCAGAGCTCATCCCCAGAAGTGCCCTCCCTAATGCCCATCGATCTTTTTCAATCTGTTCAGATTTGTTTTGTGATCTATTCTGGAGAATCTTCCATGGTTCCTCTATGTTTGTTATTAGTTGCTTTATGTATTTGGGTGTTTCATGTTGGGTACACAAATATTCACAATTGTTATATCTTTTTGTTGGATTGTCCTCCTTATAGAGTGACCTTTATCTCTTGTTATAGTCTTTGTTTTAAAATCTATTTTGTCTAATATAAGTTGCTACCCTAGCTTTTTCTTCACTTCCATTTGCTTGAAAAATGCTTTTCCATACCTTCACTTACAATCTGCATGTAGGTCTCTCGTAGGTTGCATATAGGTGGGTCTTGTTTTTTTATCCATTCTTTTACCTTATGTCTTTTGATTGGAGCATTTAGTCCATTTACATTCAAAGTAATTATTGATTGGTATGTACTTATTGCCATTTTGTTACTTGTTTTATAGTTTAAAGTTCCTCTGTTTCTTTCTTCTCTTGCTCTCTTCTCTCACATTTTGCTGACTTCCTTCAGTGATGTGCCTGGATTTTTTTCTTATTTTTTTGCATGCCTATACCTGTTTTTTGTTTATGGTTTCCATTTGGTTTATGTGTGACATCTATGCATATAGCAGTCTATATTAAGTTGATGGTTGGCTAAGTTTGAACCCATTCTTTGCCCCTCTCCCCATGTTTTAGGTATATGGTGTCATACTTTGCATCCTTTTATATTGTGAATCCATTGTTTTACAGATATACTTAATTTTACAGCTTTTGTGCTTCCTACTTTTTTTTTTTTTTACTCCTACCTATGATCTTTCCTTTTAACTCAGAGCTCCCTTTAACATTTCTTGTAAGACTGGTTTTGTCATGATGAATTTTTTTAACTTTTGTTTATCTTGGAAACTCTTAATCTCTCCTATTTTGAATGATAGCCTTGCTGGAGAAAGTATTCTTGCTTGCAGGTTATTTTCTTTGAGCATTTTGAATATATCGTGCCAGTCCTTTCTGGCCTGCAAAGTTTCTGCTGAAAAATCTGATAGCTTTATAATGTTTCCCTTGTATCTAACTTCCCTCTTAGAATTGTTTTTCTCTTCATGCTTTAAAAATTCTCTTTTTTCACTACTTTTTGCCATTTTAATTACTGTGTATCTTGGTGTGAACCTTCCTGGGTTGATTATGTTGGGGACTCTCTATGCCTCCTGGATTTGGATTTCTGTTCCCTCCCCAGTTGCAGGAAGTTTTCAGCTATTTTTTCTTCCAATACACTTTCAACCCACTTTTCTCTCTCTTCTTCTAGGATCCTATAGTATGAGTGTTGTTACACTTGTTGGTATTATTGAGTTCCCTAAGTCCATTTTTCTTTATTGTTTTTTCTTTCTCCTGTTCAGCTTGGTTTCCATTACTCTGTCCTTCAGGTTGCTGATCTATTCTTATGTTTCCTCTAGTCTACTATTTATTCCATCTAGTGTATTTTTAATTTGTTATTGAATTCTTCATTTTTGGTTTGTTCTTTTTTGTTTTTATATTTTCCATCTCTTTGTTGAGAGTCTCACTGAAGTCCTTCACTCTTCTTCAGTCCAATGATTATCTTTGACCATTACTTTAAATTTTCTGTCAGATATGTTACTTATCTCTGTTTCATTTAGGTCTCTCATTGTAATTTTGTCCTGTCCTTTCATTTG
The DNA here is from genome assembly GCF_008692635.1 of Crocuta crocuta. Classification (NCBI taxonomy): domain Eukaryota; kingdom Metazoa; phylum Chordata; class Mammalia; order Carnivora; family Hyaenidae; genus Crocuta; species Crocuta crocuta. The sequence goes on along the minus strand of NW_027530545.1, from coordinate 2,766,004 downwards.
GGACATATTCTTCTGTCTCATTTTGCCTAACTCTCTATGGCTGGTTGTATGTATTAGGCAAGTCAGCTATGTTTTTTGCTCTTGAAAGTAGAGGTCTTAAGAAGAGGTCCTCTAATGCCCTGCAATGCAGTATCCCCTATTCACCAGAAACAGGCGCTTCAGCAGTATCTCCTACGTATATTGCAAGTGTTCTACTATTGTGGCTGAGCCACTTTTGCCTTCAATTTAGTCATCTGCAACGGTTCTCTTTGCCTGTTGTGAGCAGAGTTTGGTCTCTTTGTTGTTAGTGGGACTGTCTGGGGCCACCTTTGAGTTTGAGTTGAGTCATACTAGGTGTTTGCCAGAAATGTAGTAATACCAAACTGCAGGGTGCTTTCTCTGTTTTGTCCCCTGAGAAGCTTTCATTGGTTAGCAGGGCCTACAGTCAAACCTGATGTCTGCCCCCAGCCCACTACTTGGGTAGCAATTATAATGGTATGTGTGGTGATCTTCCCCACTTCCCAGGCAAAAGTCATTTTGGAGTGGTGTGGCCCCACTGGACCTGCTTTCACACTGCAGGCTTGTAACATTGCTTTGGATGGACTCTGGCCCAGGGCATATCAGAGGAGGTATTTCTGTCTGAGAACATGGGTACAGGGCAGAGCACATGATGCCAGCAAAGTCAGAGCTTGTCTACTGCAGGAGGGGGGCATAGCCACTTGGGAAAACTCCTACCTATGATGGGATGGAGGGGTGTTTCTGTAGAAGAAGGTGAGGATGGGGTTAGCCCTGTTAGCAAGCTAGGTAGAGAGTGTTCACACTGTCCATGTATCTATGGTGGTGGGCAGAGGAGAGAAATGACACCTTCAAAGTCTTTGGTTCCCGGACAAGTCTCCCAAAGACCTCTGTCCCTTCAGCACATGCTCTGAAATTAGTAAGTAAATTTCCTTCCTATGTACCCAAGGTGATTTTCAAATTGCTGCTTCTATGCTATATCTTAGTGGAGCTCTTTGTTGTGCTCTTTAAAGGTGTCGACTCCAACCTCCTAGTACCCTCCCCCCCAGCTGATCCTGATGATTTTTAAGGTCCAAGTGTTAAGCCCCACTGATTGTTAGGCCCCTCTGGTTTTAAAGCCAAATGTTATGGGGATTCACCTTACTCGTGTGGGTTCCTTGTGCATGCCTGCATGTCTGGTGTGGGGTCTGGTCCTTTCCAGGTCCATGGCATCCCTCCCTCTTGTGAACAGTCATGCAAGTCCATTTAGCTCCTACCATATCTCCTCTCTTCCTACCCTTTTCAATGCCCCTTCTCTACATTCAGCTGTGGGGAGTCTATTCTGTCAGTCCTTAGGTCATTTTCTGGGTTATTAACACTGATGTGGGTATTACCTAGTTGTATCCACGGAACAAGGTGAGGTTAGGATCCTAATGGATCATCTTCCCTAGAAGTCGCTAAGGAACTATTAATAATGGACTATACTTTTTTCCTGAGCTACATCAGGTACTAGACAAAATTGAGATTTCCCTAAGAAAAATGAGGATAAAAGTCTCCTGTAGTTAATTGTTCTCTTTAAATTTAGGGGACACATCTTTACATTTATTTATAACAGAGATACAATTTCTACCCTCAACAGGTGGGCTGACATCAGGTCTGACAAAATGGCCTCTTGTTGTGGGGGTAGCTTCAGTTTTCCAAGTGTCTTAGTCTATTGAGACCTGCAGGCTGGTAAGCTGGGAGATCAGCGCTGTCTTGTGTTTCTTTTCTTTTCTTCAGACAGCAGCCAAGCATGGTGCTTCTCACACAATAGATGTCAAAGAATGCTCTTGACCAACTGTCTGGGTGTTTCAGTCATTTGGAATGCATATCGCTGTCCATTCATATTTGAAACACGAACAGCATTAATACTGACTGTTCTGTGGCTTCTGAATTCCTTTCCTAGCTCTCTTCTCATTTCAACTAATTACTGTAATGGGCAGAGCACCCTTTCTATTTCGACAGTTAAGATGGAAGTAATTGAAAATTCAAAAAGACCATAAAGGACAGAGTCTCAAAAAAAAAAAAAAGTCCATTAAAGTCACTTAAAAGTTATCGCAAATCCTCAGTATCCAGCGTCCCTAACTTAAAATTCCCTATTTTGTTAAGGCTTGAATGAAGTGGCTCCTTTTCCCATCCTGAGGATCACAAAAACCATTTTGCTTTGGAGAAGATTCCTCTATCTTCGTGTTATAAGTGTACTCAAATTTTTATATATGTGCAAATAAGAATAGATAATCTTTCCTTTTGTAATTTCTGGAAGTGAGTTTTCTCCTTTCATCTTCTGACACGATGAATAGAGAAGGGCAAATGAAAAACTGTTAAGTGGGGTTGTTTATCCATCAGTTATAAGATTAATAACACACTAAGCAATTCTCATAGTTATTATGAGCAGGAATAGCTTTAGGCACAATGGAGAAAGTTATCTTTGCTACCAACATATCTTCATTTTATCTCCTTTATTAATCTCCTTCCCAGACTTCTAGGACTTAGTGCCCAACCTTTCTGTTGTCCTTTACATGCCCAAGTCTTAATTCACACCCCAGCATACCCTTCAGTATTCCCTCCAGAAAAGCTTTGTGCCTGGTTTTTCTGGGCTCCTTTTCCTTTGTTCTCACTTGCTCCTGCATATTCCTTTTCCCAGGCTTTGCTTGATATCTGGCTAACAAATATGATCAGTTCTTTCATTTAAGGTAGCATTAATCAATTATGATTCAGTGTGTTACAGAAGAGTTGTATCATCGGCATATTTATCTTAAATTAAGCACAAGCAGAGGGTTTGAAGATTGAAAAACATGAGAGAGAAAGAAAGATAATGAGTTATAATGTGTTCCCCATTCCACCAGTCAGCTCCCATAGACCTGGAGGCTTAAACAACAGATACTTATATCTCACAGTCCTGGGGGCTGGAAGTCAGAGATCAGGGTGCAGCACAGTAGCGTTTTGGTGAGGCCTCTCTTCCCAGTTTGCCAATAGCCATCAACTCTCTGTCTCTTCACATGTTAGGAAGAGAGAGAGAAATCTCTTTTATACCAAGCCACCAATCCTATTGGATTACGACTCTACCCTTATGATCTCATTTAACTTTAATTTCCTCCAAAAAGCCCTATCTCCCAAAACAGTCACAATGAGGAGTTAGAGCTTCAGCATATGAATTTTGGGAAGGGAGGACAAAATTCATTCTATGGCATCCATTCTATTCCATCTATGGATGATCAGGATGAACAAAATGGCAGACCTACCTATATCTTACATATGTATGTATGTGTATATGTATATATAAATTTATGTATTTCTCCTTGGTCAGTCTCAAGTTCTATTTCCATTGCATGAATGCCCATATGTTCAAATGGACTAAATTTGATTCAAAGACTTAAATATATGCTAATTTCATACAGTATGGCTAACCACTTCATTTGATGATCAGTTGAAGAAATAGTTTTCTGTTCCAATAATACTGGGGAAGGGAAAAAATGATGTTTAATTTGGTGAGAAATGCTATATATGCTTGTTATACTTCATGGATAATTTAAGTGACTTTCACTTACCTGAGTGTGATTTTTCCCTTAGGAATTGCTTTTAGATCTGTGTAGGACTTTATTATACATTTGGATTTTAAATGGCTTTTATAGCATAACCTTAAGTCATGAATAGTATGGAAATTGCACATACATGTTAGGATGTCTTTGGGTGGGGAGACCTAGGGGAACTTTGAAAACATGCATAGGTAGTGACCGTCCCTGACTATAGATAAAAAATGAGTTTTTTCACATGACTTTGTGATATATAAAATGTTTTTATAACCCTCACATAAAAAGTTAATATGAAGTAAAGTACAAACTCAAAGTGACTTGATTAGTTCAGGATATTATTAACATTACCAAGAAGTGATCAATAAGTGCTATGCTGTGAGACAGTCATATTCAAATGAACTTCCCGGGAAAATTGGTCCTTGTTATTAAAGCTGAATTTAGAGAGCAATAATGCCCAGGTAGGTAGCAGTTGCAGGAGAACAGTTTATTTAACATTTATTTATTCAGGAAGTATTGAATGTTGACTATATGTCATCACTGTTCTAGGTTCTAGAGAACACTTGAGATTAAGATAGGCAAACTTGTTCTAATGGTGCTTACGTGGAGTGGGGAGGGAAGTAAGCAATAAACAAATGCAATAAGCATAATACCAGCTGGTACTAAATTGGGCTAACATGACATGGTGTCTGCATTGCTGCTTTAGATTTAGTGGTTAAGGAATACCAATCAGATTTAAGGCAAGCTCTGAATGACGAGGAGCCAGTCATGCAAAGAGAAGGGAGAGCACATTGCTATCAAAGGGCATAACTTGGACAAAGGCCTATGGTATGAAGGAACTGATATATTTGAGGAGCAGGTACAAAGCAGCATGTCCATCTGCAGCAAAACAGAAAAAGGGGAGAGAACCTAAAGTACTAGTCTTCCTCAAGAAGATGTGCAGGAATTTGTAACAAATTAGAGACACCAGTAGAATGAGCTATGTAAAAATAGTTGATGGAAATTGTTTAAACTGTATACTCTGAGCCAGTGCAAAGAGACAGAAAATTCTCTGAAATTATCATAAATGTCTTGATATGACAAAATGATCATTTTGAGGGAGACAAACCTGGAGATTGAGAAAATGACCTGCTTTCCCCAGAGTGCTATACCAATATTACCATTTATTATGTGCATCACGGCAGTGGCAACAGAAGAACAAGGATTTTGCTAGTGTCTTAGTGATACTTAGCTCTAGCACTACCATCATACTAGTTATAATGTGGGAATGCTCTGTCTGTATGTATGTGTCTTGTGTGTGTGTGTGTGTGTGTGTGTGTGTGTGTGTGTATAATAAGTATATATAAGTATATATATAATAAGTATATATATATATACTTACAAATACATGTTATATATATGCATTATGTGTAAACATATGCATTTGTGTATTATATATTATGTATTATAAATGTATATAGATGCATGTATAAATATATATACATATATATTTATACATGCATCTGTATATATCCATCAGAGTAGAACAGAGGCCATCAGAGTAGAGCAAAACATTGGTAAACCTAGGCTTTGAATTCAGGAAGATTGGGGATTCATCTTTGATTGTACCTCCTAAGGCTGTACGTCCTTGGGCAAATTACTTTATTGGTCTGTAGTTGAGTTTTCTTTTCCAAACAGTGAAAATAAAATTACTTTACTTCCAAGGTTTTGGAAGGACTTTAAATGATGTAATACTGACTATTTATGCATTGACTAGTACATGCTAGAAATTTTTTTAAAAATAGAGTCAATGACTCTCACTTATTTTTTTTTAATATTTTTTATTTATTTCTGAGAGAGAGAGAGAGAGAGAGAGAGAGATACAGAATCTGAAACAGGCTCCAGGCTCTGAGCTAGCTGTCAGCACAGAGTCTGATGTGCGGCTCGAACCCACAAACTGTGATATCATGACCTGAGCCGAAGTCAGACACTTAACCGACTGAGCCACTCAGGCGCCCCACTCTCACTGTCATTTGATGAGTTCATTCCATTTTACACATTTGGTCATTCTCAGCTAAAACTTAATGTTGTCACTATGTATGTTAAGAAAATTTCTTCAGGAATTGCAAATGATAAAGACCTGAATTTGGTTGGTCCCACTCAAAGAAAATTACTCCATTAAATAAAATGAAAAACCCAAACAACAAAAAGTCTGTCGCCTTTACACATTTATCGTGGTTTGGAGGTGACACTCCTTTATATTCTCACAAACATGATTTCACATAAGCAAAGTTCATAAGCCTCAGTTTGAAGACAGGGACTTGAGGGTGTAGAAGGGCTTAATTTCAAAGATGGAGCTACCAGCACAGCATTCTTTGTATGTTTCTTATTGAATCTGCTTGGGCAATGAATATGCTACCTAGTGTCTTATATTCTGAATTTGGTTAGTATGATTGGGAAAGGGAAAGGAGTGGAAACATGACAGAGTATGGCCGCAGCTATTTCTAGAAAAGGCGGAGTGAGCATTTACTGTAAAACATAACCCATGCACTTACCAGCAAGGAAGGATGTAGAAATATTTTTCAGCTACTCAGCTAGAATAAATAAAACCTGCACTTTAAGGAGTAGATTTCTGACAGTAGCAAGAGAGTTTTTACTTAACATCAGAGTTATTATTAGAGGCTTCCATAAGTAAAGCTACCCTTGATGATTTTTTTAATTCTCTTTTGCATGGAAAGATGAAGACAGTATAATGTGTTCTTGGATATTTCAAATCAATTAAGAGCAGGTTCCCCAAATAGAGAGAGTGTGTGGGTTATTTGTTTTACTCTTTGTTCAAACTATGGCATTCACACCATCCACACACTTACATCTGTGGTCTAGAAGTTAGGAATGATTAGAGTGGCTTCAGTGGCTTCTCTAAATGGAGACAAAGCTATGCCTGCCTGTTTTGAGGATGATGTTGTTGGGTGAGACCCTCTTCCAGGTTGATTTTTATCACATTGCTAATATGTTATGAATTGAAAGAGTCCTAAAACAAATAGAAGTTTCAAAGAAAACAGATTAAAGTGAAATCTCGCTGTGTTTATTTTATTCCAGCTATACTAGCAAAATAACAGCAGGGATGGAGGAAAGATATGGGAAGGATGGATAAACTTCAAAATTTTCTGCTATGTTTTATGCTAAAACAGGCTACAGTTTTCAAAGGGAAGTATTGTTAATAAAGAGCAAAGAGAGTGGTAAGAAATAGAACTTCCTCTGATGTTTTTATTATGTTCCAACAAAAAGGCAGGAGCGTGACTCCATACTTAGCATATGTACCGCTACAGCATTGACAAGTGGCTTTATCAAAGTCCCCCAGGAAGGGACCATACTGTCTGAAAAGTCAGGGAGAATGTGGCCAGATACATAGCCTTTGAGCATTAAGAGTCCATCTTGATTGGGGCGNTCTCTCTCCTAGAAATAAATAAAAAATTAAAAAAAAAAAAAAAGAGTCCATCTTGACTAACTCATTACTCCAGGTCTGTCCTCAAATGGTCCTGAGCTGGCTGGGTTGTGAAGCCACGCCTTTCTAGAGGAGGCTATTCGAATAGAGAAAAACATCGGAAAACCTAGGCTTTGAAATCAGGCAGATTGGGGGGTCCATCTCTGATCCTACTTCCTAAGGCTGTACATCCTTGGGCAAATTAGTTTATTGGTCTATAGCTGAGCTTTCTTTTCCAAACAGTGAAAATAAAATTACCTTACTTGCAGAGTTGTTAGAAGGACTAACTGATGTAGTATTGACTAGTTATGCACTGACTAGTACATGATAGAAACTTTTAAAAAGTGAAATCTATTACTCACCCTCTTGAGTCCCTTTTGGGTGAAGAACAATCTAAGTTTTTACTGAAAGTCCTGGACTCTGGATTTCAGCACTGAAATTCCCACTTCTCAGGAACTTCTCAGTCCTGGACATATCAGAATAATGTTTACCATAGATGTTCACCTTGTTGGGGAATTATCTTCTTGATTTTATTATGAACTCCTTTTGCTCTTTATCTTTATTGATGCTTCACTACCATGTGTATTTGTTTAGTAGACCTTTACATAGTGCTTAGCATATGCTGGGCAGTGTTTTAAGCTTTCTCAAATACTTATAAACATTTCAAATATTTAGTCATTAAAAAAAACTGAGGTAGGTATTCTTTCCTATTTACAGATGAGTGAACTGAGGCAGAGAGAGGTTAAGTTGCAGGCTGCATAAGTATTAAGTGGAGGATCCCAGTTCAAATTTCAAATTCTGATTTTAGAGTCCATGCTGTTAACTATTACCCTTATGTCGTCTGCATGTGGTGTATATATTATAACTAGTAGTATCTGGAATTAAGATGAGAATTCCATTTTACTCTCCTTCACTGATTTAAAACTTGGCCTTCCTCTGGACTTCTGAGTGTGACTCTTTTGAGATGTAACCTGACACAAATACTTTAATGAGGTTGTTAAGGGCTTTGAACATCATGGGGGAAAGGATATTATAAAAGGCAGGATAGTAATATTGTCAAGTGATATGCAAGGCTGAAGTTTTCAGTGTATGAATATTTAGGATCCCTGTTTTCAGCTTTCTTGCTCTTATTGATTTGTCATATCAAAGATGAGAGATGTTTCTCTTTAGAATATGCTGGTTCCTTTGAAAGACAGAAAAAAGAAGAGAGTTGATAGAAGAAAATACTTAAAACATTAATCAGATCAATTATTTTGACTGGAATTGGGTAGTCACCCACATGTCACATTACATTAATATGAATTCTAAAAATCATTTATGCTTTATTTTGAATGAACAATCCTTTAATTGAAACCTATCATTCTCTTCCCCTCTATCCTGACACTCTTCACCCCAAACACACACCTGCACAGCTTTGTCAGCCTCTTGATTACTGGTAAGTGGCTCTGCTACAAACTCCAATGAATAGTTGCATGTTTTTCCACCATAGCCCGCAGCCCTTTAATATGATTAGTGGTGTGGGTGGATTGAGGGATATGAATAAGTCTTCCTCAGTCTTCTCTTTGCCTGTTTAATTTACCACTTTTCCTGGAAATATTTGAGAATATGAAAGTCTTCTGTCTGTCCTCTTTATACCGATTTATTTAGAATTCACAACTGTTTCATTCCAAGGATTTCTTCCTTTAACTTAAGTCACAAATTTAAATTCAGCAGAAGGCACACTATCTTCACTTCATGTTATTTCATATATTTTTATGGCAGTCGACATGAGACTTCTGAAGGGTAAGGTACTATTTTGGGCATTTTCTGAGATGAAACGGTGGTGCTTCGAGATTATTCTAGAACCATTTCACACAGCACATTCTGTTAGACCCTAGAATGTAAACCAGAACTTGCCTCTCACAGGCATGCTACCAAGAATGTATTCAAGATCAGCTTTTAAATTCGTTTCAGGAGTTTTGGAGCACCTAACATATGCAAGGCATAGTACTCAACAGTTTCTTTTTGGGATACTAACTTTCAGATGAGGTCCCTGACTTCAAAAAGTTTTGTCTGGGGGCACTGAGTCGCTCATTTGGTTACGCTTCTGACTTGTGCTCAGGTCATGATCTCATGGTCTGTGAGTTTGAGCCCCACGTCAGGCTCTGTGCTGATAGTTAAGAGCCTGGAGCCTACTTCGAATTCTGTGCCTCTCTTTCTGCCCCCACCCCCGCTCACACTCTGTCTCTCTCTCAAGAATAAACATTTAAAAAAATTTTTTTAAAAAGAAGTTTTGTCTGGAAGGACTACAAAGTTGGACATAATAAGATTTATAATTGAAGTGTGAAGGGCTACTGAAAGGCAGAAAAAAGAACAGACATTTATGGTGGGGTGGAAGGGGAGGGAAAAGATTGGGGGAGCCACCTTAGAAGAGGTGGCATTTGAGCTCACTCGAGGTACAAATAGGATATGAACAGGTAGAGATGGGTAGGTAGGACAGTTCAAGTTTGAAGGACAACAAAAGCAAAGGCACATTAGGCAAGCGACAAAGTAGGAATGGGCAAGCCTTCCAGAGAATGGCCAGTTTCCCCATGTATTTGGCATAGAAGAATATGAGTAGTATACTGACAGACATGGAAAGATATTTGGGTGTAAAAACGGAAGGTGTCAGCATGCTTTTAGTGTGGACTTTGTAGGCAAAAGGAACAACTGCTGACTGATATATGTGATATCATGTATAACACAGAACATAGAGCAGTTGTTAGATGGCTGTAATTATTATTATCCTTGTTTTATGTAGACTCCCTTTATGAGATTGAGGAAGATTTTGTCTATTCCTACTTAATTATGTATGGTTGTTGTTATTGTTGTTGTTGTTGTTGTTCTTCTTCTTCTTCTTCTCCTCCTCCTCCTCCTCCTCCTCCTCGTTCTCTTTCTTCTTTTAGTTATAAAGGGGTACTAGATTTTATCAAATGCTTTCTTTCTATATCTACTCAGGTGATCATGTAGCTTTTATATTTATTATACTGATATGGTTTGTTAATAGAGCTTGGGATATTGAACTAACCTTGCATTTCTGGGATAATCCTACATGGTATAGTGAATAATATTTATAATGTGTTAGATTTGGTTTGATATAAATGTCTTGTGGATTTTTGCATTGCTATTCATGATAGTCTATAGGTGTTATTGTTGTTTTGTGATTATATTAGTCTAATTGGGCTCTTAACAATAAAATACCACAGTCTCTGTGGCTTAAACAATAGAAATTTATGTCTTGGAATTCTATAGGCTAGAAAGTCCAGGATCAAGGTGCTGGCTGATTTGCTTCCTGGTAAGAGCTTTATTCCTGTCTTATGGACAGCAACATTGTTTTCACATGGACTTTCTTTTGAGCTTATGGAAGAGGGTGGTGAGGGGAAGGATGGATAAGAAGAAGGGAGGGAAGGGAGGGATTTTCCTCTTATAAGGACACCAATTTTATTTAATTGGGGCTCTACCCTTATTTCAATTAATTTTAATTTACATCCTGAAGGCCCTGTCTCCAAATACAGAAACACTGAAATTTGGAGAGGACACAACTGAATTCATAGCAGTGACATCTTTGTCAAGTTTTTGATATTAAGCTCATATAATTGGAAAGTGTTTTTGGCTTTTCTGTGTTTTTGGTGTTTTTTTAAAGACATTGATAAGTTTGGTATTCTTTAAATGATTGATTATGTTTTTCTTGCTACTTTAAATTTTTTATCTTTGTACCTCTTTTACTATTTTCTAAAATGATATTTTGAGAGAGAGTAGGGGAGGGGCAGAGAGAGAGAGAGGGAGAGAAAGAATCCAAAGCTGTCAGTCTAGAGCTCAGCTTGAGGCTCAGTCTCACTGATTGTGACATCATGACCTGAGCTGAAATCAAGAGCTGGATGCTTAACCGACTGAACCATCCAGGTGCCCCTGCATTTTGCCATTTTTACTGTGATGTATTTGGGTGTGTATCTTCTTGTTTTTATCTAATTTGGAGTTCATTGATATTCTTGGATATGTTAATGAATAATTTTCATCAAATTTGGAATGTTAGTCATTATTTCTTTGATATTTTTTTCTGCTGCTTCTCTCCTTATTGTTTCTGTATTTTTGTGTCCTCTCCTATTATGCTTATGTAGGTGCCCTTGATGGTGTCCCTTTCTCTGAGGTTATTTATTTTTCTTCATTCATTTTTATTTCTATGTTCTTCAAATTGCATCATTTCTATTTATCTGTATTAAAGATCACACTTTCTTTATTCTGCCAGCTCAAATCTATTGGTGAGCACCTCAAGTGAATTTTCCATCTGTTTGTGTACTTCTCAGCTTCAGATTTTCTATTTGGTTCCATTTTTTAAAATAATAATTTCTAGATCTTGTTAATATTTTCTATCTGATAAGACATTGTCATTTCTTCCTTTATTTCTTTTAGCAAAGAATTTTTTTTTAGTTCTTTGAACAGATATCTAATAGCTGGTTTGAAGCCTTTGCTGTATTTGACATGTGGAACCTTCAGACGTAATTTCTGTTGCCTGCTTTTTTTTTCATGTGTGTGTGGCACAGTTCCTTACTTTCTGTTTGTTTGTGTTTTACACATATTGTATGTTTTTGTTGAATATTGGGAATTTTAAATAATATAGCAACTTTCCTTACTTTCTTCCAAATAAAATCAGTTCCCCTTGGAAAATCTTCAGAGATCTGTTTCATGTCTGTTTCTCCCACTGAGAAAAACCTCTCTTCTACTGCTCCAGACCTGGGTATGGAGAATAACACCTCAGATTTTCAAGTAGAGTGCTGGGCTGGGGCAGCAGCCACTGGTCTTCTCAGCTTATCTCTCCTAGTATGGAACGTATAACCAATGAATTAACTGAAGTGAGGGTGATCTAGGCCCCTGTAATTAAAGGCCTGTATGTCTGGGGTAGAGCTTCTATTCTTTGAGTGGGTCTAGTTAGAGGAGGAAAACCCCAGATCTTACAGTTGTTTTTACTTGAAATAGAATTTCTTCAATACAGATGAAGGTGGGTGGGTGGAGGAGCTGTGGGAAATACTAGCAGTCTACCCCTCTTGAAGAAGTAATGTAGCTTAAATTTGGAGCTGGGAGAAAGAGAGCTCAGTATTCCCAGTTGCCCAGAGTGGAGTTTTATCATGCTGAACTGGGGTGGGGGATGTTTGTGATGCAAATGCCGCAGACTCTTCCTCTTCTTACTAAGACTTGGTAGATTTTCTTGAGGAAATGTTTCTTCATTTTCTGTTTTCCCTTAAATCCGTTTCCAGAATTTTTATTCATTTGTTTTTTTAAAATATATTTTTCACCAGTTATGATTGTCTTACTAGGGAGAGCATCTTGGAGGTCTTCATGCTGCCATCCAGAAATTGTCTCTTTATATGTTGAACTTCTAAGCCTATTATTTCTGTTAATCTTTAGAACAACTTAAGAATAAAGTGGTTAAATATCAAGCCAGGAATTAAGTCCAGAGACGTTACACAGTACCTTGCTTGTAGTAAGTGATTAATAATATTTGCCGAATAAATTAATGAGCCAAAAATATCAAGCAATACAATTTAGGAAAGAATGTTTTCAGATGAGGGCTGTTATAATAAGGACTATTGTAGTTGGGTTGAGAGAGATATCATAAAGTGTGTTTTTTTTTAATTTCATGGAAAAATCTGCAATTTCTTACAAATTGCAGATTTCATAAACTTTGTTCCTGAACTATTGGTCTTCATGACTAAGACCTGCTATACAATCTATCAATTCCACAGACATATGCTATTGTAATGGTTCTTAAATTAATTCATTATGAGAGATGGTTCATTTGGTGACTTCACCAAATGACAGAACAAAGCCCTTGGAAGGGAGGTGCTTACTTAATGTTACACTGGTTGAATTCTTGGGGCATGTTTGGGAAAGCAATTGGGTGTTTTATTTGCATGAGAATCCAATGGTATTGCTGGATGTAATTGAGCTTATAAGTGCATGGATGAAGCTAGGGAGCAGGAACCCTTTTTGAACATACCAAATAGTGTTGTAATTGGCAGAGGACTTACTCTAGAATGACAAAAGGTTTTAGTGGTCAAACTCAGTCCAAGGAAACAGGCTAATAACCTGGGTTGCTATACTAGAGTGTAACACATATCATCTTCTAACCCAACACTTGGGAAGAATGTGTTCCAAGACCTCCAAAAGACTGTTTCTTAAAGAACATGAAAGAAAGAGAGAGTTGGAGAGGAGAAGAAAGGATAAATGAAATGGAATGAATAGAAGAGTGGTGGTAGCTCTATGGATGTTCTTCACCTTTGTTGTAATCTTACCTATGGAAATGAGAATATTGACAAAAGTCCTATAAGAAATCAATAAAGTCAGTGTGACAAAGTCCCAAAGTTTTCTCTTATTGAGCTTGTGCTATTACATGTGAAATCATAGGCATAAAACAGGCTCTGAGATATATTCTAGAGGACTACACAGAATTGGAAGGAATGATGTAAATATGGTGACTTACTACAGTTAACTACTTGTGTAGTATGTGGAGCAGTAGCTCAGAAAGGGTGTAATTTCTGAAGGAGAACATGGAGCCAGTTGGTGAACAAGAGTAGAGACAGAAGGCAGTAAAGAGGAGCTTCAAGGGAGTGAATGGAGAAGTAACCCCCAGCAATAATAAAAGGAAACTTTAGTGGCTGAAGAGAAACCCAAGTGGGTGATTTCAGAACCACACCAGCAAGGAAGAGATTGGGAAAGCTGGTGTTTTCTGGTTATTTCTGGCAGAGGCTAGAGACCAAGACTCTTACCATCATCATTCCATCCCTTGATGGTACCTCAAGCACAGGGAAGGTCAAGTGTATTTCTCTGATGGCATTCTATTTTGCAAAAGGGCTAAAATAGAGAAAAGAAAAAGAAAAGGAAAAATTTGTTTTTTGTTTATGTCTTCTATTTTTTTCTTTTGCAAGAAATCCTCTGGCTTGTACCTGTTAACACCTGAAGCCAGATACCAGGATCCATGATAATTTTGTCTTGTCTGGCTCCTCCAGAGCAGTTAATCTTTCTCTTTGGGCTATAATAACTGCAGTGCTGTAGTCTCAGAGCAATGAAACCAAGTTAGACCTGGGCATGAGAATGTTGCCTACACTGAATTGAAACCTTGAAAAGCAGCCATGGCTTTTTCAGCTCCATTCATCTCCCAAAGCAAGCAGCAGTGTCTGCCAGATGGAAGTAGTCTAATTTGGTAGATGGAAACATTTCTAAGACTTGTGGACTATATCACAAATGCTGCCAGTTGAAGTTTCTTGCACAACTCAGAATTGTATTCCCCTAACGATACCATTTAGAAAGCCCAAAAAGAGTACGAAAGAAAAAATAGAATGGAACAAAATCTGTCCCAGACATCTCTTGAAGGGTTTGCTGATGTCATTTAGAGCTCAAACATTTTGTTTCCTACCTCTAATGGGTTAAAAGCATTTCAAGGATTTTTTTCCTGTCCTTAGGACACCTTTAAATGACAGGCACAGATGTTTGCTTTCACTTCTTAGCATCCTCAACCTGGGCATTCATTGTCTAAGCACTGGAGTTTCGGTCATCACATGAATGATTACAAAATACACAGCCAAGTCCCCTGTCCTTAGCCACCTTCAGCCTAGGAGTGGGTCATTGGATAATTAGATATTTGAAAAGCACCTTGAAATAAGGGCTATAAATAATTCTTTTCTCCAATTTTAGAAAGCTCCATGGAAAGAAGGGTCATGGAAAAATCCTTGGATCACCCTCCATAAAGACTGGTATTTGTTTGCCTGGGAGTAATTCAGGGTGAGAGGGAGTATGGTGTGCTGGAAACAGGTCCTGATGGAGAGAAGAATGAGTATCCAGTCTTGCTGTGTCACTAATTGGTTGTATAAGTTAGGAAAGTCCCTTCTCATAAGCCCATATATGTAGAATGAGGATTGAACTTGATGTGTAATATGTTTTTTAATATTCTGGGAACACTTGTTTTACCTCAGTAACACTTCTGTAGTCTTGTTGGACTATCTTAATGGTGTTTCCTAGTTTGTTACTAAGTAAGTGGTTCCTCTAACTTTGTAGAGAACTCAGAAAGTTCTCCGAACCCTTGAGTATTTGAAGTTCTAAGTTTTCTGCTAAGGGAGAGAAATTGGTGTGGCATACCAGGGCAGGAGAGAGAGAGAAGCAGTGGGGTCCCAGAAACCCGCTGGCATAGTCAGCACATACAATTCAAGATGTTAGCTTGTTGTCTGGAATTCTTGAATATGTAACAGTCTTCTTCCACAAGGCCTACTGCTGATAGAAGACCAGATGAGAGATGTGTTCATGGCTGAGGAGAAAACTGTAAGGCTTTGGGTTCTGATGTCAGACAGATCTGGGAACTCCAATGGCACAATTGATTAGCATGTGGTACTTATATGAAGTCAGATCTCAGTTTGTGACTCCAGTTTGCCATTTACTAACTTTGTGTTCTTTGGAAAATTTCTTAGGCTTTCTAAGCCCTAGATGATTTATTTGTAAAGTAGGGGAAAGTCAGAGATTATGTCAGATGATTTTAGGGAAAATTATGGTAGGTAAAGTGTGCTTAACACGGTGTCTGGTGAATACAAAGTACACAATATACATTAGCTATTCCCATTTTTATTAGTAAGGTCACAGGGTAATGAAATTTAGGTTTACTTTATGAATACCTATTTATGAAAGAATACCTTTAATAAATACCTATTATATGATCATTGCACTATGGATATAAAGAAGAGGAAGACATATTTTTCCTCAAAAAACCTTAAAATTCTGTTTTTGAGACAAAATGGTTGCCAATTTAATCAAAGGCTTATGAATTCTATCATGTTGTAAAAGGTGTTTAAAAATTGTATTAATTACAAAGGGGTGCCTGAGTGGCTCAGTCGGTTAAGCGTCCAAGTCTTGATCTCAGCTCTGGTCTTTATCTCAGATCTTGATTTCAGGGTTGTGAGTTCAAGCCCTACATTGGGCTCCACACTGGATGTGAAGCCTACTTTAAAAAATTATGAAAGGGGCGCCTGGGTGGCTTAGTCNAAAAAAAAATTATGAAAAAAGTATGGATTATATATGTTTCAATTGTATTAACAAAGTTACCAAATCATAGTGAGAAATACTCTAGTTTAAAAAGTATACCTAATTGAATTTCACTTAAAAGGTTGCTGATTATGTAATAATAATAATCCTTAAGGTTTAAGCCTTTGAAAAATTAAGTTGAATTCTAAAAATATTTAATTGGATCATTTTGAAACCCTAGGTCTTTGATTCACATATAATTTTGGCACTGGGGTTTCAGAGTGTGTGACTATCAGGCACCTGGCAGAGATGGATTAGGTCCAAATCCAACCAGACGCATAGTGGCAGATGGCTCCCACTCCCAGTGCAGTTACTCCAGACTTGGAATGTGTAAGAAGTTAAATGCTCAGAGGATGAAACCTAATTCATTACAGACATATGTGTGCCGAGTTTGGGAGAATCTGTGGCCCCCAAGAACAGTGTTGTATACCTAATAATGAATGAGGATCCATGAACTAGAGTGACCTCAAACGATCGCAGTTAACTGCTCCCAGGCCTCTAGCTGACCTCCCAGTACCATGGGATATTATTCTTGGGTGCCCTGAGGGCACAATTTACTTTGTTCTCATTCATTTTATTTATTTGCCAAATTTCTTAATATCCAGCTTAATCTGTTTCTTCCAAATCCAGCAGGCCAGATTCTCCTATTTATTCTGGGTTAGAGAAACTCCTGTCCTAGAGCCTTCCCTAAAAGTCAGGGAGAAAAACACTGTCTCTAGTACAAAGACACTCTAATTGACTATTTTAGCCAGCCATTGGACTCAGGGGTAGACACAGGCTCCCAAATATTCCGTATGATTATGAGGCACATAAAAGAAGTGTGCCCATTGACGAGGATGCCTGAACCTAGCATCTCCTCCTGTTTCTCTCTTAAGTCATCCAGTCTACCTCATCAGAGTGGCTTTTCTCAGGGGTTTCCTTCAGCCAAAAGTTCCTAAAGCACTAAAATTCTAGTAGAAAAACACTATAGAGGCTAGAGAAGAATCCTTTAGCTTAGAGGATCAGACAGCAAATGTTCATAAAGTATTTACTATGTAATAAGAATAGCAATGTGCTGATGATATAGTTATTTGCTCCTGGGATTTACATAGTCCAGTGGACTGATCCCCTCCCTAAGTATAGGTCAACAATAGATGGGGTCATATCCTATAAGGCAGACCTTCTCAATAGTGACACTATTGACATTTTACACCCTATACTTCTTTGTTGTGGGAAGCTGTCTTGTGCATTGTCTGATTACCAGCATCCCTAGTTGCTACCTACTAGATACCAGTACCAACCTTTAGTTGTGACAAAGTCTCAAGACATTGCCAATGTCCCTTAGGGTCAAAATTTCCCCAGTTGAGAACCACTACCATAAGACCATGCATCCTACTCTCTGTGCTCCTCTAAAGTCACCTGGGAAGGGGCAGGGTTTTGTTTCCATTCAGCCATCAGGGTTCACATCTCCCATAAACCATATCTAGATGAGCTTAAATATGTTTTCATGGCACTAGACTAGCTTTTCCCAAGACAATGTTTCATAAACACTGTTCGCTAAAATGTCAATTGATGCAGGGTTAAAAACAATGAGTCCTATTGTCAAGTACCCTTGACACATA
The DNA here is from genome assembly GCF_008692635.1 of Crocuta crocuta. NCBI lineage: Eukaryota > Metazoa > Chordata > Mammalia > Carnivora > Hyaenidae > Crocuta > Crocuta crocuta. The sequence continues at coordinate 2,748,317 of NW_027530545.1, read as the reverse complement.
CTGAGTTAAACAAATTTAAGCAAATTTCTTTACTATAGAACTTCTCATTGTTTTTGAAATGCTCCTGTGAATTGTAACTGCAAGAGAATACAGTACTTAACATTCCCAAACTTATTTCTACCGAGATCCCTTTTCACAGAATGTTTATTGATGTCCTAGAGAACAGAATTCTGAAATACCGCTTGGGAAATGGTATTCCAGTTTTCACTGGAGGCTATTGGCCTAAGAAAAGGTCTCCTCTAAGGTCATCTGAACAAAATTTAGCAGCACGTGTAAGCAATGGGAAGTACAGCAGCAAGGTAGTTAAGTTCCGGAGTCAGTCTGACTACTCAAATCACAGCTCTACCACATACTATTCCTGCATCCTGGAGCAAATTACTGAAGTTTTCTGTGCCTTCATTTTATCTGGAAAATGCAATTATGAATGGTGCTACTTCATCAATCTCTGGATGGAGATTAAATAAGTAAATAAATGTAGATCATTAAAAACATCACTTAGCATATAAGTCCTGAACTGATACTAGCTATTACCCTTACTAGATCTTGGGAGCAATATAGTAAATTCATAGCTCAACTATGAGTTGTGTGGGGCTACTTTAATTGGGGACAAAATAATTGTTGTAGCAGATTGAAAGAGTCTACTTCAAGGTCTCAACTGGGGTACCAGGGACAACTTGATGGAGGAGGTGTATTTAAGCATGCTAGTTTCTACAGTTTTCCTTAAGTCACATTCCATGCTATGGTCCATCCTTGGCATTTGTTGTAACTCAGTTTTTCTTGTGTACTTTGTCCAATAATTGTCTCCATTTTAGATCTACAATGAACATAACACACTCTTCTTTTAGTCCTTACTATTTTCACTTTATCCCTGACATGAGATAGCAGAATATATTAGATGAAACTATTACTTCATGCCTGAGTATTCTGAAGAATAGGTCAGGAAAATCTTATTTTGTAGATGAGGGGCTAAGATTCAGGGAGGAGGGAGATAGGAGTTGTCCAGGACGTGCAGCTAAATAGACCCCTTGCCCTTCTGGGTTATAAAAGATATTTAGTACATGATGGGAATAGCTCCTTCTTGCCATGCTTATTATCTTGGGTTCCAGGATCTGATCCTGATGGAGACCTATTTATGGGTGAATGACGAGGCCACATAGAATGTGGTCTGAACTGATGTTGAACTTACCATGCTCAGGGGAGCCAGCAGCAGTTGACATTATAAAATCTGCTCAGGACTTATACTCATTGTCAAGGCATTTTCTTAGCAACTAACGTAGCAAAGTTAAAGGATACCTGCTTTATCTTGTCCCTTTCTTTTTGTTCAGATGCATATAAAGAGGATCTAAGGAGGAATGCAGGAGAGTCAGTCATTTCTGGGGATTTGTGACTTCACACTCCCTTCACAGGGAGTTGAGGAACCACAAGAGGTTTTTGTTCTCACTTTCTCTGGAAATTTTGAAGTCAGTTATGATAACTAGGAGCAATTCTTAGAGATGTGTATAATGACCCAGCAGAGTCCCCTTATATATGCCATGATTTAAGGTACAAATGATTTCAGGAATTGGAGGAGCTAAAGACCATGGGTCTATAGAAAAATGTAGGTATAATTTCTTTGCCGTGCTCCACTGGAAATTAGGTCTTTGAGTCATCTTTGATGGTTCATTTGCTCTAGAGCACTAGGCATGCTTCAGATGGTTTGTAGAATATTTTGAACTCTCTTCCTGGTTGGGCCTGGGCTGGTGAAAGGGAGGATGGGTATTACAACAGCAGTGGCTGGGAGCTCAGTGCCCTTCCAAGTACTGGAGAACCCCCAGTGGGGGAAGCGCTGTGGAAGTCAAACGTGCTTGCATCAGAGTTGTCTGACTTATGGCAAAACCAATACTAACCAAATGTATAAGGAGAACTAAGACTAGCAGACAGGTTTCTATTTTCTAAGACAATATTTCAAGTATTTCCTTGACCGAAGCTGATATATGCACAAGCACATTTTCAGGAACTCTAATAGAAGAAAAGCTGCTACTTCCTTTTAAAAAATTCATTAAGAAACATAGCAAAGATAATCCAGAAGCAGTCAGAACGCTTCATATTTCATTTTAAATAACTCCTTTGCGGGTGTTGAATGCTTCTTTGCGGTACCTCTGGTACTACCAGAAGTGATTTGTAACAAAGCACTGGAGAGAAAGTATCCATCTTGAGTTAATCCAAACCCTGCGGGACGACACACACTCCAGGAATAATATTGGTTTCCTAGTTAGGCAGCAGCTGCTGTCTCTCTTGCCACCGGAATGATTGTGTTGACAGATCTTTGTAGTGTGAATCAAATCTTAAAGGCATAATGAGAAAAAGCAACACCAGAGCTCTCATCCACTCTTTCTGGTAAGACTTTTATGTAGTTGTTTTGAAACAGGGAGTTGAAGATGGAAGAGGGATCTGTCTTTTCTGCATTTGGACCCAACTTCATGTTGAAGTTATATTCATGAAGTGCTTCATGTTGAAGGTATATTCATTTACCTGTGTTAAATTGAGCTCTTTAATGAGGGAAGGCAAAGTTAGGAAAGGAATAAAAATGCTGCCGCTTAGGTTCCATTGCTTATTAAGGCATTCGGGGATTCTGAATTTTTTTCAACCTAGTTTCTGAAAACATAGTAAACCTTCAGAAATAAGAACACATTTGATCAACAGAATGTTACCTGTGAAGCTTCCGATCCATTGCTAGGGAGAGGGGTGGGGGAGAGAGGGAGAGGCTGAGAGAGAGAGAGAGAGAGAGGAGGAAGGACACCAACAAGGAAATAAAAAAGTAAATACCTGAACTTCAGAGGATAACAGTCAGGTTAAAAGCCTTAGGAATGTTGCAACTGAGACATTCATTAGAAAGCCAAGAAGCCAGAGCTGTGGTAAACTAAAGGTGGATGTTCATGTGTGCAGTTTGATCTGGTGCAGTGCATTTCAAAGTGCACAAGCTCAGATCCACATAAGGATGATTTGAAAGGCCAAAAGAGTCTTATGATCTTAGAGTGCCCAACTTGAAATCTGTTTTAGCCTTAGGGCCATTATAGAAACCTTAAACCATTTAAACAGTGGTAACAATGGCCACCATGTATTTTGAGCATTAAATTAGATAATTATCCAGATGCTGATTTAATCATCATGACCATCCTGCCAGCTGTTTTGCTAGTTTCATTTTACAGTTGGTGAAACTAAGATGAACAGAGGTTAGGTAACTTGCCCAAGGTGCCATAGGAGTCAGTCTCTTATGCTTGGCTGCAGAGCTCTTGTGGCAGAGACTGTGATTTGTGGACTTGCATTTCTCAGCCTCCCTGCAAGGAGACAGAATTCTGGCCAATGAATTGGGAGCAGAAGGCACTTGTGTGACTTCCAGGGTGAAGCAATTAAGGGTTTATGTTCCTTATCCTGGTTCTCTTTTCCTCTTCCATTGGGAATGCAAAGTTTGTGTGTTTTGAAGATGTCATCGTCTCAAGGTGTAAGAACTCAAAGTCATGATTTATGAAAGGTACCAAGGAAATCCTTCCAACCCACATTTGTCTGTGATGTGGGTGACAAATAAGCCTTTGCTCTGTCAAACCACTTACATTTCAGGGTGTATTTGTTACCATAGCATGGCACAGCTGATTCTGTTCTAAATAATATAAAATTTCACCACTTGTATTTTGCCTTTATGTATCATTCTTACTCGTGAAGAATTAGTAGGTAATAAAATAATCAAACTGAACATAATATTATCTCTAGAAGTGTTATCTAGAATAAGAGAATAACACAAAAAATTTAGATTGGCAGGTTTTGCTTGAAAATTATGCCTTTGGGGCTATAATCAAATTCGGGGCCTGCTCCTGCTCATCTAATTTATGAAGAATCCATTGGATAGTTCTAGTTCCCATGTGGCTCATGATCTCTTGTCAACTTTACTCTAATCCACATATCTACAAACAAGGATCAAACTGTGAATTAAACTAGTTCTCTTCCCTCTCAAATAACTTTAAAGAAAAGTCTGAAGTACTGTATATTCCTTGGCCCATTTGACTTTTCATTTTTGATTTCAGGAGATTAACTTAATTGACTTAATAGAGAGGAAACTTATGACAGATTGGTTCCACTAATAGGTACGTATAAGAGATTGGTCAGCTGTTGCATCCTGAGTGGAGTGGGTTTAACTTACTCCTTCCTACAGATGGGGAATATGAGGTCAACTCTGTTTCCTGGAAGAGAGCTATTACTGAACTTTGATATCTAGCACTTTGCCCCTTTTTTTTTTCAGGTATTTTGAAACCTGTAAGAAGAAACTGTCCAAAATTTTCCTGGTAAGGAATAACCTCTGATTTCTTTGTAATATGATAACTGTCCACTTGATTTTAAAATGCTGATTGTGCAAGGAAACAAGTTCTCTCTGGGGTAACATTATGAGTGGATGTGGCAATGTTAGCAGACGTGGAAATGACCATGCACAATATTAAGCTCAGATGTAATATTAGGGCACTGTTGGAAAATCTTAAGGAATACCATCATTTTGTAGCACCTTCTTCCATTAATTCTGTGTGTCATGTAAAGGTATCCAGACAGGCAATACATAGAAGTTGACTTTTGATCTGAGATACTTTCTATTCCAGGTTTCTCTCTAATATGCTTATTTATATATTTTAAACACATCCTCCCTCAGCACATACGTCCCTAGAAAAGGTAAACTTTGATTATGTCTTCCTTAAAAACTGGTAGAGTTAAATAAAGGTATATGATTGATGTATTCGGGGGGAGAATAGTATTTTGGGGAGAATGATGAAAGGGTTAGATTTTTTTGCACCCCCCCCCAACATGGTTATTGCCATCAGAAACCTCAGTGTTTGATTCTTCTAATAGATTTGCTATATATCACCTTTTCCTTCTTTTAGATTTATGTTGGTAATTTAGCACTGAAATCTCAATACCGACTGAACACCATTATGCAAACCCCTGCTCAAAATTTTATTTAATAATTACCAATCCTGATTCTATGGCTGATTTACTTGATTATTTATTTTGGGGATATAATTAACATACAATGTTAGTTTCATGTGCGCAAAATACTGATTCAACAATTGTGTACATTACTCAGTGCTCACGATGATAAGTGTAGACACCATCCATCACCATACAGCAGTATTACAGTATTACTGACTGTATTCCCGATATTGTGCTTTTTATCTCCATGACTTAGTTATTTTATCACTGGAAATCTGTACCTCTTTATCCCCTTTGATCTCTTTCACCCATCCCTCCTCTATGGCAGTTTAAAAACTGATCGTGGGTTAGGGGCTCATGGCATTGTGCCACTGTGTTAGAGGATGAAGATCAAAGATACTTCTTCCCTTTCTCTTTGTATGAAGGTAAAGGCTTTCCTGGTTTTGATAGAAAGTAAAAGTTGTGCCATGTTGACAGGACAGATGAGGCAAGGCACAGCATTAGCTGTTCCATCTGGTGTTTCTTAAATAGGACAAACTATTCTTGGAGCTCTGCGAAGTGCCTGCTTCATCTCACAAGAGTTGGAAATGACTGGGCTTTTTAGTGAACTCAATAGGTGGGAGATGTGACTTGTAAAGCTAAATAAAAAAGAAAAAGGAGACATAGGGCCTATGGAGAATAAATGTCTAGCAAATGACTCTGTTTCTACAAAAGCTCAGCAAATAGGAGTTTTTATGATAAGCACAATTCTGTTCCCAGTCCATAAACCTTATTTTTAATAAAAAGACTCCTATTTCTCTTTAGTAATCCTTTTGAGATTACAACTGCAGTTTGTCATTTGCGATGATAAACTCACCAGTCACCAGGTGTTTAGCACAGGATTTGGGGAGGTGAGTAAAATTGAAATTTCAAAGCCACTATCTCTGCATGTGCCTCATAAAAATTTTTGGCAGCTGTTGCTGGAATAAAGCTTCCCTTCTCTCCTCTTCCCTTGGCTCTGAAAGAGATAGTACATTGCAGTGAGCTCTGTGTAACTGGATGTTCTGTGAAGTTCTCTCAGTTTATTTCTCATTTTTCTGTCTTAAGACCGCTGTTTCAAGTGTGATGTAAACATTATTAGATTGCACACATGTTTCTGATCAGGAAGTCCTGGAATATTTTCTTGGAATCACCATCTTCTAATGTAGTTAAAAAGGCAAGCTTAAAAAGACCACTCCTGGATTGTGACTTGACCTGATGAGTCACATTGATAATCAGGTCCAGTAACATTAGATTTGAAATCTAATTTGCTTTGATTTCTTGTATCCCTATGTATTTGTGGAAAGAATCCATTTACCATAGCATGAAAAACTTTAAGTTACCTAGGAATAAATTTAACAAAAATGATAAAGGTACATGTTTTCAAAAAAAAATCTGTACTGAAAGACACAGAAAATACTGAAAAACAGAGAGATATAACATGTTTCTGGTGTGGATGATTCAATATTGCAAATATATTGTAAATATTGTAAATATTTCAATTAGTCCTGAGCAAATCTATAAGTTCAATGTAATAATTGCAGTAAAATTTGACTTTTTAATGTACCTTGATTCTAAAGTTGACCCGGAAGATAAATTTCATAAAAAGAGTTAAGAAAATGTTGAGGGAGAAAAATCAAACAGGAGGGTACCCTTTAATTTTCTATTTTGCTAATTGTTGATATTGGCAATAATTTTCTGGATGGTTCTGTTTAATAGCAACTCATAACTTTTTAAAAATTAGTGTGCAAATAACTTTTTGCTGGATTAATTCAAAAGATTAATATCAGGCTTCACTGTTGCCTTCCTGGTTGAATTAATTCTATGTAAGTCGAACTGCCCTTAAAGTTTTATTAATAGGATTTTTTGAGACTAGAACTCTGGTATGTTTGCTACAAAATAATGCTTTAATGGTCTTATTTTTTTATTATTATTTCACTATAAAGATCTCTAAGGCTAATAAGTGATAGAAGTTTAATAAACTAAATATTGGAATTGAAACTAAATTTATTTTTCTAATCTTATGTACCCTGAATGAGCCAATTATCAGGACAAATATTTATTATTGCTAAAAATAGTGAAACCATAAAGAAAGGTCATCCATTAATCATCACGCTTAACTTACAGTGAAGTCTATTCCTGGTTTCTTAACTGTGTGTCAATAGCATCTTACAAAAAGATTCAAGCTGAGAACAGATGCAGATTTGTTATCTAATTCACACCTAATGGAATGATGGGAATTAAAATAAATCTATAAACTGCTTTGCTGCTTCCATGACCTACAAGTTGACAGAAGGTATCCTGAAGAAGGCTCATGTTTTAATAACATGATAGATTTATGAAATGCTATATTGTATGAAATCTTGAATTTCACCCTATACTGCTTCAATGAACTATCTAAAAGCAGGACAATGCCATATTTTAAATAATGGGTATCTTACTAAAGATTCTAAGTCAGAGTCAAATTAAATCAAGCTGAGACAGCCTGATGTTCTTCTATATTAACTGAGTTTCTAATGATTACTGTGTTTGCATTAAAAAACTGTCTTGACATATAAAAAGATCATAGTCACCATTCTGTGAGGCTCACCCTTGTGAGTAAAATACAGCTAATAAGACAGGATATAGAATTGGGATTTGGACCAGAATTATGGGTAAGAGGAATTCTCATGATATAATTTTATTCATTCACTTATTTAAAACTATTGAGGAGCTGCAATGGGCGAGGCATCTTGTTAGATGTGGGTCTAGTGATGAGCAAGATAAGCATCATCACTCATTCAAGGAGCTTATAATCTAATTGATGGAGTAATACATACTCCATTTCTTGTGAAAATTCCTTGTAAAGTTGAAATAAGGTAATATCCGTAAAGTATGTATGACATGCTGTAGCTAAATAAACATTAGTTTTTGTTCCGCTTTGTTATCTTCATATAGAGGGTACCTCACTGTATTCAGTTGTCAAAAAGACTTTGTACTCAAGTGATATTGATTACCAATTGAATGTGGGTCATGAACAGTCTGAGCGATGCAGGGAAGAGGTCACAACACAAATGTACTCTGTGACTTGTGAGCAAATAAGAGTGAGAGGCATGTATCCACAGCAGAAAAGCAGCCATTGCAAAGGTAGACATTTCAGATACACCACAGAATGATTCTGAGGGAATAAAAGAGAGTGGTTAAGAATTTCTCCTGATGCAGTCAACTGAATATAAATGATATAGATCTTCTTTCTAATATCAAAGTGATGTCCCTGGGGTTGATAGTTCTGGTGAGAATGAGTGGGGCTAAATTTCAAGTTACTGGGTTACTTAGATTTGCCCTCAGGGTCCTCTATCCTTTCAGAGAAGACATACTTCAAGGAGAAATGGAAACCGAGGAATTCTGATCAGCGAATGAAGAGTCTTTAAACTGGAGGCAGTGTTTGTGCAGGACAGGGTGACTAGACTAGTAAACCGACTAGAGATGTTCTGGATTCAAAAGGAGAAAAATACTTAAGGAGCAGTAGACAAGTGACTGTTACCCTAGACTTATTCTAGCGGTAACTACCGAAGATTTCAAGTTCTGTTACACTAACTTTGGCCCTGCTTGCTTCTGTGGCTTTGTATTCTTTGTATACTTTGTATACTTCACCACTTGGGAGTTCCAGACCCAGTCCGTCTTTCTGAACAGGCCTTGCTCTTACACAGCAAAAAGAACCAATTTGCCAAACACTGTTAATATCTTCTTGCTTTCGTTTGTTTATTTAACAACACTGGATTTGTTGAGTATTTACCAGACACTCATACCAGACACTCTTCAGACGCAGATAAGGCATCAGTGGGAAAACCAAAAAAAAAGACAAAAATCCCCATCCGTGTAGAGATTACATTATAATGTGTGTGTAGGAGTTTGGGGTAGATAGGAACACATAAATATAATGATTAAAATAAACAGTATTTAAGAAGCTGGTAAGTACTATGGAAAAAATACGTCTGGGTAAGGTGATCAGGAATGCTGGGGGATGGGATGGTGGCATTGAGGTGGTATTTGAGCCAGATTTGAAGGAGTACAAGGAGCTAGCCTCAAGGATATCTGAAAGGAGCAAGTGGAGAGGCCCAAAGCAGCTGTGTGCCAGGTGTGTGAAAGATAATCAAGGAGGTGAGTTTGGCTGGAGCAGGGGGAGGGGGAGACACTAAAAAGGAAGCAGGTCAGAGAGGGACTGAGTTCAGATTTTGTATGGTTTTGTGAGCCATGATAAGACTGCAGTTTCCGCTTTTGCCTTAACTATGGATGATGACTTTGGTCCTCTGCAACCATTGGTCAAACTTCTTTCAACACTTAGTGAGGGCCAATTCATAGTTTTTAACTTCCTAAGAAGATGGAAAGAACTGTGGGAGAGAAAGAGGGTTTGTGGCCCCCCAAGCTGATGATTGGCTTGAAGAGTACCAAGGTTGATTGTTGGCGTTTGATTATTGGTTTGTGATTGGATGTACCATCTGAAGGTGTGAAAGTACCCCCTCTTGCTGCAGGTATAAACCTTTGGCACCAGAGGATGGTCAGTGATGTAGATACTCCCAAACCAGGATCTCCCAGGGGGCCGTCAATCAGGATACCCTACCTCCACAGTGCCTGAGGATGTCAGTCACTTTTTAGCTATTTAAACATGTCAAAGAGCCATTTCTTACTCAAGGGCTATTTTTGAATTGTTTGATTTTGTATAGTTTTAATTTTCGTGGTTGGTTGTCAAAATTTTCATCCATATTTTAGAATACTATCTTTTGGTCTATTGTGTTTAAAAATCATAACTACATTTTAATGTTTTGCTTTATGGAAAGCACCATTATAGGAAAAGAAGATCTGAGGATTTTATCTTTAATCGTAGAAATGTGGGACCCTTCCTTCTCTACCTCTTAACTCTGTTGGAGTTTTTCAATGATATCAGAATATATTTCTCATTCCAACTTTAGATGAAAAAAGGCATTTTCAAGAAGTCACCCCTTTAGGGAGTGTTGCAGTTTCACTAAAACTAAATAAAGCAGAACAAATAGCTGGACACTTGAAGGAACTTGCAAACATATCTATTTCTTCATTTTTCTATTAACACATGTTACTTAGAAGCCTATAGATATTTTGATATTTATATGAAGATGGCATGTATTTCATAAACAACATTCAGGTACTGTAACTTACTCTAACACTGAATTCGGAAGACACCAAATCTAGCGAGATAAATATACATGAATTAGTCCTAGCCACGAGATTCAGATTCTTCCTAAGGATGTTAGGTAATTCAGAAGATGAAGTGATGTGTATGTGTCTTTGGTGAGTTACAGTACACTGAGGTGACATGTTATCAACCTATATGAGTACAAATCAGGGCCAAGGAATCAGTTGCAACTCAGAGAGGCTGGGGCATCTGACACTGAGCAAAATAAAAATTGTGGCCTTTGAAAGGGGGATGAGGCCAGAAGAGAAGGCATTTGCAAAGCAGGGGAACATTTAAAAATATTTTACAAACAAAAATTTTTCCTACCATTTATTGTCTTCCCCATCTCAGCCTCCACTTATCCTGCCAATGCTAGAGGTTTGTTCACTGCCTGATGGTCAGTTGTGTTGTATTTTTTCACGTCTGGGAAGTATGACTGTCTTCATGATAAAAACAAGTCCCATTCTTCTGAATCCAGGGCCACAGTTAGACAGAAAGGAAATCTCTCCTTTAAGCTTCACCACCAGGGGGTAGTCTGAATCTGAGAGTAAGTGAATAGACCAAACGGATGTGGTTTCGGGAACTTGGCTGGTTTTTCTGGTCCATTTTTGGTTTTCACACTCTGGGAGTCCAGTTTTTGGAATGCCTTCTACTTTGGGAATAAAGGAACTTTTCAAAGCAGTTTTGCCTAATCACATTTTGAATGGGTTCTTGGGTCCTTTATTAACAAATGACTTCTTACCCTCTGCAGACCCATCAAGGCTTTTGGTCTATCCCAGACTATGTTCTAATTCCAGAACCTCAACCCTATTCCATTCAGAGTATAACCCTGAACCTAACAGGATGAATTTTTTGAGGTCATGCTGGCTTTGAAAACTTCAAAGCCTACCTACCACTCAGAATGCCAGAGAAAGTAATTAGCATTCTGAGTGGTAACCGTCCCATCATTCATTTCACCTCCTAAGGACTTTTGAAGTGTGAGTAGACTGGGAAGCCAAATGTAACTCCATAATTTGAATTATAATATGACTTTCAGTGTATCTGATTCATTCATATGAAGTCAGTTTCATCTTCTTATTTATTTCTTTTTTCTATTTTTTAATTGTAAAAAATGGAAAGAAAATGCTCAAAAGGTACTAGAAACTACAAATAAAAAGAAGTACGTATTTTTACTTCACAATTTAGTTCCCTTTGCTAGAGGTAACTATTATAGGTTTTTGTTTATCCTTCCAGGAAAAGAAAAAAAAGTGTGTGTACAAAAGCATAAATTCTACCCCCCACACACACACCACCACTTTGAAACAAAGTAGGACCATCTTGTATACATACATCTCTGCTGTGCCTTTTTCAGATTTTTAAATCTGGTATTGTTTTAGAAGTTATCCTTGAGAAAACGTCTTTACTCTGATGTGTAAGCATGAATCTAGAACTCCTTGGTCAATTTTTAATTTTTTGAAGGATATTACCAAATTGTCTGCCAAGAAGGATGCCCCAATTTTTAGTCTTATTAACACATCATGAGAGTGCCTGGTTCTCCATACCGTGGACAACACAGCACTTTCAAAACCTTGATTTTTGACCTATATTATATTAGATGAAAAGTCATATCTGACTGTTTGAATTAGCATTTCATTGCTTATGAGTCAACCTGAGTATCTTCTGACCTACTAGTAAGCCCAATTTTCATTTGGATTGTCGTGCTACCATCCAGTGTTTTTGAGAATAAGTACAACACGTAACCTTTGAGATCAGGAATCATATTGTCATTGGTGTTGCCAGTGTCGTCTAGTAGTTGTGTGTAAATATAATATTTTATTATGAAACTCTGTTGAGGCAAAGGTACTTTTGTTATTGCAGTATGAGAGACACCTTGTACTTCCTGTCTATCAGGCACTTTATTAATCCTACAATACAACACAACCTATGCTCTGCAAAATATTTGCACTTTTCCTTTGAAGTGAATTTTACTCTTTAAGTCAAAATATTCCTCACAGTATATATATCATTCACTGCTACAAATGGCCAGATTTATTGTTGCCAACTTATAGTTGGCAGTCTTTTGCAGCATTATTTTAGTCTTGGGAAAAAAGCAAATTGGTCATATTTAACATTTAGATATTTCTTTTTGGTAAGCAAACATTTTCATTTAGTGTATTCTCCGGCAGTGTTTTTTATTTGAACTGGTTGGCTTGTAAACACTTAATACACATTAATTGTAGAATCCAGAAGGCTGGCATTCTTTTACTTTGATAGAAGCTGCTTTGCATAGGTTGTGTTTATTAGCTATTCTCATGACACACATCATCTGTGACTAATGTCAAAATGCTAGTTGATAGTTCATAAGGAACAGACAAAAAGGTATGACTCTACTTAGGGTCGGTGTATATTAAAAGAAATACAATCTCCAAGAGAAACAAAAGTAAAGAAGTAAAGACGTTCTTAGCAATACTGTGACCAAGTATTTTCTTAAATGGTTTTCCTAGGAAATGAGGAATAATAGCCTCAGGGCAGGAGAAATTTTATGGGATTAAAATGAAATTGGTGCCATAATCTCAATATCTAAAGAATTTTACAAGTACTGGGGGCTATAATACAAAGATTTTGGTGAGAATTGGAACATTATTGGCCATGGTTTTAAAGCATATATTAACAGTATATTCTCTTGAGGGAGCCTAAAGTTCTCTCACTTATTTCCCCACCCCTCCACCTGTGATAAGCAGACTTTAAGGTGGACCCCATGATATCCATCTGCTGGTGTTCACACCCTGTATAATCCCCTCCCCTAAGTGCATATGGAATTGGTGAGTTGCTTCTAAACAATAGAGGATGGCAATGTTAATGGTATGTTGCTTCCATGATTACAATATAGTATATAGGACTTTGTCTTCCTAACAGACTTGCTCCAGGTATTCCCTTGCTGGCTCTGAAGTGAGCTGTCACACTATAGGCTGTATATGTCAGGAGGTGAGGCCCACATGGTAAGGAGCTGAGGGCAGCCTGCAGAAGCTAAGGGACTCAGATCTACAGCTACAAGGAACTGAATTCTACTAACAACTATGTCTTAACTTGGATAGGACCTTAAGGCTCAGAGGAGACCAAAACTCTGGTTGATACCTTAATTTCAGCTTTATGAGACCCCAAGCAGACAGTCCAGAGAAGCTGTGCCCAGACTCCTGACCTATGGAAACTATAGAAGTCAAATGTGTGTTATCTTTTTAAAAAAAAAATTTAATGTTTTATTTATTTCTGAGAGAGAGAGAGAGAGAGAGAGAGAGAAACAGCATGAGCAGGTGAGAGTCAGAGAGAGAGGGAGATGCAGAATCTGAAACAGGCACCAGGCTCTGAGCTGGCTGTCAGCACAGAGCCTGACATGGGGCTAGAACCCATGAACCGTGAGTTCATGACCTGAGCCGACGTCGGAAGCTTAACCTACTGAGCCACCCAGGTGCCCTAAATGTGTGTTATCTTAAGCTGTTAAATTTGTGGTAATTTGTTATACAGAATAGAATATAACATACCACTAGATGAAAATACAACCTGTGGCATACTGTATTTTTGTTCAAAGTATTCACTGCCTTTTTCTGGGGGCAAATTTTACTTCCCTGCTCCATTGGTATCATGTTATATGGGATGCCCATCCCAGCAGGATTATACTTTCTTGTCCTTTGAACTCAGAAGTGATCATCTGATTTTCTTTGGCTCAGAGAATGTGGATAGCAGCAGACACTTTAAGAGCCAGCTTGAGGTTGTCCATCTTTCTCTTTTCTTTCTTTACTTAACTATGATCTATATTGGACATATAGTGGCAACAAAACGTAAACATTTCTTTTTATAAGCCACTGAGATTTTATGTTTCTACAACATAATAGAATCTTTCTTTCTGAGGAGGAAAAATTCTGTCAGACACAATTGGGTCAAGTTGTTGTGCAGAGTTTTAGAAATTTTGTCTTTCATTGGCAGACTCTGCCTAGATACCTTCCTTCCCTCATTGTATTATCCTCCTTTGGTGACTGACTTGCATATAATTCTGCTTCTGTATCTTCCAGAAACTGTCTGGTACAGTAGGGCAGTCTAGAAATGGGTATTCTTGGGCCTTTCATCTTGGAAATCTTCTTGAGATTAGGACAGAGTTTAAGGGGAAGGAAAAATGAAGTGTACTATTCAGGCTGTTAGGAAAAGGCTTTCCCTGGGCTGATTTTTGCATCCTCATTCTCATCTTTGTGGATGAAAGTTATCAAAGATCAAGGTCAGTATGGGGTTTGTTCTGGGGAAAAGGATCAGAAAGGACATTTCATCTGCCTTTTGCTGAGAAAAGAGATTCTCAAGATCATAAGTGATACAGCCCAGTTCACCAAGGCAGGAAACACAGTCCTAATTAGTAATAAAGAGTGTTTCTCTTTCAAGACTGTCCACAATGCTTTTACTTCTCAAGAATCAGCCATATTAAGGGATGCTTTAGTGGCTCAGTCAGTTAAGCATCCGACTTTGGCTCAGGGCATGATCTCATGGTTCGTGGATTTGAGCCCCACATCAAGCTCTGTGCTCACAGCTCAGAGCCTGGTGTCCGCTTCAGATTTTGTGTCTCTCCCTCTCTCTGCCTCTTCTCCACTCCTGCTCTCTGTCTCTCTCTCTCTCTCTCTCTCAAAAATAAATAAACATTAAAAATTATTAACATAAAAAAGAACCAGCCATGTTAAGGGGCTGGTCAAGGATTTAGCAATTTTTAAAAAATATTCCTAGAATCTATCTCATTGGAGACCCAGTAAACATTGCTGATAGCACTTAAATATTTAAGGACAGGATAATAGAGGAAGTCAAGAGAATATGTTTCACTCAAATGCTGCCTCAAGTTGATCTTTTAATGAAAGACATGAAATTTCCAGAATTTGTGTTTCTCTCTTGCCACAGAATAGAGACTATTTCTAAAATTGTTTTGGAAGTATTGTACTGTGAAACAGGGTACATAGAAACCTGTGCATTCATTTCTACATGATAGTTAACCGACTTCTATTGACTTGGGATTACCCTGGAG
Source organism: Crocuta crocuta (assembly GCF_008692635.1). Classification (NCBI taxonomy): domain Eukaryota; kingdom Metazoa; phylum Chordata; class Mammalia; order Carnivora; family Hyaenidae; genus Crocuta; species Crocuta crocuta. Next base: position 2,733,129 of record NW_027530545.1, on the reverse strand, counting down.
TCAGACTACCTGGCTTTGAATTCTTACTCTGCCATTCAATTTGCTCTGTGACTTTAGATAAGATTCTTTAACACTCTGTGACCCAATTTCCTCATCTGTAAAAGATACTCTCTCCTTTGATTGTTATGAGAATTAACTAGCAAATGTAAAGCGCCAGCTTAATCACCCTAACCTACTCTTGGTCTTACCAAACATGCTTCTCAGTGGAAAAACTTCTGATCTTATAATTTAAGACGAGGCCTCATATTTTATATCCAAAGTAGCATTTCATTCATTTTCAGCTCTTCTTTTCCTGTGTATCCAGATTGGCTACATCACACATGTATTAGAAGACCTGTAAAAATCACAGCTTTCTTTAAGCCTCTTTCTTGGTATAGTCCCCCTACCAGCTGTTTGCTCTCTAGCAACAAAGTTGGAACTACAGTTTAAAAAATCCAGTTATGCTAATGATGGGGGAAGAAGATTTTTGTTTTAGATACCGTCACTTGCTTTTTTTGTTCTAGTTCATGAAGTAAGCTGACTTTCATTAGTTGGCTATCAACTAAATGCAAGTGTTCTGACATACACCATTCCCATTCATCATTAACAGCTCTACCTAGCTGCATGGCATAATACTATTTCCTTCTAGGGCAACAGATTTGACCTCTGGACAGGATAGAATTGATAATTAGTTGGTGGAGTCTGAGGAAAGCTGGCCATTAGAAGAAGGCAAATAAACTAAATTAGAGCCTGAAGTAGAGTGTCAGAATCAGGCTAGATCCAAATGAGATTAAAGTTTGAGAAGTTTCTGATCATGGTGGCAGGTTTGGACCAACAGAAGGCTTTAGGATGGCCATGATTCATGTTGTTCAGCATCTGGAATATAAGGATGGAAGGTGTGATTGGAAAAAGATGAAGGATCTGGAAGCGTGGCCCAGCCATAGAGAAAAAAATCTCTGTAGAAATTAGGAAAAAGGGTTGGGACTGTAATTGTCCAGGGTAGAGGGCTCAGCCAAAGATAGGCTCTGGAGTCATGAATGTGTAGTAGGGGTAGATAGAGAAGGCTGTAGCTCACTGATCACTTTGGAACCAAGGACATTGTTCCCTCAGGGATGTTTACATATGTTAGAGAGAGGCTCAGAGAGAACCACTTGGCCCCATGGCACTGGACCAGGGGGTCTGGCTATGGCTGAAATCCCAAGAGGAAGACACTATTACTGGCAGCTTGGGTGAACCTGAGAGAGCTACAGTTTAAATCTTAAGGCATTATTTTCTTTGCTTTCTCAATGTATAACCTATTTTATTTTTAAAGGGGTCAAAAACACAACCTCTACTATTGTTAGCATCCAGCTGTTTGCTGACGTGTGAAAATAGAAATTTGGAAGGAGTTGGTCCTTGACCTCATCAGCATGTGTAGTTTCACCTTTTTGTATTTAGAAAAGGATTTATGTAAATGCCCTTATCCAAAATTAGACCTGAATATCATGTTTGTTTCTAATTAATTTTAATGTTTATTTAAATAAAGCCAATTTAATGCATTTCTAAGGGTAATTAACTGTTACCTAATTTATAAAATCTTACCAAATTTACTTTGGAGATCTAATGATAATTGTAGTTAAAACTTTGAATCTTAAGAGTGTGTTTTATTAGAAGACTACATCATTATAATAAGGCTAAACTGGGATCTTCTGAGTAAAAACAAGTGATAGAATAAGTGGAATGTATTTAAATTTTCACGTTTAAAAAAATTTTTTTTTAATGTTTTATTTATTTCTGGGAGAGAGAGAGAGACAGCGTGAGCAGGGGAGGGTCAGAGAGAGAGGGAGTCACAGACCCAAACAGGCTCCAGGCTCTGAGCTGGCAGTCAGCACAGAGCCCGACGCGGGGCTCGAACCCACAAACCGCGAGATCATGACCTAAGAGAAAATCGGACGCTTAAGCGACTAAGCCACCCAGGCGCCCCTTTTCACATTTTTTATACATGTATTTGTATGATAAAATAATGTTTTAAGAAGATACTTTTATGCTAATTATATTTTTAAATAGAAAAATTTTGTCAAAAGAAAATCATACCTTGTTGGGATTTAAGGGATTTTATTGTTTATTAGGGGACTGAGGAAGATTCAACTCTGATTTGAGAGATTTTCTTTGAACCTTTGGTCATAAAAAGACATATATGGATGGCTATTCAAACACATGTTATAGCCAAACTATGGAACAGATGATTTTTGACAATAGATAGCAAAATGTATAATGAACTTAAACAGCTGGCTAAGAACCAAAGTGTCATGCAGGGGAAAAAAGATCTCCATTATAAGCCAAATAACACTGCTAATAGCCAAATGCTGCATTAGTTGGCTAAACATAGATTTGCTGACTTTCAAATATATGTTGGTCATTGCCAACTGAAACAACTGAAGTCAACATTATCATCTAACAAATGTTACCTCATTTGAAATTCAGACTATAGCTCATAACATTTGGTGACAGATTGATTTTAAGTCAATGGGGAAATTGTTTTTGAAATATGTTGATGTGTTTTTCTCTTTTGCATTTCCATGTACATGATCTTCTAACTAGTTAGTCTGATTCATCCATTTACCTAATATAGCAATCTTTTAGCTTTAGACTAATAAGGTTTTGAGTAGAAAAAATAATTATGAAGGGTTGAATTTGTCAAGAAATAAAATCATTTTAGGGCTGCCTGGCTGGCTCAGTCAGTGGGGCATGTGACTCTTAATCTCCAGGTAGTGGGTTCAAGCCCCATGCTGGGTGTAAAGATCACTTTAAAAAAATCTTGAAAAAATGTAAAATGATTTTTAAAAGTCTTTAGTATTTTTACTGTGAGCTTTGTTTGCCTATTCAATAACTAGTACATTTCCTTTCTTTTTTTTTTTTTCTAACAGTCTCATGATTTGGTTTAGTTACTCCATTGGGCCATGAGTCTTAAGAAAAATATATGTCTGTACCAGCCCAGGGCTAAATCATAACTGGTCTGAACCAATTTGAACAGTCTGAACTGTTCTTTGCTCTGCCAAAGATTAGTTTAGGCATCAGCATGTGATACAATTCTGAAAAATGAGATGCTGAGGATAACTCTGATCAAGGTTTTCTTTGCTATAAAAAGTCACAGGAAATGTTGTTTTAGCATCTAATTGAAGGCATGAATTGAGCAAATGGTTATATCATTTGATTATTAGTGAGAATGAGTTTAAAAAGGCTTGTGATAAATAAAATAATTATGGAAGAAGCACTGTGTGTTAAATATAGGGACATCTTGGATGGTGGCAGCTTTCATGTGGCTGTCAACTGGTTAAGGATGGCAGGGGACTTGTCTTTGATGATGCAGTTGAGCACTGAATTAATAAACCTGGAATGAACCTACCTTGGGAATAATCACATTGGATAATGCCATTTCTTTACTGTCTAAGCCAAATTGAGTTGGCATTGTCTACTAATTATAGCTGAGGGCATTGTAACTGGTAATTGTTCATTAACATATCAAGAGCCACACCTGACCATCCAGAGCATAGTGTTTCTTCCATAATATAAAGAAGATAGCTCTCCCATCATTAAGAAAGAGACACAGAAATAGTTCACACAGGAATAATCAGGGTATAACATGAAGGGAGTTCATTTGAGAAAGGAGAAACATACCATTCCAATACAAGGAATTAGTGGAATAGAGGCAAAGATGAGATATGTACTACTGACTGACTGAAGTACTGGACAGATGGAGGCATAATATATAGGAACTGTAAATCAGAGCATCTTTTGCACAATTTATATTTGATATTCTAGGCTAAGATCATATTGTCAAAGAGGGAGAGTGCATCAGTTCTAGAGAGGTAGTGCTGGCAGAGGGAGGATCTCAGTGTGGCTCGTCTGAGCCACTTTGTTTTTCATGTAGTAGAGACAGGAAACCCAAACCCTAGGATTTCTTTGAAGTATGGAGAAAGAAAGCCAGGAGTTTGGTTGGAAGCTTACCAGAGAAGATAGTGGCTGTAAGGACAAATAGGTAGTGACTGCAGTGTCCAGGGACTTTATGACAGATTATCTAGGATTCATGGTTGGGCTGAAGGGGGGGTTGCAATACTATTGAGAGCCGAGATGGGTTCAGGACAGTAGAGAGGACCATCAGGCCCTGACCACGCTAAAGGAGACCAGGTCATGATTTAGTTCTTTAGTGTAGATACCAGAAATGGATGCTAGCAGGGTCACTAGTGATGAGACCGATAAGGAGGTATGAGTTGATTAAGAGCAAAAGAAGCTGCACAGGGCAGTTAGTGTAAATATGAGACTCAATTCCTATGCCAACAAAGGATTCAGTAAGCCGTGATCAGGTGACACCTTGGGAAGATCAGGGAGAAGATGAGGGGATCTAAAAGGCTGAAAGAGACTGAGCACTCTTAAGAGAGAATCTAAACCCAACATTGTGTTTTCTTTGTGCTTCACTGACCCAGTTACAGGCAGTCCTTGGTTTGAATTTTGGCCCCATTGCTTACTAACTACATGACTAAGGTAGATTATTTAAACATCATGAACTTTAGTTGCCTCCTGTAGAGAATATGAGAATAATAAGTTGTAACCAGGGCTATTGTGAGCATTAAAAGTTACATCTATAAAGTACCAAAACAAACCAGACTGGGAAGATTACTTTGACATGAACCATATGAGCATGCTTTTCTCTTGCAAAGACCAGAGTAGAAGTATATTCTTTACAGATGCAGCACATTGGTGCTTTAACCCAAGGAGGAGACTGGTTATTTGGGGGTGATCTGTGAGTTAAAGATCAGAGCAATGGTCACCCCTGGGATTCTCCATCCTGGTTGAGCCTAGAAGTGAGAGTGACTTGATATCAGCTATATTTGTCTGGTTCTGCTGAAATCAAGTTATGATTGGTACAGGACCAGGGAAGAAGATAGAGTCTTAAGGTGAAGAGATCAATTTGGTCCAGCTTTGGTGGGTTGGAGTAGTCAAGGGATATGAGATGAGAGGAAACCTCAAAGGTAGTCTCATCCCTCATATGTCTTTCACCCCTCCATCATGAAGAAAATGTCCTTCAACTTTCCACATGCTTTAGTTCCCAAAATTCAAGCCCCATCTGTATTCATAATAACTTCTACCTAATACCTCCAAATGTTTGCCAATAGAAAACACCTCAGTGTAGGAGCTGAATGGAGAAGGAAACAGTGTCCATAGGCAGGCAGCTGAGGTAGTATCGTTGCTTTCACTTTCTAGAGATGAAAATCTGGCCTTGTTGTGAGGGCTTTAAACATTGGAACATCTGGGCCAATTTTCTGTTTTGTAAATTTAGTACAGGATTTTGACTTGATTAGGAAAATAGCTTCATTGGGACAAAGAATTAGCTTGACTGTTGTATTTGTGGTTAAGACTGCTATAACAAAATACCACAGAGTTGCTTAACACTACAAAAAAATTGTCTTAAACTTATAGAAACTAGAAGTCTAAAATCAAGGTGTTAGCAGGGCCACATCCCTCTGAGACTCTGGATAGAGTCTTCCTTGTCTCTTCTCAGTTCCTAGTGGTTGCTTGTAATCCTTGACACTCCTTGGCTTGTAGCTTCATCAGTCTAATCTCTGTGTCCACCACCCATGGCGATATTCACATAGTGCCTATCTCTGTGTCCAAATTTTCCTTTATGAGGATAACAGTCATATTGGATTAGGGCCCATGCCAATAATCTCATTTCAGCTTATTACATTTGTGAATATCCTATCCCCCTCCCCCCCAAAAAAACACATCCCTTTCTGAGATACTGGGGAACTCCTTTTTTGGGGTGACACAGTTGAACCTATTAAAGTTGATTCTCTGGTCCTACAATATTCGTGTTCTTTCCACATACAAAATACATTAATTAAGCCTATCCCAGCATTCCCAAAAGTCTTAATCATTTCAGCATCAACTCTAAGTCCAAAATTTCATTTAAACATAATCAACTAAAAGTTCCAAATCTTATCAACTAAATCATCCAAATCAATTACTGGTGAGACCCAGTTTATGATTTACCTTGGGGAAAGATTCTTCTCCATCAGCGAACTTGTGAAGCCAGACTAGTTATATTCCTGCAAAGTGCAATGTTAAGATCAACACAGGATAGACATTTCTATTTCAAAAGGGAGGAATCAGAAGGAAGATAGTCACAGAGCTGAAGAGAGTCACACAGCAGAAATGCAGAAGGGCAAACTCCATTACATTTTAAAGTTTGAGATTCCCCATGTGCTTGATGCTCTGCCCCCCAGGCACACCCTGATGGCATCCTTAACCCTTGGGTCCTAGGAGGTAGCCATGACCTGTGGAACTCATGAAATAAATATCTCTGTAGAGAAAGAGAAGATATATGTATTTATATATATTTGGAAATATAATATTTCCAATATAAATATATATATATATCTTATATACATATAAGGTACAGATATATAAGATATACCTTTAGGAATTGGCTTACAGTTATGGGGACTGGCATGTCCTAAATCTTCAGGGCTGAATGGCAGTTGAAGATCCAGAGAAAAGTTAATGGTGCAGTACCGAGTCCAAATGCAATCTGGAGGCAGACTTCCTTCCTTTTTTGGAGATCTGTCTTTTCTTTTAATTTTTTTTAATGTTTTATTTATTTTTGAGAGAGAGGGAGACAGTGTGAGCAGGAGAGGGACAGAAAGAGACGGAAACACAGAATCTGAAGACAGGCTACAGGCTCTGAGCTAGCTAGCAGCACAGAGCCTGACCCCAGAAGCTGCGAGATCATGACCTGAGCCAAAGCCGGATGCTTAACTGACTGAGCCATCCAGGCACCCTGAGATCTGTCTTTTCTTTTAAGACCTTCAGTTGATTGGATTAAGCCTATCCATATTAAGGGGGATAACCTGCTTCAGCCAAGTCTACTGACTCAAATCATAATCACAACTAAAGAATACCTTCACAGTACTATTTATTTAGATTTGTATTTGACCAAACCACTGGGCAGCATAGCTTATATCCTAGCCAAGTTGACACATAAAATTAAAACCATCACAGATGCACAAAAATATCCCCTTTCTAATATTTTAACTCTTAATTGGGGTTGAGTCTAGCAAAGAATGTAGGATATAAATTTAGCTATGCTTTCACTTAATTTGAAAGATGTCCTCTACTCATTTACACAGAAGAAAGTACATAGAAGCAAGTAGCAAAATTAGACTCTAAATTTCTCATCTTTTGCCTTTCAGTTTTGTAGTCACATTAAAATAAAGTCTTTGTATGTATGTGTGGGTGTAGGAGGGTGGGTAAGAAAGGGGCAGACTGAAGGAAGGAGACATGGAGTCAGAGAAGGAGAGAGAGGTTTATGTGGCAACAGATGGTGACTATGCTTATTGTGGTGAGCATTTCATGATGTGTACAGATGTCAAATCAGTATGCTGTACACCTGAAACTAATATGTTAACTATACTACAACTTAAAATTAAAAATAAAATAAAATAAAATAAAATGGTCATAGATTGAAATATAGAAGTTCAAGAAGGAATGAAGAATATTGGGAAGGGTAAATATAAATAACATTGATTGTTTAAAAAATAATTAAATGTCTTTGAGGATTATGAAATAGTAGGGGTAAATGTATAACAATAATAGCACAAAGCACAGAAAAGGGGTAAAAAGTTAACTATTATAAGGTTATTGCATTTTGGGGGAAGCGGTAGATGTAGTAATTAACTCTGCTTGTGACAGATCAAGTGTGTTTACTACAATCTTTAGGAGAACTACAAAAATTAATACAAAATATAACTAGAAAGCAATAGAGGAGATAAAATAGAAAAATTAAAGAAATACTTGATTATCAAGAAAAAAGAAAAAGAGAAATAAAGAAATGAAAGACAACTAGAATAAATTTTTAAAAACAAATGGTAGAGTTACACACTCAAGCACAACTATATAAAAATACTCGAAAGGTAAGTGGACAAAATATTCCAATTAAAGAGAAATAGTTCATATTATATTAAAAAAATACTCAAATCCATGCTGTTTATAAGACATGCAATTTAAGTGGAAGGACACAGATAAAATGAAAGTAAAATTATGGGAAAAAGATAAACCAGGTGATCACAACTGAATAAGAGGTTGGTGGGCAGACGTTAAGGAAAAAGTACTTGTAGAAATAAAGAGAAATGTTTCCTAAAGCTAAAATGGTCAATTATCTAGAGAGACAGAACAATCCTAATTTCATATAAACTTGTTAAAATAGTCCAAAACATATACACAAAAACTGACAGAACTAAAAGAAGAAACAGACACATCCACACCGTAGTTAGGTGTGTTAATAAATCTCTCCAAGAAATGACAAAGTGGACAAAATATCAGCAAAGACCAGGAAAACTAGAGGAAAATAATAATCAACTTGGTCTAAAATACATATTCAGAACATTTCATCTGGGTACCACAGAATATATATTCTTTTCAAGCAAACATATGCTAAAATAGACCTTATACTGAACAGTACAGCAAGTGTCAACAAATTTCAAAGGATTGCAGTCATACAGTATATGACAGATTGCAGTGGATTAATCAAGAGAGCAATGATAGGACAATAATTAGAACACTTATAAATGCTTAAAAATTAAGTATCGCATTTCTAAGTAATCCATGGCAAAGAAATAACAAAACTAAAAAAAAAAACAAACTGAATAATATAAGACCTTTTAAAACCTATGGAATCTACTAAAGTAGGATTTGGAGAGAAATCTATCCCTTTGAAAGTGTAAGTAGGAAAGAAGGAAGATTAGAAATCAGTTATCTAAATTTCCATCTCAAGAAATTTTCAGGAAATGTAATTTCACCTCCTTTTGGGGAATTTAATTCATCTTTTTAAATATTAAAATAATGGGGTTATCAAATTGTCTATTTCCATGGTAACTATAGTGCTTTAAGTACACTATGCAACACTGAAAATTGAAAACACATTAAATAATAATGACATTAAAGTAATTTTAAGAGAAAACCAGGTATAATTCTAAAATGAATAAAAATTCAGCTTTAGTGTAGTAACAGAAAAAGAAAGGAAAAGTAATGTTCAAAATGTAACTCCCTCCATGGGATTTGCAGAGATGATAGACGCTAATCCCCTAACAACTGCTTGAGCAGATATGTCCAGTTTTGTCCAACCTCAGGAACTTTTCCTTCTGGTATGACTGAAAATAATTGTATGTTCTAGCCAAGAATACCTATATGCCTAAAATTAACATTTGAAGTAATGATTTTAAAATAATGAGTCTGGGGGCGCCTGGGTGGCTTAGTCGGTTAAGCGTCCGACTTTCGCTTAGGTCATGATCTCACGGTTCGTGGGTTCGAGCCCCGCGTCGNGATTTATAGCTCATTATCAAGTTCCCATTACCTTACTCTTTTTTTGGCTTTACTTTTTAGTGCTTTAGCCTTGTTTTTCTTGCTAGATCAATAATATTAAAGCGAGACCATGGTAATTGCAGATTTTACCTTCCTCAGAAAGTTTAGGATGATAAAGTCAATCATTAAGAATTTTATTTGCATACTCTAATCTCATTTAGCAGTACTGCTCTTTGATCTAGGCAAGCTTAGCCTCTCTCTTAGGCATAGACCAGGCTTTTGAGAGTCTTTATCAATATTTTCTAAGCCCCTTTTCAAAGCCTGGTACTAAACAGGGCTGCCAGTGCCTTCCAGATGAAGCACCTCAGTAATGTTTGTAAGTCCTGGTCCTTATTTTTCCCCCTTGGGACTCTCTCAAACCCTCTATGCTATAAGAGTAGGTTAACTAGAGGCCCAGAAATATTCTGGAATTTGGTCCAGTGGGGTCATTCTTTGGTCCTATGGCCTGGAACTCTTCCATGAAGAGCAGCCCGGCAAGCAGATTACTCCTTCTACTAGTGTGGCATTTCTTTAGTGGGGATACATGATGTTGGGTCACAAGAATGGAGATATATACTGACTGGGTGACTCTCACATCCAAGACAAGAAGGGTTTATGGCTTTTGGATACTAGTGTTCAACCACTCTTGTTAGCCTGAGGCACTTGTGTGAATCTGTGCATTAGGTATGGCTCTTCCTTGTTCTGACCACTGCACTGCCTCTGATCAACATTACCCAAGGAATGGGGCCACCTTGAGAACTTTGAGATTTCTTTCGGCTCTGACTAATGTGTCATCAAGCACATCTGGGCTGGTCTTTAGCCATGCTGAAGTGCAGACATTCTTTGAGGAAAATGAGGCTTCTTTTGTTCTGTCTTCAAGCCTCTTGTCTATCCTGCCCACTAGAGGTGGTATTTGGAAGGCAGGGGTGTAGTGTGTTCTACACTGAAAGTGATCACTTTTTAGGAATAACATGATTACACTCTATAACTCAAGAGAGGAGATGGTTGGAAGGTATGTTCCCTTATGTTTATGCTGTAAAATTGAGAACAGTAAATTTATTATTATCAGAAAATTATCATTCACATTTTTCTGCATACGGTGAGTTAAACTTGCATTTATGGTTATCATCAGGGAAGCACAGTAACAACCTTTGAGAGAGTCATTGAATGCCGGTATTCATGGGAAGCACGAGGGGTAATGCAGTGCCATGAGTAATGCTGTAACCACCATTGATTTAGTACTTATTTACTAAGAGGCAACAGGATCTATGTTGTTTCCATACAAACATATTCTGAAGAGCCATGATATTGTGGATAATACCAGCATTATTACTTTGTTCCCATAGTGGGAGATATAAAATTATACAGGAATGACTTATTTAACAATAAAGGACATGATGAGGGGTGCCTGGGTGGCTCAGTCCATTAAACGTCTGACTATTGGCTCAGGTCACAATCTCATGGTTTGTTAGTTCAAGCCCTACATCATTAGCATGCTGTCAGTGTGGAGCCTGCTTAGGGTTCTCTCTCCCTCTCTCTCTCTCTGCCCCTCCCCTGTTTTCTCTCTGTCTCTTTCTCTCAAAATTAAATAAATAAATTTTAAAAAAATTGTAAAGAAAGGAACATGATGAGATGGTTCTTGGACTTAAATAGGAATAGGTGTTGCCTGAACACCATAAAGAATCTTCCCATGCACTGATTTGATAATAAAAAATATTAACTACCTTTTAACTCATATTTTTAAATCTTTATTGATAAACAACCATACCTCACATGGACCTAGTAATTTCATAATGCACTTTATTTTTATTTTTTTAATAGTTTATTGTCAAGTTGGTTTCCATATAACACCCAGTGCTCATCATAATGCACTTTAAATAAAACTATTTATATAAACAGAGGGTCTCACACATCCTAGGGGGTAACCCTGGATGAGAGAAACAAAGAGCATTTTAGAGTTGATAACTAATGTTTTGGCCTCTGGGCTACATCTGTGATATAAGTTCTGGGAATAAACTGAACCAGTAAGGGCATACCTAAGCCAAGCTTATACTGCCATGTTGCCAGAGTGGAGGTCAAGAATTGTCACTGAGGAAAGCAAGAGCATAACCAGGAAGATAGTAGTTTGTTTCAAAGACTTAATAAGGGGTAGGGCTGGAAACGTAAGAACTAGTGATGAAGTTGATGGTCAGGAGAGTGGGAAGCAGGCTGGGTGCTGTGATGGGCAGTTATTTGCATAGTTCAGAATAGACCAGTAAAAGCTATAGACTCTATGAAAACTCTTTTTCTTAGGATCTGGCCAATAGACAGAGCAGAAGTGGTACCTTAAGGAACCATTATCAACTCAACATGGAAATTAAGACTGGGTGCTCCCTGAAAGCAGAAACTGATTTTCATTTATCACTGGAATCACAGGCTATTTCTCCTTGCCTAAGATATAGCAGAAGCTCAGGAGATGCTTGTTGGATGAATGAATTAAAACACTCAGTAGAAAGAATAAGGTTTTATCATTTTGAGGACTAGAAAAATGGAGAAACCAGATCTACCAAATATTTCCATGAGGATATTTCCTTCTACTTAAATTGGGGGCAGGGGGAGAAGTGAGTTGATGTAGTCAAATTGGAATTTGGGATCATAAAAGAGATCAGTAAAAGTGGCACCATACTGGGGGGAAATTAGGGGTTTCTTTCTCCCAAGAGCACCCATTTCCATGCACACAAAAAGCAAAATTGAATCCAGAGGTTTACTCAGAGGCGACATAGTCTCTTACTGTCAATTGGACATAATTTTTATTGTGGCTCAAGACATAAGAGTTAACTACAACTTTTCTATTATCTTCCTTATGTTCATCCCAGAAAGTGAACAGATCTAATTCCATTAGTAATTCCCTTGTTTTCCTAATTCTGTTGATAAGACAGAATAGTACAACTTCATCTGGTCCTACAGCTGCTTGTCCCCATCTGTGTGTCCCTGAAGTGGGAATAATCTTGCTTTCTGTGGTGCTTTCTATGATTGGCTCTGTAGATGTGGCATAGGAGACTTCACTTTGGATTGTGCTGCTTGGTGGGTCTGTTGTAATTTTGAGTTGGATTAAGTACTTATTTTCTATAGAATGGAGGTAAAAAGAGTGGCTGTTTATGTATGTTGACGATGTGTCTAGAAGAAAGAACCTATGGAGAAAGGAGAGTGAAAAAGTAAACTCAGTTGCCTTTTAATTCTCTCTCCCCTGATACACCTGTTTATTTACTAGTGGTAATTATGGGTTGGTATTACATTGGTCATGCCTTTACATTGACTTATGTCACCAGCTATATAGTGGATGATTCTATGTAATGATTTCTTTGAGGGCACATGTTTTTCCCAAAGGTACTTTAAGACAGCATATAGAGAACACGCCAACCTCTGTAGCCTTTTATCTGACACCAATTCTTTTTTAGTCAATCTATAATATTCAACTTATTTCAAAACACAACAAATGAGACCATTTTCTAACCTATACTGTGAACTGTAAGCCATTCTTTGAATATGATTTCACACAACAGTGTACTTCCATGCAAGGTGGGTACTGGTCACCATATTGTTCTTGCCCTGGTAAGGCTGCTGTGAAGTCACACATTCACTGAACACTGTCTTTTGGGATGTAGTTATTAGCTTCCCCAAGACGCAAGTAGCTGAAGCTCCACACCTAAGTCTCTGTTTTCTTCGCATCACTCAAAACAGACAAGTCATTAATATTGGGGTGACATGGGGGTGCCCATTCTTCTACTCACTTTCTTTATGAGGATCCAGGCTAGGCCTTCCATCCAATGCACCATTTCCTTTGCTGTCTTCATGCAGCATCCTCCTTCTGCAGCATCACCCCTGACAGCTCTCTAGGCTTAATGTAAATAGGCAGGTATGCCCTGGAATTTACAATAATTTATAAACACTACAGAGAATAAAATGTTCAAATCACTAATCAGGGAAATGCAAATCAAGATTATTTTACACCTGTTAGAATGGCTATTATAAAAAACAAAAGATAAATGTTGGTGAGGATGTGGGGAAAAGGAAACCCTTGTACACCCTTGCAGAAATATAAACTGGTTCAGCCACTATGAAAAACAGTATGGAGGTTTCTCAAAAAAAAAAAAAAAAAAAAAAAAAGAACTGCCATAAGATCCAGTAATATATACAAAGGAATTGAAATCAGGATCTTGAAGATATATCTGCACCCCCATGTCCATTGCAGTAGAATCCTCAGTAGCTAAAATATGGAAATAACCTATGTGTCCATTGATGAATGGATTAAAATAGTGTATGTAAATACATACAGTGGAATATTATTCAGTCTTAAAAACAGAAGAAATCTCTGACATTTGCAGCAACATGCATGAACATAGGCCATCATGCTAAGTGAAACAAGCCAGACACAGAAGGACAAATACTACATGATACCACTTATATGAAGAATCTAAAATAGTTAAACTCATAGAAGCAGAAAATAGAATGATGGTAACCAGGGGAAGGAGGGAATGGGGAGGTGTTGGTCAAAGGGTACCAAGTTTGTTGTGCAAGATGAATGAGTCCTAGAGATGTACTATACAGCATAGTGCCTACCTAATACTGTTCTGTGTGCTTTAAATTTTGCTAAGAGAGTGGATTTTATGTTAAGTGTTCTCATCACACACAAAAATAGAACAAGAAGAAACATTTGGAGGTGACGGATATGCTTATGGCATAGATTGTGGTGATGGTTTGAAGGATATATACTTATCTCCAAACTCAACAAGTTATATACATTAAGTACGTATGGCTTTTTGTATGTCTATCATAGTTCAGATATATGGGAAGCAGTAGAGAATAGCACAATGTTCATGCAGGCTATTTGGGGTATAATTCTTAAATCCTAATATTGACACACATAAAATCTATGGCATAACTGGAAGAATCCAGCCCCAATCCTTGCTCAACTTCTAGTTAGTACCCCAACTGGACTCAAGTCTTTACCTTTGGTGTTAAGAATGAAGGCAAGTGGGTTATGCGGTTTGTCAGACAGTATGCAGTAATTTGTAACTTAGTGTTTATTAAATGCTTTCTCATAGCATTGCTTAAAGAAAAAAGGCTGTTTTCACCCTCACCTTGAATGTGAATTATGATCTTCAAAGAGTGTGCTAGATTTTTCTAACCAGAATCGGTGCAAGTATTAAGACTTTGATTCCATTTAAAAAATATACATTCTAGTTTTTATTTTCTAACAGTTCATTCAAAATTTAAAAATACATACATATTAAGAGTTCTCTTTAATAATTCACTATAACAAAATTCTAAGGCATACTCTACTTTGTCTACTTGTTTTTATCTCACAATCAATAATTATATTTGATATGGTTCTCATTTTGTGGGCCAGTATTGATTGCTCGCTTCTCTTACCTCCTAGTTTCTTCAGAGTCTTCCAGAGACTGGCCCAATGTACCTTTTGATGCCTGCTTGGTGTTCATCTTTTGAGTCTGACTCAGAAGTCAGGAAGGATGTTACATGTCTACTTTCAGGAAGGTGAGGTTGTGTGTTCATTCTTAGAACATCTAGGATTCATCATGTAGATTACTCTAGATGGTACTCTGAAGAACCTAAAATAGTCCTTATTGCTCTTATTCCTGTCCAAATGGATTTCTTTCTTCCTGATAGGATAAGGTCCATTGATTTCTTATAATTTCTGTAAACAGAATTTTTAGATAGATTGTCTTTCCCTACCTAACTCCTAATAAATTAAAAGCGATGTAATTTGAGGCAACATCTTGAAAATAGATATAAAAACTTGGCAGGCAATATAGTTAACATTTCTTGAACCTTAGTTATGAACCAAGAACTAGACTAAAGGCATCCCTAGATTAATAATTCATCCTTTACAGCAACTCAGTGTGTATATACTCTTATATGAATTTTACAGATGAGCAAATTGAGGCTTTGAGAAGTGATGTTGCCTATGGGAGACAGATATGGGTGGCCAGACAGGGTTCTAATGCAAGCAATTTGACTCCATAAGCCATACTTCTAATCACTGTGCTAGGTAGTTGCCTTCAACAGTTTCCTGAGACTAATTTTCCTAGTGGGTTTTTTAAGTAAGTACTTAACTCGTGAGAAATCACATGACCCCAGTGGTGTCTCTGATTCTTTCTTTAGTACAGAGAAGATTGGTCAAAGCTGAGGTTTCTGTCTCTTTCAGTTTTATAACTATGCAGTATCCTGAATTAGAATCCCTCAACTTTACATCAGCTCTCCTAGAAAATTTCTGCCACACTCAACATCACTTAGTTTCTGGTTATACTGTGATGTGTGTTTTAGAACCTGTATACCTCTTAGACCCTGGTGAAATACCACATACAGATATATTGCTCTGACCGTTTTCTTTTATTTCCATTGCAAGTATTCTCACAAAACATTTATTGAAAGCTAAGGAAATAAGACCACAATATGTATAGTGTGAGTGTGTGTGAGAGTGAAAAAGTATGAGAAAGTAAAAGATTGTCTCTGAGAATGCAAAAGAGATGGGTATATGAGTTTGTAAGAGAGTGACTCGTGCATGAAAATGTGTGTGAGACTAAAAATATGTGTGTGGCAGAGTGTGAAACTAGAGTGTAAGAGAGAGTGTATACATGAGAAAGTGTCTGTGAGAAAGAGTGCGTAAGAGAAAGTGTGAATACAGCAGAGAATATGGAAGATGTGGGGGTGGGGAGAACACGTGTGGGAAAATGTTTAACAGAATGTGAATGTGAGAAAAAGATTGAGAATATGTGTGAATGTGAGAGTATATAAGTGTGTTTGTGAATGAATCTCTGTGTGAATGTATGGATGTTTCACTAATGGGGCACAAGGACTTTCCTGGGTGCTAGAGACCAGCCCCATGCCCTAAATACAGGCCCAGACACCCCACATATGATTCATCATTCTAAACTGTGTCACATGGTCACCACTCATTGTAAAGGATGCCTGGAAAATGAGTATCTGACACAGGAAGATGGATTGACATAAGTGGCTTAAGTGAATCATGATTACACCCCAGCAATAACAACACTGCTGCCCTGAAACAAAGGAATTTTATTCCACAGAGGTAGGGGGTGGCCTGTGGTTTGTCAGGGAACAGAATGTGTCACAAGAGGAATAACCTTTCTTGGAAAGGACAAAAAAGAAAGTATCAAGATGTGGGGCATGATTTAGTTCACCACATGTTCTTATGCCTTGTTTGAATCTTTTATATGAGCTTGTAATACTCTTATATTTAATAAATAAAAGAAAAGTACTAAGAGGCTCTTTTAAGTTGGTGGGTGAGTGAGCGATACATAAGTTCTTTAAATTCTCCTTTGAAGCATACATACCTTCAGTAATAGTTCTGCTATTCATTTAAATATATTTTATATACAATTGTTTTGAGTGGGAATAAAGGGGGGGCTACTGTTTTCTGCTTTTGGGGTAATGCCAGGATGGAGATAAAGTAAATGCTATAAGGCCCAGAGTAGAGAAAGAGATTCAGTTAAAAAGGAAAATCCAAAGGTAACAATGAGAGTCCAAGTACTTAGGAATTTGGAGATGTCTCAGGGAAGGTGTTAAACTTGCAACAACTTGAACTAATGTTAGGCACAGCTTAAGGAGTATTAAGAAACTGTGTGGCATCTGTGTTACAAAGAATGGATTAAAAGCCCTGAAGTCACACACTTTGGGACTCATCTCTGTTTATTGTATTGATTCCAAGTACCTGGGTGAGCTACAGATCAAAATTCCATTGTCCCTAATTAACCCAACATTTATTTTATTTTTCTTAAATAGTTTATTGTCAGGTTGGTTTCCATATAACACCCAGGGCTCATCCCCACAAGTGCCCTCACCCATGCCCATCACCCCCCTGCCCCTCTCCCCCACCCCCATCAGCCCTCAGTTCTCAGCATTCAAGAGTCTCTCATGGTTTGCCTCCCTCTCTCTCCCCAACTACGTTTCCCCTTCTTCTCCCTCATCATCCTCCATCAACTTCCTCCTAATCCACCTATACGTGCAGACATATGGTATCTGTCCTTCTCTGCCTGACTTATTTCGCTCAGCATAACACCCTCTAGTTCCGTCCATGTTGCTGCACATGGCCAGATTTCATTCTCTCTCATTGCCATGAAGTAGTCCATTGTATAAATATACTACATCTTCTTGATCCACTCATCACTTGATGGACACTTAGGTTCTTTCCATGTTTTGGCTATTGTGGAGAGTGCTGCTATGAACATTGGGGTCCATGTGTCCCTAGGCATCAGCACTCCTATATCCCTCGGGTAAATTCCTAGCAGTGCTACTCTGGGTCATAGGGCAGTTCTATTGTTAATTATTTGAGAAACCTCCATACTGTTTTCTAGAGGGGTTGCACCAGTTTACATTCCCACCAACAGTGTAGGAGGGTGCCCGTTTCTCCACATCCTCGCCAGCATCTAGAGTGTCCTGATTTGTTCCTTTTTGTCACTCTGACCAGTGTGAGGTGGTATCTCAGTGTGGTTTTGGTTTGTATTTCCCTGATGTGGAGGGATGCTGAGCATCGTTTCATGTGTCTGTTGGCCATCTGGATGTCCTCTTTGGGAAGTGTCTGTTCATGTCTTCTGCCCATTTCTTCATTGAATTATTTGTTTTTTGTTAACCCAATTTTTAAAATAAGGTCCATGTCAAATTATAGTGAAGGAAGAGCATTTTGTTTTGATAAAGAGTGTCCATGCCTTTCACACTTCCAACAAACTTTTCTAGTTGTTAATATTTTTTTGAAACAGTGCTCCCATTATGAAAGTTAGTGAGGAAGAAGATTTTTCTCCTGCATTTGAACACAGAGCAAGTACTCAAATATTCTAAGGGGCTGCTCAGGATATATACTAAAAAGGTATGCCTATGAACATTTAGAAGATGAGTCTTTCCTGGGAAAGTCAGAGACCACTTTATCAGAAAAATGCTGATGTACTTATTTGTGAGATTTCATGTTTCTTTTGTCTCTAATTTTAAAATGCAACATACAAGCCATAAGATACAGATAACTACTCTTTGAATACGTATTCACGGGGAAAAGTTGCATAAGACGTTTTTATACTTAAAAAGCTACATAATTAATTCAAAATGTGGTTAATGATAGTGAACTCTGTAACATTAGCAGTAAAAGGATTACTTACTACTGTGATTTTTACCTGTCAGGATTCTTGCCAGCTGTTGATATACCCTTCAGTCTCCTCATGGGACACTTCCTGCTCCCCAAGGAAGACACAGGTAAATAGTATCTCATGGAATCCCTTTCCAGGTGGGTGTTGATGCAGAAGGGGAGGCATTAGTGGAGTTTGGGGGACTCAAGTGAAGCATGGTAAAAACCTTATGTGGGAATGACCGGTACTGAATGAGGCATGCTATTGTTGAAGGTGGGATGGTAGAAGTGGAAAGGCAAATGCATCAGCCTAATGTGGCTCACGAGAAGAAAGACTCCTACAAGAAGGCCATGCCTTATAGAACCAGAACTTAGGGAAGAGTGAAAGTGACTTTCTTCTTTCTATCAGGTGTTGTTTGCTTTATCATATAAAAGTATTGCACCAATGTAGACTCTTACTATTTTCCCACAGAGAATGTATAGAAGTTCAGGCACACTATGGGCTAAACAGTTTATAATAAGGGCCTCTAGTTAACTTAGAAATCAGTGACATTAGGTCTATGGAGAAATGTATTCTGCCAACAGCTGTAATATAAACGCATTTTTAAATACAACTAGATAGGGGCACCTGGGTGGCTCAGCCGGTTAACCATCTGACTTCATCTCAGGTCATGATCGCACAGCTAGTGGGTTCGAGCCCTGCGTCGAGCTCTGTGCTGACAGCTCAGAGTCTGGAACCTGTTTCAGAGTCTGCATCTCCCTTACTCTCTGTCCCTCCTCTCTCTCTCTCAAGAATAAATAAACATTAAAAAATTTAAAAAATACAACTGGATAATAAGTCAGAACTACTTCTAAAACACACAATAATTATGGAATAATTTGTGTTTCACATAGTCCAATTTTAAATTCACATAGTGATTTTAGGTCTGCAGAGACTTTAAATATATTGCATATATTTTGCTTTTATTCAAGATGTATTTATTGTAGAAACAATTTCAGGTGCTGGCATTTCTGGAAGCATTCTATCTGTTGTACCTTCTTCATTTGGTCCAGTTGATTAACTATAATCAAATACAAATAACTTAGTTTGAGTAATCATAAATAAATTATTTGATTAATGTAATGCAAGTAACTTCATTAACTTAGAATATATTATACTTAGATATAGGGTTAGACTAAAACATGTTTTTTTCATTATATTGACTGCCTTGCACAGCGCACATCACCTGGTAGATCCTCAATAAAGATTGCTGAAAAAAATGCATAGATGAATAGATAAAAATTTACAGGTATAACAAAGTGATTAGATCTAGTTATGAGAACAGGAGCTGAGGATTTGGGTTCAGTCAGTGCATTAAGTGTTCCCAGGAAAAACCAGGAAGGAATTGGGGAAGAATTCAAGCAAAGGTCTGCTTTCCAGTAAAGTCCCAGCCTAATTCCTCCTGAGGCCTGGAATGTACATTGCACATCAGTTTTGTCATTCTAGGGAAAGTGAATTGGATGTTTATACTCAGCACAGGTTGGGAAGGACATCAAACTCCTAGGCATCTCTGGTTCTCACCTGTGGGTAGCTCCAAAGTCTAAGGATAAACCCCAAGAATGAATCTGAAGTTTCCATAATGAGCACTTAGCAGCAAAGCATGTAGAATCTGGAAGGTTGATGCCCTGTGCCAAGGAGATGGATAGACAGGACCTAAGTGAAGTGTCCACAGGGTTTGTTACAGTCAGTAAGTGGCACAGCCAAGATTTTAAAGTGAATCCTTATTTGAAAGAATGAGCTTTTAAAATACATGGCAGTAAATTCATTTTTAAAATTTAAACTGTAACCATATTATTGTCTGGTTAACAAGTTCTAAAACAAAGTACTACAAAAGTCATCTTTAAACACTAGTGGTTTGGGGACTTTTGGGTGGCTCAGTCGGTTAAGCATCCAATTTCGGCTCAGGTCATGATCTCATGGTTTGGGAGTTTGAGCTCCACATCAGGCTCTGTGCTGACAGCTCAGAGCCTGGAGCCTGCTTCAGATTCTGTGTCTTCCTCTCTCTCTGCCCCTTCCCTGATAATGCTCTCTCTCTCTCTCAAAAATAAACAAACATTAAAAAACAATTTGGTTTCATTGTTTGTGTTGTTTTTATTACTGCAAAACATTTTACATACCTTCCATCAATGTACACAGACCACTCTGTAGCTCTTTTTTTTTCCATATTAACATAGCTCATATTGCCAGTGACTTTTTAAATTTTTAATTTAAATTCCACTTAGTTAACATACAGTGTAATATTAGTTTCAGGTGTACAATACAGTGATTCAGCAATTCCATACATCACTCAGGGCTCATCCCAACAGTTTTAAAGTACCTGTAGTTACATTGCTGACCAAGGCAAGGGAGGGAAGGTGGGCCGTATCTTAAAAATCATATAAGTTATCTTATTCATGTTTAGCAGATTCTACCCATGAAGTGGTTTTATAATTATCTGAAAAGAATGTCTTGGCCTTCAACCTTAATCAGGCTTGATTGCCTTTAGTAGATAGCTTCCCTAACCAGCTATGTTATAGATGGAGTAAAGTAAACTTTTAGTTGGTACTTATTACAGTTTCCGAATTTCTTAATGCATACGGAGGAAGTGAATGAGCCTTTTTCTCCTTTTTAATTTAGACACTAAAGTCATTAGGAAAAGTTTGAAGCTTATTTATACCTACCTTCTCTCCTGTAATTGTACTGTGCTCTGAATAACCCTATACTCTACAAACTGCCACTTCATTCTCCTGTAAATAGTTCTTGCTCTGTCTGATATATGTGCTTTGTTGAGTACAGGGTTAGGGAAGGGGGGCAAAGGAGTCTAGGGTAGTGAAAGAGAACAACTGGGCTCTGGACTGGGGTACCTATGAGGTTACAGATCAATTGTGAGAGTAATTGGGTGAGCTTGCTGGGAGGATGGGAGAGAGGAACGAATGACTGGGTCATGTAAATTTTATGAATTTTATTTTTTGGTGATGTCACATTTCAACAGTATGTCCATAGAAATATGGGAAGTAATACAGTCAGTGGAGTGGAATTGACGGGCATTGAAGATGACATGGACACGAGGTGGGAGGCTAGGATATTGACTGAGCTGTCCATATGAGCATTGGATTCAGCCAGGATAATGAAAGGATTTGGGTTGGAAGGGAAAGCTATGAATCTGAAATCGCCTTTTTCATAAATGGAGGAGAGACCAGGAGATGGTGGGCAACACCAGTAGAGAGAAGTGGATAGCATTGAGGAGTGGGGCTTTATAGACAGGTGAGAATGTAATTGGAAGTGTTACTGGAGACTGGATTAGGTATGGCCTCCTATCTCTGATCTTGGTGGTACAGGGGATGGGGTATCATTAGCCAGCTCCCACTGAGAGGTGTGTCCTCAGGAAATTCAGATGTCAAGTGGGCAGCAACCCTCGGTGAAGATATAAGACAAAGAGGAGTGTGCTGATCACTGTTCCAGTCCTCATCTATGCAGTGTGCAGATGGGAAAAGAGGAGCAGGAAGTTGGGCCAGGGAAAAGAAGTGAAGGGTGGTCTGGGTGTGAGGAGAGTATTGGGAGTAGACAGAAGATGGCAGAGCTTTGTATTTAGTGATATGCCCGGGGAGGAGCAATGAGATAGAGGCCCTGGGCACCTGACAGCTCCTTGAACAGAGGGGCATTTGGGATTCACTGAAGTCTGCTGCTGCTTGGGAGGGAGGCCTGCAAAGTTGGCATTGGTCTGCAAGAATGGGTGGATGGCGGTGGAGAGCTTTAGTACAGACACCAGCCTGACGGGAGCCGTAAGGTATAGACTGCAGGGGCAGGTGGTGGCAGGGGCCAACTTTTTCCATCTCTTTTCCTTGCCTGGTTTGCTTTTCTAGAGACAGGAGTAGGAGAGTAGATCGGTGCTTGCTCTGCTGCTGATAGATTCTGCCTGGCCTCTGGCTCGTAGCTGGTGTCCTGTCCTCACCGAATGTCATTAATGGGCAGTTTTATTTTTTTCAACTTGTCTCTGAAGATATACAGTGGACATTAGAAGGAGGGAAAATGTTTAAAACAAAGTTAATTCATTAACAAATGCTGGCTAGTGGCTCCCATGCATTCAGCTTGGCCAGGGACAGGAATATAAAAACAAGACAAAGTTTCTGCCATTAAGGAGTGGGCGCTTCAGGAGAGAAAACAGCCAGGTTATATGAGTCTGTCTCCTTCTACCTCCAAAGACTACAGTGGAGAATAGGTGTTACGTGAGAAATTTAGGCTATAAAACAAACAAAAATCACTTTTTAAAACAAGTGTCTTTATAATTAAAGAATGACAGCAGCTGGAAATATCCAGACATTACCTCTGTCTTCTACACCAGTAGAAAGTCAGCCTTAGAGAAACTTCTTTAGCATGTTCTTTGAGTTTCTTTATATAATATCATTATAAAAATAATCAGAGATTTAGGAAAGTTATTAAACACAACACCGGTGTAAAATTTCCTAATAAAGTCTTCAAATTTTAAGAACTTGAACTTTACTTAACTCAACCGTCTAACATTATGTTTTACATTAGAGGTGGCTCTGCTATTCCTGACTGAATCAGGACTTGGGTCCAGACTCAAATTACTGAATCATCAGCACCCAGAGCCATGCTTGGTATATAGGAGATGCTGAATAAATATGTGTTGAATAAAACAATCAATTTCTCTCCCATCGTCCAGGCTGTTCCAGCAGACAGCGATAAATTTTTTTTTCACAACTCTTCAAAAATGCACAAGACTGGAAATTATTTTTAAAGAAAGTTACAGCTCTTTTATTAGCAAGTGAAATATGGAAATTTCTTGGGATAATGTGAACAGATTGTGAAAGCAATAGAAGCTTTTATATAAAACATTTCAAAGTATTGATGATGCTCTTACAGAATGCACACACATTGTTGGGGCAATCACACTACCACTGGCTTGGATATTGCTAGTAAAGGCCACTGAAGCCACATCGGCCACAAAGAGCATTATTCTTTTTTTTTTTTTTTTTTTAAGAGCATTCTTCTTTACATGTGGAACATTTTCTCATACTGTTTGCTGGAAGCTGTACTTTCCAGACCTGTGCCCTGATCTATATCGTCAATCCCCACCACATCTAGCACTCCTCCATACCTTGGTTCGGGCGCTCATGTTGGTGCTTAGAATACACCTCCATAGGCCCATCATAGGCTCTAATCTGGCCAGATGATAGAGCACCTCTTTGGCTACAAGCACGACCTTGTCATAGAGCATCCAATGGTGAAATACCATGGGGCTCTGTCTACCCTGAGAGATGAAGGGATCACTATCTTGTGACATGCCTGTAATTTATTCATCACTTATTCGCCTTGTTGGCAGTTCTGTGTTAAATAATCAGAATCTTGCTGTTTTGATAGTCCCTAATACAAGCATAAGTAATTGCGGACTCTCAGATTTCTTGTGGAGGACCTCTTTCTTTCCTGTAACTCTAGGAGACCCCTAAAGTTAGCAAACAAATGCCTGAAGCTCTCTCAAGCTGCTGTTAGCTTTACTGTTGTCCCTTAACCCTGGATTATTGATTGATGCCTCCTTTGATTTCTGTAGTCTCTGTCTTGCTTCCACAGGGGTGTCTGTTTTTACCAGTATTTTCAGGTCTAAGAAATTGGTTCCCTCCACTGTTTCCAGGGAGAAAGACTGAGACACCAAGGTTGCAGACCTTACCCAAACACCTCTTTTATTTCTACTTATTGGCTTTTCTAAGACACATACCCCAGGACAGCTGGTTTAAGTCAATTTCAGTAACAACTACCATGCTATGCTATAAACTAGAAATGTCTTCAGACATACTTCAGTCCGACTCGCTGCCTAGGTCGTTCTTCCCTCCGAATAAATGAACTCCCAGGCACCCTAGAGTCTCCCTTGTTAGGATCTTATTGGTCTTTCTTCTTCTTTATGCTATAACTACTAGTACAAACTATTTTGGGTTCTTTTCCAAGGAGGTTTCTATCTCCTTTGAAAATGTGCAGAAACAAATAGAAATGCAATCTGAAAGAGGAGCATCAAGTCTCTAGAATTCTGAGACATGGCCCATTTGGGAACTTACTATACTTTAAGAAATATTCTCTGTTCAGTAACTCTTCTTTTGGCCAGGAATAAAAAGAGAAATGGGTGGTTTATTTTATTTTGCTATTGTCGATACTTGTGGTAAAGGATGACTTAAGCCTAAAATATTTACCAGACAAACTGACTTCCTGGTTACTTTAATATTGATACATCGAAACTTTACTATAATATTTTTGGTATAAAACAGAGTTTGGCATATATTTGACTTGGGACTCAATCAAGGGAGTCAAGTGATTGAAATCCTGGAAGCTTGCTTTTCAGGTCTTGGTCAGGCCCTTTCTTTTTCATGCCTAAAAGAACTCAATGACCTTTTTGCTAACCTCTGTCACTTCAGTCTATTCCTCTTCAAGTTTGTCCTAAGAGAGCTTCTGAGATTATTTTTCTTTTTTCGTATAATTATTTAATTTTGTTTTATTTTATTTTGAGAGAAAGAACGTGTAAGTGGGGGAAGTTATGGGGAGAGAAGCAGAGAGAGAGAGGGAAAGACAGAGAGAATCTCAAGCAGCCTCTATGCCCACTGTTGAGCCCAATATGGGGCTCGAACTCATGACTTGTGATGAGGTCATGACCTTGTTGTGCCTGAATTGTGAGTCCCAGAGACCTCCAAGGAGCTGGCACCGATGCAAATACAAAAGGGTCTTTATTACAAGCTCGAGCAGGGGCTCACCAGCCTACCAGTGTCATGGCAGCAAGGTGAAGTGAAGAACAATAGCGAACAGGGTTTTTAAGGAGTAAGGGATGGGGGTGTTACAGTACATGTAGCATCATCACATAAGCACCAATGACAATTGTACAGCACCCATGGTAACAGCTTTGACCATTCAGCATCTGCGAGGTGTTCATTACTTTTGGTGGGACCCAATCATGACTTTTGAAAATCTTTGAAAATGACCAATTATGAGGTGAGTTCAAAGGGCCCGCGTGGGGTTCAGGCAAGCGGTGAGAAATTGGCTAGTTTGTATAAAATAACTGTTTGCAGTTCCCAGCCTTGATTCGACCATAGGAATGTTTTTTTGATTAGCTGATCTGAGGGTGGTCTGAGGATGGCTTTAGCCTTGAACAATCTGAGACTTTTCCTGGGACTGGGACTGGGGCTACATGCAGCCCGAGGTTGCTCTTAATGGAGGACTTAATTTTAGGCTCTTCAACCTGAGCCAAAATCAAGAGTTGGATGCCTAACCAAATGAGCCACCTTGGCACCCCTAAGATAATGTTTCTTAACCAGAATTATAAAGTTAATAGTCCCTACTATTATGTGCTCAATAAATGTTTGTTTACATTTGAATCAAAGTTTTAGTTTTGTGAATCCTAGCTTATGAATGCTTAGCTCTTTTCAGTGATCTAACCAGTCAAACTCAAGCTCCTTGCTTGCTTGTCTCCTATCTACCCAACCTCTTATTCTTATTAGTTTCCAGAAAAGACTCTTCCCTTTTTTAATTAAACCCAATCGGCTCAACTCCAGCATCCCAGTCAATGCAACCAATCCAATCAGTACATTCAGTCTAATCCAAAGAAGGCTTCTTTTCACTCTGTTTCATTCCAGCATTCTCCAGCACTTTCACACATAAGGAGCGGCTTCTTACATTTTATTGATATCTATTTTAATCTTTTCCTGAAAGTTGTTCTGATGCATCTCCATTAAGTGAAATCATTTAATTTTAAAAACTTGTGAAAGACTGGCTTTTTTCAAAGGTTACCCAGAACCTTTAAGACTAACTAAATTTACATATACTTTAGACTAAGTAATTATTAAGTTACTAATACAATAATTTTAAAAATATTTTTCTTCTCAACTATCTGATCAAATTTAAAGTAATCATTGACTTCCTTTTCATACCCTTCTGAGAACCCTAAGTAGATCCTGAATACTTGCTGAGTAAATGAGTGGAAAAATAATATGTATTCTCATGGCAATGCCATTGACTAAGAAAAGGAAAATGAATAGTAGACTCTTCATTCAAAAATGCTAGTATTGCTTTCAGTTAGTAGAGCCAGAAGAACAGATCATGTTACCATAATAAGACAACATTTGGATTAAAGTGTTTCTTTTTTAAAATTATTTTTAATGTTTATTTTTGAGAGAGAGAGACAGAGGGGAAGTAGGGGAGGCGCAGAGGGCAAGCGGTGAAGGGGCAGAGAGATTGAGAGAGAGAGAGAGAGAGAGAGAGAGAGAATCTGAAGCAGGCTCCAGGCTCTGAGCTGTAGGCACAGGGCTTGATGTGGGGCCCGAACTCACGGAGTGCGAGATCATGACCTGAGCCTATGTCTGACGCTTAACTGACTGAGCCACTCAGATGCCCCTAAAGTGTTTCTTTTAATTCTAGTTAGTTAACAGACAGTGTTACTAGTTTTAGGTGTAGAATGTAGTGATTCAGCAGTTTCATACATCACCCTGTGCATTTGGAATTATTTATAAAAGAATTTGAAGATTTGTTGTGATACTTAGACATTAGATTTCACTTTTTAGTGTGGACATATTTAAAACCAATGGTATAAGTCTGTTTTGTTCCAAGTGCTAACTATGTTGAAATAAGATTGAGAAACAAATTGGTGGTGGTAGAGATAATTTTGAAGGGTCACCCTGAAAGGAACTTCGGTCTTAAAATATTGAATGATAACTATAACCATAGAGCTCATTAGTTACAAGGTTAGAAAAAGCAAAGAAAATTCATATTATCTGAAGGGAAAAAGTAATAAATGTCAAGTGTCTTCCTACCTTTATGTGTTGCCTGTATTAAGGTTTGAAATGGTGATGTAATTATTAGAGCCAGATAAAATGAGTCAAGGAACGTTATTTTGTGTGTGTGTTTCTGCATATCAGACATTATTAGGAATACTTAATATTATCTACCATTTAAATTATTATCTCACAAATGTCATGTTTTAAATATTTTGTTTGAATTATGATCTTGATAAGATCCACACATTGCAAATGACTCATATGTTTCCTTTTTAAATAATTTTATTTATATCCAAGTTAGTTAACATATAGTATAGAAATGGTTTCGGGAGCAGAATTTAGTGGTTCATCACTTACATGTGACACCCAGTGCTCATCCCTGTAAGTACCCTCCTTAATACCCATCCCCCCACCCACCTCACCTCCAGCAATCCCCAGTTTGTTATCTGTATTTAAGAGTCTCTTATGGTTTGCCTCCCTCTCTGTTTTTATCTTACTTTTGCTTCCTTTCCCCTATGTCCATCTGTTGTGTTTCTTAAATTCCACATAGGAGTGAAATCTTATGATGTTTATCTTTCTCTGACTTATTTCATTTAGTATAATACATTCTAACGCCATCCACATTGTTGCAAATGACAAGATTTCAGTGTTTTTGATCACTGAATAATATTTCATCGTATATATATACATACCACATCTTCTTTATCCATTCGTCAGTCAATGGACATTTGGGCTCTTTCCATAATTTGGCTATTGTTGATAGTGCTGCTATAAACATTGGGGTGCATGTGCTTCTTTGAATCAGCATTTTTTTTATCCTTTGGGTAAATACTTAGTAGTGCAATTGCTGGGTCATAGGGTAGTTCTATTTTTAATTTTTTGAGAAACCTCCGCGCTCTTTTCCAGAGTGGCTGCACCAGCTTGCATTCCCACCAACAGCACAAAAAGGTTCCCCTTTATCTGCATCCTCTCCAACATCTGTTGTTTCCTGAGTCGTTCATTTTAGCCACTCTGACAGGTGTGAGGTGGTATCTCATTATGGTTTTGATTTGTATTTCCCTGATGATGAGTGATGTTGAGCATCTTTTCACGTGTCTGTTAGCCATCTCGATTGGTTTAATTTTTTTTTTTTGATGACTGATATGTTTCTTAAGTCTTTTCAATCTATAGATTATTCTCATTCTCATTTTCCCTTGTAATTAATTTGTTGAAGAAATGGAACATTTTTCTCTCAAAAATTGTTTCCCACAACCTGGATTATGCTGATTACCTTCCCACATTGCATCTTACATATTCTTCAGTTGCTTGTAGTGATGGGACCATCTGAATCATGTTCAGATTGTGCCTCTGTGTGTATTTATTTTTAATAAGTATTTTTTTTCCCACCAGAACATACAATGACTGATTGTGTTTTTTGTTATATTAAAATCCATAGATGGCAAATACCTACATTCATAATGCTTTGCTAGATGATGATACTTTTAATTTTTTTTCATTTCTTCTTCATTTATCAGCTAAAACACTTCTATCAAGAGAAACTTCCTCTTATCTGCCTTTGAATTTTCCAGTGTTACTGATCATATAAGAAAAGCAGAATAAATAATTATATAATTTATTTAACCATTCAAAATGATCATTTGGTTTACAGATATCCCCAATGGTGACTAATTATTTAAACTATCATAAACTATTTTAAATTATATGAGATGTGTCCATTCATTAGAGTTATTATCCTTACTCATGCCCAAGTAAAGAATATTAAAAAATATTTTTTTAACATCCATTTATTTTTTGAGAGACAGAGATAGAGCATGAGCAGGGGTGAGCCAGAGAGATTCTGAAGCAGGCTCCAGGCCCTGAGCTGTCAGTGGAGATTCCAGTGTGGGGCTTGAGCTCATAAACTGCAAGATCATGACCTGAGCTGAAGTCGGACGCTTAACCGACTGAGCCACCTAGATGACCCAAGAATGTTTTGAATGTTGCTTTTATTATCTCTTGATGTGTTATTCAGATATCTGTCAGCAACAAAGAGGAAACTATTAAGCAAGGGTTGTGTTTGTATAATTTGTATAAGTTAGGTAATAAGTCATATTCCTTCTAGAACTTTGAAGGATATTTTGTTTCAATGGACTGAAATTTATAAGCAAGCACCCACTCTCAAATGAAGGAATACTTATAACTTCCTAAAATATAAAGGCTATAGGGAAAAAAGAAAAGTCATTATTAATTTGTTTTAAAAGCACCCTCATGTTTGTTACAGCTTTATTTACAAATGCCAAGATATGGAAGCAACCCAAGTGTCCATCAATGAATGTATGGAAAAATATTGTGGTGTATAGATACAATAGAATATATACAGACATAAAAAAAGAATGAAATCTTCCTATTTGAGATAACATGGATTAACCTTAAGGATACTATGCTAACTGAAATAAGTCAGAGAGAGAAAGGCAAATACTATATGTGGAATCTAAAAACGAAAACAAGCAAAGAACAGAAACAAACCAAACCCATAGACAGAGAAGAGCAGATTAGTGGTTGCCAGAGGCAGGGCTTGAGGCGTGGGAGAAATGTATTAAGGGGGTCAAAAGGTGAAAAGGAACCACAACAAAAACAGATAAACAAAATTACAATTCCCCCTCCCTCCCATTTACTAGAGCTAGCTTCAAAGAGCTTTGGCTGTTTGCACTAATGCAAAAGAAACTGATAAGTAAGACCAGGTTTGCAAATGGTTTGCAAATCTCAGATCCGTAGTGTTTAACTTTGGAGCTGCCTGGTATGTATGGATTAACCCTTTCCTGACTGAGAAGTCAGCAGTGACAGAGCCAAAGGGGGGAGAGAGGGTGAAGCCGTCTTAGAAAAATGGGAAGATAGTTCAGTGTATCAGTTACTCATTAAAGGCTTAGGAAAAGTATACTTGCCAAAGAAATCAATACTTTGTTCCAGGTTTCTCTGATGAAAAAGAATACGAGAAAACAAACAAGCAGTGCAGTCTTTTAATTGTACTAGAGAAAACCCTTTGTCCTTGTAGTCTGAAACTACTTAAGGCCAGTTTAAGGAAAATTCATCCTTTCCTTGTCATATTTTAAATTGATTTATTTTTAAGAGAGAGAGAGAGTGAGTGGAGCAGGGACTGAGAGAGAGGGGGTCAGAGGATCTGAAGCAGGCTCTGCGCCGACAGCAGAGAGCCTGATGTGGGCTCTACCTCATGAACTGAGCCAAAGGAGCAGACAGATGCTTAACTCACTGAGCCACCCAGGCGCCCCACCTTGTCAGATTTTAGATCATTCCAGATTCCTTGCCATGATAGATTTTTGTATCTAAAGTCAAGGCACTAACAGGCCATGTCAGGTTCTTGACAGTAGGATTTGGATTGCTGGGAAAGATGGAGAAACCCTAATATCCGGCCCACTCCAAAATTCTTCCTCTCCAAAAAAGAAAAAAATAGATTTATTTAGTGCACATTTTAATGTACATATCAGTGAGTTTTAACAATTTATAGTTTATAACTTAACAGTTGTACAGAATTGTGTAATGTCCACACCAAAGATGAAACATTAAAAATTTCTGTTGCTCTAATGCCCTCCCATACTCCTTTACAATCCATCAATCACCTGTCCACATCCCTGGTCCCTGGCAACCGCTGATCTGATTTCTGTGCCTACAGTTCGGATTTTTCCAAAAGATTATACAAGTAGAATATCTAAGTGGAAATTTAGATAATTTTTGTTGCCTTTTGTGTCTGGATTCTCTTACCTAGCATAATACTTTTAAGGTTCTTCCATGATGATACATGTACAGGAAAGTGCTCTTTTTTTTTTAAACTGTTGAGTAATATTTCATTATATGGTGGCTGCATATTTTGTTTATCCAGTGGAACATTTAACCTGATTTCAGTTTTTGGCATTTAAGAATAAAGCTACTATAAACATTTGAATATGAGTCTTTGAGTATTCATTTTCCTTCCTCCTAGATACAGATCTAGGAGTGAAATTAGTGGGCTATATTAAGTGTATATTTAACTTTATAGATGACTACCAAGCTATTTTCCAAAGTGGTTTACTATTTTGCATTTCCCTTAGCAATCTGTGAGAGTTCTATTGCTTTGCTCCATTGCCAACACTTGGTATTATAGGTCTTTTCAGTTTTCGTGATTTTACTAAGCTTGTAGTGGTATCTCTTTGTTGTGAATTATCAGAGATTTTTTTCTATGATATCTTCTAGAAGTTATCATAGGATTATAGGTTATAGGTAAGGATTTTGTGTCTGTGTTCAGGAGACAGGAACATGGTCTGCATTTGTGTGTGTGTGTGTGTGTGTGTGTGTGTGTGTGTGGTGTGAAAACTTTGGTTTTGGTATGATTCAAATGCTGGCTTAAAAAATGAGTTGGGAATGTGATAATTTTTCAAAAGCTGTGTCTACACATAGCTAAATGGAGTTCTTTAAGTTTAGTGGGCAATTACATATGGGTAGAGAACCAGGCCATATAATGTGGTCAAAATTTTTACAAAATCAATATTGGGGCTTCTTTTATTAGAAGCTTCCATGGTATTTACTGACATTATATTATGTAATGTTGGGAAAGCCCTCTTATCTGGCCCTACATCCTTAGTAGATGCTTGATAAATACTAGCTACTGGTAATAATAACAATGATAATAATAATAATAATTAGAGTGACCTAACTACCATATCTTAAACCTTGTGCTACACAGAAAATTGTTTTATATAGAACATCTCAGAGAAGACCAGACACAATACATTTATACCTAATTAGATGGCAATTTTACTACATAATCATTTTGGCTTTAATGGAATTTTAAAGGTAAATAATAACTTCAGTGTAGCCCTTGGAATTCAAGCATTAACAATTCTTTATAAAACTTCTTCCAGAATACAACATTTTTTTCTCTATGGCTATCCTAGTGATAAGAGTGTAAAAGCCACAGCTTTCCTCTCCCCTCTCCCCAGCTAATATTAATCTTCATGAGGAAACAAAAGGAGAAGCTGAAGCCTCGGAGTCTGGTACATTTCCTACTCTGCACTCATGATAATGCGGTGATCCTTTAAGAATCTGTGGCATCTGCATTGCAGAGCCAGTTAGTGCTATAAATCCACATTCCCACCCTGCACACTAAGTCAAAGAGCAGGAGCAGGAGGCTGAGTCTGGTTGGACAAGCTGTCCAGGTGACTCTAATGTTCACTAACCCTTGGGGAGCCCTGGCTGAGCAGACAGTCGACAGAGGATGATGTAGTGGGAAACGGTAGAGTTACATGCAGTGCATTAAGAGGGCTGCTTCCCCACTATTGAGGTCAAGTACACCGCGTTGTAGGCTACACTCTGAGGCACAGGAAAAGGCACAGCATACTTGTAGCAGGTGGCACCCTCTTAGCACCTTCGTTCTTTTTTACCCACTTTGCCATATGCCTAAAGAAGACCCTGAAAAAATAAAAGCAGATTCTTTGGACAGAATAGAGAATTTTTTTTCTTAAATAGTTTATTGTCAAGTTGGTTTCCATGTAACACCCAGTGCTCGTCCCCACAAGTGCCCTCCTCCATGCCCATCTCCTCCCTCCCCCCCACACCCATCAGCCCTCAGCTTGTTCTCAGCATTCAAGAGTCTCTCATGGTTTGCCTCCCTCCCTCTCCCCACCATTTCCCCCCTTCTTCTCCCCCATGGTCCTTTGTTAAGTTCCTCCTAATCCTCCTATATGTGCAAACATATGGTATTTGTCCTTCTCTGCCTGACTTATTTCGCTCAGCATAACACCCTCAAGGTCCATCCATGTTGCTACACGTGGCCAGATTTCATTGTTTCTCATTGCCATGTAGTATTCCATGGTATAGATAAACCATATCTTCTTGATCCATTCATCTGTTGATGGACACTTAGGCTCTTTCCATGTTTTAGCTATTGTGGAGAGTGCTGCTATGAACATTGGGGTACATGTGCTCCTATGCATCAGCATTTCTGTATCCCTTGGGTAAATTCCTAGCAGTGCTATTGCTGGGTCCTAGGGGAGTTCTATTGTTAGTTTCCTGAGGAACCTCCACACTGTTTTCCAGAGGGGCTGTACCAGTTTACATTCCCACCAACAGTGTAGGAGGGTGCCCGTTTCTCCACATCCTCGCCAGGATCCATAGTCTCCTGATTTGTTCCTTTTAGTCATTCTGACCAGTGTGAGGTGGTATCTCAGTGTGGTTTTGATTTGTATTTCCCTGATGAGGAGGGATGCTGAGCATTGTTTCATGTGTCTGTTGGCCATCTGGATGTCCTCTTTGGGAAGTGTCTGTTCATGTCTTCTGCCCATTTCTTCACTGGATTATTTGTTTTTCGGATGTGGAGTTTGATGAGTTCCTTATAGATATTGGATACTAGCCCTTTATCTGATATGTCATTTACAGCTATCTTCCCATTCCATCAGTTGCCTATTAGTTTTATTGATTGTTTTCTTTGCAGAATAGAGAAATTTATTTCAAAACCAGATATTCAGGAGTCTGGGCTCTGTGTCCATCCTGAATTTTTCCTAATAGTCAGCACACTCAAGTATCAAATACTCATTTAATATTCAAAAATGTGCCATTATTTAATGGGCCTATTTTTTTTCTTTTAGGTTCACACCCTTCTCTACTCCTCTTCAAATGACTAGTGTTGTAGAATTTTTGAATTCAAAACCTGTCCTAAAAAAGGAAAAGATGAATCATACTAAAATCCCCAAATGCCAGCTTCTTGATTTTATCCCAACCCCCACGCAAAGCCTGTCTGAATTTACCTTAACCTTGTCTAATTTTTTATTACTCTGTTCTGTCTTCTCAAGAAGTGTGATCTTCCCATGGTGCACATTGCATCACTATGCTCATAAATTAGTCAAAGGAGTTTAACGATCAGAACCCTTCAATTTAGGAAGATATATGAGAGAGAAAGCAAGAGATGATGATTAATTCTTGCTGGTATTTGCAGTTTAAATGGCCTAAAAGCAATGGCAGGTTACATGTGACTCAGCTCATGTGAGGATCTTTATTAGGCAAATAACATATTTGAAATGATATTTAAAAACCATTTTTTTTTGGCAGAGAAAAATGTCTTTAAAAAAGAGTATATTGTCTTTTTATAATTAAACACAATACAACTTGAAATCCAATCTCATTTGCTTTGGGCAATGGGAGTGAAGGATTCTCTTTCCTTATTATTACAATTATTGATCTGATAAGCCTAATTAGGTTACACTATGGTCTAGGTGATCAGAATAGAAAATGTATTTATTTATTTTTTTTCTGATAGAAATTACTATTCAGTTTAATAAAAGAGATAAGGCATTTGTGTGTCTGCTTAGTCAGTTATATCAAGTTCTGTTACTGTGTATCAGAAAATGGATTCTCTGTTTAAGCAAAATACTCTTTAGTAAAATATCATTCATAGCAGGCTCTGGTCATGATCTCAGGTCATGATCTTAATGTTTTATAGTTCAAGCCCTGTGTCAGGCTCTGTGCTGACAGCTAGGAGCCTGGAGCCTGCTTTGGATTTTGTATCTCCCTCTCTCTCTGCTCCTCCCTCCCTCCCTGTCTCTGTCTGTGCCTTTCTCTCTCACTCTAAAAAAAAAAAAAAAA
>NW_027530545.1:2616497-2698223 GCF_008692635.1 Crocuta crocuta | reverse complement strand
AAAAAAAAAAAAAAAAAAAAAAAAAAAAAAAACATTAAAAACAAACAAAGAAATAAATAAAATACTGAATACTGCCTAACATACTTAAAAAGTCAACAGGTATAGGAGCGCCTGGAAGGCTCAGTTGGTCAAGTATCCAACTCTTGATTTCAGCTGAGGTCATTATCTCACAGTTTGAGCCCTGCATTGCGCTCTGCCGTGGAGCGTGGAGCCTGCTTGGGATTCTCTCTCTCTCCCTCTCCTTCTCCCTCTCTGCCCCTCCCCCACCTGCTCAAGCACTTGCACCCCCCCGCAAAATAAATAAATAAACATTAAAAAAGTCAAATGGGTGCAGTGTACCTGCTATTGTCAAGAACTGAGAGGGGTCTGCAATTCTGTTCTGTATAAAAGCTAACAAGTTAGCTAGCCATGTAAGACCACAGGGACTATATTACTCAGCACAGCAGGAAACATGAGCTTCTATCATTGGTTATGTTTCTATTGGTTCAGTTCTATTGCACCCCCAACTCCCATGGGGGACGTGGGATGAAGCAGAAACAATGAGTTTGTGTCACAGTTGAGGACAGTGAGCTTAGGTTACCCCCTCCCCCATGCCTCCAATCTCTCTCTTTTTAAAAATTTTTTATGTTTATTTTATTTTTGAGAGAGAGAGAGAGTGAGACAGAGCATAAGTTGAGGAGGGGCAGAGAGAGAGGGAGACACAAAATCCAAAGCAGGCTCCAGGCTCTGAGCTGTCAGCATAGAGCCCGATGCAGGGCTCAAACCCAAATACCTGAGATTCTGACCTGAGTGGAAGTCAGTACTTAACTAACTGAGCCACACAGGTGCCCCTTCTCCAATCTCTTAAAAAGACTGCTAGCAAAGCCTTGCTAACCTCTGCTCCAGAGGAAAACATGATCTTTATTATCTTGGACAGAACACAAATCTTCTGCCCCAGAAGGAGACACTATCTTTCTTCCAAGGCTGTTTGCTATACAAGCATCATTAGAACAATAGTCCAGGATGTACGAAATTCCATGAAGAATTGTGTCTCAACATTATGCAGTTATTCTGTCAGGGGCTGTAAAGGATAAGAGAAGGAAGAAAATACAAATGATGTTCCTTAATCTTGAGGGGAAGAAACATGATATATTAGAAAGAACTTATTTGGAGAATCACACAGGTAAAGTTCCAGTCCTTTATCTCCTGTTTATATCTGTGGGATTTTGTCCATTCTCTTTAATTCTCTGAGCCTCAGTTCCCTCATCTGTAAAGTGGACACAATATCTATCTTCCAGAATTTCTTTGAGGATGAACGGAAATAAAAATACAGTGTACTTTGGAACGTTTGTTGGCTGATAAAATGGAAATGTTGAGATGCTAATGATTATTAGTATTCGTTAAGAGTGGTAGAGCTTTCAAATAAGTAAAATTAGAGAAGACGACCCTATGCTGGACATAACTCAGTTTATCTTTGAAGGAGAGAAAACGCAATCATTACAATACAACACAGATGTCAGACAAGAATGAATGTGTATGTTGTTTTCTAGTAACAGCAGGTCTCTACACATTATGTGCAGAAAAATATTTAGTATTAATTTAATTTTCTCTTTTGTTCACCGATTGTTGAATGGCTTAAGTGTTTTAAAATAGTGGTTTGTCTGAAATCGTGTAAAGTGTTGGACAGGGCCCTCGATAATGGAATGCCACACAGCACGTCATACCCACAAATTTCCTAGGCAACAGTAGACTTCAGTGACAAAATCTATATTGGCAGAGCTAAATCAGTAAAACATTTGCCTTGTTAGGACAGCTGACAACAGCTGATGAAGGGCAGCATCCCATGCCGTCCTTCTGTATAGGGGCACTTCTCTGATGACTCAGTGACACCTTGAAATGAAAAAGGGAGGAGTGCCAGAGGGTAATAAGAAGCTGCATATTCTATCATCATAATTCTTTTTTGCATACATTTACCCACTCTTTGTAAAAATCAGTTGTTATGAAACCAGACTGCATGGGTTTGACCCCTGGAAGCATGTTGTCACAAGAAATTACAGCATGCTACATTAAACTGCCATGTACTATGTTATGTGACAGGCCACCATGCTGAAATGTTCTCTTTTAATGCTGCTGAAGTGAAGGAAAGTCTTTTCTTTTTAAGTGAATGGGACTTTAAACATTTGCTCAAGACTATATAGCAAGACTGTTATATTAATACTTAGAATAACACAGTTTGATTATTTAAGAATGAGACTTAGAAGTTGATTTGTGAAAAACATTTAATTGAAAAAATAGATGATCTTCTACTAGTTTCAAAAGATGAGATAATAGCAAAACGAGAGTAAAATGGCTGGTTAATAGGGGTGTTCTATTGGGGTAGTCTTGATTTGTAAATATCGTTCACAACTACCTAAAGGCTATTAAGTACCCAAATAGCACCCAGCAAGGAGACTATACTCAGATTATTTTTTGAAACGGTATTTGCATATTAGAATGAACCCCATCCTCTTGACTCCTTCATAGACCAGCTTTATTATGGCAGTGCCCCCTCCATCATCACTGTCTCTGGAATATCTTATAAATTCCTCCTGAGTGCCAGGTCCTGGGATGGCTTCCTTACATCTTTTCTATTTATAATTGTATTTGTATTTTGGATAATTAATTCATTCACAGTATTTATGACCAAACATTTTGTTTCAAGTCTCCCTCCTGTTTTTTGCTCCTTTCCACCAAATTCCCATTGTTTCCACTCCCACAGAAGTAGTCACCATAATTAGTTTATTACCAATGAAGGCTTTTTCTAATATGTAATCAAATATAGACGATGTCTGTTTCTACAAATGGCCTCACCAAATACAGGGCATCAGTAAACTTAATTGACACATTAATATTT
Organism: Crocuta crocuta; assembly: GCF_008692635.1. NCBI lineage: Eukaryota > Metazoa > Chordata > Mammalia > Carnivora > Hyaenidae > Crocuta > Crocuta crocuta. The sequence continues at coordinate 2,695,351 of NW_027530545.1, read as the reverse complement.
TATTACCATTTTATAGATGATACGTGGCACACCATAAAGTTTCATAACTTGCTCAACAACATGTAACAAAAAATTGAAGGTGAGGGCATTTGAAATGAGGGCTATTTATCCAACTGGAAAATCCATGTCATTCCCCTACAAAATACTAACAACTGATTTTACCATGGGTGATACTGAGAAGGTCAAGTGACTTCTCCAAGCATACACAGGAAGGTGGTACAAGTTCAAGATTAAGACTAAATCTTCTGGGGTGCCTGGGTGGCTCAGTCCATTGAGTGTCCGACTCTTGGGTTTGGCTCATGTCATGATACCAGGGACTTGGGATCAAGCCCTGCATTGACCCTGTGCTGAGCGGAGCATGGAGCCTGCTTAGGATTCTCTCCCTCTCCCACTTGGCACATTCTATCGCTCCCTCTGTCTTTCTCAAGGAAAAAAAAAGAATGATACTTTCTCTAATGATCAATTACATTGTGCAGTCTTTTTGGATATTTAATTTTCTGTTGGTATGTATGAATTTCTATATATACTGCCTTTCCATTAGATTGAAAATTCAAAAATTTTCCAGCCTTCTTTCATCCTGTGAGCCTTTAAAAAGTGCTTCATCTGATTTGATTTCAGTTTATTTAATTTTTTAAAAATTTCTGAAAAATGTTAACGACAGTAAAATTCATACTTTGTGGTGTACAGTTCTGTAGATTTTGACAAAAACTTAGCATACTGTATTTATACCATAATCATTATACAGAATAGTTTCATCAGCCCCTAAAATCTCTTCTAGCTGCTCCTGTGAAGTCAGCACTTTCTTCACCCCAATCCTGGACAACCATATGTTTTCTGTACATATTATTCTGTCTTTTCTAGCGGGTCATATAAAAGGAATTACTTACTATGTATTTTGGTTAGGCTTTTTTCAATTAGTCCAGAAAAAGTCCATTGTCCATGTATGTGTTTATATATTCTGGACTCTCTATTTGTTTCATTGATTTGTTTATTTTTTTTCAGATTTTGATTCAATAGATTTATTTATTTATTTTATTTTTCCCTTAGCTTTCTTGAGATATTATTGACATAAAACATGTCTAAGTTTTATTTATTTTTTTAAGTTAAGTTATTTAAACAACATAGAGCTTAAACTCACAATCCCAAGATCAATAGCCACATACTCTCCCATCTGCATCCTTCAGGTACCCCAACATGTGTAGGTTTGGATGTACAGTATGACGGTTAGATTCACATATATATTATAAGATAATTACCACAATAAGGTTAGTTAACAACTCCATTTCATCATATAATTTTATTGTGTGTGTGTGTGTGTGTGTTGTAATAACATACATAGTATTGCTGATTATAGTTACTCAATATATATAGTATTGCTGGTTATAGTCACTCTATTGTGCATTAGATCCCCAGATCTCATTTATCTTATAGCTGGGAGGTTAATTTGACCAATACCTCCCCATTTTTCCCACCCTCAGCCTCTGGAAACCACTATTTTATACTCTATGAGTTCAGCCTTTTTTAGATTCCATACCTAAGTGAGAACATATAGTGTTTTCCATTCTCTGTCTTACTTCACTTAGCATAATATTTTCAAGGTCCATCCATGTCATCCTTGTCAAGAATGGCAGGATTTCATTCTTTTTTTATAGCTAAATATTCAATTGTTTATATATCATACATCTTCTTTATCCCTTCATCTGTCATTGTACACCTAGATTGTTTTCAAGTTCGGATAGTGTGAATAATGCTGCAGTGAATATGGGGGTACAGATAATCTCTTTGAGGTAGTGATTTTATTTCCTTTGGATATATCCCAGAAGCAAGATTGCTGGATAATATGGAAGTTCTGTTTTTAATTTTTTGATGAAGTTCCATAGTGTTTTCCATAGTGACTATGCCAGTTTACATTCCCACCAAGAGTGCACCAGGGTTTTCTTTCTTCCACATCCTTCACAACATTTGTTATCTTTCTTTGTGATGTCAGCCATTCTAAGATGTGTGAGGGAATAATTTCCCTGAAATTATTTGTGGTTTTAATTTGTATTTCCCTGATGATTAGTGATATTGAGCACTGTTTCATGTATTTGGACATTTGCATATCTTCTTTTGCTTATGTTTAAATAATTTTGTTTGGGTTTTTTTGCTATTGTGTTGTGTGAGTCCTTTATATATTTTGAATATTAACCGTTTATCAGATAGATGGTTTGCAAATATTTTCTCCAATTTCATAAGTTGCCTTTTCATTTTGTTGAGTATTTCTTGTATTGGTGTCTACATGTTTGAAGATGTAGACACACACCCCTCCCCACTCCTAGTCTTTATAGACTGGCTTCAGGAAGCAAGAACCTTCATCAGTCAGCCCATCTAGAGATTCTGGGTGGGTGGTCTGGTGATGTCCATGGGTGGGCTTACTGCTTCAGTCCTTGGGTGGCTTGGTGCTGATGTAGATCAAAGCCCTGGAAAGATGGTAGTCAGCTTGGCCCAGGGTCCCTGGGGCCCTGGATTCATAGGTACCTCCTGGAGCCTGGGTTTGCAAATGTTGATTGGAAGCCTAATGCCACAGGAGCCACTCAGGGCCATGGGAGCCAGCCAGAGCTGGGATGAGCTAGAAGACTGGGTTCATGGAAGCCTGGTCACAGGAACTGCCTGGGGCTTCAGGAGCTAACAGATGCCAGGGTGAGATGGAATTTAACATGCTCATTATTTTTAATTTCTTAAGATGAATTATAAATTTATTAATTTGAGAACTTTTATTTTTTCTAACATAGATATTTATTGACATAAATTTTCCTTGAAGTACTATTTAGTACTCATTACTCATTTATTAATCTCATAAATTTTGATATGCTGTGTTTTCATTTTAATTCAGTTAAAATATTTTAAGTCCTCTTTTGATTTCTTATTTAATCCATGGGTTGCTTGGCATCTCATTCTAAACCTAAATATGTTCTATATTTAAGGTGAGATTTTTTTCACCAGCATATAGTTGGGTCTTGCTTTTTTTATTCAACCTGAAAATTTGTCTCCTAAAAGTTATTTTATATTATTTGCATTTTGTATGATTGCTGATAAGCTTGGATTAAAATCTACAGTCTTGCTCTTTGTTTTCTCTTTATATCATTTTTTCAACTTTTCTGTCTTTGCCATTTTTTCTTAGTTGACTTACTATTTTTATTTTATTTTATTTTAATTAATTGGTTAATTAGTTTTGAGAGAGAGAGAGAGTGCATGTGAACAGGATAAGGGCAAGGAAAGAAGAAGAGAGAGAATCCCAAGCAGGCTCCCTGCTCAGTGCAAAGCCTGACTCAGAGCTCAGTACCATGACTGTGAGATCATAACCTTAGCTGATAGCAAGAGTCAGAACACTCAACTGACTGAACCACCCAGATGCCCCCTTATTTGACCTCCTATTTTTAGCTCTCTGAAAAAGTTTAGTTATTAACCTAGGCTTTACAATATATATTTTTAAATTGTCAGAGATCACTTTCAAATTGCATTATACAATTTTACATGTAGTGTAAAGATCTTATAGCAGTACATTCCCACTTTCTACCTCTCATCCTTTGCACTTTTGTTGGCAGATATTTTATTTTTATATATGCCATAAACAAAAAATAGATTACTACTGTTTTAGTTTGGATGTTTACATCCCAGACTTTAGCTTCTACTANAAAAAAAAAAAAAAGTAAAAACAGTTCCTCCAAAAAAAACATTTTAGAGATATTAAAAGCAAGAAAACAACACGTTTTATTTCTGTCCTCATTTATTGTCTTCCCAATTCTCTGCATTGGTGTAGTTCCACTTTTCTGTGTGGCATCAAATTTCTTCTACCTGAAGAACATCTTATAGCAGTGCATGTTTCCTAGAAATGTGTATTGTCAGTTTCCGTTTCAGAAAGTTTTCATTTCTCTTCCATTTTTTGAATGATTTTCTAGGTATAGAATTCTGGGATGGTAAATTTTTTCTTGTAGTTCCTTAAGATTGTTATGCCCTTATGAGAAGTATGGTATTATTTTTCCTCTGTATGTAATGTATTATGTAATAGTGTCTTTTTCTGTATACTTTCAAGATTTCCTCTGACTTTTGTTTTCAGTAGTTTGAACATGATATTCCTGTGTGTGTGTGCATGCGTGCATGTGAGTGTGTGTGTGTGTGTGTGTGTCTGTGTTGGTTTGTGTCCTTTTTGGTGTTCTTTGAACTTTTGAATCTTTGATTTGTTGCAAGTCATTAATTTTGGAAAATTCTATTTCTTTTTTTTCCCAAATATTTCTTGCACTTTCTTTTATCTCTACAATTCCAGTAGTATGTGTTAGAATTTTTTATATTATCTCAATGCTCTTGCATGCTTTATTTTATTTTTAATGTTTTTACTCTTTTTTTTTATGTGTCAATTTGGATAAGTTATACTGATCTATCTTCAGGGTCACTGATTCTTTCCTCAGTTGCTTTGAGTGTAGAAATTAGCTAATCATAGGCATTCCTCATTCCTCATATGGTATTTTTGTTTCTAATAGTTTTCACTTGCTTATTTCTATGATTTCCATCTTTCTGGTGAAATTATTTTATAATGTATGTGTTTCAGCTTTTCCATTAAAGCTTTTAAAATATAAATTATAGTTATTTTAAGTTTCAACATAATTGGGTATATTTCCATTATCTGTGGCATACATAAGTCTGATTCTTCTAAATATCCTTTCACATGGCAATATGCTGGTTTTTCTTTTTCTTTTTTTCATATACTCCATTACTTTTTTTGTTAAAATTATTTGTATTATGTATGCCCGTAGAGACTGAGGTAACTAGTATTTTTTTAAGTTTATTTATTTATTTTGAGAGAGAGAAAAAAAGATCATTGGCAGGGGAGAGGCAGAGAGAGAGAGAGAGAGAGAGAATCCCAAGCAGGCTCTGCACTGTCAATACAGAGCCTAAGTTAGGGCTGGAACTTGCAAGCCACAAGATCATGACCTGAGCTGAAACCAAGAGTTGGGCACTTAGCCATCTGAGCCATCCAGGTGCCCCTGAGATAAATAGTTTTTATTCCAGAAAATGGTTGTGCCTTTCCTTCTATTCTTCTGTAGTGTGCGGGTGTGAGTCAGTCTAGTTTGGAATTGAACCCTGTCAGGGATTGTTGTAGTTGTGGATACCTTAATACAACCACAGGTTTCATATTTTTCTTGGAATATTTTGTATTTAGGGCTGGGGATCATTTACCAGAGGGATTTTCTCTTTATATCCTCAACTCTCAGCTCTGGGTCTTCCCTGAGTTTTGCCTCAGATAGCTTCTCTCTTTACCCTCTTATCTCTCTCCTATCCTTCTTCCAGCAATACTTGAGTGTTGTTTGAAATATTTGTTTTGCTCATGGTGATGGATAGGGGAAAAATATTCTCCTGTTCGAAAGAAAGCTTAGCTTTGAGTAGGTACTGTGCCCTTGGGTTTCTGAAATGTGGCATTTTTGGTGCTTCTGATCCCCTTCAAGCTATTTTTCTAAGTCTAGCATGCATTTCTGTCTCCCTCTCATGGACAGAATATTTTTCCTCTATTTTCTTCCCCAGATAGAATGGGTTTCACAAATGCACTAAGAACAACTGTATTCATCCTCCCTCACCAGTCCAAAATTTTGAAGTGATGATAGGGAAAGAGAATCTGAATAGGGTTTCATGCTCTTACAGTGGCTGATGGCCCCCTTTTCTAAGCCTATACCTTTAGAGAACTGCCCAGTTCTGTTCTGTTCCTTTCTTTTCCCCTTCCCTCCCTTCGTCCCTCCCTCCTTCCCTTCCTTTCTTCCTTCCTTCCTTCCTTCCTTCCTTCCTTCCTTCCTTTCTTCCTTCCTTCCTTCCTTATTTTTACTTTTTTGGGGGCGCATTTGTGAGATCCATGAAGAAGAGACTGTATTTGTGATCTCATTCGGTACTCATTATAAGTATTGGTGAACTCTTGCCCCCAGGGGCTCCACACTTTCTCCAGCCCACACATGACTTCTGTCAATTTGTTAACAATTCCGACTAAATTCCTCTGTTTTCTAGCTTTATTTCCCCCTGGTAAGAAAGTGCTCCTGCTGTGTACTTTATCTCATTAGATTTGGGGCTACCTCGTTGCCCTGTGATCTCAACTTTTTGATGGGTTCAAAAAAGTAACAAAACAAAACAAAACCCTCAAAACTTTGGTTTCTTTGACTTTTGTTTTTATTGCTGTTATTTTAAGAAGGGAGTGACAACCCTTTATGGCTCTCTACATTCAAGCAGAAACTGGAAGTATGTTTTAATTTCAGTTTATGTGTACATACAACGAAATAGTTGTACAAAATAGTTGTTAATTTCAGGGTCCCTTTCTGAGATGACCACCTATTAGGATAACTAATAGACTATGTGTCCCAAAACACCCAGTCCAATAAAGAATTTATCCTTTACCCATTAAGTTATTACTTCTGAATTGTCTTTGGGAAACTAACAGGAAGTCAGGCACTCTGTAATGGTATTACTAAGCACAAATGGAAACTTAAAAAATGTAGTTTTGAAGATGTTTTTGGTAAGACACTGTAATCTCTCTGTGAGTTGAGTGTACTCTGTTACATTGGCACAAAATGGGAAAGTTCCATTTGAGGTCTAGAGCATTTTTCTCACTCACTGCATGGCAGATGTGTAAGCCATTTCTTCATTGTATATAGGGTATTATGTTCCTCAATAAAGAGAGACTAACTGATAATTTAATCCATTATTTCCCAGCAGAGGAGCTGTCTCAAATATTTTAAAACTGACTTTTCTGCACTGCAGGTGATTTAAGTGCTGAGCTAAGTGATTCCCAGTTTTTCAATGTTATACCCACTCTAGCCTATGTTGATATTTTGACTCCTGTAAGATCAAGTTACCCATTCATTTTATATTATACAATCTAATATCTATTTAGATATGATTCAGTTTAAAATTAGGGAAATATACTAGAACAGCTAGTTATTGCAGCATAATCATTTTAAGTTGAAAGATTTTTAGATGATATAGAAAACCCTAGATGACATATCTGTTTCAAAATATATTGATATGGGAAATTTCCTTATCTTCTTTCCTTATCTTCTTAAAAGTGCTCTGAGATGAGTGATTACTGAATCTGAGAGGGAAAAAATATCCNCTGCTGTAAAGTATATATGTCCTAAAAACCTGGTCTTTTTTTTTTTTTTTTTAGTTTATTTATTTTATTTTGAGAGAAAGAGAGTGAGTGAGCGAGCACAAGTTGGGGAAGGGCAGAGAGAGAGGCAGTGAGAGAATCCCAAGCAGGCTCTGTGTTGTGGATCTCACAAACCATGAAATCATAACCTGAATTGAAATGAAGAGTCAGATGCTTACCTGACTAAGTCACCCAGGCATCCCTGAAACCTGGTCTTTTTTCTAACAGCTTGTTATAAGAACTTGGGAAAGTGACTTATCCTCTTTGATCATCATTTTTCTTAAAATGAAAATAATAGGGCTTGCTCTTTCTGGTTTTGAAGATCAAAATATCAAGTTAAAGCTGTGATAAGTATTAACAATGCCTTACCCCAGTGCTGGTCAAGTGATAGTTACTAAATCAATATCGGTTGACTAATTTGTTAATAGCTCTTTTAGGAAATAATACATCATACACCCCCAATATACCTTTTCTTATTTTTCCCAGGCAGTGAGATGCAGCTAGTACATATTATAGAAATTACAATAGTATGTATTTATCTGTTTCTATCTGTCTTATAGATGAATGTCTCCTTGAGAGCAGTTTTAATTATTCCCATGCTCCTCAAATATAATGTGGGACTTAGAGCTGTTGTTACTATAACAGTAAAATTGGCCATTGAGTATTCTGTATCAGCAATAAGCTCAATAATTTAGGTACGTTATCATACATAATGATTTCAGTTACTTTGGGAAATAGTTTAAACCCCTAGGACACAAAGTTTTAGGGTGTTCCCCACACGTTCATGGTCTATAGCTCCAGGAATTCATGGTGAAATGATGGGAAATAGCCTCTCCTGGCATGGGCAAGGAGAACAAATGAGCAGTTGTGAGATACATCCAGAGCATCCTCCATCAATAGCAAAGATGTGATCTCTAGGCAAAGGGGGAGGGGGCAGGAGGGAAAGGGAGTTGCCTCAATGCAATGCCCTTCCAGCTTTCCTCTCTCATCTAAGGGAGGCACATAGTCAACACATGTTAGGGCTTTAGGTAAATAGATTGTGAATACTGCTGCCAGGGAAGGGAGTTGAGGGGCTGGCATGGGAGAAACACATATGAAAGTCATGTGTAGCCCAGGGATGCAGTGCTGTGAGCTGACTGGGATTTGATCAGAGTAGAGATGCTCACCTTCCCCACAGTTTATCATCATACCAACAGGGCCCTAATAAAAACAGTGGATTGCAGCTGAAAGAGCTGCAAGATGCAGACTTTCTCTGAGGCAGGAGCATTTAGGGAGGCACAAAGTCAAGAGAAGACCACAACACAAAAAAGGATATGAGAGGAATTCAAAGCCTCTGGCAAACATTAAACACAATATAACTTCGAGCCAGATTAATTTAAATCCTCACAATAAAAGCATATTTATTTCAGTTCCTATATCTCAATACTATATATATATATACATATATATATATAATCTCAGTAGCTTTCCGCAGAAAGTTACAAGGCATGCCAAAGGCAAGAAAAAACAGTCTGAAAGGCAGAGCAATCATCAAAATCAGATTCTGATGTTAAAATTATCAGACAGGGTTTTTAAAATAACTATAATTCATGTGCTTAGGGCTATAATAAAAAGCAGTAGACACCATACAAAAGCAGATGATTATGCAAGGAGGAAGAATGAAAAGGAATTCTATAAATTAAAAACAGTGTAACAAAAATGAAGACTGCCTTCTAGGTACACACCAGTAGACTTGCCACGGCTGAGGAAAAAAGTCAGTGAGCTTGAGCTTGAAGATAGGGCAGTAGAAATGTCCTAAACTTAAAAGCAAAGAGAAAATAGAATAAAAATAATTTGGGGACAATATCAAAAGGTGTAACATATATGTAATTGGAAAACCAGAAATAGATGAAAGAGAGAAGGAAGCAGAATATTTGAAGTAATAATAGTGAGGCTTGCAACATTTAGGACAGATAACAAACCATAGATCCAATAAGCTCAAAGAACACTAAGCAGGATAAATTCTAAACCAAACCAAATCAAACATACATAGGTATATTGTATTCACACTGCAGAAAATCAAAGACAAAAGGAAAATCTTGAGAAACGCCAGAGGGGAAAATGTATATTGCCTGTAGAGGAGCTGGGACAAGAATTAAAGCAGACATCTAATCAGAAATCATGCAAGTAGAAAGAGAGGAGTGCAATATTTAAAGTGTTAAAATCAATAAAACCACCAACCTAGAATTCAACATCTAGTGATATTATTCTTTAGAAGTAAGGATAGATACTTTCTCAGAGAAATGAAAACTGAGGGAAGTTATCACTAACAGGCCTTTTCTGCAAAAAATGCTAAAAGAAATTCTTTAGGCATAAGGAAAATAACAAGGGTCAAAAACATGGATCTGTATAAAGAAAGGTAGCATTGGAGAAATAATGAGTGAAGATTATATATATGTTTTCTTAAGCTAAAAGATACCTGTGTGTTTAAAGCAACAACACTGATTGTGTTTTGGTGATTATAGACTATAGATAATAGAAATCAATGTCAGCTAAGTCATATAAGATCAAAGGGATGAATTGGGAATATTCTTAATGAGGTTAATGAGGTACCTGTTTTACATGTGAAACAATACGAGGTTATTTGAAAATGGACATAGACCAGTTTAAAATACATGTTTGTGAACTCTAGGGCAATACTAAAGTAATTTTAAAAAGAAGTTTACATGATAGGCTAAAAGAGGAGATGACATAGAATCATATCAACCACAACAAAAAAGCAGAAAGAGAAGGAAAATAAACAAATAAAAAACAGTAATAAACATGGTAGATATTAACCCAACTATACCACTGGTCACTTTAAATGTGAATAGTCTAGACAAACCAGTAAAAAGACATTGCCAGTGTGGTTAAAAAACAAGACTCAGGGTGCCTAGGTGGCTCAGTCAATTAAGTGTAGGACTTCGGCTCAGGTCATGATCTCACAGTTCCAGGGTTTGAGGCCCGCGTCGGGCTCTGTGATGACAGCTAGCTCAGAGCCTGGAGCCTGTTTCGGATTCCATGTCTCCCTCTCTCTCTGACCCTCCTCTGCTCACGCTGTCTCTCTCTCCCAGAAATAAATAAAACATTAAAATTTTTTAAAAAAATAAAATAAAAAACGACTCAATTCTTTATTGTCTACAAAAAAAAAAAAACCCTTTAAATATAATGACGCAGCTAAGTTAAAAGCAAAGGGAGAGTTAAAAATATTGTGGCAACACTAATAAAAAGAAAATTGGAGTAGCTCCAATAATTTTAGACAAAGCAATCTTCAGAGTAGACGTCAATGAAGTGGATCATGACATAATGACAAAGGGGTCAATCCACAGGAAGACAAAACAATTGTAAATGTGTATGCTTTTCACAAAAGAGCATCGAAATATAGGAGACAAAAACTGATAGAACAGAAAGGAGAAACTGACCAATCTGCTGTTATAGTTGAAGACTTTAATACTTCCCTGTCAGTTATTGATAGATCAAGCAGGCAGATAACAAGTAAAGATGTGGAGGACCCAAACTTCACTATCAATTTGATCTAATTGACGCTATAGACTATTCCACCTAAAAATAACAGAATTCAAATTCTTCTCAGACTCACAGGGAACACTCACCAAGATACAACACATTCTGAGCCATAAAATACTCCATATACACCATAAAAATTTACAAAACGAGGGATCATACAAAACATGTTCTCAGACCATAATAGAGTTAAACTGGAAATCAATAACACAAAGAAAGCTGGAAAATCCCCAGATCTCTGGAAATGAAAGAAAACATTTCTAAGAACATACAGGTCAAAGAAGAAGGCCCCAAAGAAATTTAAAAATATTTTCAAGTGTAGTGAATATGCAACTTATCAAAATTTGTGGAATGGCACAAGGCATGACTCAGAGAGAGATTTATAGTATTAAATAGATATGTTAGGAGAGAGATCTAAAATCAATAATCTAAGCTTACACCTTAGGGATGTAGAGAAAGACACACATGGCAAATCAAAGTCAGGAATAAGAATCATAAACACGTAAGCACAGTAAAATCACAAGAATGGAAAAGATACCTTTGGAAAGAGAAAGTGCAGTGAGGATATAAATGGCAATATGAGACAGGTGCTTGGGGAGGAGCAAAATTTAAGAAAGGGACAGATGTTAAAGATCTATGAAGACTAAGAGTAAAGGGTCAGAGATGTTGAGGAAAAAGCCTGAGTGGATGGAGGTTATGGAAATCAAGAGATTAGGGAATTTTGAGATCAGGGTAGTTGTCAATTGTAAAAATTCAGGGAGGAGGGCTAATAAAATTGGATTGAAAAACGCCAACTGAATTTGGATACTCAATCTTTAGAAATTTCAAACAGGGCAGTTTCAGAGAAATGATGAGGGTAATAGGAAGTGACTTATGACCTTTGCCAGAGATCCTGCAAGTGTGGAGGGAGCAGAATTGGACTGTAGCAAAGGGAATCAGTATTAAGGAAGTGAAGATAGTAAATGAAGTTAATTTTAAGAAGTCTATTAATTATAAAAAAAAAAAGAGCTTCAGTGGCACACAAGGTCAAAGGATAGCTTTGCTTTTTTAAAAAAAAAAAGCACAAGAGAATATGGGTAGTTTTATAAATTGAGGTAAGGGATCATTTGAGAGGAAAAAGGCTGAAGATATAGAAGAAGAAGGGATAACTAATATAGGACACTCTCAAACAAGAGGGAGGAAGAAGGAGCAGTAAAGAATTGGAATAGGAGCTGGTTTTGAGGAGGAACATGGCCACCTCATCCTTTGAAACTGGTGGGCAAAAAGTACAAATAGAAGTCTGGTTTTTTGGTATGTCTTGGTGGCTCAGTTGGTTAAGTGTCCAACTCTTCATTTTTGTTCAGGTCATGATCTCACAATTTGTCAGATTGAGCTGCACATCACGCTCTTCGCTGATGGGAGCCTGCTTGGGATCCTCTCCTTCTTCCTCTGCCCCTCCCCTGCATCATCTCTCTCTCAAAACAAGCAAACAAACAAACAAATCAATATTTAAAAAAAAGAAAGAAGTCTGCTTTTTTTTTCAGGACTGGGCACATTGAGACAATTTAAGCCTGATTATCCTGATTCATGTGTGCTTACTTTGTGAAGTAGGAGGTCATATCATTTGATGAGAAATTATGAGAAAAGATTGGGCTGAGATACTTGAATAAAGAGATAAAGTTTTAGAAAAGACACCAAGAGAATGGGGATGAAATTTACCAGAGGATACAAAAGAGATTTCTATGGGCCACTGAAATTATAATTCTCAAGACTGTCATGGCATCACTTCAAGGGATTGCATAGGCAGATGAATATGAGTATAGAGCAGGCGAATTGCAGGATTGACCTCTAGCTGGGGATTTGTAGGGCTATTAGAGTGGCAGAGGGGATGGGTAAGGAAGGTGAGATTGCACGGAAGAAAATTTTTTTGGGAATCAGCCATGGTACTTAGAGTGGAGATGAAGATTATTTAAGCTGATGGGGTATAGGAACAATAAAGGCTTGGATGAATAGATCACACAGTTCGTGCAATCACCTAGGATGATGCCAGGGGTTGGCAAACAATTATGTTAAAGTGGGTGAGAGCTGGCATGGTTTCATTCCATACCTATTTCATTAAAATTTGTTCAATTTTCATGAAATCCAATTAAATGCAGTAACTAAGTCTGTATCCCAAAGCCTTCAATTTCTCTGATACTTTAATATATGCTTGGCTGCATCTTGAGATGATGTACTCATTGTCTAATTTTTCCAGGAAATCAGGAGGATTCTGAGCCTGTGATGAAAGGTAATCCTGACTTTGTGGGCATTTCATCTAAAATTAGATAATGAAAAATAACTGGATGATCCATTTTTCCTACATATTACGCCTTGAATTATTAGTGAATGCTGGAATAAATTTGTATATTCCATTGGCTCATGTAGAATAAATTTGAAAAGTGAGAAATTTAAGATTCATTATCTCTACATATAACTTAAGGCCAGTTTTAGGATTGACTAGATTTTTAACAGAGACTCAAGTGGTTCTATTCCTTACAAATTAGACCTGAATGTGGATTGGTATGCTTAACAATGCTCACAAAAAACAGTGTAGTATAAAATACTGAGCTTTGAGATGTAGTACCTAGAGTTGTTGAAGTCTGTAAGGCAAAAAGAAAACACAAGCCTGTATGTAGTAAGTAGATGGATGATTAGGATAAGAGTCATAAAATACTAATTTTTCATTTTATTTTATTTGAGTATAGTTGACACATAGTGTTACATTAGTTTGAAGTGTACAACTTAGTGATATGACAAGTATATACGTTGTTATGTTCACCACAAGTATATCTACCATCTCTCTTATTACATCATTGTTACAATATCATTGATTGTATTCCTTATGCTCTGCTTTTTATTCCTGTGACTTACTGGAATCCCCTCTCCCCTTCACCCATTTTGTCCAACCACCCACCTCCCCTGCCTCGGTCAACCTCGCTTTGTTTTCTGTATTCAAAGTTCTGATTCTGCTTTTTGTTTGTTTATTCATTTCTTTTTACATTCCACTTATAAGTGGAATCATATGATATTTCTTTTTCTCAGTCTGACTTATTTTGTTTAGCATAATACTCTTTAAGTCCACCCATGGTGTCCCAAATGGCTCGATATTATCCCTTTTTACAGCTGTGTAATAGTTCTTTGTATATATGTGTGTGTGTGTGTGTGTGTGTGTATGTGTGTGTGTGTATAATATATATATGTGTATAACATATATATGTATGTGTATATGTATGATATATATATACATATTCCATTTTCCTTATCCATTTGTCTGTCGTTGGTCACTTAGATTGTTTCCAAGTCTTGGCTATTGTAAATAATGCTCCAATAAACATAGAGGTGCATATATTTTTTCAAGTTAGTGTTTCCATTTTCCCTGGGTAATTACCTAATAGTGGAATTATTATATCATATCATATTGCTATTTTTAATTTTTTGAGGAAACTCCACACTGTTTTCCACAGTAACTATACTAGTTTACATTCCTACCAACAGTGCACAAGGATTCCTTTTTCTCTACATCCTCACCAACTCTTCTTTCTTGTTGTCTTAGTTTTAGTCATCCTAGCAGTTGTGAGGCGATGTCTCACTACAGTTTTGATTTGCATTTTCTTGATGATTAGTGATGTTGTGGGTCTTTAAATATGTCTGTTGACCACTTATATATTTTCTTTAGAGAAATGTCTATTCAGGTCCTCTGCCCACTTTTTAATTGGATTGGGTTTATTTTGGTGTTGTGAGAGCTCTTTATATATTGTAGATATTAACCCCTTATCAGCTATATCCTTTGCAAACCAGCCAGAAAACAAACTTTAAAAGTGGTAATAAATACATGCCTATTAATCACTTTAAATGGAAATGGTCTAAGTGTTCCAATTCAAAGACATAGAGTGGCAGAATGATAAAAAATAAAAGACCCATCTATATGCTGCTTACGAGAGACTCACTTCAGATATAAAGCTGTATATAAATTGAAAGTGAAGGGATGAAAAAACGTTCACCATGCAAATGGAAGTGAAAACAAAAACCTGAAACCTCCATAAAATGTGGATGTTGTGCTCTGGTTATCAAAATCCTGCCTGAGAAAAGAATGTCCAATGGGAAAAGTCTCTTTAGTAAATGGTGCTGAGAGAACTGGGCGGCAACATGCAGAAGAATGAAACTGGACCACTCTCTTACACCCACAGAAAAATAAACTCAAAATGGTTGAAATACCTAAATGTGAGACAGAAAACCATCAAAACCCTAGAGGAGAAAACAGGCAGCAACCTCTTTGACCTCAGCCACAAGAATTCCTTACTTGAAACGTCTCCAAAGACAAGGGAAATAAAAGCAAAAATAAACTATTGGGAACTCGTCAAGGTAAAAAGCTGCACAGCAAAGGAAACAACGAAACTCAAAGGCAACTGATGGAATGGGAGAAGATATTTACAAATGACATATTGGAAAAAGAGTTAGTATCCAAAATCTATAAAGAATTTACCAAACTCAACACCTGAAAAACAAATAATCCAGTGAAGAAATGGGCAAAAGACATGAATAGACACTTTTCCAAAGAAAACATCCTGGTGGCCAACAGACACACAAATAGATGCTCAACATCACATATCATCAGGGAAATACAAATCAAAACCACATTGAGATACTTCCTCACACTGGTCAGAATGGCTAAAATCAACAACTCAGGCAACAACAGATGTTGGTGAGGATGTGGAGAAATGGTACCCTTTTGCATTGTTGGTAGGAATGCAAACTGGTACAGCTACTCTGGAAAACAGTGTAGAGATTCCTCAAAAAAATCAAAAATAGAATTACCCTATAACTCATCAATAGCACTAATGGAAATTTATCCAAAGGATACAGAAGTGCTGATGCATAGGGGCACATGTACCCCAATGTTTATAGCAGCACTATCAACAATAGCCAAATTATGGGAAGAGCCTACATGTCAATCAACTGATGAATGGATAAAAAAGATGTGGTTTATATATACAATGGAATACTACATGGCAATGAGAAAGAGTGAAATCTTGCCATTTGCGACAACATGGATAGGACTGGGGAGTGTTATGCTGAGTGAAATAAATCAGAGAAGGACAGATACCGTATGTTTTCACTAATATGTGGAAATTGAGAAACTTAACAGAGTAAGTTTTACCTTGGGTAAAGGGAAGGGGAAAAATAATTTCAAACAGAGAGGAAGACAAACCATAAGACACACTTAAATTCAGAGAGCAAAGTGAAGGTTGATGGGGGCTGGGGAGGAAAAATGGGTGAAGGGCATTGAGGAGGGCACTTGTTAGGACAAATACTGGGTAATGTATGTAAGCAATGAATCATGGGAATCTTTTCCTGATGCCAAGAACACGCTGTATATACTGTATGTTAGCTAGCATGACAATAAATTATAGTTAAAAAAATACGTTACTTAAAAAGCCCTGACAAACAAATAATAATAAACCTTAGGTTATATTGCTTGGGTCAACGCTATAACTGCTCGAATATATATAAAATTCCTAAACTTTGAATGCTTTCATATAAGGTCATCACTTCATATTCTAAATTATCAAAATGTTATATGTCACAAAATAACTAAAATTTCTTTGTCAATTACATCATAATAAACTCTCATATCACATTATTAAAAAATATAAATAAATAAATAAGTAAAATCCTGCTTGGTCCTGAGTAAGTGACATGTGGTGCTATAGTTCTATGACTCATAAAATAAAGGGATCAAGCAAAAAGATATGTTAGGTCTTTTCTAACTTTGAAATTCTATTCCTTTTCTATGTCAAAGACATAGTTTACTTTTTAAAAAATATTGCAAATGACGGCCTTTAGTTATTCTGGGTATCTCCCCGAATGGAGGTTATACCAGGAGATGGAGAAACCAGCATCACAATTACACTAATCTTTATTAACTTTCAATTCCAGTCCGGACTTGTACATATTTTATTCCACCGTCACGTTCTTGGAGTTTAGGTAGAAAACTTAGATTCTTGGGACAGTGCTATGACTTTCTCAGGAAGAGATCGTTAATGATATAGAAATGACTTGTAAATAATTTACCTTGTATCCAAATCCAGATGTTAAAGGCAAAAAACTGCTTTGACCAACTGTTTCCGCTAAACAACAGGGATTGGAGACCGAGGCTCTCTAAGATAGTTAAGAAGTGTGAAATGACAATTTTTTTTACTTTTATTTTATTGACTGCTTTCTCTGGGTGAGTCAATTCTGCTAGACTATGGTTCTGCTCCTGTTTTGTGCCCCAGCTGTAGTTTTCATTATGGGAGGTCCAAGCACCATAAAACATGCCTTTCACCATTCTTCATTTCATTCTCCAAGAATATCAGAAATGTCATCAGTCTCTCACCTTTCTTCTTAAAGACTTTAATCCTTCAAGTAAATAAGCAAACTGGTTCTAGCATTGAAGCTTGTGACATTTGGCTGGTCACTCATCTCTAAGCTAAATTTCTTCCTTACCCTCTGTACCTCAGCCAGGCTGTTTCCTATCATGACAAAGGATCTTGAGTCCATATTTATTAACCTTCTGGGTAAATTCTTTATATGGTGTTTAATCAGCATGCTTTTGTAAAGTG
The DNA here is from genome assembly GCF_008692635.1 of Crocuta crocuta. Lineage (NCBI taxonomy): Eukaryota > Metazoa > Chordata > Mammalia > Carnivora > Hyaenidae > Crocuta > Crocuta crocuta. The sequence goes on along the minus strand of NW_027530545.1, from coordinate 2,678,029 downwards.
CAAGTAAATTACAGACCTCTTATCTGGGGCAATCATCTGCTCTTTTTCAGGTGAAACCAATTATATTTCCTGAAAATAATCATTGATTGAATGGGTCCATACAGGATACATTTAATTTTATCACTCATTTTTAGTTGTTTCTTTATTACAAGTATGAATAGCATTTCTAGACTGGTATATCTACTCTTCTTTCTGCTGATGCCTTAGTATAGTCTGAAAAGCACATATTCAGTGAGGAGCATCAGGAAATAGGGCCTCTATCTTCCCAGAAGGTACTTGACAATTAAATTCTTCTATTTTATAAGTTTCCAATGACATTTGACAGAGGATTACAAACTGGAGCAATTTTATAGCATGGCAGGGGAAGATGCCAGTCTTAAAAGGTAAGAGAGCAGAGAACACTGGCCAAACTTATCACTTAATGGAATTTCATTACCATATATTCATTTAACACATTTGGTACTGAGATGCCTAGTAAAATCACTGTGTTGCAACTGTCTGATGATATTAGGAGGCTTTGGACTCTAAAAAATTTGATAGAGGCATTAAGTTGATTAAATGAATTCATGTGTGGTTCCTCTCCAGAAGCCTCCATACATGCTAGGTGGCTATGAGGAAGCGGGGCTGGGAAGATACTGGCTGAAGTAATAAATTGTCAGGCCTGCTAATTTATTTTTATATGCTGAAGATTAGTATAATTTAGGGGATAGGGATGTGTAGTAAAGCAATCATCTCCCCTTAGAATGATTAAAATATAGGTATACACACCTAGAAAAAAAATTTAAAGTTAAGAACTTATCCTTTAGTGGAATTGGAGGAAGAGCTATTCCTTTTTTTTAAAAAAAAGTTCTTTATAAGTTAAGAACTTTGTATAACACTTTCTTTTTAGATTAGATCAATCTGACATGCTCAGAATTACAGAAGTATTATGATACAGAGCATTTTTGCCTCTCAAGCCAATAGTGGTGAATATTGTCCTGTACGCTACACTATTTTTAAGAAGCTCTTCCTGTGACAAAGATGTATGTTACTGCCTTTAATGAGCCTCTGCCTGGTGCTGACTTAATAATGGCATGAAGCCACAATTATATTAGCTCTGATATGGAGGAGCCCCAAATAATTCATTGTGATATTATGACTAGTTTCTTTTATGTTGCTCCCAATGGCTGGTAGAGGGTGGAACGCTACTCAGACTGCAGTAAAGCAATCATCCCCTTTGAATGATTTAAATATATGCATACACACCTAGAAATAATTTTTAAAGTTAAGAACTTCATTCTTCTGCCCCCTATCAGGTTAACTGGCCACTCCCATATCTTTTTTATTTTCCCCTTCAGTTTTTCCATCTGGTATTAAAAAAGGAAGATCATAGACTTTCAGTCTTCAGGAATTGAATTTTTCTCATTCCACATACATACTACCATGAAATATACAAGATAAGCTATAGACCTGATTCAATTATCTGAGCAAAGCCCCAGCTCTTAAACTGTTCTTGCCTGATTTCCTTTTGCTCATCCAAATTTCTTTTAGATCTGGACATGGAAACTTATCATGGTTTTCTCGATTGTCCTAACCAGTGGCTGACTAGAGATATGGATTAATGTTCCTCTACTGCTTTGCATGTTGGTCCTTTTCCTTCTTCTCTAGACTCTTATTTTTTGGTTCAAGCTGCATTTTAGCTTTTTCACCTCCAGCTAATGGAGATACTCCCAGGAATGTAGAACGATGATATAGAGGCTGGAACTGTGCCAGCAGACGCATTAGGTTTCTTCTCCCACCCCAAACCAATTGTCTGAAGTTTTTAAATGAGAATTTTGAAATTGGAACTCAGTTTAAAAAATAGAGGCAAATTAGCTCTACTGTATAGAGAGTTCACATCTTCCTCGTTTTTTTCACATCTGTCTTTTTCAGGGAAGAGTTTGCAGATGGCAAAGTGATGTGATAGTGCTGTTAGTATGGAATAGAGTTCTCATTTGTACACAATCATAGTCATGTTCTTTTAAGATCCTGCACTGCATTTGCATCTTATTCCTGAAAGGAAAACAAAAACAGTTTAATCATAGAATTTATAGGAAATTTAATAGACAGAAGAGTGGACTGTTAGGCTTCTAGCCTAACTATATACACTAATAATAGGGTAGGTATCCCCCAGTTCCCTGAATAGGTTTCCTTTAATTTATCTTGTGAAATAAATGGCATAAACTTGTAAATTATCAACCAAAACTCTAGTATTATTCTTTACCTAAATTTTTCTCTTATTGAAGGTATCACAAGGAAGTAGTTCATAATTAAAATTGTTTAGATATATAGATATAGCAAATTTTATTTCTGTCTATTATTGTCCTGGACTTCAAAACAAGACTTATTTTACCTAGATGACGAAGAAAGGACAACTTACATCTTCTTATGAAGAGGTCCCACTAGCAAGGGAATGTTTAATTTAGGGTTAAATTAGCATGGTGTTGGCAGTTATGACACTTGAGTAGCTGACTATTGGAGAAGATCTCTTTCCCTGGTGGCGTATGCTCTGTTATTGTCCATGGTTTTGACTGGTGGTTTTCATTTGCTTGGACAAAAAATGCCAAAACATGCACTGACCCTTGTAAATGCTCAGGAAGGATGTCAGAATAACATTAACCTTTCATTCCAACTTCACCTGTTTTATTTCCCAAATCAATTTCAGTGCAACACAAATGCATACTTTGATGTGTTCAGAAATTAATAGATTTTAGTAAAATAATCTGTGGTAAAGGTCTAGAAAAGAGTAACTGATTCATAGCACAAAATATGTGCTATAGGTTTATAAAATCTAAACCTTAAATTCATATTTGAACAAAGCAAACTATTTTAAAAGACACAACTTTTCTGATTGTTTAAAGACCCTTGGAGGCTGTTAAGAGAGTGTTTGTCATTTGTCACATTGTACTTCCTAGGTGTTACTGTTTGATTTCTATCATTACCTTGGTAAAAATTCTAATAAAGTGAATTTGCTTGTTTTATATATAGCCTTCTCTTGGGCCACACCCACCACAATGAAAGTCTATGTAATTAAGGCTTCTCAATATTTCCAGATAATCTTATTCTACTTGCTTTCTTACAAGGAAATTCATTCATCTCTACAGTAAGTTGTATATTAGACAATGGCAAACCTCAGAGCCTTCAGCTGCCAGTGGTGACTCATTCAGAGATGCTGGAGATAGCCTGGGAGGAGTCCATGAGAATGTTGGTTGGCAGATCCTCATTACTGGGAATGTAGTTCCCCAACTTAACAGCCTTATTCTACCAATTCCAAACAGTAGGGTGTCTTTCCTGGCAGCATTCGCCAGCTGCTTTCTGCCCAGGAGGTTTGCTCGGATCCAATGGCCCCTGGAGACTCTTCTCAACTCAAGTTCTCACCAGGTTAGTGCCCTAAGTCACAGTGATCTCCTACTGGCCACCTTCATTTATGTCTCTCCAAAGTAGCTGTTTCTAAAAGACTTTCCTTTATGCCTCCCATGGGGTTACCTTTATCCCTTGACCTGCAAAATAGTTCTGGAGAATGCCCAGCCAGCACTAATCAGGGATTAGAAGCTATAGCTCTCAGGGCACATCTTACCTACAAATATGATTTTGTTTGGCCCATAGAATGCTTAAAATTTTTAACTTAAGGGGCTCCTGGGTGGCTCAGTCGGTTGAGTGTCAGACTTCAGCTCAGGTCATTGTCTCACGTTTTGTGAGTTCGAACCCCGTGTCGGGCTCTGTGCTGACAGCTCGGAGCCGGGAGCCTGCTTCTGATTCTGTCTCTCTCTCTTTCTGTCTCTCCCCTGCTCAGGCTCTTTCTCTCTCTCAAAAATAAATAAACATTAAACAAAATTTTAACTTACTTTAAAAGATTTGAAAATTAGAAAGTTTCACTTAAAAATCTTGATTTCCATTTCTCCTTTCTTGAAGAATTGAAAATTCGTGGGAATCAGAAGATGGCACGGTTCTTACGTGGCAGCCATATTCTGGTAGTGATTGGCAGTTGCTTCCTTTAGGCAGGGCATAGTCTCTCCAGTTTGCCATAGATTACACACTACTTAGGATTACTTTTGAACCAATTCTACTTGTGTGAATATTATTGATTCCTGTAACTATTCAAATCTCTGTATGACTTGTACCTAAATCTCTATCGATAGAGGGCAATTCACAAGATCTCAAATCTATGGACCCATTCAGGTCCTTGGACTTATTCTCAGTGACCTATGAATTAAAGATGGGAGCTTCCTTAGTCTTTTAATTTGTTCAGGCTTCTAGAGCAGCATACCATAGAGTGGGCAGCTTACAAACAACAGAAGTTTATTTCTCACAATTCTAGAGGCTGGGAAGTCTAAGATCAAGGCATCAGAAGATATAGTATCTGGTAAGGGTCTGCTTCCTCACTAACAGTTATCTCTTCACTGTATTCTTACAGTGAAGGGAGGTGTTATGAGAGCTTTTATAAGGCTACTAATTCCACTCATGAGGGCACAGTCCAGTCACCTCCTAGAGGCCCTACCTCCTAATACGACCACACTGGAGCTTAGGTTTCAAAACATAAATTTGAGAGAGGTAAATAAACATTCAACTGGTAGGGGGAACTTAAAGTTTTTATTTCTTTGTTTCTTTTAGTTCAGTGATTATCCTTTGTCTAGATGTGTAATTATCTGGGTGATGCTTTTAGTACTAACGTACTATTTCTAAAACTACTTTAATTGTAATGAGTAAATATAAAAGAACATAGGCTGGGGCACCTGGGTGGCTCAGTTAGTTAAGCATCTGACTTTGGCTCAGGTTATGATTTCTCAGTTCATGGGTTTGAGCCCCAAGTCGGGCTCTGTGCTAACAGCTCTTTCTCTCTCCCTGCCCCTCTCCTACTCTCTCTTTCATTCTCTGAAAAATAAACATTAGAAAAAAAAAAAACAGAGGCAAACTTATTGGTAAATGATATTTGTATGAAATGAAGGCCAAATGTCAGATAATTCTCTACACACAAGGTTTCATAATAATCTAAAAGAAGGGCTGGTGGAATATGGTCATCGGATGACATCAGGATTGTGGAAGGTCCCAAGAGAATCTGCCTTGAAGCAGTCTATATTATATTCATCCTGAAAGCAAAAACTTATTTTCAGTAAAATGGCATTGAATGTCACATTATATAAATTTTTTTAATCTATGCTATATGTGTCTTGTAGTTTCTATTTAATTTGATTTTATAGATATTTAAGAGTATTTTTGAAGAGGTATAAAAAAACATACACCTAAATTTCATGTCTGTACTTTTTTTTGATGTGTGTACTTTTTATTATTTTTTAATGTTTATTTTTGAGGAAGGGGAGTGAGGGAGAAATTGGCAGAGAGAGAGGGAGACACAGAATCCAAAGCAGGCTCCAGGCTCTGAGCTGTCAGCACAGAGCCCAATTTGGTGCTGGAACTCATGGCACCTGAGATCATAACCTTAGTTGAAGTCAGACGCTTAACCAATTGAGTCACGCAGGGGCCTCTGATGTCTATACTTTTTAAAGTCACTTTTTATTTAAAAATAACTTGTTACAATTCAGGAAAAATAAACATTTTCCTTTAAAAACTGTCCACTTAGTACTCAAATTTGAAAAAGTCTGCCTAGATGCTCTTGGGTAACAAACAGGATCAGGATTTAGTTTGCTTGAGTTGAGAGGGGGTTTCATACCATGGGTTTGGGTCTCTGCCTAGAGCACAGTCCAGGAGAAAGAGAGGGACTGCTGCAGAATAAGCGTGAACTAATAAGAACATAAGAAGAATATAAATGAATGCCAAATTGAGGGGAAAGGAAGAGAAGTCATGCTCTGTTTTGGGGTATGGTTGGTTTCAGGATCTAAGTCACATAAAAGGCAATCAGAGAAGGTAGAGCTGCAGCATTCTGGGCAGTTGTGACCACTAGCTGGTGTCTGAGGTTCTGCCTTTATGATTGATAAGACCAGAGCTGTGGGGCCACATCTATCTGGCTAAAAGAGACCTGAGATGGCTGAACAGCAGCAAAGGTGCTGACAGGTTCATCAGGAATAATTCTTCAAAGGGACTAATCCAGAGCTCCATAAAAATGCATTAGTAAGCCTCCCAACTGTAACACCAGACTGTCATCTACACAAGAGATTTTTCACGTCTTCATGCAGAACACAGATCTATTGAGCCTCCTCTCCTGCATGTGCTTTCTAGAGAGGGCCTTCTTGGGTTCTTAGAAGAGAGCACAGCGCACTGCCTAAGGTCAGGCATTTACATCTAATTTTGAAATGCCACTGGGACACAATGTAATCCTGACTATCTCATAATTGCCCAAGCCAGGTATATAAAGCTAAAGTGAGATACTGAAATCCACAACTTGGATATTATTGCTTGATACTTATTTGAGAACAAAGTACGAAGTCTTTTGATGAAATGTATGTGAAATCTCAACTGGAATGTTGATTTGAGATATCTGGCCAAGTTAGGAAAAGGCACTTCTCTGTGCCACTCACAGCTTCTTTTCTTTACTCAGTCCTAAAGCCCCAAGATACAACTTTGAATTGGAAAAGCAAGGTCTTTTAGAAGGAGGCTTAAGCTAGCTCAGCTGGGGTATGGGTCTCCAGGGGTGGAAAAATATTACTTATTTATACAATGGTTTCAAAAGACTTAGCATCTGAGATCGAGACTTTGGTTTTGAAAGCTGGTTGTCAGCTCCTTGATGCAAGTAAACTATGGTCCACTGCAGAACTGTGGTAATCTGTAGAACTTCTCATGCTGGGTTTCCAAGGGAAGATTCCAACACATGATATACTTTCTGAGCACTTACTCAGACATATTAGGTACTGGAAAGCTCATTCTGAGCAAGACAGAACTTCTGCTCCCATGAACTAAAAGGCTAATGCCAGGCATTACACACTAGCTCACTTAATTCCAGCATCAGCTACACGTCCTAAATGCTAGTAAGAGCTTTTGTAACTTGCCTAAGATTTTGTACTAGCAAGTGATTGAGTAAGATTTAAAAAAATAGGCAGTTTGACTTCAGTGCCCAGACTCCTACCTGCTACATGTAGTGCCTCTGAGTTTCCTTTGCTTTGGCTCCAAATGTTATTACATTGCAGAAACACAAGATGTGGTTGTTAAAAAGTGAATTAACTGCAAAATACAAAGGAAAAATTTCAGATCATGAGATATAAATAACCAATTTGAATGGAACTATGTAAAATGTTTGGTGCTAAATGATACTTCTTTGTCCTTTATCTGGAATCATATTGATGGTTTTAACTATCCTGTCTCTGATATAATGCCACTTACCCTGTACTTCCAACTTAACTGAAGTCCAAAAAGTGGTCCTTAGTGATAGCTGGATTTGACATCTGCTCATACAGTGCTGTGCCCTGAAGGTGATATTGATGGTAGTCATAGTTACTATAATTAATTATGATAATTAAAAAGTGTCTGAAGAGTCATAGTGATGCAGAGATATTTATATATTGCTCAAAATGAAATTTGGGAATTAAAATGGCCTTGCTTATGAAAGCATCACATGGAGAATTATATTAAGCTACTGCTGCTTTACAGAGACTGTCACAGGAGGGTGAATTTTTCATTTAGTTGTCTCAACTGGAGAATAAGCAAATGTCATAGCTGTTGGTCAAATAATTGTCTATGTGTGTGATGGTACAGATTTTTTCAGATCCTTTATTTTTATGCAATATTTGAAACTAAATTTCATCCTTTTTCTATTTCTAATTAGTTCCTGAAATAAATGTCAGAAATAGTGTGAAGATTAGACCAACTATTTTCCTTTTTAGCTCACTTTATTTTTGACTGTTTACCATAGCAAGCATGTAGGAAGGCTCCTTGGGGGTGTCCAGCAGGGGTTTTTCTGGTAATTCACATAAATGTTCGGATAATTTATCTGGTCATGGCTTGCTTGTCATTATTTGAGTTTTGGCCAACTGGGTCTTTACGTCAGTCTGTAGGAACACCACAATGGCGCAGGAACTGTAAGCTTGAGGCAGGGATGACCAAGAAATGGCAGCCATCCTTCCTCTTCTTCTTACTGCTGCTTTGCGCCATGACATTCTCTAGCCAACTTCATTTTGCTTCCAATAGTCTGAAAGGGCAGAGTGAGTAACTACAAAGGGGGATATACTTAAGTGGAGAAGTTCTGCAGAGAACTGCCAAGAGGCCAGGAGATGGGCCCAGTGACAACGGGAGTCTGGAACTCAGTACCTGAGTGGAGCTGCTCTGTTTCCTGGCTTCTCTGTAGTCTGAGGCTGGGAATGCAAATGGGTCAGGGTGAATGCCAGTTCCTGCCTTTAATAGACTGGAGCCCTTCCTCCTCTCACGAGTTCCTGATTTTCTAGGTACGGATACATTCTCTTTGTTCTGACATCCTTGCTCTTTCATTTGCTACCAGGGGTTTGAATGCTATTAAAAACCTTATGTCCCTTACTTCCAATTACTCTCCATCTCTTATCACTTCTCCCTCTTGCTGCCATTAGGACAATGAAAGGTCTAGATGATAAAGTCGGTGTCACAAATGATCCCCACATTCCATCTTTCTAAAGATTATAGGTATTCTAAACATTGTGGTCAGCCAGGTTTGGCATGTTAGCATTCTCTTTGTCCTATCATTTCTCACTTGATAAATTATAAATTTCTAACTTGCTAAATATACCTTTTTTCCTTTTAAAAAATTTCAAATATGGCGTGGGAAACACCCAGGAGATAAAAACAAGTCAAATAATAAGAATTTTAGAATCAAGATTTCTTTAACATCATTTTCCCCCAGCTCAATTCCCCAAAAATAATTACTGGTAGTAGTTATTCTGGCCTTTTTAAAATATTTTTTTTCAATGTTTATTTATTTTTGAGAGACAGAGAGAGACGAAGTGTGAGCAGGGGAGGGGCAGAGAGAGAGGGAGACAAAGAATCCAAAGCAGGCTCCAGGCTCTGAGCTGTTAGCACAGAGCCCGATGCAGGGCTCAAACCCATGAACTGTGATATAATGACCTGAGCTGAAGTCTGACTCTTAACTGACTGAGCCACCCAGGCACCCCCAGGCCTTTTTCATAAAGACACACCCATCTGGCTTAGGGTTTTGGATTTTTTTAAAGTTATAAATGGCATCATAGTAAACTATTCCTCTACAACTTGGTCTTTGATTTTAATAGTATGTCTTCAAGATTACTTCATGTCTCTCTTTCATGTCCCAGTATATATTGCTACATCATTCTTTTTAATGGAGAGAAAGTATCCCATGATAAGGCTATATCATGATTTATTAATAAGTGCTTAAGTACTAGTTGTGTTTTGTTTTGTTTTGTTTTGCTATTACAAAAAATATGTGCAAATGTGCAGTTGCTAATGTTTCTGTATGGTAGATTCCAGGGACTGAAACTTGAGGTCAAAGTATAGACAAATTAAAAAAAAGTTATTGATCCTGAAAACTGAAATAGATACACTGATATTGTCAGTATATCAATTATATTCCTATCAAGAGTTTATGAGCATATCTATTTCTCTGCAATGTAGGCTTTTAAATTTATCTTTAACATGTTAACAAAATGATAGGTAACAAATCATACTTTATTGTTTGAATTTGCATTTCTGAACTATTAATGAAGTTAAGCATATTTTTGTATTTTAAAATTCCATTTGTATTTTATTTCCTTGTTGTTTCAGGTGTCTACCTATTTCTGTATCAGATATTTTTCTTACTAATTATAAATACATTTTATGTATTATGGATAAAATGTTCTTTTTTCTATTACATATCATAGTGTTTTTGTTTCCAGTCTCTCACTTATCTTCATATTTTGTTATGTTTTACATAGGAAAGCTTTATACATTTATTTAGTTAAATTTATGAAGCTTTGTTTGCTGTATATATCAAACTTATATTTGATATATATTCATATAAGAAAGCTTTGCCCATGAAGAGAAACATAAATATATATTCTTCTATATTTTCTTTTAATGACTCTAGTTTTACACTTAGACCTGGAATCGCTCTAGAATTTATTTTTCTGTATAATGTAAGGTAGTGATTGAACTAAGTTTTCCAAATGGATAGCCGATTCTCCCCTCACCCATCAAATTGAATAATATCTCCTTTTCCAATTAATTTGAAATACCACCTTTTAAAGAATGAAATGTCTACATATGTGTGAAAATTATCATTGTTTTATTGTTTTTTTAATATAGCCCCATATCTCTAGCAGACACATTGTGCTGCTATCGTACCGTCAGAAATCGGTAATTTCTGACGACTAATTCAGTCGAGTGCCTTTTCTTACGTTTATTGGCCATTTGAATGTGCCTTCTTTTATTAGGTCTTTGGCTCTTTTAAAAATCGGTGTTTTGCTGTTTTGTTCTTTGTTTGAAGATATAATTTATATATTCTGTTTAGGTCTTTTGTCAGCTGTATGTATTGAAATATCTTCTTCCACTCTGAACCTTAGCTTCTAGGGCACTATGTATTTAAATATAAAGAAGTCCTTAGTTTAATTTAACTTATTTTTTAAGGATAAATCAATCCTTTACTAGATACCTGATAAATCACTAAAACAGACCTGACTAGCTTTTGAAACAACATTATTGAAATAAGTAGAATAATGGAGAATTATATTTGTCTTTACAATTATAGTGAAATAAAATGTGAATTCACATTGATGATCATTCAAACTGTAAGTCATACTTAAAGGCACAATAGAAACTACAGAGCCATTATCATTAGTATTTACTTATTTATAGTTTTTTATTTTTTGTAAACTGCAGGATGGACAATAGTACCTACTAAACTAACCTTCAGTATATCTTCATCTAAGTTACTCTATGCTCTATGGTCTGTTAATTGTCTAATGTAAGTCAATCCATTTATCTAAATAAATGCTTACAAATAACTTCTCACTTATTAGGATACATTCCTTTCTTTCTTTCTGACAATGAAAACATTATTTCCTTTTTCATAATTTAATTTTAATTTTTTGACTATTTTTTTTTAACTTCTGATCTTCTTTAGCCATTTATNCATCACCCCTCTTCCCCTCTCCCCTACCCCCATCAGCCCTCAGTTTGTTCTCTATTCAAGAATCTCCCATGGTTTGATCATTTTAGCTACTCTGACTGGAGTGAAGTGGTATCTTAATGTGGTTTTGATTTCCCTTATCTCATTCTTGTCTCTCCCCTCCACTGGACTGGGCACTATGGTTATTGGTTTGCTTAAACAGTCACATTTAATCCATTCTCTTGGTACGTATTCAACACCTCTGTCATTACCTTCTTTTCTCTCTTTCTCTGGAATAATCAGACTATATAGTTTCTCTGGGTAACATTATCTTCGTTTCTTTCTCCTTGCCTCCTACCATATTCTCCTTTTTCTCTCTCTGAATTAAGCCTTTTAGTCTCTCTGTGGGTCAATGTTCAATTTCACCTTCTCCCCACCCCGTCACTTCTCTCTTTGTATATGCTCTTCCATCAGCACTGCCTCCACCCTCCTCTTTATTTGTAGCTGGGATTTCTAGCTTTATGATTTTAGACTGCCCTTTGTCTTGCTGTTTTTGTTTTGTTTTGTTTCCTTTCGTTTTGCTGGTTTGTTTGCTTTTTCTGTGTGTTTGAATGTTTTTGTTCCCTGTTTGTCTGTCTGTCTTTCCAGGGCTACCTCAAGAAACAAGCCAAAGACCACATGGTGGAGAGTCCCAAATATCACTACAAGTAGGGAAATAAAATAACCAAAGGCACAACAAGAGAGAACTAGGGATACAATTAAGAGAACATTTCCTGAACAGACAGGCAATGGACAGTCAATGAGCCTCCTATAATATAGTGAAACTCGCAGAAGCAGAGCACATAACAAGCTTTTAAAACTTACAAGAAGCAGAAAGCTAGCCAAAATGACAAAACGGAAGAAATCTTCTCTAAGGAAATTCCAAGAAGAAATGACAGCTAAAGAATTGCTTTATATCCCAAAACAGATATAAGCAACATAACTGACCAAGAATTTAAATCAATACTCATAAAATTAATCGCTGGGCTTGAAAAAAGCTTGGAAGACACCAGAGAAGCTATTGCTACAAAGATTATGGATCTTAAAAATACTTGTGATGAATTAAAAAATGCTATAATGAAGTGTCGAGTAAAATGGAGGCGGTCACTGCATGGATTGAAGAGGCCGAGAGGAGAATAGGTGAATTAGAAGACGCAATTATGGAAAAAGAAGCCAAGAAAAAGAGAGATGAACTGATCCAGGAGCACAAAAGGAGAATTCGAGAACCGAGTGACACAATCAAACGGAACAATATCCATATCATAGGAATTCTAGAAGAAGAAGAGAGAGAAAAGGGGACAGATGGGGGTACCTGAACAAATTATAGCTGAAAACTTCCCCAATCTGGGGAAGAAATGAGACATTGAAGAACACCACAAACCCAGTAGGAGAAGAGAAATAATAAAAATCAGGGCAGAAATAAACAATATCAAAACCAAAGAACATCAATGAAACCAAGAGTTGGTTTTTTGAAAAAATAAACAAAATTGACAAACCTCTAGCCAGGCTTCTCATAAAGAAAAGAGAGAGCACTCAAATAGACAAAATCATGAATGAAAATGGACTTATTACAACCAACCCCTCAGAAATGCAAGCAATTATCAAGGAATACCATGAAAAATTATATGCCAACAAATTGGACAACTTAGAAGAAATGGACAAATTCCTAAACACACACTCGCTACCAAAATTCACACAGGAAAAGATAGAAAATCTGAACAGACCCAAAACGAGTGAAGAAATCGAATCAGTGATAAAAAATCTCCCAACAAATAAGAGCCCAGGGCCAGATGGCTTCCCTGGGGAATTCTACCAGACATTTAAAACAGAATTAATATCCATTCTTCTCAAGCTATTCCAAAAATAGAAATCGAAGGAAAACTTCCGGACTCATTTTATGAAGCCAGCATCACTATGATTCCCAAGCCAGACAGAGACCCAGCAAAAAAAAGAGAACTACAGGCCAATATCCTTGATGAATACAGATGCAAAAATCCTCAACAAGATACTTGCAAATCGAATTCAACAGCATATTAAAGAATTATCCAACATGATCAGGTGGGATTCATTCCTGAGTTACAGGGCTGGTTCAGTATTCACAAATCAATCACTGTGATGCATCACATTAACAAAAGAAAAGATAAAAATCATATGATCCTGTTGATAGATGCAGAAAAAGCATTTGACAAAATACAGCATCCTTTCTTAATAAAGACCCTCGAGAAAGTCGGGATACTTAAACTGAAACATCATAAAAGCCATTTATGAGAAGCCCTCAGCTAATATCATCCTCACTGGGAAAAAACTGAGACCTTTCCCCCTGAGATCAGGAACACGACAGGGATATCCACTCTCACCACTGTTGTTTAACATAGTGCTGGAAGTCCTAGCATCAGCAATCAGACAACAACAGGAAATAAAAGGCATCAAAATTGGCAGAGATGAAGTCCAACTTACACTTTTCACAGATGACATAATACTCTACATGGAAAACCTGACAGACTCCACTAGAAGCCTACTAGAACTGACCCATGAATTCAGCAAAGTTGCAGTGTACAAAATCAACATACAGAAATCAGTTGAATTTTTATTTACTTTTATATTTAAAAATTTTTTAATGTTTTTATTTAGTTTTGAGAAAGGGAGAGAGAGAGAGAGACAGCATGAGCAGGGGAGGGACAGAGAGAGAGGGAGACAGAATCTGAAGAAGGCTCCAGGCTCTGAGCTAGTTGTCAGCATAGAGCCTGACACGGGGCTCAAACCCATGAACAATGAGATCACGGCCTGAGCTGAAGTTGGATGCTCAACCAACTGAGCCACCCAGGCGTCCCTCAGTTGCATTTTTATACACCAACAATGAAGCAACAGAAAGAGAAATCAAGAAACTGATCCCATTCACAATTGTACAAAAAAACAACAACCATAAAATACCTAGAAATAAACCTAACCAAAGACATAAAAGATCTGTATGATGAAAACTATAGAAAACTTATGAAGGAAGTAGAAGACACAGAGAAATGGGAAAAATCCATACTCATGGATCAGAAGAATAAATATTGTTAAAATGTCATTACTACCCAAAGCAATCTACACATTCAATGCAGTCCCAGTCAAAATTGCACCAGCATTCTTCTCAAAGTTAGAACAAACTATCCTAAAAGTTGTATGGAATCACAAAAGACCCCAAAAGCCAAAGTACTATTGAAGAAGAAAACCAAAACGGGAGGCATCATAATCCCAGATGTTAGCCTCTACTACAAAGCTGTAATCAAGACACTNTAAAAGATCTGTATGATGAAAACTATAGAAAACTTATGAAGGAAGTAGAAGACACAGAGAAATGGGAAAAATCCATACTCATGGATCAGAAGAATAAATATTGTTAAAATGTCATTACTACCCAAAGCAATCTACACATTCAATGCAGTCCCAGTCAAAATTGCACCAGCATTCTTCTCAAAGTTAGAACAAACTATCCTAAAAGTTGTATGGAATCACAAAAGACCCCAAAAGCCAAAGTACTATTGAAGAAGAAACCCAAAACGGGAGGCATCATAATCCCAGATGTTAGCCTCTACTACAAAGCTGTAATCAAGACACTATGGTATTGGCACCAAAACAGACACATAGACCAATGGAATAGAATAGGGAACTCGGAATTGGACCCACAAATGTACAGCCAACTAATCTTTGACAAAGCAGGAAAGACTATCTAACGGAAAAAAGGCAGCCTCTTTAACAGATGGTGCTGGGGGAACTGGACAGCAACATGGAAAAGAATAAAACTAGATCACTTTCTTACACCATACAAAAAAAAATAAACTCAAAATGGATGAAGAACCTGAAAGTGAGACAGGAAACCTTAGAGGAGAAAGCAGGAAACAACCTCCTTGACCTCAACTACAGCAATTTCTTACTTGACACATCCCCAAAGGCAAGGGAATCAAGAGCAAAAAATGAATTAGTGGGACCTCATCAAGATTAAAAGCTTCTGCACAGCAAAAGAAACAATCCATAAAACTAATAGGCAACCAACGGAATGGGAAAAGATAGTTGCAAATGACATATCAGATAAAGGGCTAGTATCCAAAATCTATAAGGAACTCACCAAACTCCACAACTCCCCCCCCGCCAAACAAACAATCCAGTGAAGAAATGGGCAGAAGATATGAACAGACACTTCTCCAAAGAGGACATCCAGATGGCCAACAGACACATGAAACAATGCTCAGCATCCCTCCTCATCAGGGAAATACAAATCAAAACCAAACTGTGAAACCACCTTACGCCAGTCAGAGTGGCTAAAATAAACATATCAAGAGTCTCTAGATCCTGACAAGCATGTGGAGAAACGGGCCCCCTCCTACACTGTTGGTGGGAATGTAAGCTAGTACAGCCCCTCTGGAAAACAGTGTGGAGGTTCCTCAAAAAATTAACAATAGAACTCCCCTATGTCCCAGCAATAGCACTGCTAGGAATTTACCCAAGGGATACATGGGTCCTGATGCATAGGGGCACATGTACCCCAATGTTCATAGCAGCACTTTCAACAATAACCAAATCATGGGAAGATCCTAAATGTCCATCAACAGACGAATGGATCAAGAAGATTTAGTTTATCTATACAATGGGATGCTACATGGCAATGAGAAAGAATGACATCTGGCCATTTGTAGCAATGTGGATGGAACTCAAAGGTGTTATGCAGAGTGAAATAAGTCAGGCAGAGAAGGACAAATACCGTATGTTTTCACTTATAAGTTGAACAGGAGAAACTTAACACAAGACTATGGGGGAGAGGAAGGGGAAGGGGAAAAAATGGTTGGGGAGATGGAGGTAGGCAAACCATGAGAGACTCTTAAATAGTGAGAACAAACTGAGGGCTGATGGGGGTGGGGGAGAGGGGAGGAGGGCTGATGGGCATGGAGGAGGGCACTTGTTGGGATGAGCACTGCGTGTTACGTGGAAACCAACTTGACAATAAACTATAAAAGAAAAAAAAGTTTTTGTGATCACCAATGCTTCTTTTAAACAAAAATAATAAGAAGAAGGGTTGCTTCACCTTTTAATTTTATCCAAAGACTCCCCACTTAAATCCAGGGAGAGTCTGTGAGTATATTCTCATCTTGAAGGAATAGGAAAGGGGAGAAGGAGCAGTGTAAAACTGATGGGTTAAAAATCCTTCTTCCGTTATGTCTTAGCTGCGTTACTTTGGTCAAATTGCATAATCTTGCCGAGTTTCATCTCTTTTGGGTCCTATCTCCCTGAGCCATGGGTGTAACCAAGGTGGGCAGTGTTCTTTGTCCCTAGCCCTGCCTCGTTTCCAGGTCATAGTCTGTGCACTTTAATGATACTGCCCAAAATGTAATCCTGTAGGCTGGGGCACTTCCTAGCCATGGATTGAGTAGGGGGAGTAGGGGATCAGTTTCTCCTGGTGCTGCATGGGACCAGGGCACCCAGACCAAAGAAAGCGCTGCAGCTAGAGATAGGATCTCTCTCTGAATGCCCTGTGGTTACAGATGGGATGATAGGATCCCTCTCCATCCGGCCGAGTTTTTTCTCTTCTCCATGGACAGCTCTATGAGTTGTTTCAGCCACTTTTTTTCTCTTCTCCATGGACAGCTCTATGAGTTGTTTCAGCCACTTTTTTTCTCTTCTCCATGGACAGCTCTATGAGTTGTTTCAGCCACTTTTTTTCTCTTCTCCATGGACAGCTCTATGAGTTGTTTCAGCCACTTTTTCTCTTCCCCTCATCTCTCCTTGGAAGGGGATGCCTCCCCTCCATGTCTCCAGGTCCTGGCCCATTTTTATCTTCCCCAATTAGCATTCATGCACCCATGAGGCTGTCTTCTTAGTGGACTCTGTCTCTTTTCCTCCCAGACTGTTGCGGTTCAATGTCCTTTGGCTTCAGCCCTTCTTTGTTTGAAAGATGTGGGTGGACAGGAAGTATGGTGCTCCCTATTTTTCTGCCATCTTGCCCTGGAAGCCGTTTTTGTTTGTATTTTTAGTTTGTACATATAAGATCATATGATGTTTGCCTTTCTCCATCTGACTTATTTTACCTAGCATAATGCCTAGGTAAAATAGGAGATTCATCCATGTTGTTGTAAATGGCAAGATTTCATTTTTTTATAGCTATCAGTGTGTGTGTGTGTATGCGTGTGTGTGTGTGTGTGTGTGTGTGTGTGTGTGTACCATAATTTCTTTATCCATTCATCCATTGATGTGCACTTAAGTAGTTTCCTTATCTTGGCTATTGTAAATAGCACTGTAATGAACATGGAGGTTCAGATGTCTTTTCGAGTCAGTGTTTTTGTTTTCTTTGGATAACTACCCAGAAGTAGAATTGTTGTATCATATGATATTTCTGTCTTTAATTTTTTAAGGAACCTCTATACTGTTTTCCATAGTGGCTGCACCAATTTTCATTCCCACCTGCAGTGTGTGAGCATTCCCTTTTCTCCACATCCTTGGCAACACTTGTTATCTCTTGTCTTTTTGATAATAATCATTCTAATAGGTATGAGATAAGGTCTCATTGTGTTTTTCATTGGCATTTCTTTGATGATTGGTGATATTGAGCACCATAAGTACCTGTTGGCCATTTGTAGGTCTTTGGAAAATGTCTATTCAGATCTTCTTTTCATGTCTTAATTGGATGTTTTTGCTATTGATTTGTATGAGTTCTTTATATATTTTGGATATTATCCCCTTATCAGATAAGTGATTTGCAAATATTTTCTCCCACTCAGTAGGCTGCATTTTCATGTTATTAATGGTTTCTTTTGCTGTGTAGAAAATTTGAGTTTGATGTTATCCTACTCTTTTGCTTTTTTACTTTCACTTTTGGTGTCAGATTTAAAAAAATCATTGTCAATGAGTTTATTGCCTGTGTTTTTTTGTAAGAGTTTAAGAGTTTCAGGTCTTATTTTCAAGTCTTGCATTCATTTTGAATTAATTTTTGTACATGATGTAGGATAGTGGCTCATTCTTTTGCATTTGGCTGTTCAGTTTTACCAGCACCATTTATTGAAGAAACTGTCCTTTTACCATTGGGTATTCTTGGCTTCTTTGTCATAATTAATTCATTGTATATACATGGGTTTATGTCTGGAGGTTCTGCTTTGTCTCACTGATCTCTGTGTCTCTTTTTACACCAATACCATACTGTTTTAATTACTATAGCTTTGGAAGAATATTTGAGCTCCAGGAGCATGATGCCTCTAGCTTTGTTCTTTGACACGATCGCTTTGGCTCTTGGGGATTTTTTTGTGGTACCATACAAATTTTAGAATTGTTAGTTTTATTTCTGTGAAAAAAAGTCTTTTGGAATTTTGATAGAAATGGCATTCAATCTGTAGATTTGTTTCGGTAGCATGGACATTTTAATAATATTAATCCTTACATTCCATGACCACAGAATATCTTTTCTTTTTTTGTGTCCTATTCAATTTCTGTCCTTAGTGTCTTATAATTTTCAGTATACAAGTCTTTCACCACTTTGATTAAATATATTCTAAGCATTTTATTATTTTCTATGCAATTGTAAATAGGATTGTTTTCTTAATTTCTTTCTGATAGGTCATTATTGATGTATAGAAATACAACAGAATTTTGTGTGTTGATTTCATATTCTGTAGCATTACTGAATTTATTAGTTCTAACAGTTTTTTGATGAAGTATGTGGGGTTTTCTATATATAACATGTCATCTGTAAATAGTGGCAGTTTTCCTTCTTCCTTTCCAATTTGATTGTATTGTATTTCTTTTTATTGCCTAATTGCTGTGGCTGGGACCTCAAATACTGTGTTGAATAAAAGCAGCTTGGCTCAATATTCTTGTCATGTTCCTGATCTTAGAAGCTTTCAGCTTTTCATTGTTGAATATATTAGTCATCAGGTTGACATGTATGGCCTTTATTATGTGAGGTACATTCCTTTTATGTCTGTTTTGTTGAGAGTTTTATTATAAATGGTTGTTTTTGTCAAATGCTTTATTGTGCATCTGTTGAGGGATTATATGATTTTTAGCCTTCATTTTGTCAATTTAGTGATTGTGGATGTTGAACCAGCCCTGAATCCCTGGAATAAATACCACTTGATCATGGTGTAAAAGCTTTTTAATGTAGTGTTGAATTTGGTTTGATAATATTTTGTTGAAGAATTTTACATCTGTGCTCATTAGGGATACTGGCCTGTAATTTTTGGTGGCATCCTTGTCTGTTTTGGTATCAGGGTAATATTGGCCTCATAGAATGTGTTTGGAAGAGATCCATTCTCTTCTATTTTTTGGGAGAGCTTGAAAAGGATTGGTATTAATTTTTCTCTGAATGTTTGGTGGAATTCACCAGTGAGGCCCTCCAGTCCTGAACTTTTTTTTTTCTTGGCAAGTTTTTGTTTACTAATGTGTACAGATTTTCTATTTCTTCATGATTCAACCTTGGTAGGTTGTATATTTCTAAAAATGTATTCATTTCTTCTAGGCTTCCAATTTGTTGCTATATAATTGCTCACAGCAGTCTCTTATGATATTTTATATTTCTGCAGTATCAGTTTTAATATCTTCTCTTTCATTTTTGGTTTTGAGTTCTCTTTTTTTCTTGGTGAATTTAGTTAAAATTTGTCAATTTAGTTTATCAATCTTTGTTATTTCCTTCATTCTATTAACTTTGAACTTTTTTCTTTTCTTAATTCCTTGAGGTATAAAGATAGGTTGTTTATTTGAGGCTTTTCTTGTTTCTTGAGGTAGGCATTTATAACTGTAAATCTACCTATTAGAGTTGCTTTTGCTGCACCCCATAAATTTTGGTATGTTATATTTCCCTTTAAATTTGTTTCAAGGTATTTTTAAATTTATTTCTTTTGGGCCTATTTGTTGTTCAGAAGGATGTTATTTAATCTCCACATATTTGTGAATTTCCCAGTTTTTTCATATAATTGATTTCTAATTTCATATCATTGTGGTCATAAAAGATGTTTGATAGGATTTTGGTTCTGTTAAATTTATTAAGACTGGTTTTGTGGCCCAACATATGATCTATCCTGGAGAAGGTTTTATATGTGCTTTATAAGAATATGTATTCCATTGCTTTTTGATAGAATGTCCTATCTCTCTTCTCTCTCTCTTTGTCTCTCTCTCTCTCTCTCTCACACACACACACACACACACACACACACTTTTACCTCTTATTTTCTTTCATTTAAGAAAATAGAATTATGTAGAATGAATTTATGTATGTTTGATATTACAAAATCTGGCATATAGATATGCTTATTAATAGGTCAGAGGAGAAGAAAAATTAATATTTACACCAAGATATGTAGGATGTATATATAAATTTTGGCATTTGTCTGTAAGAAAAATTCATTAAATTACTATGTGAGGGATATACTCTTAATATTTTTAAACGCATAGTGCAAATTAAAAGTCCATATTATGCTAAATGGTGAAATAGTAGGAGCAATTTTATTAAAGATAGGAGTAGTAGAAGGATGTCAGTTATCATACTTGAAATATAAAAGTTATGAAAGTATTGGGGCACCTGAGCAGCTCAGTTCATTAAGCATGGACTCTTGATTTCATCTCAGATCATGATCACACAGCTTGTGAGTTCCAGCCCCACCTTGGACTATATGCTCTTTTCTAGGAGACTGCTTAAAATTCTCTCTCTCCCTCTCTCTCTGTCCCTCCCCAACACATTTGCCCCCCCTTCTCTCAAAATAAATAAATAAACATTTAAAAAAATTATGGAAGTATGAAGTTTGTGAAAGGTAAAAGTTATTTTACTTTTCTAAATAAACTAGTCAATGTTTTAGACAAGAAGGAAAATAGGCATAAATAGTACAAAAGAGAAAGTAAAATTATCTTTAACCTTAGATGATATGCTATTTTTAGCCAAAGAAATTAGTATAAAAACTAGAAAAAAACTCATTATTATTTTATTATTATTTATCATTATTGTTGTGACACGATTATATCTGAAAAACACAAGAGAATAAATTCAGGAATTGTTGCAAATAGTAGGATAATTTAAATTGTCAATAAAATTAATTATGAGAAAATATAATGACTAATAGTGGAGAGAGACTCTTCAAAATGAGCTTAACAAAACTATTTGGAATCTCTATAAATGAAAATTTAAAGCCCTAGAAAATAATGTAAAGGGTGTCTGCCTTGAATTAATGGAAAGATATAACTCATCCTATTATAGAAGGCACGATATTGTAGATGTGCCAATTTTTCTAAATCATTTCATAAATTATTAATAATGATAGAATCACTACTAATTATAATGTTTACCATGTGCCAGGCATGATACTAAGTGCTTTATTTGCTTTTGTTTCTTTACAATGTTATGAAAAAAAAAATACAAGTATTGTGGCCATCATATAGAGAGGGAAACAAAGGCACAAGACATTTAAATAGCTTTTTCATATTCACACAGGTCATAATAACCCAAGGAAACCAAATATGCCATATTTTCTCTCAAAAGTATCAATCAGACTTTATTTGTTTCAGAAAAGTCATTTTGAATATGAAATTAAGAAAATTTCATGAAAGGAATAATGTGAATAATTTACTTGTTATGTTTAAAAGCGAACTCAGGGCACTTGGGTGGATCAGTCAGTTGAGTAACTGACTTTTGATTTTGGCTCAGTTCAGGATCGCAAGGTTGTGGGATTAAGCCCCATGTCAGAGTTTAACATTCTCTCTCTCACTCCTTCTGCCTCTTTCCTCCACTCACACTCTCTCTCTCTAAAATAAAAAAAATAAAATAAATAAAAGCTAACATAAATTACATAGGTCCACAAATACAAAGGCAAATTTATGAAATAGAATAGAGTTCAAAAATAATGAATCTCAGTGCTATATGAAACTTTAGAATATAATAATTTCAAGTCAGTGGGAAAATATTCAATGATTTATATTAAGATAACTGTAGATATAAATGGAAAAAATGCATTAAAATGCATTTCTATATCATTATATAAACCAAAATAGAATCACTGTAGAGGGAATATGTATATGGAAACTGAAATGAATTTATGAAAATAGTTTCTTATGTGAATTTATAAATAATCTTGTGGGGGAAAGACCTTTCTACACTGGAAACAGTATCCAAAATTCACAAAATGACTGAAAAAATTGCTTAAAAATGCTTTAAAATTATTAAGAACAAATATAACCTTTATAAACATAAACAACAAAGGATACTATAAGAAAATATTTACAATGCTTTAAAAGGTTAATTTTAATTTATTAGTAATATTTTACCAAGGTAATTTTCTTTTAAAAAACCTCTCACAAATTAAAAAAATATGAAAATGAGCTAATGATAGTTCACAGAAAAAAATTTACAAAGGCAAAAAAAAATATTGTTAGCCTGAAAAATGATTAAGGTAATGCAAAGAATCTACATTTTTCTAATCTCATATTGTCAGATATGATGCAGTATTGGAGAGGTTCTGAGTGAGAAAACAGTCATACACCATTGGAGAGATGAGCCACTTTTTAATGTATAGTTGATAAAACCCGGCACAACTAGAAATGACATGTCCAAAGTCCTACTTCTGGAATATATTCTAGGGATATAGCTTCAAACATGTACAAAGATTTATGTTTGTTGTAGTGTAATTTCTTAGTTTAACATGGTTTAAAGATGACAGAAAAATTATGAATTATGGAGTAGTACATAGATGTTATAAAGGATGTGGTGTATTTAATATCAGTATAAACATATATGTGCATGTGTCTATATAAACATATGCACCAGTGTGTATATATACCCATTGTGCATGCAGTATCTTTTGTTGTTTATATTTGTATGTATATATATGTATATTTATAGTCTATTATATGTAAATAGCTACATATAAGTCCTCAGATATAAATATATATATATATATACACATATATATATATGTATATGTGTAAATGTTATAAAAATTTTTAGAAAGAACATGAAAAGTAATAGGAGTATAAATGTAACCAGCAGCAATTATTTCTGGAGTATTGTTGGAGCTTTGAGTCAGCTACCTTGTAGCTCTATTCCTATTGCTTGTTTGAATTTCTTTTTACCATAAGCATATATTCATTTTTATAATTAAAAATCTAGTTAAACATTGATTCCCTTTTCATTTAGCCTGAGAATATATTGATCTTACTCTTCCATTTTAATTAAGCTTCTAATGTATTCACAGTGGTAGGTAGGATCCTACCCTAGAGAGAGAGCACGAGGGATCTTTATTATCTTATCTACTGACCTCATTTCTTCGTACATTGTTACCTTAGTCCTGAATCATTAACCACAGAAAAAATTATTTTGTTTTTGAGAATCTGTTAGATGATAGACATTCTGTTGGAGGATTTACCTGTATAAGTTAAGCTGCACCACATCCAGGGGAAATTGTAGTATAAGCCCCATTCCAGAGGTGGTGAGACGGAGGCTCAGGTGGTTTTAGAAACTTGCCCCAGAGTAATGGAATGACAACCTGCATCAAAGCTGTGCTCCTTTCACCACTTACAGTGTGTTCCTTGACGGGTTATGTGCATTTTCTCTGAGTCAGTCCACTCATCCTCCATGAAAAACACTGCATCTGTTGTTAACCTTCTGGCTTATTCCGAGTAAGAGAAACCATATGAGAAGATCCTTTGAAGATAATTTGAAATTTAGACTATGTTCTCTCAGAGGCTGCAACTCAAATACCTTCAGGCTCTGGCAGTTGAATGTGCTGGGGGACGGGACAGCCAAAAAGAACATATCTGGGACCCACACTGGCACCCTGAGCTGCCATGTGGGACCTCTCCACTAAACAAATGCAATGAAATATTACAGAAAAGTGTTATTTTAAACATGTTTTCTAATATTAGAGGGCTGTACATCAAGATGGTTAGGAGCCTGGAAACACAGTTAGACCGGGATCAAAATCCTGGCTGCATCATTTCCTACCTGTGATTAAAGGCAGGTTTCTTCCTTCTGTGAGGCTCTGTTCTACATCTGACCAATTTGAAGAAAGTGATTTATTTTGAAAAAAAAAGTCTGCTCTTGTATTTTTCTTATTCCCTTTCTAACTTTAAAATCATCTTGTTATCTATTTAAGAAACCAGGTAAGATGAATATTAAGTGAATAAATGAAATCAGAGGTAAATTGAGACCCAGTCTTTCTTTTCTTTTTTCTTTCTTTCTTTCTCTCGTTCTTTTAGGATACATTTCCTTTTTTAAAAGTTTATATTTATTTATTTGAGGGTTGGGAATGGGCAGAGAGAATCCCAAGCAGTTTCCACACTGTCAGCAAGGAGCCCCACACAGAGCTCCATCTCACAAACCATAACATCATGACCTGGGCTGAAATCAAGTCAGTGACTTAACTGACTGAATCACCCAGGTGCCCCAGAGACCTAGTTTTTCTAATTTTCAATTGATTGTTTTGCCCAAAAAATAGTAGTTATAATTTTTAATGTGGTGATTACTATTGTTTTTAGCTAAGAATTTTAGTACAAGTTAGGCTAGCCTTGAACTCCAACTAGGCAGGAATATTTGAAGTATCAAAGGCATCTTATAGCTTGGCTACTTCACACAGAAAGCATTATTTAAAATTAAAGTAGAAAACCATTCCTATATGCTTCTTCATGGCGATCACATTTTTTAAAAAAATGATTTACTCTCTAAAAGGTTATTACAGAATTTTGGTGACACTGGTTACCAAAAAACCTGTCACTGTTAAAACAGCTACCTCTGAGTAAGATTCACTTCATTATACATCATCACCAAACTGTTGTTATTAAGCACCTAATGTGTTAATAGGGCCCTAAGCACCGTACTAGTCCCCATATTTCATGTGTCTTGTACTTTCCGTGACTTTCTGTGACAGAACGTTTTTCCATGTCCAGTAGTGTCTGTAGAATAACTGAGAGCAAGACCAAGGTTTGATTTTTCAGATTCCTACCTCCTGTGCCCCTCCGTCCCTTAAAAGCCTTATTCTGTGCCTTGCATGATTTTTCTTTTTTCGTTTCTTTCTTTTTATTTATTTCTGAGAGAGAGAAAGAGAGACAGCGTGAGCAGGGGAGGGCCAGAGAGGGAGGGAGATACAGAATCTGAAACAGGCTCCAGGCTCTGAGCTGGCTGTCAACACAGAGCCCAACGCAGGGTTTGAACCCACGAACCATGAGATCATGACCTGAGCTGAAGTCAGATGCTTAACCGACTAAGCCACCCAGGTGCCCTGCATGATTTTTCTTGATAGTTTCTTTAGTAAAACTGATAATAGACTTCAGTGCTACAACTCTGTATGCAAAAGAAGTGCAGTATCAGGTCAATTTAGTGTTTATCCACTTTTGAAAATAAAACCTGATGTTGCAATTACTTATATAGCTATATAAACATGACAGAATACCATTTCTGAGCTGTTATGTATGAAATTTAAAAGATCTAAATCTAGACATTTTTCCTTGTTTTCCTTGCCTTTTTCACTTGTTTATTAAAGATTCTTTAAATGTCTTAGCAAAAAAAATTTTGTTTTAAAAAATAAAATTGATTCCCAAGGATTTATTTGACAGAGGTTCAAGGATCCATTAATCTGATTGTGGCCACAGTATAGTCATGATTGTTAAACAGGCAATATTGATAGAAATACTAAGATTAAAAGATTTGCCAGTTAGGTTGTAATTTCAGAATGATATAGTGTCTGTATCACTTCAGAAAACAGCCCTGATCTTTTTTTTTTTACTATCCAATATTTATATAATATGCTGCATCTTGAGTTTTAGATTGAAAAAGAAAAGATATCAACATCTGTACTGTGAAGAGAGTGCTCAAAATATCATCTGTCTTCCTCACTAACTCCCTGGAGTTGGGGGCTGTGATGTTTCCATTGTTGTGCTCGTAACCTGGGGTCACAGAGTGGCATATGCAGCAATAGGACCTTTTTCAAAAGATTTCCTATGTCAGCATTTCTGTCCTATTATGGTGAGGGCCAGAGCTCCACCTCCCTAAACCACCATCCCTGCCACCATGCTGGCTTGGAGGTTACCCAGAAACCATAGCGTGACCTCTGGTTGAGCTGAAACTGAAGTCATTACCTTTCCTTTTGCTCTGAAGCCTCTGGCAAATGGTCCGGCCCTTGGAAAAAAAAATCATCCAATGGCGATGTTCTCAGATACTTGCTATGAGGCTGCTTTAAAAAAGAAAAAAAAAAATCCTTTTGTGGGCCAGCAAATAAAGTATCATATCTGTCAAATTTGTACTAAAAAAGCATCCCAGAGACATGTAAGAAAAACACTCACCACTTGACTGAACTAAGCTGTGTGGGTGTCTTCATACATGTGTGTCATGCTGTGTCTAGCTAGTTCATTTTAAGTGATAACAAGCACTTTCTCTGATAGGATATGTATGAACCAAATTAGAAAGCATTTTGAAAATAAAAAGCTCTCTACCCATAATGCCACTACAGTAACAAAGCTATCTTAGATTTTCTACAGATGTATCTGGTGCTTGCTTATACTGCTATTCATGTTTTACATCACTGTGATCACAGTTCATCTATAATCAGTAATTTCTATGCTGTCTCCATGATTGATGAGTTTTCTGAAGCATATTACTGTGGACCAACAGATGTGGACCAGTATCTGTTGGGTTCTCACCAGTAAGCTTCTCCGCTGGGAACAGTGGCTGCAAGGGGGTATTAGAGAGGGCAGAAGCACTGTGTTTCTATCTGACAATAGAGGAAAAGGTACTTTATCTCTGTTATTTTTTTAAATGGTACATTTACTTATTAAGCATGTTCACTAGGAATTATATGCTGTGCAAAGTATTATTTTATGCTGGGTGTAACAATTTCTGTCCTTATGGAAATACAGTTGAGTGAAAAATCAAGACAGAGTAAAATAGTAGGGGAGGTATTCAGGGTACTGTGGTCTAGCTTCAAGGATCATCACAAAGTTCAGTGTGGCTAAAGCAAAGTATGAGAAGAGCGAGCAAAAAGTTGAGGTTGAAGAAGCAATGGGGGCTAAGGCAGCAGATACACAGTTTAGTACGATATTCATAGATGATGCTTGAGAAGGGATTAAAGGAACAAACATGATTTCACTCATATGTGGAATCTAAAATAAAACAAATGAATAAACAAGCAAACAAAAAGCAGAATCAGACCTATAAATACAGAGAACAAACAGGGCTGCCAAAGAAGGGCAGGGCTATGATGATGAGCGATATGAAAAGGAGAAGGAGATCTAATTGTGGAATGAATAAGTCACAAAGATAAAAGGCACAGCAAAAGAAATATAGTCAATAGTATTGTAATAACGTTGTATGATGATGGATGGTAGCTACACTCCTGAGTACAGCACAATGTATAAACTTGTCGAATCACTGTGTTATACACCTGAAAGTACTGTAATGTTGTGAATCAACTACACCCAAATACAAAAAGTTTAATAAACATAAAAGAACAAACACAAAATAAAGAGACATTTTAGAGCCCACTCTAATAATCCCAGGGAGAAGAGATAAAATCTTAGATTAGGGCAGTTCATAGCAAGAGTGGAAAGTATTTAGAAGTTAGAATAAAGAGAAATGACAGAAAAATAGAAAGAAGAGAAAATTACCCATATGACACTACCAAAAAACAACTGGTATGTTTCCCATCAGATATGTGTATATGTATTTCTGTAGGTACATATATGTATATGTACCTACTTTTAGTCATAAGCATAGTGTGCTTATTGCCTACATATTTTTTATCTTGTACCAGAGCCCAAGTAAAACTGTGGAGTATATGAACTTTCACATCATCACTGTTTATCTCCTTTGTTAGAGCTTTTCTCCCTAATATGGGCGTACCCTCTCTTTCCAAAGTACTCAATGTCTTTCGGTATCTGACCCATTCTTTTCCATGTTCTGCCTTATAACCCCTTTACTTCCTGTGCCTTATTATCAAAATCAACCTTTTTATAGAGTAATTTTCTGGATAAACTGGTAGTCAGAATAATGGATCACCAAATATGTTCATGTCCTAATCCCTGAAACCCACGAATATATCACCTTACATGGCCAAATGGATTTTGCAGATGTGATTAAAGACCTTGAGATGAGGAGATTATCCTGGATTATCTGGATTAGCTAAATGTAATCATAAGAATCCTTTAGAAATGGATGAGAGAGGCAGAAGAGACAGAGAAGGAGATATGAAGACCAAAACAGAGGTCAGAGAAAGAGATATTTGAAGATACGCTATTGTCTAGGAAGATGTAGGAAGGAGCCATAAACCAAGGAAAATGGGTGGCTTCTACAAGCAGGACAAAGCAAGGGAAGGGTTTCTCTTCTAGTGTTTCTAGAAGGAATAGAGCCTTCCAATGCCTTGATTGTGGCCACTGAGACCCAGTTTGGATTTATGACTTCCAGAACTGTAAGATAAGTAATTTGCAGTGCATTAAGCCACTATATTTGTGGTAATTTGTTACACCAATAATAGGAAACTAATATAGAAATCTGTCTGAAAGAGGCAGGTTTACTCACATGGTATATACAACTGACAAAGTTTCATGTGGATATTTTCTTTTTTTTAACTCCAGAGAAAGACTTTCTAATGTTATAATTTCAAGCATCAGTCTGTTGGGGAAGATATTTGGGATTGGGGTGCAAGCAGATAAGGGGTAAGTGTATGTTACGAGAAGAACTTTCTTGAAGAAGTTATAAAAGACTTTTAAAAATTCTTTTGCATATATATGTGTGCATGTTATGTGTGTATATCTAGATTTTGGCATGAATGTGGATTCAGGTAACTGTGTAGTACATTTTTACATATTCAATTGCACTTACGTTTTTTTAAAAAATCAATATTTTGGATTTCCTATTGGCTCAGATAATTACTTCCAATAGGTTATGTATTCATATATCTTTGAATTATGATCTCTTCCAAAGGGGAATTTCCTGCGTCTTGAACAGACAACAGATGTTGAATGCAAGGGACCTGGGGGTGGAGGGGACGCACTTGGAAAGATGAGAGGGTATTTTCTGTTGGCTGATGGAAATGAGACTGAATAGATGTTCAATGAAATGGAAGAAACAGAAGAGCTAGAGTATCACTTGTCATTGGCATTATTTTCACTTTATCAAAAACACTACTCTGGTCTGAGTCATGTCTGATGCAAACACCAATGGTCACTGATCCTCCGTTTTTGGTTTGTCAGAGAGGAAAAAAGTTTCATCACTGTATCCTACAGGTCTCCTAAAGCTGTAGACCCCAAGAACAAGAGAATAACAAAGACGTTATTGGAGCATGAAGAGAAAAGTGATCTCTTAGGAAACGGGGGCTTTATAGATTCAAATTTGCATTTGTAATTGCTCCTGACCTGAATGAAGCCTGTCTCTTTGGCTCTCCTGAGTAAATTTCTCAGCATGTGAGGCTTCCTGGTGAGGTTCCAGGATGCCCTCAGAGCATATTACTGTGATCCTCTCTGAATATTTCAAAGGCTGGAAAAGTGGGGCTGGCAACACATCAGGAAGAAGGTGGTGACATCTCGATATCAAATGACTCTGATAATGATTACAGAGGGTTGCCAGACAACTTACATTTGTATAGCTTGTGAACACACACCATCTCGTTGGAACTTCACAGCAACGGGAGGACGCCAACAGAGCAGACAATACAAAACCCATTTGTTTAGCCGTGGGAGCTATGCCTAAAAGATGTTTAATTACTTATTTAGATCACAGTCTTAGTAAGTTGTGAAGCCAAGATTGGCACCTTGGTCTGATGCTTTGCCCAAAGCTGAATCCAGCACACCTTGAACTTGTCTTTCTTTAACAGTGATCTGGTGCCCTGAACCCTGTGCACCAGGAGTATTTTTTTTTTTATTGATGCCTCAGTTGCACCTAAGATGCTCTTGGTATGGACCTTGGGATTCTGCATTTTAAGCCAGTTCTCCAGGGAATGCTTTTACACACTAGAGTTTGAGAACTCATAAGCCTCTAGAGTCTCTTGTTTGTCAAAGTGTGATCTGTGAACCAGCATCGCCTAGGAGATTGTTAGAAATGCAGAATCTCATGCCCATTCCCAGACCCACTGGATCAGGATCTGCATCATAAGAAGTCACGGACACAGACAAAGTCACAGACACATTAATGTTTGAAACACATCAAAGGCTAATAAATGTCCTGTCAAAATCAAGGAAGACACAGTTGGGATTTAATACATTTGACTTTTGGTTTTCCCTGAATGAAGCTGGAGGCAGCTGATTCTCATTTCTAGGTCTGACATAGGAAGGTGAGGACACACTCAGTCTTTGATGCTGTGTATCAGGCTAGCTTATGGAAAATGTTGCTTCACTATCCAGACTGCTGAAGCAGTGGGGCCCATCAGATATGAAAACTTGAGCTATCTTGTTATCTCTGCATGCAGTCTGCTACACAAAACTGAACCCTGAGATAATCCTGATTAGCAATAAGAGCTGAAACTTGAGAAAGGAGATTTTGAGCAAGTGGAAAATTCTGGAAAGGGAACCCCAGGTAGGAATTGAAGCTAGGACACATACGAGTTGCCTGTACCTCCTATTCCTAGAGAACTTCTGTTTTCAAAACTATCATAGTGCCTAGAAGGCTATGTACCAAGGTTAAGATCCCCAAGCAAAGACTCCTGGTAATTGTCATCCATCTTGCAAGATCGACAACTCCTTATCCCTTTAGGGAAGTTAATATTTGCAGTGGGAAGTCCAAGTGTTTTCATCTTAGGAAATTCCAGGGTTTAATATTGCTTTAGTAATTCGGACCTCATTGTAGAGGGGAAAAAATACAGCATCTTTCCTGAACTATTTCCAAAGTTGAGAGATATATATAATAGGTCACCTGTGAAAAGTTATCTAAAATTGCCATTAGATTCTTATGGTGTGATGTACTGTTGGCTGATTTTCATTCTGAAGCAGAATGAAAATGTATGATTTAAAATTTTTTTTTTATTTATTTTTGAGAGAGAGAGGCAGAGCATGAGCAGGGGAGGAGCAGAGAGAGGGAGACACAGAATCCAAAGCAGGTTCCAGGCTCTGAGCTGTCAGTACAGAGCCCGATTGAGGGCTCAAACTCATGAAGCTGCAAGATCATGACCTGAGCTGGAGTCAGACACTTAACTGACTGAGCCACCCAAGTGCCCCAAAATGGTATGATTTAAAAGGCCAGAGAAACAAATGGGGTTCTTAGTAGTTCCATGCAGAGGTTGGGTAATTTTTACTTTAACATAAAGTGTTCTGATAGAAGAAAGACATAAATGTACACAGAAAGAAACTGGTACAAATATGGAGCAGAAAGGAGTTCTGAAAAACAATTTTTATGATTAAAGGAAAAAAGTCATTTAAATACTTATGTTAAAATTTTTTAATAAAAATTATCTCTTCTATTAGTGCTCCCCAAATCTGAAGAGGACCAAGTGATCATGCTTCCCAAAGGATTATGTTTTATATTTAATTTCAAGTAATTTAGTGTTTTGAGGCTGCTTTAAATTTAACCTGAGAAAACAAATATAGAAAATGGGATGGAAGAGGATATATTAAATCTAGTTTGAGGAAAAATAATTCCTAACAAAGCAATCAGACTCCAGGGCAGCATTAGCACACCCTTGAAAAGTGAAAGCAGACAGTATTAAACTTTTAAAAGCTTATTCTGAAGGAATGTGGAATTGGTTAATATCATTTTAGTGAGGAGGAAAGGAAGAGACTGTGTTACATTATTTATCCCAGGATCTTTGAAAGCAGGGTTTTTTTCTTTTCTCTGCTGGTCCATTTTAGTGTTAATGAGCATTAAGCTCATATATCAAAGAGAGAATAATAAACCTTTAAATGTCAACCCAAAGAAGGTCTTTATTTTTCTACCTGCAACTGTAAGGCAGGGAAGATAATTTAAGATATGAAAACTAGAAAAATTACATGAAAATGTATAAAGGGGAAACTGGAAGAGGCATGAAATTGCAGGGTATTTGAAGAAGAAAGGATTTTGCCTGCATATTCAGCACACAATAGTGAGGGAAAAGAATACTCCTTTAAAGAACTGACAGCATGGAATTAGAAACTTGGAGGAAAAATTGGGAAAATGTAGCCCTTCTATTTGTCTTTGAAATGACAAATGTGAACGTTTAGTCACTAACTTTATCATAATCTATAAGGATGAGCTGATTGATGGCTTGGAACACAAGATTTCTGCCCTGTACATGATACTAAATTAGAAACAAAGGTACATAATGAAGAGCCATTCAGACCGCTGCTAAAGGACTTAAATCATTATAGTGCAGTGGCTGAGGCTAACAGAAGTCAATGTGCTTAGAGTTTAGGGTGGAGTAAAATATTCCTTTTGAAGACAGCAGGAGTAGGTGTCTCCAAATCAGAGTGTCACAATGTGCCGACCAAAAAGAGGTTTGAGTTAGAAGAACCTTTCAAACTGAGTGATTCAACAAATTCAACAGAGAAAAAAAATGTTATGATTCAAGACTAGAATACACACCTAAGCATAAAAGGGTTCTCAGAGAGACCTGCACTGTAGCTAACCCAGCCTGGCTCTGAGCATAGAGCCGAGGCCAAACTTGGAACACATTCAAACCAACAAACAGGATATCTCAGAGAATTAATGTGCCTTCTTTCTTTCCCAGCCCCAGGCTTTTGTTACAGCTGCTTCTGATGTTGTTATTGTGGTCATTCTTCTTTCTACGATGCATCCTAAATCTGCTTACTTTTTTACTCTCTGGCTACTTAGATGGTCTATAACTTGAAACCACAGGCCATGGAGCAATGAAAGTCTACAGACAACCAAGGTGAACTTTGCAGAGGAGCCATGCAGATAATCGCGGATGCCCAGGTTAAGGCAGATATCTGTATTTGCAGGCTTTCTGATCCCTGTGTGATGGGACTGAGGACCACCTGAGGCTTCCTGAAGCCCAAACCACCTGTCATTAGGACCAATATGCCACTGTTAAAGATTCAGTCCTTGAGGACATTTTTAGGCTTTACAATTACTCATTTGCAGGTGAAAGCTTATCAGAGTGGTGATCTCCTATGTCATCAGGAGGTCAATCTAACAAGAGGCTAAAGAACACTTTGTTTCATCACTGGTAGGAATTGGGGAGTCAGAAATTATTTCTTTAAGTTAGCTTAAGGCAACAGACCTATGGATTACTACATAGATTTCATGGAAGGCTTCAAAAGAGCTACGACCTTATTTTTTCTTTTCCTCCTTCCCTATCTTTCTCTTTGTTTTTTTTAAGTTTTATTTATTTATTTTGAGACAGTGAGGGGGAGAGAAAGGGAGAGAGAGAAAATCCCAAGCAGGCTCCCCACTTCCAGCACAGAGCCTGATGTGAGACTGGATCTCATGAACTGTGAGATCGTGACCTGAGCGGAAATCCAGAGTCAGATGCTTAACGTACTGAACCCCTCAAGAGCCTCTGTCTTCCTCTTTTTGAGGGCTTTCCTGAGATAGTTGTGCTGTTTACCGACAGAAAGGTAAATTGTGAAGAAAATCAGTTATGAGCACAGAAAGCAGCTTCCCTGCTCTGTTTGCTGGTCTGGCCTCTTGGGTTTATGAAGCCCCTGTTCTTCTCTGGCTAATGAGAAGCTCTGATAGAAAATTCACCCTCAGCTCTTCATGATTTGTTGGGTGGCTCCTGCCATATAGATGAATGCATCTGCAAAGAAGAGAATAGAGAGAATAGAAGAGGGCAATGCTTAACCAAACTCAAGGAATGACTAGTGGAAACTTTTCAAGCATCTAACACTTGTAAAAAAGAGAATTTGGAATTATTAGAGGGTCCCGTAATATTTTTCATATCACTCTGTTTCTATGTGAGGCTAATACAATGTGTATTTAGGAAGAAATTCATGTGTAACAGGGAGGTGTGGACACTACTTTCTTAAAATTACAGTCATATTTTCATCTCAGGACAGATTTTTTTCTATAATCCAGCAATCTGCTGGGGGGCCATTTTATTCTCAACCTGCAAAAACAAGCAATTTGGGGCACAAACGCAAGATGTCTTTGAAGATAAATATATATATTCCCCATCCTATATCAAAAATTGTGACAAAGGCAAATAATATAATGTCTAATAAAAAATTTTAATTTTTTCTGCTAGGGTTTTTTCCTTTAGGTCAGGCATATGAGGATACATCATATGATAAAGAATATTGGTGGGAGAAAGTTGTGGTAATATGATAAGAATAAGAAATTAATTTTGTTGGGAAATTATTTTCAGTGTTTAAGAGCATGGTAATTTTTTAAATTCATTTTCAGAAATCTGAATTAGGGTGCCGTCACGGGACAGCACACTTGAACTTAGTAGTTGAGGGGATTCTGATAAAGGAACCACTTATACAAGAGTGGGTGGGTTGTAGGGAAATCATCAAGGGATATCGCAGTGCCAAAAGGCTAGCGAGAATGGGCAAGGAAGAAATCAGAAAAAGTAATTGCATTGGCAGGGCAATCTGATGGACCTTCTGCAGAGAATGCAGCCAAATCACGGTGACCTGGTAGGAAAGAAAAAAACAAAACAAAAAACAAAAAAACGTTGGCCAGTCTCACTCTCTTCCCACCCAACAATTTTCTGTCCCTACTTCTCTTTGGCAAATAAGCAAACAAATAAACACAAACACAAACAAAACAACCAAAAGGAAGCCAAAATGCAAGGGAGCCTGTGGACAGAATCAATAGAGATTAGCCCTTTGGAGCACAGAGCTTGGTGCGAAAGGGGTAGGGAGTGAATCTGGAGGGCTGAGTAGAAGGTATCCAACACAATTGTCACGGACATCTTATCAAATTAATTCAGCACCTTTCAGTTTTTAAGTTTGAGTGGTTCATTTTCCCATCTTCACACCAGTTTTACCGTAGCATTTCAGTCACCAGCGCTCCGGTGCTCTCCCCAAGATTTCACATGCGTCCTTTTGTTCCCATTTTGTCTTTAACAATAATCCCAAGATTTGTATTGTCTCTGTCTCACTAGCATAATCCCATGGTGCTGAGTACAGTCATGATCGCTCGCGGTAGGTTTCAAATTGGGGCGATATTCTGACAGCTGTTCTTAGATTCCACAGCTTCTTAGAAATTGGGAAATCTGTGTTTCATGAAACATGTAATGCCTTCTCAAATTACATTTATTGGGATTTTATATAAAGAAAATAAAGTTGGTTAGTTACTAAGGAAAGGTAAGTAGAAGAAACATTAATTCATATTGTACTGTGGTAGTCTGTGATGCAGTGACGCAGTGAGAGTTAACGTTGGTGTGTGCACACTTGACTGCTCCAGAGTCCTGTGTTAGTGAGTCCAATTTTGCTCTTCTCTCTCCTCCTCCAGAGTGTCTTTTTATGATAAGAGAGATGTTAGGTCAGTTACATCAGACAATGATGGGATTGTGGGGGAGTGAAAAAGAAAATATGTGCATGGGGGCTGGATATGGAGGGAAAGATGGGAGAATTATGATGAAATTGTCTGCAATATCTGGAGTATACAAGAAGCAGGTAGGAGAGTGGAGGGCATTCCCAAGGACTATGTATTTAGAGCTTCCTCATTGTTTTTCATGTTGGCAAATATTTTGAGCTTTCATTAAAATTTCATTGGTTGCTGATTGTATTTCTTCAGACCATGCCACTACTTTGAATTAGGACTATGTAGATACCAAATTGATTTTAAAAACTTCTCTTTTGGAGGTTGTCAGGATTTTGGACTTTCCATAGGCACATGATGGTACTTGAAATTCAACTCACCTCTGTACAAGAGTTTAGACAGACTGTTTATCATAATTGCCAAACTATTGCAACACTCATGGAAGGAAGGCATTGGTTGAAACAGATATCATGCCTGAACTGATAGTTATTAGAGTAACAAAATCATGAAGGCCACACTGATATTAATTACAAAACTTTGAACCACTCAAACCTATGGCAATTCACTAAATTAAGAGAGACATGGTTTATGAACTGGCTCTTCTGACGTCAAAATTAGCTACTGTTCTTTGAAGAGCCTGCCAGGTCTGACACTAAAGTATTACATGAACTCAAAGTTACAAAAACTGAGTTTCTGAGGAGGCTGATCCACCGTTCGGAATGATTGCATGGTGGGCCGAACCATTACTTGTAATCAGATGCCACAATTATTAGTAAATATTTTTGAGCAAAGGAATACTGTTCTGTCTTTGTGTCCAGACTAGAAGAACTCCTGTGGGATGCCATCTGCCAAGAGACAGTGAGAGTAGTAGGAACATTAAGGCACCTAAATCAACTCCGTATGAGAGCCATTTGCAGAAATTAAGAATCAGAGTGCATCACTACTAAGCCTGCAAATTCCATCTGTAGGTAAACTCAATTGAACCAAGGTAGAAAAAGAGGCAAATTTAGTAACTATCAAGGAACAGAATGAAATTCAAACCTGAGGTGCTAGGGCAAATGTGAGAAATCCAAAGAGACGAAAGTGACCAAAGTGTTCTCTTCTTTCCTGGAAGTTGGCCATTGGGTGTGTGTGAGGAGATCCACTCGATTATAGGATGCACCACAGCCAGGTTCATGGGAATTAGACCCACGAGTGTAATGCTGCATTACTATCACTTGTGGCACAAGTGTGCATCCAGTGGCTGACTACTCCATGCAATCTTCCCTCCCTTTAATAAAGGCAAAGCCTTGGAGAGGGAAGCATTAAATGCTAGAGTCTTGTGTTTGTTTCTTGGGGACTCTGCCATTTCCCAGCTTAGCAAGTATGACTGAACATAAATAAGATGGGCATGGTCACAGATTTCACCTTTCCTCCACCCCACCACCAGTAAGCCTATCATTTCCAGTTCAGTTTTCTTCCTTCCTTTCCTCTTCTAAGGAGGAAGGGTTCTTTCCTAGTACAACTGATAATAAAAGGATTTGTATGGAGAGGGCTAGAGGCTGAAGGCATATGGGGAGACTTGGGGAGAAAGTCGAGTGGAGTAGCTGTGAGTGGAGAGATATGGACAGGATAGAGACAAACTTTAAAATATAACTTCTGAGGGGGACATCTGCGTGGATCAATCAGTTTAGCGTCCAGCTCTTGATTTCAGCTCGAGTTATAATCTGTTTGTGAGTTCAAGCCCCACATGGGGCTCCATGCTGACAGTGTGGAGTCTACTTGGGATCCCCTCGCTCTCTCTGCCCTTCCCTTGTTCATTCTCTCTCTTTCCCTCTTTCTCTCTCTCCCCCCCCAACATAAATAAATAAATTTTTAAAAATATATGTTCTGAGGATTATGTAATCTCACTTACAGTTTTGGAAAAATGCAATTGAATATTTTGGGGTAACTCAGCTGTTTACTTTGGTCCTGTCATTCAAAAATATGTTGCTGGGGAAGTAGCCCTGGAGAGGGGGAGGGCAAAAGGCTAACCAAGTAGTACCTCTCAGGGACTTAAGTATGAACGTGCTTTGTATCTGGTAATTGCTGCTGGCTTGCAGATTGCCCATCCCCATCAGCATTCTGAGATAGACCAACCGGGCTCCGGGTTTATAACATTTACAATAGGACTAACAACAACAAAACACAGGCACCATGGTGTTTGGTGGCCTCAATCGCACTTTTGCACACGTTCTTCCTAGGTTTTGGGGCCTGTCTCATCAAACTTCTTAGATTTCTACACCTCATATTCTGCTTTCTCTGTCTGATCTTAAAATCTATACCCTGGGGCTCCTGGGTAGCTTAGTTGGTTAAGCATCTGACTTTGGGTCAGGTCATGATCTCACATTTTGTGAGTTCAAGTCCTGCTTCCCTCTCTTTCTCTGCCTCTCGTGGGATTCTCTCCCTTTCTCTCCCTCTTCTCTCTCTGCCCCTTGCTCATTTGCACCCTCTCTCTCTTTCTCTCAAAAAAAAAAAATTTGTATCCTGTGTTATTTAGGAGAAGTTTCTTCCAACTTCAAAGTTTTTGATTTATAAAATGAGGATTCTAATCTCTGAACTATAATTGATTGTGTTGCTAATGAAGATCAAATGAGATAATGAATGAGAACATGTTTTAGAAATTGTAAAGCACTATAAAAATGTAATTAGGAGTAGAGTTATTTACAGCTTGGCTATAAATTCTGGCTAGACCTTAGAGTGTGAGGATCTTTCAAAAGTACCATTTACTGGGCTCCTCTGCCTAGAGATTCTGATCTAGTTCATGTAGAATCTTGGCATCAGACTATTTTAGAAGTTTCCCATGTTTCTATTGGGAAACCAGTGTTGACCACTGGTTTATTTGAGAATTCATTACTTGCTTGTGAATAGGTGTTCATTTCTATATTTTAGGTCTTATTATGAATTTTGAAATTAGGGAATTTGTTTATTTTTAAAAGAATTTCAGCTTCCAGGAATATATTTGCTAAGAGTACCTTCATAGAATTTTTGGTACCTCCCATAGGATTTGTCATTTGCTTCCACGTATGAAGGCCATCCTTGAGACAGTCCTAGAAGTCATAATCGGGAAATGAAATGAGGCAATTACTAAATCAGTCACATGCTTGGAAAGACTAATGCAGATATTTTAAGCCCCAGAGTCATAAACAGCAGTGGAATCTATGACAAAGGCTATCTTTATGATGACCCACAGCTTTTAGAATATTCTGGTGACACATTTTTCTCCAGTATTCACCTTTTCTATCTTGCCCAATCTCCCCAGCACACACAGATTGTTGCCTGCTTCCTTTGTCATGTAAAAATAAAACACTCTAGTCACTGAAACAATTTGGTTGGAATTTTATCATTGCAATCAGAAGTACTACGTTTTGACACAAGGTTAATTAACTTTAGCTAATTTTTCTTCTGCCAGAATGTATGTAGTAGAAATTACTCATGTTAATACAATATTTGACTTCTTTACATATAGCCATAGATGTGTACATATGTTTACAGTTGATTTTTAATTTTAATCACATGACAACTGGCATCAAATTTCCAAATACTTTTGTTAAACATCTGTACATTTTATTAGCCCGTTTATATTTACATTTTTCTTTGATAATAATATTCGTATCTTTTAAGTTGAATTTTTAAATGACTTGTCTACCTAATGCTGAAGACAGTCTGAAAATTTCCAATGGAATTCAAAGTAGTTTCATCACCAGTCATCACCATACCTACAATTATTGCTCTGCTCTTTTTAAAAAATAATATCATAATGATTCTTTGAAGAATAAAAAAGGAATTATTAACCATTGCAGTATGCTTTACTTTCCTAGAAAGTAACACAGAAGTAATTCTGTATGTCAATGGCATTGATTATATACTGGAAAATTTTAGCTTTTAAGCATTCATGTATGCTCATGTATGCTCTGACTTAAGAGACACTGAAATATAAAGTATAAACTAACACATCTGATAACCCAGGAACAAGTATCTGAATTATTAAAATGTTTTGCCATAGAGGTCTTTATTTTAAATGTTTATTTATTTATTTATTTATTCTGAGAGAGAGAGTGAGTGAGCTAGCAGGGGAGGAGCAGAGAGAGGGAGAGAGAGAAAATCCCATAGAGATCTTTTAAAGTAGCCCTGAAGTTGTTAAGCTCATACATTGCTGCTGACTCAGTAAATTGAAACTAGTGATTCATTTGTGGGAAATATATCTTAAGAAAAAATTTTAAAACCTCAAAATTATGTACACAAGTTTGTTCATCATAATATTATGCAGGCTGCAGAAAAAAGAAATGGATTAAATATCTAATAATCAGACAATAGTAAGGCAAGTGACATTACATTTACTGAATTGAACAATTACCAAGTTTTTAAAATGAAGTTTTAAGAAGTCTTATAAATTGTACAAAAAATCTTCAAAATGATTAGGATAGCAAATTTTATGTGTATTTTACCACTAGGAAAAGTCTAATAAAATATGGAAGCAGTGTTCATTAGCATATGATATTAGATGAAAAGCAGAGTACACTGTGAATAGAGCATTATTAGAACCATGGCAGATAGTTGCACAGATGGAAAAACAGGGTATATCCAGATATCAGAATTGTATTATTTAAGGTGGTAAAATCATGGATAATTCTTTTATTTAATATTCAATATATTTTAAACACTATTTTATAAAAAATAAGCTTTGACACTTTGAAAATAATAAAATAGATTGAATCTTTGTCTAAGAGATCAGGGACTCATTTCAAATTATTATTGTCATCTGTCCTATCATCTAATTAGATGTGTAAAGTAACTCAATAATATACTTTTATTTTTGTAGTGCATGTTTCGTGCAAGATGTTACTGTAAATAAATAGATTCTCAGATACAAACAAGGGAAAAACTAGATATATTAGAATTTGTGTGGGTGAAAGAGGTAGTTATTCAACATTTCATTTGAAAAACAAGACAAAAATAATCAGAAAAAGATATTGCTGATGAAACTGATAAAAATGTAGTGGTTATTTTTATTGTCTCTGCTACAGGAATGCCTCATCATTTTAACACTGCTAAGTCCTGAAGAGTTCTTAATAAAACTTAAACTTATCTTTTAAGCATTAAAGCTAAAGAGCAAATAACACTAACATCTATTGTGATGGAAATCTTTCTGAGATGTATTACACACTTCCCTGCCTTCCTAAATGGTTTCCACTGAATTGAATCTGATCTTTTTTGGTTAGACTTCCACTAATGGCTTTACACTGCCAAGTTTATATAATTCTTCTCTTTTTGTAGTTGCTCTGTCTCTTCCCTTATTATCAAATATCACTTCTTTAACAAATGACATGAGTTAGTTTTAGTAGAATCACCTCTAACTAGCACTTGAATTTCCTGTGCCCAATTTCCTCTGAACAGGTACATGCTACAAGTTTGTTTGACCTTTGCATATTATGTGGTTAATGATATAAGGGTTTGAGTATTTGGAAATTTATTTTGACAGCCCATAGGCTGTGCCCTTAATTCTGAATGTACAGCTATGTTCTGAAATGGTTAGGCTTCCAGAAGTCTGGCTCCCAGATAAGTGTAGAGGCACAGAATTGTTATACAGAAGTAAAAGAAAACAGGGAGAAAATGCTGATAAGCAAATTACATTTTGTTGGTGTTGTGTTAATGCATAGAATGGAAGATGTAACCTGGAAAGGAAGCCAAGGATTGGTAGACTTCCAAATGGTCAGAAGTTGGCATTCAGAATACTGAAATGCAGAGGAGAAAAGGAAGAAGAGTCTTTATCATTAGACCTTGCAGTGTTCAATATATATGACACTTGGCTCACAGCACCTGAATGAGATTTTTCCTGAATGTCCGCTAGTCCATACTGAAGAAAAGAGTTGGGACTACAAATTTTCCAAAAAACATGGGAGAGGCTAAAACACTATAGTGTCTTTAAACAAAACGAATGTTTCTCATTGTTATATTCTGAAGCCAGTATCAGATTCCTATTTAAATCTCAGGTGTAAAGTGAGGGAGTAGAATAGAACATTGCTAAGGTTCCTTTTAGGCCTCAAATAGAAAGTCATCATCTTACACAACTTCCCTACAACATTGGAAGAAGTTGACCAATATCTCCTTGAAACGCTATATTTTTATTTCCATGACACATCACTTCCCTAGATCTTTGATGCTCCTCTTACTGCTTTTCTTTTGCTTTGTCAGCAATTTCTTCTCTGCCAACCTTAAAATATTACTTGGAGTTCTGTAGGGCTCAGCTCTGGTACCTCTTTTGTTCACGCTCTAAAATCCTATCTTTAGGCAAATTCATCCACTCCCTTATTTTGAACTTAATTTTTAAAAAACATAATAAATAAAGTATATAAAGCATAAGTGTATAGTTTTATAGATTAAAGAATATATAAAGCATACAAGTAGATAAATAGCACTTAAGTCAAGAAATAAAACATTGGCAGCAAAAAAATATAAATGTCTATGATCACAAGCCATTCAAATTTGGAGACTCATTTGTTTTTACAGCAAATCTGCTACAACTTGCCCTAAAATTTTTATTTTAAAATCTTATTAAGAAGTTTTATGGCTATCCTGATCATAATGGTAGGGGTTTTGTTTTGTTTTTGTTTTATTTTGTTACTTTGATGAGAAGTATTTCATTACTCCCTAGGGTTTCATTTTCTGCTATTATGGAATATTTAATAAAATGTGTCTTTTAGTATTTATTTATTTACTAGAGAGAGAGAAAAAGAGAGAATGTGAGCAAGGGAGAGGCGAAGAACAAGGGAGACAGAGAATCCCAAGTAGGCTCCACACTGTCAGTGCAGAGTGTGACACTGGGCTTCATTTCACAAACTGTGAGACCATATCCTGAGCAAAAGTCATGAAGTCAGGTTGTTAACCAATTGAGCCACTCAGGTTCAATTTCTCTAGGCACCTGGATAAAGTGTATTTTTTTAAATCATGCATGGATGCCACATTTAATAATGTGGCAAATAATTTTTGTTCATCTATTCTATAATCTGTTAATGTAGTAAATTACACTACTGCAATTAGATTGTTCAGTTTGTAAATGTTTAACCAACATTGCATGTAATCTTAATTTGGTCGTGTAGAGTTATTCTTTTTCAGAAAATAGTTTTGGGCAGAGAGAGAGAAGGATGGAGGATCCCAAGAGGGCTTTGTGCTGACAGCAGAGAGCCCAACGTGAGGCTCAGACTCACTAACCACAAGATCATGACCCAAGCTGAAGTTGAACATTTAACTGCCTGCGCTACCCAGGTACCCTATAAATAAGACTTCAAATAAAAATGGTTACAAGAAACAAAGAAAGGCATTGATCATAGATCAATACAACAAGAAGATGTAAGAATTATAAATATACACATCTAGCAAAACACGAATGAAAGCAGACAGAATTGAAAAGACAAATAAATTAACAATAGTAGCTATAGACGTCAATACTCCACTTTCAGTAATGGATAGAACTAGACATTCTATCAGCAAAGAAATAAAAGAGTTGAAAAACTAAAAAGCAACTGGCCCAAACAGACATCTATGTACCCACTCAGTAACAGTGGAATACACATTTTTCTCAAGTATACATGGTTCTCTAGGAAACCACTTGTTAAGCCACAAAACAAGTCTCAAATTTTTTAAATACTGAAATAATACAAAATATATTTTCCAACAACAATTCTAGAAATTAGAAGTCAATCACAGAAGTATATTTGAAAAATTCACAAATATATGGAGACTAAACAACACACTCTTAAATAACCAACGGGTCAAAGAAGAAACCACAAGATAATTAATACTATGAGATAAACAAAAGCAAAAACACAGCAAACTAAACTTATGGGATGCAAAAAAAAAAAGTCATTGTTCAGAGGAAAATTCACATTTGTAAATGACTACATTAAAAGCTATATATATAAAAGCTATATATCAAACCAAAAACCTAATCTTCTACATTAGAAGCTAGAAAAAGAGCTAACTAAATCCAAAGCAAACAGAAGGAAGGAAATAATAAAGATTAAACTGGAGATAACTGAAATAAAAGAGTGGAAAAATCATAGAGAGAGTCAA
This sequence comes from Crocuta crocuta, assembly GCF_008692635.1. Classification (NCBI taxonomy): domain Eukaryota; kingdom Metazoa; phylum Chordata; class Mammalia; order Carnivora; family Hyaenidae; genus Crocuta; species Crocuta crocuta. Next base: position 2,634,557 of record NW_027530545.1, on the reverse strand, counting down.
CAAAACCATAATTGGTTCTTCGGAAATATCAACAAAATTGAAAAACTTTTATCTAGACTGACCAACAACAACAAAAAAGAGATGAGCCATTTTGCTAGAATCAGAAATTAAAGAGGAAACATTACTACTAACCTTATAGAAATAAGGATTATAATGGGATACTTTGAACAATTACATACCAACAAATTCGATTACTTAAATGAGATGGGCAAATTCCTAGAAACTAGCAAACTACTAAAACTTAATTGGAAGTAGGAAATCAGGGAAAAACCTATTGAATCAGCAGTCAAAAAACAAAACCGAAAACTTCCAGGAAAGATCTCAAACTCTTTCAGAATACTTAAGTCATCATTATATAAATGCCAAAGCAAAACAAAAATATCACTAGAAAGGAAAACTACAGACCAATATCCCTTATGAATATAGGTGCAAAATTCTTCAACAGGGTATTAGCAATCTGAATCCAAGAGCATATTAAGAAGATAATCTATCATGGCCACATGTAATTTATCCAGTAATGCAAGGGTTATTCAACATAAAATATCAATCATTCTAATATGTCTTGTATGCAACATTGCACTGGAATATCTATATTGTGAAATTTCTCAAGAAAAAGAAGTAAAAGGCATCCAGATTGGAAAGGAAGGAGTAAATCTGTCTCTATTCTGACATGACATGATCCTATCTAATGAAATCCCTAAAGAATCTTCAAAAAAAATAAGAGCACTAATAAGCTCAGCAAAGTTTCAGGATAAAAATCAATATATAAAAATTCAGTTACATTTCTACACACTAGCAATGAACAATCAAAATGGTACTAAGAAAAACAGTTCCATTTACAGTAGCATCAAAAGTAATAAAAATTAACCAAAATGTGTAAGACATACACATTGAAAACTATAAGACACTATTGAAAGTGATTAAAGATCTAAATGAATGGAAAAACACTTTGTGGTTATGGATTGAAAGGCTTTGTATTTGGAGTTCTAGAAGAAGAGGAGGGAGAGACTGGGGCATTAAAAATGTTTGAAGAAATAGTAACTAAATAGTTTTCAAATTTAGTGAAAAATATAAGTCCACCTATCCTCTAAATCTCATTCGGAATAAACACAACCACAACTAGACCACATAAAATACTCTTACACACCCCCAAATGGGCAAAAGTTACACTTTATAAAGGATGATATACATATGGCCAATAAACACATGAGAAACACTCACCATTATTAATCATCAGGGATATGCAAGTAAGGTAGCATGTAGAGTGGTATAAAATCAAACATACTGACAACATCCAGTATTAATGAGGAGATGGAGCAACTGGATTTCTCATACATTGCTAGCAGGAATGTAAAATGGAAGAACCACTTTGGAAAATTGGAAATTTCTTATGAGGTTAATTTCCTACCCCTGATCTGACTCAACATTCTCTTTCCTAATCATTCATCCAACAGAATAAAAATACATGTCCTCAAAAACACTTGACAGAAATGTTCACAGCAGTTTTATTCATAAACCCCCCCAATCAAAATAATATAAATATCTACCAGAAGGAGAATGAAGAAACAGGAGATACCACTCAGAAATAAAAAAAGAACAAACTGGGCGCCTGGGTGGATCAGTTGGTTGAGCATCCGACTCGGCTCAGGTCATGGTCTCGCGGTCTGTGGGTTCGAGTCAGGCATCTCAGGCTCACTGCTGTCAACCTGTCAGGGCAGAGCCAGCTTCAGACTCTCAGTCCTCCTCTCTGTCTGCCCCTCCCCTGCTCACACACTGTCTTTCAAAAACTGAATAAAACATTTTTTAAAAAGAACAAACTAACATTTTCAATGGGGCTGCAGAGATGGGGATGGAAGGTAATTGGCATGGTGGAGACTGAATTGGTAGCTTTCCAGAATAAAAGTTCTGGAGTGACATAAATGTTCTAACTTTTGATAGGTGTGTGGGTTGCATGGGTGTATGCAGTTGTCAAAATTAATTGAACTGCACTCTGAAAAATCTGTACATATCTCCATAGATAATAAAAAGAGAAATCCTTACTGGGACAAGATAATAGTTTACAAATAAATGTAAACTTCAATTTTTTTCTCCCTACATATAGTTTTCTTTCTTTCAGTTTTAATGTTACACCAGAAACAGTAAGAGAAATTCAAAACTCTTGTTTAAGGAAAATAGTTGTATTTAGCAGGTCAGAGAACACCTTAGAAATTCAACATTAATGCCCTGTTCCTTTTGAGTTCCTATAGTTTTACAATGCGGAGATGGAAGTTAGGGTTTATTCAATATGCTTTATGTTCCCCAGAATGCCTGGTTATTGAAGAGATGCTTATCTTCATTTTCCAACACCTGCCGAGGCTCATAACGCACTCTGTTTGTATTTTTAAAGTTCCTGGTAGGTAAGGAGAAACGAGAAATATTTGAAAGCTCTACAACTTCTTGCCTGCTGATTTTAAATTTAAGGAGAATCTTTACTCAAACAAACTGTAATTCTTTGGGGACAATATTATATATATATATTTTTCTGATGTTGAAGCTGTTTCCATGGAATTAATCCTATTTTTTAAAATAAATGCTGACATTTTGAATTAATCTTCCATATTCTATGAGAATTTAATTATTGATAAGACATCTCTTATCAATCAAAGCCTAGAATCCCTGAGGTTTTTGTCTGGATCCTCTGGGGGACAGCCCATTGTCATTTCCACACTGACCCAGGATCTACGTCTCCCCCTCCTAAATCTCTTAATTAAGAGTGGGTAAAACCATCTCTTCTTGATATTTTTAGTACAATTGAGATAGCTTATAATTCTTAAAAAGATTTCTGTTAATCTAATTAACAGGGGAGAAAAGATCAATGAATACAAGAGATGAAAACAGGCAATATGACACAGAGTTTGCAATTCTGTTCTTGGTAGTTTGGCCCTACATCTTACTTCAGGAGAAAGATTATTCTTCCCCAAGGCCTTACAAATTTTTTCTAGCATCTTCCCTAGAATATCTTCTTCTCAGTCCTTAGCTGGCAAATTTGTGATGGTCAGTGACATAGAGAAACTTCCAGTTTACACCGTGAAATCCCCCATTCTGCATAAAAAGATGTATTCTGATACAAAGAATCACCGCTTTTATTTGGAAATTCAGCCTCTTTCCCCTCTTCACTCGTGTCATCTGGATGGAGCCCAGTTTACAAGGGTTGCGGATGGACACGTGAAGCGTGTGAAGCTATCTCAGCCAATCAGGGTGCTCTGTTGCCCTGCCTACATTGACTTAATCAGGAATGGGCAGGTTCCCATTCCTAAGCTATTCCCATCAGAGAAATCTTTTTACAGAATGCCCAGAAGGAGGTCTTCTATGAAGACTACTTTTTTTTAGTTGGGTTTGACTGGGTTTACTCTGCAAGCTATTTTACAGCCCCAAGGAAAGAGTCCTTTGGAATAAATGAAATTATATGTGGATGATCCTTTGTTTCCAGCAGGGCTTGATGTCATACGTATCCTCAAACTATTCAGTTATTAGAACCAATGTATCCCCCCCTTTTTTTTTTGCTTGAGGCTAGTTTGAATTGGGTTTGAATTGGGTTTTCTCTGCAACTGAAAGAATTTGTACTGACACAGGAAATATTATCTGTGACAAAAAATTAGTAAAACGTACCACTGTAAGAATACCTAGGAAATAGTATGTGATAGTGTGCTAGGATGTGATAGGCAGAAATGTAGGGGTTTAAATTTTCCATCATTTATTGTTTGGTTATCTTTTACTTTAAATTTTATTTATCAACCATTTATTTCCTGTCAGGCACTATGAGGGTAATTTTAGACATTTCATCAAATTTACTAATTCCAACTATCCAATGAAGTAGTTATGGTTAATCCATTTCACAAGGGAGGGATCTAGGGGTCAGAGAGGTTATGCAACAGTATTTAGGTAATGTAACTGGTAAATAGTAGAGCCAGGATTTGAACTCATATATGTTTGACTTCCGATAAGTTCTATTTAGCTACTTTGAGTAGCTTTATGTAAATTGTGAATACTATTTCCCAGCATTAATATACTATAACCTCATTATATAACCTCATATAGTGGTCATATGACTACTTTATAAAGTACAAACCACTATATCATGTTTACATTTATTCCAACTGATTTAAATGCAGTCATTAGCAAGACTGTTTCCATGTGTGGTTTATCTATATTTGACCTACAGGAAGATATCTATGAAAGTTGTTATTCATATAAATTTATAATCTTTGACATGTGCTATACTCACCTTTTATATTTGACCCTCTGACCTGAAGATCACTCTATTTACCTGACGTAAAGAGCACAAAAACTTAACCAGTTTAAAGAAATACATTAGCTTTTATGGCCCCCATTTGTCAACCACAGGCTCAGGGATGAGGCAGGGTGGGAAGAGAACGGATATTAGTACTTGGAGATAAACACACCAGGAATTTTAGATTGAGAGATGAAGTGTCAAAGATGGAGAGCTGAAAAAGAGTTCTGTGATTCAAATACTGGGCTTAGCTGTTACTTTCATCCCTGGCTATACCCAAGAATTACCAATGAGTTTTTCGCAAAACACCCATGCCTTACCCTAACTCTCTCTGGACTGATAAAATCAAATTTCATGGCTGGTGCAGCTGGTAGTTGCCTTTAAAGCTCCATAGGTGATTGCATTGTGCTGGTAGAATTGAAGGCCATTGGGATAATGGAGGAAAAGTGGCACTTTTCTTTTAGTTTATGTAATGGCAGCCATTTTATGTTTCAGCTATGAATTCACCTATTAATTCATTGACTTGCTTATTTGTGCATGTATTCACACGTTTATCTTTTTCTTTATTCACTTATTCAATTCTTCATCTATGTACTCATTCACTCAGCCATCCATTTGTTTGTTCACTCATTCACTGATTTAGAGCCAGTCTCGTAGTCAGTCCACAGATACTTATTGGGTGCCTAAGCTCTGTGCTTCAGGAGATATAAAAATGAATGCAGCAAGTAGGTCATTGCCTCCCAAAGCCACCAGTATGGCTGTGTTTCTGAGTGTGTACTGGAAAATATTGCTTCTCTAATGAAAAGGGATTATGGAAAACACTGACTTAGGGGCCAATTCTGAAGTTATGAAAACTTCCCCCTTTAATGCCATTTGCATGGAATAGTAATATCTCTGCATCTCTGACACATTTAAAGATACTGAAAATTCTAATTTTAAATTTGCTGAAGTGAGATGCTGACTGAGGAAAAGAAATAAATAATGTGTAATTACCACTTTCCTCCCACCTTACACCAAATAAAGTTTAGTTTCATATCTTCAGCTGAAAGATGCAGAAAATGACTGTAATTAACTTTGGTTCAGTTCTCAGTCCCTTTTCTATTTCCAGACAATTCTAATTCCCACAAAAAGACTCATTTATATATCTTTTAATCCATTCAACTAAAACGTCTCCAACCTCCCACCTTATCAAATTGAGCCAAATTTGGGGCTGATATGCTTTGTTTTGGTTGCTGCTTATTTATTTGTACCGATTCACTCAGCCTTAATATAGCCCCTGTTGCAGAGTCTATGCTGTTTATTTCTGAGTGAGAACAGGATGTAAGGACTACATGTTCTTGGACATCAATACCAATTTGATCATTCTCAGTTGCTGAATCCCTGATTGTTATAGAAGTTGTGCTTCTTTTGTATCTTATACATTTTAAAGTGGTATCTGTGTTTAACATAAAAAAGGATTTTTCAGACTTCATCACAAACCAGCACATCTAAACCATTATCAATTTTATACATTCTTCAATTTTTACACCTCTCAGGTTTCAGATGCAGTTATTTTGAACAGAGATTCCCAGGTGAGTTGCTAGTAATGTCCCTCAGAGGTACATGCTGTGGTCTTGAAATCCTAAGCTCTTTAGAATTCTTTTGGTTTAACTTGCCTTTATGAAATCGTTAGTTTTTTTTAAATTTTATTATTATTTTTTAAAGTTTTTATTTTTATTTTTGAGAGAGAGAGAGAGAGAGCGTGCACAAGTGGGGAAGGGGCAGAGAGAAAGGGAGACATAGTATCTGAAGCAGGCTCCAGGTTCTGAGCTGTCAGCACGGAGCCCACACAGGGCTCAAACTCACAAACTGTAGATAATGACCTGAACCAAACTCGAACACTTAATTGACTGAGTCACCCAAGTGCCCCTGAAATAATTAGTTTTTAAAGCATAAGTATTTGTTACATTATTTTTAGTTTAACTATAATGTAAACACATGCTAATTTTTTTAATGTCACAAAAGGGTATAGAAAGGTGAAAATAAATTGCCTTTGTTTTCTCCTTACCAATCCTTTCCCATAGAAGTTAACAAATGTTGTTTCTTAAGTACCTCTTCCAGAAGTTTTATATGTAGGTAATGCTGTAGCCTGGGTTCCCCAAAAAAGAGAGGAAGGAAGAAACAGAGAATTTGCTTAAGTGCCTCTACATCCAGTTGATGAAAAGTTTACCCAACAAGTGTAACTCCCTCAGACTTCCAGGCTGAGCACGCTGGGTACTAGGGAGTCTCTCTGGGAAGACTCAGGGCAGGATGTGAGAGATGCTTGGTGTGGATATGAGATAAAATTTTGTCAGGTTAAGCCTTCTCCTCCTTCATAAATACTTGGCTTTTCCCCTTGACCAGCCCTCACTAGAAAAAGAGACAGTTAAGACTGTCTTAACTGGTGAATTAGTTAGTCAATGTAATTTGTACGTTATTAGTATATGTGCATATGATCTTAGTTTCATGTACTGAAAAATCATCAATGTTTTAATTCATGACTTAATGGCATTAAATTTCATAACTTTGGCAGTTTAGATATTTTTCATTTCATAAAAATTTCCAACTATCATCCACATTGTTTTCCAGAAAAATTACAGCCAAGTTTAAGAAAGTTACTCATGGCCAAATAACTACAAAAGCAAAATTATAAAAAAAATCTTTGAAACATTTTTATAGCAAAAAATCATATTTATTGCAGCGTGTGGATTTATTTTAATGAGTTTGTTCAACTTTGTACAGTATGTCTGACGGTAAGAACCTTAAATTCAGTGAGGATCTTAAAATGGCTTTGTGCTTACTGGGCCATGTCTGTACCCTAGAATCGGTAAAGATTTTCTTTGAGTCTTTGAAAATTCTCATTTGGGAAGACTCAGATATCATACTAGAAGAGAGCTGTTGGCTAGAAATTAGGAATATAGCTGACATGCATGTATACATACGTACAAACATACATACCAGAATATGTCTTAGGAAAAGTGGCAGAGACTTGGAATACCTAATACCCTCAGAATATTAAGGGTAGTGAGGCGTATTAATAAAGAAGTGAAAAAAAAATAAACCTTGATGACCCCAAGTAAACCTATGTGAATTGTGCAGATAATTTTCATTGGATTGAAGTAAAAGATGCAATGGGAAACATGAAGATGTCTGCAATCTCAATTTTTCATAAGCCATGGTATTGGTTTGTATAGGTCATTGCATCAAAGATAAAAAGAACACTGTTCAACTAATGAGAATTTCTTTATTGGACTGGGAATGGAAGCTAAGCTTCCAACGATAGCTTATATATTCACTATTCTTGAACCATGAAAGGTAGTTGAGCAGAAACATTCCTGAATTATCTCTGAAATAGATGAAAGCTAATTAAAGCTAAAGACTTTTACTTAGTGATTGATTCTATTCTAGCTTTCTCCTTTATACACAACATTTTTGCAAACCAACGGTGTGTGAACTGAAATGGGAATCTTAGATACAAGCAAAAACTTTAGGTGAATTTTTAAGAATTTGCCTTCAAAATACAAATTTTTTCTTTACATTCTAGCACTTTGAATTACAGATGAAATAGCTTGACATGTTATAAAAATGCAATAGTCTTTCTGAAATATTTTGATTACATATTTTTCTGAAGACTGCTTCTTTTTTCCTTTTAAGTACAGGGTTCATTTCTTATTGCCTCCCACACTTGACGACTATTCTCTGAGTGATTAAGTTTGCTGTGTGCATGGCAAGTGTATGAAATATGTGGATAGCAATAAGAATTTGTGATTAACACAAGGTGGGTTTCTGTTAGGTATCATAATTTTCAAACAGCCTGAAAATAGAATTTCTTTAGATTTATAGTTTACTTCTCATCAGTGGGAATGTTAAGAGGTAGCTACTTCACCGCCTCCACCAATGCTCACTGCAGTCACTCTTCAAGTTGCCTCCTTTACTAAACTTTTTTAAAAAAGTGTTTTGAGAGAAGTAAGTTCCTTTTTTCTTTCACTAATGAAAGAAAATATAATAAATATTTTTTAATATTTTATATTTATATAAACTTTTTTATAATAAATAATATTTGTTCCAAGCCGGATTACTCTGAAACAGAGGAACAGCAAGGGGAAAAATATATGTGCAATTCACAACACTTAGAATCTGTTAGATGTAGGACATTTAAGAAATGATAGCAATGCTCGTCTGTATCTTATTTTTTAGCAAGTCCAGTGAATATCAGTATTGTTCTTCTAACTTAGAGATGATAGAAAGCTTTCAAAATATTTATTGGACACTGATCATAATTAAGATATACTGAGATAACAGTCTATTAATCCAATCTAATTATTTAGTATCCTTAATTTAATTTTTAAGTTTATTTTATTTATTTTGAGAGAGAGAGAGAGAATGAGTGAACACAAGTGGAGCAGAGAGGGAAGGAGAGAGAGAATCCCAAGCAGGCTCCACGTTATCAGTGCACAGCCTGATGTGGGGCTCAATCTCAAGAACCATGAGATCATGACCTAAGCCAAAATCGAGATCAGACACTTAACCAACTGAGCCACCCAGGCACCCTTTACTATCCTTAAGTTTTAAAAGTAAAAATTCCCAGTACTAGAGAGTGCTGCTTGGAGGTAAATTGATACAACACATTGGGAAAATGATTCCCCACCCCCCACCCCTCCAAACAGGGGAAGGAAAGCTAATTAATTTATTATTTCCAAATTTTTATTTAAATTCTAGTTAGTATAAAGTGTAATATTTGTTTCAGGAGTAGAATTTAGTGATTCATCACTTACATATAATACCCAGTGCTTATCACAAGTGTCCTCCTTGATGCTCATTAGCCATTTGGTATATCCTTTACCCACATCCCTCTATCAACCCTCAGTTTGTTCTCTGTCTTTAAGAGTTTATGATTTGCTTCCCTCTTTTTTTTTTCTTCCCATATGTTCATCTGTTTTGTTTCCTAAATCCCACATAGGAGTGAAATCATATGGTATTTGTCTTTCTCTGACTGACTTATTTCCCTTATCATAATACACTCCACCTCCATTCACGTTGTTGCAAATGGCAAAATTTCATTTTTTATGGCTGAGTCATAGTCCATCACACACACACACACACACACACACACACACACCAAACACTCACCATCTCTTCTTAATCCATTCATCAGTCAATGGACACTTGGGCTCTTTCGATAGCTTGGCTATTGTGGATAATGCTGCTAAAAACATTGGGGTGCATGTACCCTTCAGATATATATTTTTGTATTCTTCGGATAAATACCTACTGTTGCAAGTGCTGGATCTTAGGGTAGTTCTATTTTTAACTTTTTGAGAAAACTGCATACTGTTTTCCAGACTGGCTGCACCAGTTTTCATTCATTCATTATACCAACAGTATAAGAGTGTACCCTTTTCTCTGCATCCTCACCAACATCTGTTGTTTTCTGTGTTATTAATTTTAGCCACTCTGGCAGGTGTGAGTTGGTATCTCATCGTGATTTTGATTGTATTTCCCTGATGATGAGTGATGTTGAGCATCTTTTCGTGTGTCTGTTAGCCATCCAGATGTCTCCTTGGAAAAATGTCTATTCATGTCCATTGCTCATTTTTAAACTGGATATTTGTTTTTATAGATTTGGATGCAGAAAGTGACTTGTTAATATCAATCAGAAGCCACAAAGATGCCTCTGCTCTTTGGCTCAGTAATTGAACTTTTGGGATTCTAACCTAAGGAAAAGATTATAACAGTTAAATAATACAAATATAGACAAACATTTATGTATAAAGGTATTCATAATAGCTGACCATCATTAAACTCCTCTTATCACAATAGGAATTATGATCAATGTTTTAAGTATAAACATTTGTATGAATGTATAATCATTCTCAAAACAATTCGGGGGGATATTTACTATCATTGCCACTATTTTATTGATAAGAAAATGAGCTCAGTGAATTCATTAGTGATTACACAACTAATCAATGGTGAAACTGGGATTAAACCTAAGTGGGTGGAAATTCAGAGTCCATAGTTTTCTTTCCATTTTGAAAATTTTAAATCTATAGAAGAGTTAAAGGTAAGTGAGGTGAACCATTCACCCATTCAACCAGATTTACCAATTGTTAAATTTTGGTACATTTGTGCACTCACTCTCTCTCTCTCTCTCTCTCTCTCTCTCTATATATATATATATATATACACACACACTATATATACACACTCATACACACACACACGCGCATCCTAAGATATCTCAGCATGTATAATAAAGAATAAGAACATTCTTCTGCTTAAGCACATGGCATTATTACTGTTAGGCATTTAAAATTAATTCAGAAATATGACTAACCATACTCCTCCTCTAGTTTTTGATAGTGAGATTCATACTTCAGTTTCTCTGCTATGTTGACTTCTTTACAGCAACTTTGCCTTGTACAATAGCAAAAATAAGGAATGGCTATGACTAATAATATAAAATGTTCAAAGAAATTACAGTATAGCCATATGATAAAATACTATGCCTCAAAAAATGAGTTTTTGAAGTAATTTAATGACATGGGACAGTTCTCATTATATAATGTTAAGTGAAAAAAGTTGGATATAAAATTACAGTTGACAAAATACAGCATCCCTTCTTAATAAAGACCCTTGAGAAAGTCGGGATAGAAGGAACTTACTTAAACATCATAAAAGCCATCTATGAGAAGCCCTCAGCTAACATCATCCTCAACGGGGAAAAACTGAGAGCTTTCCCCCTGAGATCAGGAACACGACAGGGATGTCCACTCTCACCACTGTTGTTTAANTAAAAAAAAAAAAAAGAATTACAGTTGAACTCACTTATATATTTGTTCTGTTAACAACCCTGGGTTTGATTTTTATAAATGCAGGGCACTTGGTGTTAGGGCTACAAAAGAGAATTAAAATCTCTCCCACTTAAAATTTTAGAAAAGAGGTTGGGCAAACCTTTCAACAGATGCCTAGAATAGGGTGAGGTAAGTAAGTGAAGGACATATGAATATTCTGGGAGAGGGATCTGATTTAGTCAGGATAAAGGGGGTGGAAAAGGTTCCTCAGAGGAAGTATAATATCCATTATTTAAAAAGTATGGAACTGATATGTGAGAATGAGGTAAATATCCAATATGTTAGAGACTATTTTTAGGTTGTGAGATTATGGGTTCCTTTTATTCTCTGTGTCTTACTTTCACATATTTAATCATAAACATACATACTCCTCTATAAACAGAAAAAAATAATGTTTTGAAGATTCATAAAAAATTAATTTTTTGGATTTACCCAATGCCCATGGTAAGTTGGTTACTTACAGAACAGAGATAAAACAACTCTTGATCTCAAAAAGTAATAAATTCTTTGAATAATGAAAATAATGGCTATCAGATTTCATCACCTTTTCTCAGGTGTCCAATAATATTTTAGTTAAGGGTCTTGCATTGATAGCATCTCCTTTATTACAATGTCCATTTTTGTAGAACTCAGTAGATAAGTAGTATATAGAAATACATTAGCCGACAAGATAATGAGGCTTGCTTCGATGCTTTATGGTCATGCATGGCTATTCTTCCTATAGCCACAGTTAATAGTACATGTCCCCCAGCTGAGTAGTCTAACTACACTTGGAGTCATTCTCACTTATATTCAACAAATATTTTGATGACAAATGCTAAGCAATTTGTAAGGAAACTTTCATGAATTTATAAAATAGTAAATTATATAGCATTTAGGTTTTTTACTTGTTTTCAGTATTGGTTCTTTTTAAATTTAGGCTTTCTTTCTCTAGTCTTTCCCTTGGCATATGTTACATATTAATTTGCATAGCTGTTAAAATACATAGTACAAATAGTTCATGTTTAAAATATTTATAATCGTCTGTATGGAATGGCGATGTGCACGTTTGAGGTAATGGAATAACCTGGGATGTCCGTGAAGTCAAAAATGCCACAGGCAAATTAGAACCTTGAACAAAAGCCAGAGTCCACACGAAGATCAAACATCTATATTGCTGTCAACTTAGAAGCAAATAGATCAGCTGATGGAGGGAAGAGGAGGAAGAAAATTGGAAAGTTAAATTGATCTCCTCTCAGGTTGCTTCTTTACTACCTGCAATAAGTCTGACTCCTCCCCCATATCATTGTAATGTGTTTATATGATAAATCAAATGGCTCTTTTAAAGATAATTTAATTTCTTTTAATTAAAGAAACCTATTTTAATAGCTAACACTTTGATACATGGGGTGCTCATAGCTCCCAACACATTGAACACCACTGCTCATTAGGAAACTCTTTAAAAAGTCATTTAGTGCCGACAGTAGATTTTGCTTAGCAAATGCAAACCTATAATTCAGGCTCAACATAACTGCAATATTATTCACAAGCTCAAAGACAAAGATTATAAACATCCAAAAATGTTAGGTCTATGTGTCTAAGATCACTGGACACACAACCAGAATATATCTTTTAAAATGAGCAACAGACAATACTCACCATTTTAATTTTTCCTACCTTTATTAGGAGTCTATGAACTGGCAAGAACCTAGCATTATCTAGAAAGTAATGAGTCAATATTTCATTGCTTCTGCTCCTGCAAATGGCTTTAGATTTAAACATTTATTTTATTGATGAAAACCAAAGTCTAAACTCCAGAAGTCTGAATTAAATTTAATGACATATTCTCTTTGCTGAGTCTTTGTCTCACCCAGACAGGTTAAAGTGCATGGGGAATGATTTGATCTCATTAACTTGCTGCTGCTGGCGGCGGGTGGTTATCACAGATGGCAAGGGTTTTCATCACAGAGCTGTGCAACCTGAGACCCTGAACAAAGGGGGCCCCCCACCCAGCCTCCAGGTGGTCATTTCTCGTAATTAATGCCTTAGGGAAGGTTCAGCTCTGTAACAGTATAATAGCAGGTAGGCTTGCCAAGGAAATGGCCCTTTCCAAAACTTTTTTTTTTAACCTTTTTCTTGTCAGTCATATAGCACAGTAGACTAGAGATTTGTTTTCTAACAGAGGAGCCAATTAGAAGGCAAGTATTCAGGGTGGATTTTCCTCCTGATCTTGCTGACAAAAGCGAGGCATTCTTTATCTAGAGTGTTCGGTTTTGTTCATCGCTTACCACTATCTGGATTTCCCTGGGAATGGCTTATCCAGTTTAAGTGCCTAATTTGTGGCATATACAAAATCTAGAGGAGCTAATCACTGATATGCTGTGAAAAGGAGTGTTTGCTTAGTACTTAACAGACACTCTAACAGCTTCTCTTGTTGCAAAGAAGTGATTGTATCAGGGACACTGTTTCCAAATAAGAAAGCTGTTAATAGCTGTTGTTTTTGAATTTCAACGTGGAATTATACATTAGCTGCTGAAAAGTCTTGAGACATGAATAAAGCAGATTAGGCATTTGTAAAGGGGTGTAAGATCAACCTTTCAGAATGAAAGGCAATGACTGCCATTTATTGAATGCATATGTCATTCTCCTAGCAGATGTTATCTTATGTCATCTTTATGGCAAACCCATAAAATAGGAATTGTTATCCTTAATTTTGCGTCAAAGGAAATGGATCCTTAAAGAAGTTAAATACACAAATTCATAAAACCAAGTGTGGACTGGGACCAGAACTCAGGGCATCTTGCCGTAATTTGTTTCTTCCTCTATATTAGTGGTTGTCAAACTTTAGTGTGCATGAGAATCACATGCAAGGCTTGGCAAGACACAGATTTCTGAACCTCAGTCCAGAGCTTGTGATTCAGTAGGTCTGGGCTGGGACCCCAGGATTTGCATTCCTCACTTGTCATACCTGAGTGATACTGATGATGCTTATCTGGGGATCATACTTTGAGATCCGGAGCTCTATGCCACGCTGCCCCTCCTAAGATGGAAATTGAACTTATGAAAATGGGCTAATGAATACCAAAGTTTGGATAGCATTAAACTGTAAGAAAGCTTTAGTTATGATTAACATTAATCAACTGAATGTGGAAGCTATTTTATTTTTAACATTGTTGATAATGAAAAGTCTTTACTTAGGGAGTAACAATTCAAGTATACAAGCATTAACCTACATACATGTATTAAGTATCCATCCAGAAGCTGATATAGGAGATACAATGATCAATTAGAAATGATACTTGTTTTTCAAGAGCTTAAAAGTCTTACGAGATGTACATTTACAAATTAGGCAGAAGACAGAAATATAACAAAGGTAAATACAATACATCTGAAAACACCATGACTAAAGGTATTCATCAGTGGAATGTTAATTTCACTTTGCGGAAAATTATTTCTGAATATTAGGTTTATTCTTTTTAATTTCAGATGTATTTTATGTCATACCTCTTTTTGTTTTGCTTCATTTTTTGCTTTCATAACACTGTAGGTAAATAAAAACTTTTCTATGAGTTTTATGTAGAAGGTGGGCATTATTCAACAAGTGATTTCCTCTTCTATCATAGTCTAGTAATAGTGACAATAGTCTAAAAAAATGAGTCATAGCTTCCCTCCTCTGTGGATTTGGCTATTGAATTTGCCCTTAGAGTGTCCCCAAAGGGCCCCTTGCCAAGAGGCAAGGAGGGCCCAGAGCTCTGTGAACCAGAAAGTTGCAAATTTTGCTGCTGGATAATGCCTTGCCTGGGGGTCTGGTTTATTCTGAGTGCCTCTCAGGAGTTCCATGTGCTCTCTGGTGGGGGTGGGGGATGGGCAAAGGAGTTTTGCTCTAGATAAATCGTTATTAGAAGGATAGAGTATGAAATGAATTCTGGACTCGGACATGATCACATTTAAATTCTCCCCCGCCCCCCCTCAAATTATGGAAGCTAGACACTTTGCTTTTCTACACAAGAAATAAGCAAAATTTTAAAATCCTTTTCCTTAATCCTCTACCTCACTGTCCATTTCCTCTATGCAAACTGTTTTTAATGATTAGTTATGGTTTAGGTTGAAACATTTTCCTTCAGAGTCCTCTAAAAGTGAAGAATGGAGTGCTTACTGTCACCCAGGGCGGCACTGGCCATACTCTGAGGCTGCACGTCCTAAATCTACAGCTTTTGTATCTCTCTATGTGGTCCCCAGACACAGTGAGTGACATTCCAGTAATTGTTCCTTAACAGATCCCGTTTCCTAACATTTTCTGCATTTAATAAATTGTTCTCTTTCTTTAAATGAAAGATTCTATTGGTTTTTCTTTAAATGCCAAGGTCTTTAGTAATGCTGAAAATATATGCATTTTAATCTAGTGTTTGAACTTTAAGAAATTATGGGCCAAAGTGTTCTTAACATAAACTGTACATTTTCGGAGATATTCTGAATTACATTTGTCTTACGCTTACTCTGTTGTCCACAAAGCACGGAAAGTCAACACATGCTTTTGTTCATTTTCTAACTTTTGAAACTAATAACTAATGTTATTAGTCCTCTTACAATGCACCAGCCTCTATGTTAAGCTCCTACTTGCGTTAAAAAAAAAATTCATCCCCATTATAACTCTGTTCTAAGTGTGGTTGTCATTCCTGCTTTCTAGATGGGAAACCTGTGGCTTATAAAGTATTCATGATTTGCGCATGACCATACTGATAAGGCTGGCCATATGATTTGTGGGGCCAAGTGCAATACAAAAATGTGGGCCCCTTCCTTGTTCAAAAAGTAGGGAAAAAGCTTTCCCTTTTCTTTTGTAGTCATGGTGTTTTATATTTGCTGTGAAATGTTGCTCTCACTTGGGTATGAGGATGCTCAAATGATACATGCAGATTCTATCAGGTGTCCAGAGCCTTATTCTGCAGCTAGCTGGACTGAATACCCAAGCCTAACCTGACTCTCCCCTGCCCAGGCCCCACAAGGGGCAGAAAATGGCAGTGGTCACTGGGCAGGGCTGAGAGGCAATGAGGCTTAGGGTCCTATGCGGAAAGGGAGCAGGCAGCTGAGAACCAGCCCCAGGAAAGCAGGAACCTAGGTTCCAATCCCCTGGTGCATGTGCCATCGTCCGCTTAGATTCTGCTTAGCGGATTGCAAATTCAGAGATAGCACTGAAATCCAAATGGAGGACCCTCATCTCAGCCTTTCCTTCAAAAGGGAAGAGTTCATTAAAAAAACAAAAAGGCTAAAGCTCATGAAAATTCATTAAGTCAAACACCCACAAAGTATACTTGTTAGTATACTAAGTGCACAGTTTGGAATCCAACACAGTTTTGAAGCACTCCAAAGCCTGACTCCTTCCCATCCTGAAAGTCATGTCATACAGTAGAGGAAATAGAAGTTATACAAATTCATTAGAGTTCCCACAATACCCATGGTAGGCTTTTAGTAAGAGGAATCCTCATTTAGGTCTGAAGTTGGGGTGGGGAGACAAACACCCACCCATTAGGCAGGCTGTGCCACTGTAGGCTTTGACTTTCAGCAGTCATTATGCTTTCCTTCAAAAGGTTTGACTTCCATATGATTATCTATATGAAAGCTTCAATGTGAGTCATGTTAATGCATCATTATTTTTGCTTTAAAATGAGTTTTTCTATTATGGTGTGCTGCAAACTTTCCTCCCGAGCCTATTAACTAGATTTTTCTGAAGCAATGCTTAATCTTGACCATGTAATTCTCAGCCTCAGGTCATAGCCACTGGGGGATATGGTGGCCAACCTCCCCAAGAAGTTAAGCTGGAGTCCTCTGGAGTGGAGGCTGACATCCACCCCAACCCACTTTGCTGCTAGAATTTAATGACAAATTTCCCTATTAAGTCTGTGTTCAAATTTCATCTGAGGAAGGAAAAGCAAATTCACCGCCAGACCTGCACGTTTCCCATTACCCTTAATAAAACATATTGCACGGTGAGGAGTGACATTTTAAAAGAACAGATCTTTCAGCAGAGTGTCTCTATGCCATTGTGTATCACTGAAGTCTGCCAGGTCACAAAGGGAGAGGCTGGGGAAGTGGATTAATATGTAAACCAACCTAGGCGACTTAAAATGATGAATTCTCAGGCATACTTTGTGAAATTCATTTCATTTTGAGAGCATTTGTACTGAGAAGTGAATTTGCATACATAAGGCTTCCCCCTTTTTTTCTTTAGACAATGACAGGCTTTCTTCTTGAAAAGTTTGTTTTTAATAATGTGGCAAATTAATTCTATGGAATAAATATTTGTAATATAAGTAAACTAAAGCATGATATCGTTTATATAGATAAACTAAAGCCTGAAGTTATGAATAGAGAATAAAATGCATTTTCCAAAAATACATAGGGTGTCCCAGTTCTCCCATGGCACATGACTTTAAAATGCAATGGATATAGTCTATTGTGTGTTTTTGGATTCTTAAGGAACACGTTAAAATTCATATATGTAAGCCTTGCTTATTTTAACGTGACAGACATAAAAGCACTCTTAATTTTTAATCACTGCAGCTAAAAGCATTGGGATTTAATTATTGTCCTGTTCTGAGCCTATGACAGTCTTCCATATCAGGTAGGAGTCAGTAGAGCAAAGCTTAGGGGATTTGAACAGGCCTCCTGAGGACAGGATCTGCATTGACCTGGCATTCTTCTGGAAGCTTCTACCATGTATCATTCTAATTAGTGGTGTTTCTTTGTAGAAGATGACAAAACATTATCTTAAAACTCTCAATATTCCAGCCATTGGTACATTTGGTAGACTAGCTATGATAAGTGCATTTCAGACTCTTAGGCCTCAGACCCCAACTAATGGATTGTCAAGAAGAAATATGGAGCTTCATGGGTCACATATTTATCAGCTCCCTACATCATCTTCAGAGTACTGTCTTCAGA
>NW_027530545.1:2530663-2616409 GCF_008692635.1 Crocuta crocuta | reverse complement strand
GCCTAAGCTCCCAGAATCATGCATTTTCTCTTTTTAAAGAAGAATAAAGATGCCTGGGGTACCTGAGTGGCTCAGGCTGGTAAGCAGTTAAGCATCTGACCTCAGCTCAGGTCATGATGCCGCAGTTCATGAATTTGAGCCCCGTGTTGGGCTTTGTGCTGACAACTCAGAGCCTGGAGCCTGCTTCAGATTCTGTGTCTCCCTCTGACCCTTCCCTGCTCATGCTCTGTCTGTCTCTCTCTAGAAAAATAAAGAAATATTAAAAAAAAAAAAAAAAGAATAAAGATGCCCCTGATTAGTCAGGGAGCGTAAAGGATGCATTTGATTATGTGATGGGCATGGAAGTTTTGTTGGTGCAATGAGTCAATTTTATCATTTTTCTATCCTGTAGTGCCAGTTGTTATTAAGACAATATTTCTACAAATTACAAAATAATCCATTGACTAGAAAAATTTGCCTCACTATGGCTCCAATGAGGAAAATATTCAAGACAGTGCTTGGAATTGGTGCTTTGTCATTTATCTTACCTACACAAAAGGGAAAGAAGAGCCAGAGGGTGATAAATACTAAGTGGCAGCTCTTAAAGATGGCAGCGGAGTCCCAGGAACAATGTTGAGTGAAGCTGCATTTTCTGAAAATGTACTCAGAGCTCTTTGCTCCTATATATGGCCAAGGTAGAGTCCTTCCAAGTCTGCCTTAAATTAAATTTGCCTAAATTAGCTAAATGAAGTTTACCTGCTCTGATACTCCCCGCAAAGAAATACCATGTCAAAGAAATATGCTGTAGATGCAGAATATTCCCTTTTGCCAACTTCTCTGGCTTGGATCCCACATAAGTCATCCCCTGTCAGAGCTGGAGGGGGGCGATTAACCACAGAGTCCAGTTAAACATAAAGAACTAAAAACCTATATGGATTTTTCCAAATGATAGGAGATTTAGACAGAAAGTTTAACCAAAACATGGCGATCTTCTCAAAATTCTTTAAGTACCACTAGCCTCATAGTGAGTCCTCATTTCACATCCCCATACCTCCTTTCCATACTACCTACTGGCTTTCTCTTCTCTGGCCTGACTGGTATGCAGACCCTTCCTTAGGGCTGGCTCTTCCTCTCTCCCCTGGGGTTTATCCCATGCAATCTGCAAGCGGTTGAATTACATGTCATTGTATTGTAATTTTTATCCTCTATGATGCAGCCTAACTCTTATGTCACAACCATGCATTTCTTCCATAATCTGAAACATTTATTTTAAAAATAAAATAATAAGCAAAATCAAAGGATACACAAGATGTTTAAAAAAGTTTCCTTTGCAAGCTTTCTTTGCTTGTAACAGAGCTGCCTACCTCACATTATCTCTCTTCAGGAACATCTTACTAAGTATTTTTTTATAGTCACAGGTGTACAGGGTACTCATTCACTTATCTGAGCATCATCAGTTTTTATTCCATCTTACCTCAACCATCCTTGAGCTACTTGGCAGCAGGAAGCATCTCTTACCTAGAGGGTGCAAGTTTCATGTAGTTGTACAATAGATTAATGGTAATGGTGGTGAAGTCACCCATATTAAGAAGAAATAGCCTATTCGTATAGCTTGTTTTTGAAGTTTCTATTTATGTTCTGAAGCAGAATGAAAAAATCTTCTTTGATTTAGTTTTCCTAATTTAAAGGAAGAATCATAGTCCTGTGTCTCAGTGTAAAAAAATATTGCTCCAATTTTGCAATTTACTGCTAAGGTTGCAAATCCTACAAATCAGCAGAAAAATAAATTTTTCAAATGATATGTATTTTCAGGTATGGTAATATACTTCAATGTTAATGTGTCTGGAATGAAAGAAAGGAAAAAACACTAAACGTATTCTTAAGGTTATTAGCTGGTATGTGTGACTGTACTTATTCAAGTTACTTGAGGGGTGCTTGGGTGGCTCAGTCAGTTTAGTGACCGACTCTCGATTCCAGCTAAGTTTCATGAGATTGAGCCCTGCGTCAGGCTCCACACTGTCAGTGCTGAGCCTGCTTGGGATTTTCTCTTTCCTTCTCTCACAGCCCCTTCCCCTCTTGTACATGCTCGCGTGCTCTCCCTCTCTCTCTCTCAAAATAAAATAAATTTTAAAGCCACTTGAACTAAGTGATGTGTGTGTGTTTTCCTTTATTTTTTTTTAGCTGATTTGTTTAGGAAACAAGTCATTAAATAATAAGGAAAAAAAGGAACAAACAAAAAATANCAAAATCTTTTGGTTTGAAATAGTTTGACTAATTCACTGGAAGTGCCAGAATTTGAGCAAACACCACCCAGTGGTAAGTTCCTAAAGGAATGGGGACCATTTTCTTATTATAGTCATTACAGAGGTCTCTCTTTAATCCTGGACTATCTTGTTGGGATGAGACAAAGTTAAAGTGATTTATGGGTATGCTGGCTGTAGGTTGGCCTTTTAACTCATGGTGGGACATTATTCCACATCCCAATTATTAATTAACTGAAGGGTTGGATTTTATTTTTGGAGAGAGGAAGATTATGTGTGCATTAGGATAACAATGAAATGTAAATCGGTAGTGTGCAACTATGCTGAATGTGTGAGAAAGCTTATGAGAGCTATTGCATGACCATAGCTATAAAGTCAGTGATGATCTGAAAAGCAGCTATAGGGGCACCTGGGTGGCTCCATCGCTTATGTGTCCAGCTTTGACTCAGGTCACGATCTCATGGTTCGTGAGTTCAAGCCCCACATCTGACTCTGTGCTGACAGGTCAGAACCTGGAGCCTGCTTTGGATTCTGTGTCTCCCTCTCTCTGCCTCTCCCCTGCTTGTGCCCTGTCTCTCAAAAATAAATGAATATTTTTAAAAATTTGAAAAGCAGCTATAAGTCAGTGATGATTCACTGTATGTATGATTGGCAGGAACAGTGCTTGTTCACATTTTACTTATCTCTGGTGAATTGGACTGACCTGTTGTGTCTTGGTCCAGCCCCAATTATTGCCCTTGTATAAGCCAGTTAATCAAGAAGAGTGTCGTTCAAGATTTTAGTCAGTTCAGTTTGTATTTTATAACAAAAGGCCTATTTTTCTACCTATACCAGTCTGCTCAAGGACTACACTTGACATTTCAAGATGCCCAAGATTGTTATGTTCTAACGTTCATTGATAGGAATAGCTTTTCAGTAGGACCCATCCTTATGCCAAGCTGCGTGGGTTAGCAACTCAAAATAAAAGGCAATGTTTCAATTGTTGCAGCAGAAGTACAGAGAACAGTTTAGCCAGGTACCTTCTGAACTGAAATGCCCCAATATATTGGATTTCTCTATTCCCAATCTATCAAATCAAGAGCATCCTCTATAGAAGAATAAATAGGCAGGTTGCTCTCATCCAACATAACCCACACCAAATATCACATTGTTCAGTAGTGAAAGAAAATTTTATTGATTTTTTTCTGTGGGGAATGTGAAAACAGGCTAATAATTTAGCAAGACTTGTCAGTTAATCTGCCAAAAATAATAATGTGGAAAAACTTTTCCTCCTAAAATCGTTTTTAAATCTGAGGAGTCTGAAACAAAGGCAATACAAATGTTATAAGTATATTAAAAACATTTTTATGAAGTGAGGATGCTTTGAAAAAATATACTATATTTGTACAAGACTAGGCTCATATTTCTCTCTTTCTGATGAGATTACGTGCCTACCCATAATTTTTCTCTGTATAATATCTGTGACAGGACATTGTAAATATTTTATTTTATTTTCCTTCAATGTAACACAATCCCTTTGAACATAGAAATTTTGGCATTTTTCTCTTTGTGAACCCAGCATATGGTATAGTATCTTGTATAAAGGAATAATTAAAGAATAGATATTTTCTATTTTATACATGAATATGCAAAACAATGGATCAAAAGCAGTGTGGTTTTGTAAAGCCATGCCTGATCTCAGTTTCATTTAGTGGCTAACAGTTTGGGTTCCCTAATCAAATGACATGTAAATCTGGGAACATTCTATACTAGCTCTGTGACCCTAGACAATTTACTGGGCCTCTCAAGACATTAGTTCCTTAATGTGTGATGCGAGGGAAATTGTAGTGCCTATAAAGTCTTCATGGGGATTAAATGAGTCCCAAAGTTTTCTTCCAAAATTTTCAGATTACCTGACTCATAGTAAGTGCTCAATAAATTTGTTATTTATATGTATCCTTTCAAAATCAAATATCACATTTTCACTCTTCTTACAAATGATAGCCTTGCCCTATAAAAGAGCATAAAGGAATAAATCAATGAATTAGGGGTTAAGACATGTGGCTCTGAATTCTAGCTTTGCCACTTAGCAGAAGGATTGATAGGCTTGCTTCTCTAAGTATTCTGTAGATGAAGGATATGAAAATGTAATTAACCTGTTGGTTTTGAGAATTGAATGCAATAATATTTGCAAAGTGCCTAAAGCAGTATGATAGCATAATACATAACTCACTTTCATTTCAGCTAACCTAATGATTAAATTAGTTAACTTTGCAGTACAGAAATGATATACCAATTTTCCAGAAATTCAGAAAAAGATAGGAAAACCATAGGTAATAATGAAGTTACAAAGAGACACATTGTATCACTAAGAGG
The DNA here is from genome assembly GCF_008692635.1 of Crocuta crocuta. NCBI lineage: Eukaryota > Metazoa > Chordata > Mammalia > Carnivora > Hyaenidae > Crocuta > Crocuta crocuta. Next base: position 2,611,814 of record NW_027530545.1, on the reverse strand, counting down.
AATGACTAAACTTTGGCCTTATTATAGGCCAGAGATACTCTCCCCACATGTTCACATGGTTTTGTCTTTCTGGAAATGTCTTTGGGTGGAATGGAAAGTTCACTTTTGTTTCAGGGTAGTAAGTCTTAAGGGCAGACAGGCTGTGTCTGATAATTTGTGTTTTCCAAAGTATGCCTTTCAGTAAGGAATACATGACAGGAAATCAACAAAGAATTGTTCATTAATGATTGATTTGTATTTTATTATAAAGAGCTGCTGAAATGAGAGACTATCCGTTATGACCAATGTACTAACTGGATACAAGTGAGTAAAATCTCTTATGCTTAAAGCTCATTATAATTTTCTTATCATTAAATATTCTTTAATTCATGAGTCAATTTCCTAGATGTAAATAAGCTGTTTGCAAGTATGTTTATGGTGTGCTCTATCACTCTCTGAATTAGATACATGGAGAACAGAGGAACCAGGTATACAGAATACAGAGAGAAGTCGAGATCTAGAAAATTTCCAGTTGATTTGATCATTGTAGAGAATGGATATTTATCCTCTTTTTTTAAATGTGTAGGTATATCCCTGTTGTGTTGGAATTTGAGGCATGCAACAACAGGTAATAGTTTAATTGAATACTTGCTATTTCATAAAGACGTCATGTTGATTCAGAATTGGGAGCATATATAATGGGAAAATCACTCACATTTAAGCACTATATCTCAGCAAGTAATTCAGATGTAATCTGATTACTAAAGGTGTTTATTTCAACTTGACTATTCTTTATTACACTGCATTACCAATTTATACTGATTAAAATGCTACTGTTCAAATGTGTATTTGTCGAATTGATGCATTTGAATGTAGCAGATATTGGCTCTAATTATCTTCCCATTATCTAATTTTAATGGCAATTAAGTCTTATCCACATTAGTTTACTTGATGTTTATCATTTTTGTACTGTCATGTTACATCCCCATGGTGTGACATCACTGCACATCCTAACAAGAGTCATTCAGGGTCATACAGCTTGTTTATGAATCAGTTGAATATTTATATATGCACATATAGCCAGAGATGTTTAACAATTTATATGAACCAAGAAATGAGATTTCCTAATGTACATGGAATGTGCCCTGCTGCTTGTACTTCTACAGCCTACTTAAAAGTTCTATGAGAAAGACCATTATTTCCTTTTTGTTTGTTTCAACTTTTTATTTAAATTCCAGTTGGTTAATATATAGTGTAATATTGCTTTCAGGAGTAGAACTTAGTGATTCATCACTTCATATAATACCCAGTGCTCATCACAACAAATGCCCTCCTAAATACCCAACACCCAGTTTTTAAAAATGTTTATTTACTTTGGGGGGGGGGCAGAGAGAGTGGAAGGGAGAGAAAATCCCAAACAGACTCTGTGCTGTCAATTCAGTGCCCAATGTGGGGCGCAATCTCATAAACTCTGAGATCATGACCTGAGCCGAAATCAAGAGTTGGATGCTTAACCATCTGAGCCACCCAGGTGCCCCAGTACCTATCACCCATTTAACCTATCCCCTGCCCACCTCCCCTCCAGCAACCCAGAGTTTATTCTCTATCATTAAAAGTCTGTTTTATGGTTTCTCTCTCTCTCTCTCTTTCTCTCTCTCTCTCTCACCCCCCCTCCATGTTCCTCTGTTTTGTTCGATAAATCATACACACACACACACACACACACACACCACACACATAATATGGTATATCAGTCAATGGACATTTGGACTCTTCCCATAATTGGGCTATTGTTGATGCTGTTGCTGTTAATATCAGGGAATATGTATTCCTTCAAATCACTATTTTTGTATCCTTTGGATAAATATCTAGAAGTTCAATTGCTGGAGTTAAGAAATGGTCAGAAGACATGAATAGACATTTTTCCAAAGACATACAGATGGCTAACAGACACATGAAAAGATGCTCAATATCACTCATCATCAGGGAAATACAGATCAAACTGCAGTGAGATATCATCTCACACCTGTCAGAATGGCTAAAATCAATAACACAAGAAACAACAGATGTTGGCAAAGATGCGGAGAAAGGGGAACTCTCTTGTACTGTTGGTGGCAATGCAAATTGGTGCAGCTGCTCTGGAAAACAGCATGGAGGATTCCGCAAAAAGTGAGAAATAGAACCACCCTGTGAAAAAGACCTTTATAAATGGCTTTTGATCCTATCGCATCTTCACGTTTTTATCTTACTTTGAAATGTACTGCTACCTAAGTCTAGTGTTAGGAACATGCACTATGATGAAATGTTTGAAAAAATAAAAAGAAAATTAAATGTAAATCTGGTAGAGATATCTTTTCACTTTAAACCTTTCTGAATTGACCAGGATAATAGCAACATAAAGGTTATAGAAGCCTAAGGGCACTAGTAGCAGAAGGTAATGTGGAACCACCACCACTGTTTAGAGAACCATTTCAGCCCTTTATGGGGGTGACAGATGGCAGTGAACATCACAGCTAAGGACTAACATTGTCTATACTTACTCTATAGTTGGTGGGAGGCATATACACTAATGATGACTTTTGTGTACTATTGAGTCTTAAAATTTCTGCTTTAATTTTTACTAAACTGTTTGAAAACTTTCTCGTATAGGCAGCTATTATCCATGGTAGGTCCAAGTAGTTTGAAATAAATTATCTCTAATTGAACCAGGATAGTTCACATGGGAGCAATAATGACAAGATTCCTTTCTAAATGTTTAATTATAAAATATTTCAAAGGTGGAGAAAAGTAGATAGCAGACACTCATATGCCCATAACCCCCATTTACCAGCTGTTGCTTCATATATGCTATGATCTGAATGTTTGTGTTTCCCCCAAATTCATAGATTGAAATCCCAACCCCTAAAGATGATGGTATTGGAAGGCAGAACATTTGGAAAATTAAAAAAAAAATTTTTTTTACATTTATTTATTTTTGAGAGACAAGGGAGGAGCAGAGAGAAAGGAGGACACAGAATCGGAAGCAGGCTCCAGGCTCTGAGCTGTCGGCCCATATCCTAACGCAGAGCTCGAACTCACGAACCATGAGATCATGACCTGAGCTAAAGTCGGATGCTTAACCGACTGAGCCACCCAGGTGCCCCAGAAAGAGAGAAAGAGCCTTCATGAATGGAATTAGTGTTCTTACAAAAGAGACCACACAAAAATCCCTCACCCTTTCCACCATGTGAAGGTACAATGAGAAGGTGCTGGCTATGAACCAGGAAGTGGACTTCCACCAGAACACGACCATGCTGGAAACATGATCTTGGAGTTCTAACATCCAGAACTATGAGAAATATGTTTCTCTTATTTATAAGCTAACTAGTCTGTTGTATTTTGTTTCACCCACCCAAATAGACTAAGACTGTATTTTTTAGAAAAAGGACACATCTTATATACATTTAAATCACTTCTCCCTTCCTCCATTCTTTTTTTTTTTTTTTTTTTTTAACTACCAGAGGTTATCACTGTTCTGTGGCAGCTTCAACTCATTCCTAGGTATATGTTTATACTTTTTAAACATATTCATAAATGATAAGGAATAAAAAGAATTGTTTTAGATGTTTTCCAATTTTATCTAAATGGTATAGTATAGGGGCGCCTGGGTGGCTTAGTCGGTTGAGCGTCCGACTTTCGCTTAGGTCATGATCTCGCAGTTTGTGGGTTCGAGCCCCGCGTCGGGCTCTGTGCTGACTGCCAGCTCAGAGCCTGGAGCCTGTTTCAGTCTGTGACTCCCTCTCTCTCTGACCCTTCCCTGCTCATGCTGTCTCTCTCTCTCTCTCTCTCCTAGAAATAAATAAAACATTAAAAAAAAATGGTATAGTATACATATTCTTTTGTAATCTGCTAATTCAACTGAAATTTGATTTTGAGATTTATCTGTTTTAATGCATGTATATTAGCTCACTCATTTTAATGTGTACAGTGCTCCATTGCATAAAAAAGTCAATTTCTCTGTTTCTTTCTAAAAATATTTATTTATTTTTGAGACACAGAGAGAGACAGAGTGAGAGCAGGGAAGGGACAGAGAGAGAGGGAGACACAGAATCTGAAGCAGCTCCAGGCTCTGAGCTGTCAGCACAGAGCCTGATGGGGGATATTCTGTAGAGTATTTATCTAAAACTAAAATTGTTGTATCAAAAGGTGTATATTTTTGCAATTTTAATGAATATTGCCAGTTGCTTTCTAGAATGATTTTACCAAATCATACTCTCATTTGCAGTGAATTTTAAAAGTTCCTGTTATTCCACATTCTAAGCAACACTTTTAATTTTTGTCAACATGCTAAGTATGAAATGATTGTTTTAATTCATATTTCATGAAACTACTACCCTTAAGGATATTTTCATTTTTATTTTTTAATTAAAGCGATATCAACATATAATTGAAGGATCAAGCAATTTTTCCAGTTCTATCCCAGGATATAGAGATCAGGAAGGAGCAACAGTCCCGACATTTCAAGATAAAAGAGCCAGATGTAGTTTAATTTCAATATTTTTCTATTCCCATTGAATACATGGCAAACAACTGGCGAAAACATAAAGAGAAACAGTACCTATAGAGACAGGAGATGTAAGCACTCACTTACCTCACTGGATAGAATGCAACACTGGCATCCAGCTTTCAACAAAAAATTTTGAGACCTTATGGAAAAGCAGGAAAAGACACACTCAGAAGAGACAAAACAATTGTTTCAGATATGACACAGATGTTGGAACTACCATACAGGAAATTTAAATGACTGTGATTTATATATTAAAGAGGCTAATGAAGAAGGTAGAAAACATACAAGATCAGATAGATAATTGCAGCATGGAGATGAAAAGTATAAAAAGGAATCAAATTGAAATGTTGTAAATGAAAAACATAGTACTAAAGAATTTCTTTAAAAGACTCGTCAGTATATTTGGCATAGTGAAAGAATCAGTAAGCTTGAAGATAGGACAATAGATATTATTCAAAATGTAACACAAAGGGAAAAAAGAGAGAGAAAGAGAATAGGATTTTAAGAGATATGAAACAATACTAAACATGTTAACATAAGTATAATTGGAATCCCAGGAGATAAGAAAGAAAATTAGCAGAAGGAATATTTGAAGAAGAAATATGCAAAAATTTCCAAGATTAATGGCAGACTCTAAGTGACAGATCCAGAAATTCAGAGACCAAATAGGATTAATCCCATCATACAACACCCATCCCCTCTTAAGGCATATTATTTTCAAACTGTTGAAATCAAAAAACAGAGAGAAAATCTGAAACTCAGCCAAAGAAAAAAATAACATTTTTTACAGAGGAACAAAGATAAGATTTTTGGAAAACTTCTTTTCAGAAATCATTTAAGCAGGAAGACATCTCTAAAGGAGATAAAGGAAATCATATAGAAGCAGGATACATCTCTAAAGTTCTTAGAAAACAAACCAAAACACCTGTCAAATCAGAATTTTATACCCAGTGAACCTAAATTTTGAAAGTAAAGAAAAATTTTAAAACATTCTCAAACAAAAACCTAGGAAATCCATTGTCAACATATTTGCTCTACAAGAAATGATTAATGTTTAGGCAGAACTAATATATCAGAGAAAAACTGAATGTATACAATGAAGAATACAAGGAATGCATTAGGTAGGGCCATAAACAAGGAATGCAGTGTGCCTCTACCTCTGAAAAAGGCAAGTGAACAGATTTTCTCCTCAGAGCCTCCAAGAGGAAACAAGTCTCATCAACTTCCTGACTTTAATCCAAAAAGACTGATTTTGGACTTCTGACAAGCAGATAACAAATTTGTATTGAACTAAACTACTAAGTTTATGATACTTTGTGACAGCATCAGTAGAAAACTAGTATAGATGGATACTGCAAACTTTTGGGCAACTGCTGATTAAAAAAAATTTTTTTTAGTCTTTATTTATTTTTGAGAGAGAGAGAAACAGAGTGTGAGCAGGGGAGGAACAGAGAGAAAGGGAGACACAGAATCTGAAGCAGGCTCCAGGCTCCAAGCGGTTAGCACAGAGCCCAATGCGGGGCTTGAACTCATGAACTGTGAGATCATGACCTAAGACAAAGTTGGACACTTAACCAACTGAACCACCCAGATGCCCCAACCATAAAATATTTTAAAAACATATAAATAATAAATTAATGGTTAATTAATAATAAAACTATTAAAAATTCTTGATTAGCATGAGAAGGCAGAAGAAGAAAAAAGAAAGAATAGAAAAAATAAACAAAAACAGCTAGCAATATGGTAGATTTTATTGTGACCACATCAATAATGACCTAAATATTCACATAAACATACACACCAGTTAAAACAGAGATTGTCAAATTGGATTAAAAAAAAACCCAGACCAAATCATAAGATGTCCATGTGATCATTTTTAATATAAAAATATATAGGTTAAAAGTAAATGAATGAAGACATATATGTCAGGCAAACACCATGCAATAGAAAGCTGGAGTATATTAATATTAGACAAAGTAGACTTTAGAAAAATTACTACTAAAAATAAAGAGGGTCATTACACGATGATAAAGGGTACAGTTGTTAAAAGAACAGTTTTAAATGTATATATACTAACAACAGAGCTTCAAAATATATAGAAAACAAACTGAAAAAAACTGAAAGGAGAAACAGATGAATCCAAAATTATAGTTGAACACCTCACCACTTGTCTCAGTAATTTATTATACAAAGTAAATAGAAAAGTCAGTAAGGATAGAGATGATCTAAACAACACTGTAAACCAACTACATCTAACATACAGAGAATAGTCCATCAAGAAAAACAACATATGCCTTATTTTAAATGTAAATGGAATATTCACCAATACAGAGCATGTGCTAGGTCACAAAAAAAAACAAAAAACAAAAAAAACTTCAACAAATTAAAAAAAAATCCTATAAAATATGTTTTTAGATCATAACAAAATTAAATTAGAAATCAGTAATAGATATCTGGAAAATCCCCAAATATTGGGAGATTAAGCAACATACTTAATAGAACTTATGTGTCAAAGAAGAGTGTCAAGGGAAATGAAAACATATTTTGAACCATGGGGCACCTGGGTAGCTCAGTCGATTGAACATCTGACTTCTGCTCAGGTCATAATCTCACAGTTCATGGATTCCAGCCCCACATGGGGCTCTGTGCTGACAGCTCAGAGCCTGCAGCTTACTCCGGATTCTGTGTCTTCCTCTCTCCTCCTGCCCCCTCTCCTAAGCGCTCTCTGTCTTTCTCTCTCTCTCTCTTTCAAAAATAAATAAACATTTAAAAATTAAAAAAAAAAAACATATTTTGAACCAAATGAAAATAAAAACCACATCATATCAAAACTCTGTACCTATTAGCTATTCTTAGAGAAAAAAATAGCTGGTTAAAAGCTCATATTAGAAAGGAAGAAAATTCTAAAATCAGTATCCAAGCTTCTACCAGAATAGAGCAGTAAAAAGAGCAAATAAACAGAAGGAAATGATTAATGTAAAATCAGATGTCAATGAAATTGAAAACAGAGAAACAGTAGAGACAGTCAATGAAACCAAAAATTGTTTCTTTGAAAATATCAACAATATTGATATTAATCTTACTTAGAATGTCCAAGAAAATGAGGAAGGACATTAATTACCAGTATCATAAATAGAAGATGCATCATTCTAATTCCCACAAACTTTAAAAGGTTAAGTATATAATGCAGGCCCCCAATGGCTCATAGTGATCAGTAATTCATGCTCTTATCCAATACTCTCCCTTTGACTGTTAACTGGACTTACTGACCTGCTTCCAATGGATAGATCATTCTATAAATAATGGACTGTCTCTCCTGAGATTCAGTTATAAAATGACTTTGACTTTCACCTTGGGCCCTCTCACTTGATTTTTTCCTGTAGTGCTTGTCCTTAGGGACTCCAGATACCACGTTGTGAGACAGTTTTGTAGAGGCCCACAGGGCAAGAGACTGTGACCTGCTAACAACAACCCGAGTGAAGTGGTTCCCCACCCCCAAGACTGAGCTCAGATGAAACTGTTGCCCTGGCCAACAGCTTCCCTGCAACCTCATAAGAGATCATGAGCCAGAGACATCTACTTGAGTCAGGTTCTTTCTTCGATCCATGGGTTTCCAACCCGCAGAAACTGTGAGGAAACAAATGTTTTATGGTTTAAACCTCTGCTCTCTAATTTTTAGTGTAATTCGTTATCCAGCAATAAATAATAAATTCAATAAAGAGATAATACAAACCATTCTATGCTCATAAATTTGTTACTATAATTAAAATGAGCCAATTTCTTGAAAGTTACAAACTACCAAAACTTACTCAAGAAGAAACAAATAGCCTAAATAATTCTATACCTCTTAAATAAATTGATTTTATAGTTAAAAATCTTTTTTTTATGTTTTTATTTATTTCTAGGAGACAGAGAGAGAGAGACAGTGTGAGCAGGGGAGGGCCAGAGAGAGAGGGAGTCACAGACTGAAACAGGCTCCAGGCTCTGAGCTGGCAGTCAGCACAGAGCCCAACGCGGGGCTTGAACCCAAGAACCGTGAGATCATGACCTAAGCGAAAGTCAGACGCTTAACCGACTAAGCCACCCAGACGCCCCTATAGTTAAAAATCTTACACACACACACACACACACACACACACACACACACACACACACACACCTGTATACCCTCATGGACAGAGACACAAAAATCCTAAAACAAACAAAACAAAACTTAGCAAATCAAATCTAACAATGTATGCAAAGAATAATATATTATGACCAATTTGGTTTTATCCCAGAAAAGCAAAGCTCACTTATTACAAAATTAATCAATATAATGCATGCTATTAGCAGACTAACTAGAAAAAAGATCATTTGGGGGAGCCTGAGTGACTCAGTTGGGTAAGTGTCCAACTTCGGCTCAGGTCATGACCTTGAGGTTCAAGAGTTTGAGCCCCGTGTTGGGCTCTGTACTGGAAGCTCAGAGGATTCTGTGTCTCCCTGTGCCTCTGCCCTTCCCCTACTCATTCTCATTCTCTCTCTCTCTATCAAGAAAATAAAAAATTTAAACACTTTTTTAAATAAAAAAAGAAAAAAGATCATTTTGATGTATATAGAAAAAAATTTGATAAAATTAAATACACATTTATGGTACAAACTTTCAGAAGCTAGGAGTAGAAGGCAACTTATCTTAATAAAGGGCATATCCAAAAGCCTACACATAACATCATACTTATTAGTGAAAGACTGAATACTTTCTCTCCAAGATCTGTAGCAAGGCATGAATGTCATTTTTCACTACTCCAATTTAATATTATACTACAAAATTTATCCAATGCAATAAGGCAAGAAAAGAATTAAAAGCATACAGGTCAGAAAACAAGAAATAACTATTTGCAGATAACACAATTATCTGTTGAGAAAATCTCACAGAATCTACAAAAAGCTCCTACAACTAATAAATCAGCTTATCCAGGTTTCAGTATACAAGGTCAACACCAAAAAATTAATTATATTTTATAAATTAGCAGTAAGCAATTATATACAATTATTTTCTGTGGGGCTATTTATTTATTTAAGGTTTATTCTTTTTTATAATTAAAAAATTTAAACATAATTTATTGTCAAATTGGCTAACATACAGTGTGTAATGTGTGCTCTTGGTTATTTTGGTAGATTCCCATGGTTTGTTGCTTACGTATAATATGCAATTATTAAAAAAGTACTGTTTATGATCGCATCAGCACATTTAACACTGAGGAATAAATCTGAAGGGAAAAAAGTAACATATAAGGTGAAAACTATGAAAGTTTGACAAAAAAAATAATAATAAATAAGTTGAAAGATACACAATGTCCATGGATTAGAAGGCTCAATAGTATTAGGCTCAAAGAAGCTCATTGAAACCTCTTTGTATTTGGGGGAGGCTTGTTTATTAGTGGGGTTCATTTCAGGATGACAGGGCAGTGCTTCTGCATTTTTGGAAGACACACATGCCAATATTTGTTGAGTTTACCTTTGGCCTCTTCAATTTCTCTTGGAAAGAACCATTCAGTTTATGATTTAGGATGTGCTGATAAATGCCTGGCAGTAAACATTCTATTCAAATGAGCTGGGAAAGAAGATTAGGATAGGGGGAGTGTTTCCCTATTTAATGGGTAAAATTTCACTTAACATCTTACTTGTACTGCAATACCTCACACCCATTTCAATTGACTAGTTTCTCTGAATCTAGAACTTCTATAGTTCAATTTATTGCAGGAAAAACTTCTGGTTTCTCCCCAAGGAGTTGGTAGGGAAGCAGAAGAGACTTTGGTTTTAACTCCATTTTCTGTTCCTTTTAAATTGGCCACTGTAATTTCCATCCCATCTTTCATCTCTGGAAATAAATGATGCTTCTATCCTGAGCCTTTTATAGGTTTTACTTGGTGAATTAGTATGCTCTCTTACAGACATCCTCTGTGTTGGTATTGCATCTTAAATTCTTGTTACTCTTTTATGTCAATAACCATACTTTTGCCCACTTTCAACAATATATCTTGCAAATATTTATGGATATCATTCATCGACTGTGGCTTTCTTTTCTATTTTAGTGGAGTTGTATAAGGCAGTAAAAATAAATGAACATTTTAATTCAAGCCATTTAATTTTATGTCTGAGGTTGATAAGGCTTTCATATGAGTACTACTCATTCTCTTTTTCTCTTGTGAATTGTCAGTTCATAGTCTTTTCCCATTTTTCTGTTGGGTTGTATGTGTATGTGTTTGTGTTTTATTGTTTGTAGGCAATCTTTACTCCCTGAGAGATGGAAATAATTGAAACAAGAGAGAAAATTTGGTTGTAAAACACACAAATGTGACATCCCTTTTGACTAAGAGAAGCAAATTATATTTATTAAAAATCTTTTTAATTATTTAAAAAAAGTGATATGAAGCTCCTACTACATACTACACACTATGTCAAAAAGAGGAAATTGCAAAACTTAATTTTTATTTTTCTCAAAATACAAGATTCATTTTCTGTGCCTCCTGAGATGCACTCAGCCCCATCTGCCTCCTACCCTTAGTGCTTTGCCTTTCCCCTACCCCGAGCATCCCTACGTACAATCTTGATTGAGATTGCATTGGATCTATAGGCCCACTTGTGGAGAATTTACTTCTTTATAAGATGGTATTACATTCACGTTGTTGTACAGCTGTCACTACAATCCGTCACTACCATCCATCTCCAGATCTTTTTCATCATCCTACACTGAAACTCCATATTCATTCATAGCCCCTGCCTACCACAATTCTATTTTCTCTATCTGTGAGTTTGATTACCCTAGGTATCTCATTTAATGAAATCATACAGTATTTGTCCTTTTGTCACTGGCCTATTTCACTTAGGATAATGTCTCCAAGGTTTATCCATGTTGTAGCATGTGCCAGAATTTCCTGCTTTTTAAGGCTGAATAATATTCATTGTGTATATATATCACATTTTGTTTAACCAATCATCTGTCAGCAGACACTTGGGTTGCTTTCTCCTTTTAGTTGTTGAGAATAGTGCTACTATGAATGTGGGTATACAAATATCTGTTTAAGACTCTGTTTTCAATTATTTTGGAAGTAGAATTGCTAGATCGTATGGTAATTCTATTTTTAATTTTTGAGGAACTGCCATGCCATTTTCCATAGCAGCTGAGCCATTTTATATTCCCACTAACAGGGATTCCAATTTCTCCATATCCTTGCCAACACTTGTTATTTTCTGTGTTTTTGATAATAGCCATTTTAATAGGTGTGAACTGGCCTCTCATTGTGGTTTTAATTTGCATTTCCCTAATGATTTGCTGTTTTGGGCATCATTTCATGTGCTTATTATCCATTTGTATATCTTCTTTAGAGAAATGTCTATTCAAGCCTTTGGGCCATTTTTAAATTGAGTTGTTTGTGTTTCGTTGTTTTTGTCGAAGAGTTCTTTATTCAGGATGTTAACGCTTAATCGGATATATGATTTGCGGATATTTTCCTCATTTTTCAGGTTGCCTCTAATTCTGTTGATAATGTCTTTTGATGTACAAAAGGTTTTAATTTTGATGTAGTGCAATTTATATGTTTTTCTTTTGTTGCTTTCTGCTATTTGTGTCACATCCAGTATATCACTGCCAAACTAATGTCACAAAGCTTTTTTTCTTTGTTTACTTCTATGAGTTTTGTAACTTCAGGTCTTCTATTTAGGCTTTTGATCCATTTTGAGTTAATTTTTGTGTATGGTATAAAGTAAAAGTTCAACTTCATTCTTTTGCGATGAGGTTATCCAATTTTTCCAACATGATTTGTTCAAAGGTTCATTAATTTTTGAAAATTCTTGTACAGCTTAACTTCAAATTTGCTTCTATTATATAAGCCTCTTTTTATGTTAGAAATTGTAATATTTGATTTACAATATAACTGTTACTCTTTTCTGATTATCATCCATTTTTTTCTCTCTGTTTCACTCTAGTATTTTACAATGATTAATGTTCAAATCATGATGATCTTTGCTGTGAATAAGCCCATCTATTCTTTTTTCTAAATGTTTATTTATTTTTGAGAGAGTGAGAGAGCGAGAGAGCAAGAGAGAACATGCAAGCGGGGGAGGGGCAGAGAGAGAGGGCGACACAGAATCTGAAGCAGGCTCCAAGTTCCAAGCATCAGCACAGAGCCTGACTTGGGGCTCAAACTCACAGACTAGGAGATCATAACCTGAGGCAAAGTCGGATGCTTAACCGACTGAGCCACCCAGGTGTCCTAGCCCATCGATTCTTAATTGTGGTTACTATATATTTTTTAGCTTTTATGCCTCAAGAAAATGAATTCTATGGGTTGACTGATATATCCCTGTTTAAGTTCCACCAATTAGAGTACTGACACAGAAGAGTAAAGGAGGAGAGCAGGATATGGATCACCCTTGGTTTCCTCCCTCCATCACTGGTCCCTGAAGGGGACCTGAAGGGTGTCTGAAGGGTGTCTGTATTCTTGCAGGATTATGCTCTGCCAACCAGCTCTCTTAAACAAAGATTCATCCAAGTCCAGTAAATGCTCTTCCCTTACATCTTTAGATTTGAAGATGATCTGTCTTGCTATCACCAGTTCTTAGACAATGCACTAACTCTAGTGTTTTCTTTATAATCCTACACTTAGCTTTGTCCTTTCATTCAACACTTTTCAAATCACTCAATTTGGGTAAACTCTTTTTCTATCTGAGACATTGACTATAGTGGATTTGATATGTAGATGATCTTTGGTTTATCAACATTTTATTTACTGGTTTCAGGAGTTTTTCATACTTTAAAAAGCCATCTTCATACATGTGTAAAGTGTCTCATGTTTCCTTTTACCACTGTTTTTCATGCTGTATTATCTTTAAGTATAAAGACTTCCAGCCTGTTCCTTAGAAAAAAAAAATTTTTTTTTAATGTTTTATTTATTTCTAGGAGAGAGAGAGAGAGACAGCGTTAGCAAGGGAGGGTCAGAGAGAGAGGAAGTGACAGACTCTGAAACAGGCTCCAGGCTCTGAGCTGGCAGTCAGCACAGAGCCCGACGCGGAGCTCGAACCCACGAACCGCGAGATAATGACCTAAGTGAAAGTCGGACGCTTAACCGACTAAGCCACTCAGGCGCCCCACAGCCTGTTCCTTAGGAAAATAATGAGAGGGAGGCATTCTCTCAGCCTGTAGAGATTTGTATGTAGTTGGATGAGGAGCAAACATACCAGTTTATCTAGCATCCAATGCTTTAGAGCTGCTGTATGCTTCAGATGCCTCTTGGGACCACAAGCCATGGCTGTTCCAGGCACACAAATACTCCTTTTATGGCTTCAAAGCTATGATTCATATGATACTTCTTGTGATATTAGAAATGAGTTATTACTCATATCCCCACAATTTTTGTGGCTATTTTTACTTGTTTTTTTTTTTTTTCCTGTTTGACTTTTAGAATCTGCTTATCAAATTAAAAAATATAATACTGGTATTTTTATTGAACAGATAAAATTTATAGATTGATTTAGGAATAGGTAAAATCTTTATGAGTTCACTTACTCATGAATATAGTACTCTTTCTATTTGCAAGTCCTGATTTGTAATTCTTACTGGTTTTTTTTTTTTTTTTAGAGTTTTCTTGGGAGAAAACTTTCTTGGGTTTTTTACAGTTCCTATTATCCTAGATATTTTACACAGTTGTTATTGTAAATGTTGCCTCCTTCCATTATAACCTATAGCGGGTTTTGATTTACACATAGGAAGGCTACTGATTCTTGATATAACTATTTTAATTTTGAATCCATCCATTTTATTGAGTTATCTTCATGTTTGTAACAGTTATAAATTTTCTAAGTTTTCCTTTAACCAGACTCTGATAAGAGGAAAAAAAAGAAGCACTCAGATGCTTTGTTCAGCAGAAACATTAAGCAGGAAGTAGCCCTTTAACTCAGTCCCCAGATTCAAATGGGATTTTGATAGATGCAAATAAAGGTGAGAGATATATGGGAATAAAATTCTAGATTAAGGTAGGAACATAAAGTAAGGATTAAAAGAGGCAAAGTATATGGTTGACTTGAGGACTTACATGTCATTCTGTATCATGAGGCAAAGGGCTATGAAGTGGAGGGTTATGATACATGAAAATTATTAGAAGCAATAAGTTCATATAGTATCTTACAAAGAAGGAGCTCAGGAATTACGCTAAGAACAATAGAAGCAATTGAAGAATTTTAGCAGAAGAGCAAGTAAGATGACTATCAACATGGAGAATGAAGTTTTGTGGATCATGTGGCTAGTATAAGTATGTTGCAATAATGTGGGAGATAAACTTTGTGACAGAAAGAAAGAGAAATGCATGAGTTGAAGACCTATTAATTAGATAGTATCTTCAAGAGTTGATGACTAACTGGTGGGGAGAGGAAAAGAGGAAGAGGTGAAGGATTCTGGCTGGGGCAGTGGATGGAGCAAGGAAGGATTTGTGAGAAAGCGATGAGTTCGGTTTTGAGAAAGTTGCATTTGAAAAGGCTATGGAGCATATGCACACTAATTAACAAAATACGACTATGTGTTAGATCCAGTCATTCATTTATTCAACAAATATTGATTAAATGTTCTCTCCAAATCAGACACTTTCTTCCTGGCAGAAGTAGAGATTGGGACATGCCTCTTGCCCTATTTTAACAAAATAGGATGGTATGAAAATATTTGTTGTTTATATACTTTATATCCAAAAAGAAAGCAAAGTGACTGTTGTGGGCTGAATTATGTCTCTTCAAAATTCATGTTGAAGTCCCAATCCCCAGCACCTCAGAATGTGAGCATATTTGAAGATTAGATCTTAAAAGAGGTGCTTAACTTAAAAAGAGACTGTTAGAGTAGGGCTCTAAAACAGTGTGATTGGTGTTCTTATAAGATGAGGAAGAGGCACCAGGAATGCCCTCACACAGAGGAACAAATATATGAAAAGTAGCAAGACAGTGGCCATCTGAAAGCCAGGGAGAGAGGCCTTCAAAGAATCTAACCCTGCTGGCACTGTAATTTTGGACTTCCAGCTTCTGGAAGTGGGAAAAAGTGAATTTCTTTTTTTTTTTTAAGTGACAGCCAATATGTGGTATTTTGTAATGGCGGCCCAACAACAAATACAGTGACTAATAATTAAAATATACACTTACAGGGTGCCTGGGTGGCTTAGTTGGTTGAGTGTCTGACTCTTGATTTTAGCTCAGTTCATGATCTTGTGGTTTGTCAGATCGAACCCTGCATCAGACTCCTGTGCTGACAGTGTGGAGCCTACTTAGGATTTTCTCTCTCTCTCTCTCTCTCTCTGTCCCTTCCCTGTGCACACACATGCTCTCTCTCTCTCTCAAAATAAATAAAAATCATTTTTAAAAAGTTTAAAACAAATATAAAAATAACACATGCATTTACAGGCATACAGAGAAAATGAATTAATGACAAAGAAAGATCAAGAACTATACAAAAAGGTGCATCAAAATTCTTTTTCCCAACTTTATTAAGGAATAATTGACAAATGTAATCACATATATTGAAAGTATACAATATGATGATTATATAGATGCACACACACATATAGAATGATTTCTAATATCAAGATAATTAACATATCTTGGGGCACCTGGGTGTCTCAGTCAGTTAAGTGTCCAACTTCAGCTCAGGTCATGATCTCACAGCTTGTGAGTTCAAGTCCCACATCAGGCTCTGTGCTGACAGTTCAGAGCCTGGAACCTGCTTAAGATTCTGTGTCCCTCTCTCTCTCTGCCCCACCCCTACTCACACTGTCTCTCTCTCTCCCTGTCTCTCAAAAATAAATAAACATTAAAAAATTATTTAAGAAAAAAAGATAATTAACATATCCATCACCTCACACAGTTAACGTGCATGTGGTGTGGCGAAAAGGTTTGATCTGCTCTAAGCAACTATAAAGTACACATCACTGTATCATTAACTAGAGCAATTTTTCTTAAACATTTGTCAGAAGGTAACTAAATATTTAAATATAATATTAAATTAGAATGTACTTTCTCAGGAAAGGATATAATTTATTAATAGAACTTTAAAATGTTTGAATCACTTTCCTTGTTACCATTTTCTTTGGTCAAATGAACTTTGCCTTATTCTTGAAAGTCTCAAAATGATTCAAATCCAGGGATAAAATATGGAAATTAAAATGTTCCTTACTCTGTGATATGGGGTAATTAGATGATTTGCTTCAGTATGTTGACCTTTCATTTATAAGCTATTTTTTGGAGCATATTCTTAATGTATTATACAGAAGCAATGTTCTCAGAAGGGTAAATAACAAAGTTAATAACTTAGTATTTTTTTTCTTTTTAGTAAATGCCAGCTCTTCAGCCTTTAACAAATTATTGCTAGAAAATAAGCTCATACTCCACTGTTCTGGAACATACAGTTTTGTGATGTCAATATGAAGACACTAGCTGTGAAAGAAAGGTGGATCAATAAAGATGAAGTATCCAAAAGGGTAGCTTCTGTGGACTACTTCAATTCAAGGTGCTTTATTCACAACCACTGCCTCTCTTCTAGAGTATATGAAAGTTGTCCAACAGAGTTCATCCTTAAATGTTTCCACAGGCTGACATTTAAGTAATGTTTTTTCCTCCCATTGGAAAATAACTCACGTAATGTTTTAAGAGCATCTGATTTTCCCTTTAAAACCTTGAAAAATAAGATGATGGCACAGTTGCAGAGGTGAGGCAGGCACAGTTGCAGAGGTGAGGCAGGTCTCCATGACCCTTGGCTTCTGATTTGGTTAATTCAATCATTTGGAAGACAATTCATATGACATCAACAATAGAAAGAACCTGCTGGCACATGTGCTGTAAAGTCCAGAGTGTTGGCAGATTACAGGCACACATTAATTAGTCCTCTACTCTATCTTTCAGGGATTCTTTTGGGAATTCTTCCTTAGCTTGTTGGGTATATTCCATCAAGGGCTTAAAAATGTTATAGCAAGTCCTGACCCCACTAAATGAATTGTGGCCAGACAGGACACGCTCATAGAGCTTGGAGTGGCCATAATTCCTAATACTAGCCCAACGAAAGGAGATGCTTAAAGGATCCTTCTATCCTTAGATGTGATTATGTACTGAGATCTTTTTTATTTTAAACAAAAATGACTGAGGTTCATTTGGAAAGACCTCACTAGTTCATAAATTTGATATTAATAGCAGCCAAATAATTTTGCTTTTAAAATAATATATACTTACTCATGTCCAATACGTCTGGCTCATAATACCTAAGCAAGTCTATGATCTAGATAGTATTGTTATTTTTTTTTTAATGTTTTTATTTATTTCTGAGAGAGAAAGAGAGACAGCGTGAGCAGGGGAGGGTCAGAGAGGGAGAGAGATACAGAAACTGAAGCAGGCTCCAGGCTCTGAGCTAGCTGTCAGCACAGAGCCCAATGCGGGGCTCAAACCCATGAACCATGAGATCATGACCTGAGACGAAGTCGGATCTTTAACCAACTGAGCCATCCAGGTGCCCCAGTATTTTTATTTCTAATACTACTGTGCTTATTTTGAAATGGGTAGAAGACCATCTAAGCCTAGATTTTCTAAGAGGAGCCCATTGGTAGATTTAATGTAGAGATCAGGCAATTATAAATCAATACTTATGAGGCTCCTTTAGGGAAATACATTTTATTAGGTGCTAATCTGGCTGATTAGGCAGCAATCAGACCTCTTTGTATTCTAAATAAAGCAGTTAATATGACAACATTGTTTCATTTACTCTGATTAGGACTCCTAATTAGGTCATGAAGGATATTTAAGATAAATGATGACAGGTCCAGGAAGAAGTTGGGAATCTGATTTAGAGCTGATGTTGTCTTACTTAACTGTAGTTAATTCCACAGAAGAACTAAGGGAAACATTGTTGGCATTTATGTCTTAATATTCATTATGTGAATACAATATTATCTCTGTGGCACAGAATCTCCTATATACACACTCATCTAACAATCATTTCCTTACATTCAAAAATCTTATGATTCAATGAGGAAGATATATACACACAGGCATATAAGGCTGAATACTTAAAAGAAATATAGTAAAATTATTGTTGAAGAAGGAAGGAAGAATGATGCAAATGCCCTGGAAGATATGGAAAGTGTTCCTAGAGGAAGGGATCTTTCAACTGGTGCTAGAAAGGTCAGAACAGTGACTGAGTAGAAGTGAGTCAGGGCTCTCTCCACCTACCCCTAGGAAGAAAAGCAATGCTATAAGGGAGCAGAACATGTAAATGTGCGTTGATCACATAACAGGAAAAGATGGTATAAAGGAAAATTCTGACCAGATTAACAGTTGACAGTCTTGAACCTCATGCTAAGGAATTTAAACTACAGTTTATGGTGAATGAGGAGTCATTAAAGAATGTACAATGAAAGAGTAAAAGATTATATAGAATACTGATTATTTAGACTAGTAACTCTTCTGGCTGCATGAAGCATTGAACATTGAGATCTGATACTCAAAAGAAAGGCAGAAAAATCAGTTAGCAAGTGGTTACAATAGTCCTAGTGAAAACTGCTTTCAGAGTGAAGGGAAGAGTCAGAATTGAGAGACATTTAGGAAAAGGGATTAATAAATTTTGATGATGCAAAGGATGAAATAAATGTTCAAGTCAGACATCACTGTGGCTGAGATTGCTAATTATCTTTCAATATTTATTCTCTTTTTTAAAATTTTATAACATTGCCCAGAACTTTAGCTGGACACATTCCCACCTGGTGAAAAGATTGTGTTTTCAAGTTTCCATAGCTGGGTATGGCCATGGGATTAAATTCAGGCCTGTGAGGCCTGTGTGCAATGTCTAGAAATTCTCATTAAAAGAGAAAGGTTTCCCTCCCCCACTTCTTCCTTCCAGGTGCTGAGATGTGGATGGAATGTGCTACCGCACCTTCAAGGCATCCTGTATGGAGAGAAAGCCAAGTGTGTAGGTACAGCTCCTGCCTATGAGGGGCAAGAGAGTAAGAGTGAGTCGCCAGAGAAGGCAGGACAGCCTGGGAAAGCTTGCTTCTGGACACCGTTCCCCTGACACAGAAATAAAGGTAAGAGTATCTTTTTGTCATTCACATTTTAACTTTTTTATGTTATACGTTCCTAAAGTTATTCCCGACTAATTCAGTGACATCAGCTTTCGTATTTTAGAAATTATGCAGTAGTCAGAGTGGACTCAGTTATGTTTTAATCATAATTAGTCCCCAAATTTCAATGGTTGAAAGCAACAAAGGATTTTTTTTTTCTAGCTGTGTCACATGGCCATGTCTAACCTTAAAGGAATGTCAAAATGGCCTTCTCTTTGTTCCCAGAAGGACAAGAGGACCAGAAATAATGGTGAACACTGTTAATATTACCACAGATTTTTATTTTTATTTGTTAAATGTCTATTTATTTTGAGAGAGAGAGAATTCAAGCTGATGAAGGGGAGAGAGAGAGAGAAGAAGAATCCCAAGCAGGCTCCGCACTGTCAGTACAGAGTCTGACTCAGAGCTCCATCCCACAAACCGTGAGATCATGACCTGAGCCAAAATCAAGAGTCAGACACGTAACCCAACTGGGCCACCCAGGCACCACTACCACAGATATTTTTTCAAACGATGATGTCATTAACCAGAAAGAGAAAGCAAGAAAGGAGGAAGGAGGTAGAGATCATGAATTTAATTATGGGTATCTTGCCCACGGAATTCAGGTTCTTTGTAGGTAGTAAAAAACTGGAAATATGGATCTGGAATCTGAGTGCCAGTAGATGTAAAGGTTGAGATTCATCTATATACATAGAGAACTTGAATCAATGGGTGACAATGAGACTACCTAGAGCCAAGTTGCAGACAGAAGATATGTGGCAGTATCTTGGACAATTACTACATTTAAATGTGCAAAGAAAGGAAAAGGATCTAGTGAAAGTACAGGAAGAATGGTCAGAGAAGTAGTAGGCAAGCCAGGGCAGTGCGGCGTCACAGAACCCAGAAGAGAGATTTACAGAGAAGTGATGCCAAATAAAAACCCAATAATTTAAATATACTCAAAAAAGGGAGCACCTGGGTGGCTTAGTCAGTTAAACACCTGACTTGGGCTCAGGCCATGATCTCTCAGTCCATGAGTTTGAGCTCCGCATCGGGCTCTGTGCTGACAGCTCAGAGCTTGGAGTCTGCTTCGGATTCTCTGTCTCCATCTCTCTCTGCACCTCCCCCACTCATATTCATTTTCTCTCTGTCTCCCTCAAAAATAAATAAACATTAATTTTTAAAAAATTACTCAGAAAGCACATTTCAGAGCAG
The DNA here is from genome assembly GCF_008692635.1 of Crocuta crocuta. Taxonomy (NCBI): domain Eukaryota; kingdom Metazoa; phylum Chordata; class Mammalia; order Carnivora; family Hyaenidae; genus Crocuta; species Crocuta crocuta. Next base: position 2,590,979 of record NW_027530545.1, on the reverse strand, counting down.
TGGTACTGGGAGAAGCAGATTGCAGTAAGTTAGAAAGCAAGTGGGGTGAGATAGAAAGCATTATCTGAAAGTAGCAGTGACTTGTTTACAGGATGATAGAAAAAAATATTTAGCTAGAACACACAGAAGTGCAGCCAACCTTACAAATGTCTAGGAAGATATGAATTTTAGCAATTAATATTTTATTGGACTGTTGTGTAAACTTTATAAGTATCCATTTGAAACCAATATTAAATAGGAAACCAGCCAATCCTCCTGCATTTTACTGTTATCTGTGAGACTTTTTCTTTCTTTGGCAGAAACAAAGCAGTTATACAAAGGACTCTAATCATTTTATGCCAGGGTGACTGTAGCGTGCAGGAAAATAATGTCAAACCTCATGCCAAAAAAAAAAAAAAAGTAAAAACTCAGTGTAATCTAGCAAGTATCTAGAAACAAGCAATGCCAATAATCAAGACTGAACTGCTCACAGATGGGGTGATTTTCAGCAAGGCTAATAGAGAACTCTGTCTGCTAGGGATGGTCCCTTGATTCAATCATTCTCCTCCCTGCTCCTGCCTTTCTTTGTATTATCTATCTACTTAAGGACCAAATCATTTTTACTTAGCAACAGAGTAAATTTTCCTACTTCAGTTATTTTGCTTCAATTTATTTTTTACTGAGCATGTAACAAAAGTGTAACATTGCATGCTGAATAATGTATAAATGAGGGGCAGGTCTGAAGTGGCAGACAGTAAATATATTTACACTTCTGTGTGAATCCAAATGAAATTTTATTCATTCGATAAAATTGTGCATAATGTAAGTGTGTGGCAGACTGAAAAATCAATGATCAAATGAAAACTGAAAGTGTAATGGATTATTAGTAAAAGTGCAATCATTATAAACTCCAGGTGAGGGGCGCCTGGGGGGCTCAGTTGGTTAAGTACCCAACTTTAGTCCAGGTCATGATCTCACAGTTCATGGGTTTGAGCCCCGCGTCGGGCTCTCTGCTGACAACTAGCTCAGAGCCTGGAGGGAGCTTCAGATCCTGTGTCTCCCTCTCTCTCTGACCCTCCACTGCTCATGTTGTCTGTCTCTCAGAAATAAATAAAACATTAAAATAAATAAATAAATAAATAAATAAATAAATAAAAGATAAAACTCCATGTGAGTCAAGTGAATTTTCTATTTAATCCTATGAAAAATTTTCCTGTTGAAAGCACTTAATCATAGCATTATAGAAATATTGTGATTATAGGGATTCTTAAAGAACTAATTTTGAAATTAATTTCTGTTGCTATTTATATTTTAATTTATTTAAGAAACTGGCTCACATATCCAGGCTCTTTTAGTAGCAAATTCATAAACTGTACACTGTGCTTTACTTTGAAGCAAATTTGAGTTAAATAATTTTACCTTGTAAAAATAAGGAGACCTCTGCGGGGAAAACAAGTACAGTACATACTATATTAAGATGGAAGGAAATTCTAATATCTTCCAAAGTGCTTAGTAACCATCGCTAAGGAAACAATTCAGAGAGCCTATTTGTTGAGCTTACAGAAATGTGTAATAATGACACACACATACACATTAACTCTAAGAGGGTTTTTTGCAGTCATTCCAAATACTGCCACACTGAAATATCCATATTTAATGCAGTGACTTCAGTTGGATTTATTTCCTAAATGAGAAATTCTCTTTCATTGGTCTTGAGAGTATTTAAAAAATTAACTAAAGTTAATTATATAGGAGCACGAACTTGAATCAGGGTGGGAAATGTTTTATGCCCTGAGCTAAATTGGTACCTGAAAACAACCTAAACACTGTGTTATTAGGGAAGCAGCTTATATTGGGGTTGAAGAAAGAAAAATACGGCATTTTTTCAGGTGTATCATTGTGTTTTTGGGTTGCCTCTTTAAAGTTGCTTAACTGGTTTGTTTTTATTTAATTCCTCTAAATTGTCATGATAACATGTATAGCCTAAGAGTAAATGTGTTCCCTGATTGATTGTTCAGTACAGCCTACAATTTGCAGTTAAGATGTGCCACAGTATTAATGAGAGAAGGAATTTGCCAAAATGTCATGTTTAGAACTGACATGAGCCCCTGATGAGTGGCAGAAAAATCAAATGAACTGCAATTCCTCATAAAACAGAGGACATTAAGACTCATTGGGAAGGAGACACAGAAAGTATTGTTATGGGCTATGTGGTGTTTGAACTGGTATAGTGGATTAAAAGAGTGAAAGTGGGTGAATATAAAAAAATAAGACATGGGTTTGAGGAGAGAAGTTTTGAATTCTTACCAGGAGATCTCTTAGAATGTTGATTATGAGAGAATTTAGAAAGCAAATACTTTTTTTGTTTCTTTATCTGTAAATTACCAAGCATATTCTTGTGGAAAAACATTTCAAATTTGGTGGCAGTGGGGGTGGTTTTTGTTCTTGTTCTTTTTCCTCCTCATCCCCCCTCTCCCCCAAAATAGCAAATAGGGTTGATACTCTATGGTAAATCTGTTTACAAGATCCTCATTACTGTGGAACTGGCTGTCATGAAACAGGTAGGTGATTAATTACTGTGATGAAATGAAATCTGAAGACAATCTATTTCTTTGCAAAACTTCACCCTTGTAGGCTCTTTCTGGGTAATACTGAAAGCAGGTAACATTTTAAAAACTACATGTTATTCAAGTGATAAAGAAACAAGGTATTCTTTGAAGCAGGGATTCTTAATCTGGTAGGTAATATGAGTGAAGCATGCTGGGTGCAGGAAAAACACGGGGCTATAGACTGCATAACATCAGAGGGGGTGTCCTTGTTCAAAGGGGACACCACTACAGCTGATGGATGCCATAGTGAAATTAAGTTCTAGTCTTGCCAGATCTTCTAGTTTTCAAAAGAAAAACAGAAATCTGGATCTTTACATGAACATTTCTTGGTTTTTAAAAGAAAAATTTCCCAAAAATGTAAAACACAATGTCTCATCCAAAGAATACACATTTCTGACCCAATCTAGCTAGCTGATGGGCTGTTTCCTTACAACCAACCTTTGCTTTGAAGACATTTTTGTTTCACATTTTTAAATATATTGGAAAGAAATGAAAGTCTCTTTATCTTCATATCAATTCAAAAATTAATTATTAAGTGTACAGTTGAGGCATGACAGTATCAAGTCTGAAAGTTACCCAGGTATTGTGAAGTACGCAAAAATATCTAAGGTATGACCACAGACTTTGAAGAATTTCTGAGGAGAAATGAGCCATACCTATTAAACTAAAAATATAAAAACATAAAATGGATCACTGGCATTGATGTTGCATACATATATGTATATGTATGTATATATTCTCAATGGTAAATTAATCTGTTTAAAATCCACTCTTAAAAAAATCAAATCCGCTCTTAATGTATACCTTGTATCCTATCATATGGAAGCAAATGGCTACTTGTACACAATAATAAAGTTTCTTGATTCTGATAATTTTTGCTTTCTAAAGAATCAGTCAGAATACGATTCTATCCCATAAAGGGGTATAGAAGTATTCAAAGTTCTAAATTCAATATTCAATGTTTCACATGTGCTATATTTTTAGGAGATTTGAATAATTTCTAAACACGAAGGGGAATTTTCTGCTGAACTGACATGACAAAAAAAAAAGTGAGCCCTTCTCTTAGTAAGCAGAAGAAAATCCATCTTAAATGAGTTGGCTTGAACTAAGGGCCATTGCAGTTGGGTAGCTCATTTGTAAGTCTTTTTATAATTAGGTGGGGATTAAAGAGAATGAGCAAATTTTTAGGGAATCAAAAAGCATTGATATTTCCTTGCATAGTTGTGAATTGGAGGTTCTCTGAAAGAGACAGTAATCTCCCCCATAAAATTCTCTAGTAGACTTCCCTTTTCTTTCTCCAACAGGGATAGTCCAAGAGTAGAGCGTACCAACAGCGGACAAGGGTCGAGCTCCAAGCTTACATCAAAACCATGTAAGATGGTTTTATAGAACTCTCCCTCCCAATACATGTAACCCTTTGGTTCATTCTTGTTCTTTCCTTCCCGTTTGCTCCCCCATCAGTGAGAACTAATCTGTTGGGGTTCTGAACTAAGGAGCCAGTCAACGCTGTCTGTGCATACAGGTTCTGCCTTACCTTTGATCAAAACTCCTATCTGTGAATTTTAAATATGAAATATATACATTGCAGGATTTTGTGTTATTTTAAATTAAATAATAATGCCTATTTTACTGTTATCGACTCTATTCCTTTCCTTTCCCTTTTAACTATACTACCCATTTTATTTTTCCTTTCCTGTTTTGCTATAGAATTCTTTTATTTATCTATTAAAAATTTGTGTTTTTCAGGCTTATTNAGGGGAGGGTCAGAGCGAGAGAAAGGGAGACACAGAATCTGAAGCAGACTCCAGGCTCTGAGCTTTCAGCAGAGAGCCTGACACAGGACTCAAAACCACAAGTTGTGAGATCATGACCTGAGCCAAAGTCAGACACTTAACCAACTGAGCCACCCAGGCGCCCCTTGATATAGGATTCTGAGAGAGAATGCTCACAAGTATCCAAAGGAAAAGCTTTGCCCTAGTGGTGGTACAAGAGAGTTGAGACTGTTTGATAGCCTGGGAAGGGCTTCTATAATTATTGTTACCCCAGAATATAAAGTTTGAAGCATATCTAAGTGGGACTCCACTATCATGCTCTTTCTTAAAAATCTATCAGATAGCAACTTATTAATTGTTAAATATCTAGTATGTGTTGAGTGTTTTACAGGGTGTAGTAAAAATAGGATCTCTTTCTAGAAAGTTACCACATACCAAGAAAGGCAAAATGAGCTTAAAAAAGGGATAAGAAGACATGGTAAAAGAAGTATTCAGAAAGAGCCATCAGGTAGCTCCTGAGAAGAAATAGTTATAGCATAAGAATCCTTTCTAATATTCATTGTTACTTTAGGAATTGTGGAATAAAAGGAAAGAAGGAAGGGAGGAAGGAAATAGGGACCCTAGTCCTTGATTTGTCACATCTTAATTTCTTAAACTTCCACAGGTGTCATTTTCCATATCTATAAAATTAGTGGCTGAAAAATGTACTCTAAGTTTCCTTTAGCTCCACATTCTCTGCCTCATTTGTTAGTCTTACATACATGGTGGCAGTGTTTTCACATTTGGCTCTAAAAAGCTCTGGTGGTCATGAAAAGCTGTTGGTTATGGGAGGCTGTGTGTGTAGAAAGAATAAAGAGAGATGAGCTGCCTGAGAGTCACATACTCTAAGGCAGTTTTCTCCTGAGCCACAGTTGTGTCAACTGCAAAGCAGAATGTGCTGGCCTCACAGGACCGAGGGGACGACTTGCAGGGAAGCATTTAGTTTGGTATCTGTTGTTGGGCTCATTATGAGGATTTCGGACATATGGCACATTCTTGATACACAAAAAATCTTTATTAGAACTTCCAGAAGCCTAGCATGGAAAAATTAATCATGAATTAGCCAGAGCATAGATTAATTGTATTTTAGAGTTTAAAGGGTTCTTTTCAGTCTTCTAGTCCAACCCTCTTTTCATACTAGGAAGGAACAGGGATCTTCCAAGTTTTGGTGATTTGCTAAGGTCAGTGGGGTTTATTTGAAAAGCCAGGAATAGAACTCTTGGGGTACCTGAGTGGCCCAGTCGGTTAAGTGTCCGACTCTTGATTTCAGCTCAGGTCACCATCTCATGATTTATGAGTCCACGCCCTGCATTGGGCTCCTGCGCTATGCATGGAGGCTGCTTGGGATTCTTCCTCTCTCCCTCTATCCCCCTCTGTGTACCCTTACATGTACATTGCATGTATTACTTTCTTTTTGTCTCTCAAAATAAAATAAAATCTTGCATTTGCAACCACATGGTTGGATCTAGAAGGTATAATGCTAAGTGAAATAAGTCAGGAAAAGAAAAGTACCATAGTGTTTTACTCATGTGAAATTCAAGAAACCAAACAAATGAACAAACAATAAGAGAGAAACCAAAAAGTGGACTCTTAACTATAGATAAAAAACTGGTGGGTGCGCCTGGTGGCTCAGTCAGTTGAGTGGCTGACTTCAGTTCAGGTACTGATCTCATGGTTCATCATTCTAAGCTCTGCATCGGGCTCTGTGCTGCCAGCTTGGAGCCTGGACTCTGCTTCAGATCTGTGTCTCCCTCTCTCTCTCTGCCTTTCCACTGCTAGCACTGTGTCCATCTCTCTCTCTCAAAAATAAATAAAACATTGAAAAAAACAACAACAACTGGTGGTTACCAGAGGGGAGGTGTGTGGGGGAGATGGGTGAAATAAGTAAGGGAGATTAAGAGTATACCTTAACTTGATGAGCACTGAGAAATATACAGAATTATCAAATCACTATATATCAAATCACTTGAAACTAATATAACAATGTAGGTTAACTATACTGGAATTCAGATTTAAAAATTTTTAAAAAATAAAGAACTTTCACATAGCCTTCACCCATATTCCCCAGTTGTTAAAATTTTACTGCATCTCTACTGCAGAGAGTGGAGTGGTGGTTACCAGAAGCTGGGGGTTGAGGAAATGGGGAGATGTTGGTCAAAGGATACAAATTTCTAGTTATTGGTCAAAGGATACAAACTTCCAGTTATGAGTAAGTTCTGCAAATCTAATGTACAACATTGTGATTATATTTAATAACTTTGTATTATGTACTTGAAAGTTGCTGAGAGTAGATAGTAAATGTTCTTACCACACACACACAAAAAAATGATATTATGTGAAAAAAGAAAAAGAAAAAGAAAAACACTTTGGGGATGATAAAGTTCCACACAAATTTCAAAATTTACTCTATATCACAGCAGAATCAGTTACAACTTCTTACTTTCTATAGATAGGCTCTGGTTAGACTAACATCCAGATCGTAAAGCAGTGAGTAATATTAGTATTATATTCCATTTATCAGTATTGCTTATAATGTTACATTATTATTAATATTTCTTCCTACAAATAATTTTCTGAATCTCCATCCATTCACCAGTTACTGGAGTCAGTTTTTCATCCAATACATATTTTCGAGTGCCTGCTTTGTGTAGGTACTGTTCTAGGGAGTTGTAATCACTTAGGGGCCAATGTTGTTGGGCTTAGATTCTAACAAAAAGTTGAAGGTAGGGGGAGATGAGAAACATAATAAATAATACCATTACAGAATACATCAAATGGTGATAAGTTTTATAGAAAAATATTATAGAAACATTCTAGTATAAATAAAAATTGTATTATGGAGAAAATAAAAAGTGGAACAGAACAAGGAGATAAGAATAATCAGGACTGGGGGCAATTTTATATAGGTTGATGAGAGCTGGCTTTTCTTTTTTTTTTTTTTTAATGTTCTATTTATTTCTAGGAGAGAGAGAGACAGCGTGAGCAGGGGAGTGTCAGAGAGAGAGAGAGGGAGTCACAGAGAGAGAGAGAGGGAGTCACAGACTGAAACAGGCTCCAGGCTCTGAGCTGGCAGTCAGCACAGAGCCCGACGCGGGGCTCGAACCCACGAACCGCGAGATCATGACCTAAGCGAAAGCCGGACGCTCAACCGACTAAGCCACCCAGGCGCCCCGAGAGCTGGCTTTTCTTATTAAGCAAGTGACATTTCAGCAAAGAACTCAAGTTGGCGAGGGCATTCGCCATTCTTACATCTGGGCAAGAACACTCTAGGCAGAAGGACCAGAGGGGTTATAGAGGGTTGGGTCTTAAAAGATTTTGTAGGTGGTTTTAAAAACGTGGGCTTTTATTCTGAGGGAAATGGGAGGCTGTTAGAGGATTTTGAGCACAAGAATGACATGATCTTTTTTTTTGTTTTAATAGTATCACTCTGAATGCTCTCCTGAGATTTGACGTTTTGACCTTCCTAAGACAAGGGTGGCAGCAGGAATTGCAGTTAAGAGGTAACTGCGGGAATCTAGGAGCAAGATGAAGGTAGCTCATCCCACACACTGTAGAGGTGAAACCCATAGCAGCTGTTACCAACACACTGTTACTCTGGTAATGAGTGCATCTTTATTTAGGGTTCACTTATTCCTAGGACCAGGGTAAGGCAGCTAGGGTAGACTTTTAAGATACATTGTGAGATAAGAGAGACTATAAGACATTTCTACTGGCAATATTGTAGATAGAATGTTTCTTTGATTTATCACTTGGGATTTGAAACCTAAAAATAAGCTTTGTGATAGAGGTCTTACAATCAAGTCCTTTTACCAAATGGCATTATCTCCTCCAAGAATGGATTTCCTAAGCTTCTAATAGAGTATGACCTCACTCAATGCGAAATGACTTCCACCTGTAAGAAATTGCAGAGTTTTTTGTTTTTTGTTTTTTAATATAGCCAGGGCTTATGTCTGTGCCTTTTCACTTGCAGATTTTATTAAGGAGGATAGTTATTTGTTTTCAGCATATTCATATTGGTATAAAATACAGTTATTTTAAAACTACTTTGATATGGAAAATCATAATTCCAAGCCCTATCTCTTCCAACTAAATGAGAGAGCTATAATAATAAACCTATTTTTACCCTTTCAAATATACATATGTTTTAATAATATCTAATCATACATTTGAATATATGTTTTGTGCATATTTATAATATATAAAGTAGATGTAGGCTATAGTTTTGCCATGGGAAAACTTAAACATTATTTTAGCATTTTTATAGATTTTAAGTAACCTAACTTAATAGCATTATACACATTTTGTCTTTCAGTTTTTGAAAGGCTGTGAGATTTTTGAAGTGTTTAAAATTTTCATCTGAACACTTTTCACTAAGAAAAAGAAATCAAACAATAAAAAAAAACCTGTGACATTTTAAAACCTAGGACAGAATTTTCCTTCTGTAAAACAAAGGTGCGAGAGGGCATTTATTTTCATCTCAAAACAGACTAAACTTCTTAGTTAAAGATCTTTATAACTTCTTACAGAGAGATGTTGATAGCGTTTTATCAGGTAGGCAGGAGCTATGAAGGTAGGCATACGTCTTGAATCTCTGAGTTTAAAAACTCCACACCCCTCTGAATCCCAGTTTGTCCACCCTCTCTCCCCAATTAAATCACCTTCTTGAGATCTTCAAACACAACTTGTGCCAGGTAATCATGAAGTTCAGAGCCACATCTGTCCTTCTGGCTGTTGTAGACACACCATGCCGAAGTCTCTTCAGCTTCTCACACTTGATCTTACTTTTAGTCCCAATAGCTGACTCATCTGTGTCTAGTTTTTGGCTTTTGTTTTGTTTTTGTCCTGCTCAGGGAAATAGATACATAGCAAAGCAGGGCTCTCTAGCTTCTTTGGTTGGTTGCAATTTTCTTTAGTGTTGTTCACCAAATATTTCTGCCTCCTTATCTACCAAACCTACGGTAGCGTTGTAGTTCCTTACTTTCTTAGAAGGCAGGGACGGCCATGTGATGGTTAGTTTCGTGGATCAACTTCTCTAGGCCATAATACCCAGGTATTTGGCCAAAACAATATTCTGGATGTTTCTGTGAAGATATTTTTCAGATGAGATTAACATTTAAATCAGTAGACTTTGGGGCACCTGGGTGGCTCCATTGGTTAATCATCCGACTTTGGCTCAGGTCATGATCTCATGGTTCATGGGTTTGAACCCTGCATCAAGCTCTGTGCTGACCCCTAGCTCAGAGCCTGGAGCCTGCTTCAGATTCTATATCTCCCTCTCTCTCTGACCCTCCCCTGCTCACACTGTCTCTCTCTCTCAGAAATAAATAAGACATACAAAAAAAAATTTTTTTTAATTAGTAGACTTTGAATAAGGTAATTACCCAGTATAATGTGGTGGGCCTCATCTAAATAACTGAAGGTTTTAAGAAAAAAAGGACTGACCTCTCCAGAGGAAGAGAGAATTATGGTAGCAAATTGCCTTTGGACTTGAGTGCAACATCAACTTTTTCCAGCCTGCCAGCATACCTTGCAGATTTTGGACTTGCCAGCCTCCACAATCATGTGAGCCAACTTCTTAAAATAAATCAGTCTTTACACACACACACACACACACACACACTCTCACACACACCCTGTTGATTTAATACTGTGAAGAACCCTGACTAATGCAGACCACATGACTTGTTTTAACCAATGAAATGTAAACAGAAGTGACACGTGTCTGTTCTAAGCAGGACCTTCAATAGCCAGTACATGATTTGCGACATTTGCTTTCATGCCTCAGAAAATGTGAAAGTAGGGGCGCCTGGGTGGCTCAGTTGGTTAAGCGTCCGACTTCAGCTCAGGTCATGATCTCATGGTTCATGAGTTCGAGCCCTGCATCAGGCTCTGTGCTGACAGCTAGTTCAGAGCCTGGAGCCTGTTTCAGATTCTGTGTCTCCCTCTCTCTCTGACCCTCCCCTGCTCATGCTGTCTCTATCTCTCTCTCAAAAATAAATAAAATATTTAAAAGAAAAGAAAATGTGAAAGTAGAGGAATGGAGCCTTTAGAGCAGAGCTCTAGCCACCCCCCCCCACCAAAAAAAAGATGGGCATAGCATTTGAGCAAGAATTAAATTTCTACTTTTGTAAAATATGAGTCAGAGATTGAACGTTACTACAGTATAACATATATTTTCCTGACTGATACAGCAACCTATAAATTTATACTTCAAGGTCAGAATTCTCTTCCCTTTATAGATTTTACCATTTGACTTAATACTATTTTTTAATTTTTTAAATTTATATTTGAGAGGCAGAAACAGACAGAGCATGAGTGGGGAAGGGACAGAGAGAGAGGGAGGCACAGAATCCAAAACAGGATCCAGGCTCTGAGCTGTCAGCACAGAGCCCAACATGGGACTTGAACTCATGAACTATGTGATCATGACCTGAGCTGAAGCCATATGCCCAACTGGCTGAGCCACCTAGGTGCCTCAATAATATTTTTAACCTTGGCATTAAAATAATTTAAATTGGGCTCTTGCAATTATCTAAACCACTTGCTTAATTGTCCAGTTGACTCTGAGGAAATTGGACTCAAGAATGTAAAGCTATCTAATCCAAAAAACACAAGTGCATTAATCCATCCTTACTTCCCTGGCTCAAAAGACCAGTTGACCACTTTACACTTATAGAAACTGACAATGAACTTTGTTGGGATATTCTCATCATAAAGGGTCTGATACTTGACAACCCAAGGACTGTACATAGGATGTTCTAATTGCAGTGATCAAAAGATAAGTATTGCCATTCCAAATAAATATGTCTTTTCAACACCTAGGAAAATTTTAAATAATTCTCTTTTATCCAATTAATATGGTGTATTAGTTTTCTATTGCTGCATAACAAATGACCACAGACATAAAGGCTTAGAACAAGACATTTCTTAGTTCATAGGTTCAGTGAGTCAGGATTCTGGCTATTTTAGCTGTGTTCTCTGCTCAAGATCTCACAAGCCTGAAATGAATGTGTTCGCCATCTGCATCCTCACCTGGAGGCTCAAGTGGGGAAAGATAGACAAGCTCCCTCGGTTTCTTGGCAGAATTAATTTCCCTGCAATTGTATGACTGAGGGCCTTGTTGTCTTGCTGGCTCTTAGACAAGGCCAATCTCAGCTCCTAGAAGGCACTCCTAGATCCTTGTTCCAGGGCCCCCTTTTTAGGTGCTCTCATACTTCCAGTCTTTCTCCAGTCGCTAAAGGGAGGCTTACATAAGTGAAAATAATCACAAAATGACTATCTCATCACCATTTGCCATATAACATATTTTTGTTGAGACACTGACTATTCTATCATACTCACAAGCTCCACTCACACTTAAAGGCAGGGGATTATACAAGATATGGATACCAGGGAATGAGTATTTTGGGGGTTATCTTAGAATTATGACTACCACATAGAGTCAATGTTGTACAGAATAGAAAGGGGGAGCTGGGGTAACAGATCAAGTGACATTCCTAATCTAGCTATTATAATCCCTTTTACCACATGAATGCATAAGACCTCAATACATAGACCTCCATGGATTTCCAGGGATATCTCATTTGGATATCCTTCCCATTCCATTTCTTCTTATTTTCAGGAACTCTTGAAGCTCTTTCCCTTTTATTCTTTTAATCCTTTCCTCATCCTAACAGTGCCAACTCAAAAGTTTCTATAACAGAAAGAATGTAGAAATACAATATGGTTGGAGATGTGTATTTGTGGATGTATAAGGTAGTGGGCTTGAAGCTTCATTGTGAAAGGTTTTTTTTATGTGAAGATTAAGAAAATAGGTATGCATATCAAAAAAGAGTCAACTGATGAATATTTCAGGGAAGGAGTCAGAGAATTGACAAATTCATATATGTATTTTAGAACAATTTCTTTGAGGTCAGTGAAGAAGGCACAGGGGTACGAGTGTGTAAGAAAGGAGGTAAGGGTCCTGGGTGAAAAGATTATTAATAAACTCTTATATTTGTCCAGAGGTTGGCAAACATTTTCTATAAAAAATTAGATAGTAAATATTTTAGACTTTGTGGTAGATAGTATCTTTGTTACAAAGATTCAGCTCTGCTACTGTAGTGTGAAAACAGCCATAAATCTAATGTCAACAAATGGGTGTGGCTCTGTTTCCATGCAATTTTATTTACAGAATCAGGCAGCAGGCTAGATCTGAGGCACAGGCTCCAGTTTGCTGACCCCTGTAATGGATTATAATGGCATCAAGGCAATGGCAGTGTAGTTGGACAGGAAATGGAGGTGATGGATTTATTTATATGTGTTTTGAGCATGTGGAGCTCTTCTAGACACAGAAGCAACACATGACAAAATAGACAAAATTCCCTCCCAATAGAATTTTCATTTTAGGAAAATTAAAAACACAAACATTTTACAATGGAGTTTTCCTGTTAGCAAGCAAAGGGAGATAAATAAGTTGGGAAGAAGGATGGTAGTAAATAGCTAGTTCAGTTCACAAAAATCCATTCTGGTTGGTCAAGGATTATGCAAAAAAAAAAACAGTATTAATTAGAGAAAACTTCCTCAGTTACACACTGGCTCATTTTTCCCCCCTACAAACATATGTTACAGTATGTTTTCTACTTGAGGTAATATCTATAAAATAATCAGCAAACACAAAACATTGTCCTACAAATGGTCTAGAGCTTCATTCAGTCAGAGAATTAATTTTGCACAAAGATGAATAAAGTAACTGTACAGTGAATTGTATAAGAGTCACACAGCAAAGATAATAAAGCAGATGCCCTATCAGGAGATATTAAACATGCAGCTATTTTTCTGGGTCAAATAGCAATTTTCACAGAAAGCTAGATGATTTTTTTGTCCCTTTATGGAAAATGTGAAGAGTGTTTCAGTTTGTCAAGAGCATTAGATTTGTTCTTTGTTGTTGACCTTTGCAGCCCTTCGCATCATCTGCCCTACTGAGGGGCCGGGTAAGAGAGGCTCCTCATACCGAACAATGCGAGGGNGAAAACATTGTCCTACAAATGGTCTAGAGCTTCATTCAGTCAGAGAATTAATTTTGCACAAAGATGAATAAAGTAACTGTACAGTGAATTGTATAAGAGTCACACAGCAAAGATAATAAAGCAGATGCCCTATCAGGAGATATTAAACATGCAGCCATTTTTCTGGGTCAAATAGCAATTTTCACAGAAAGCTAGATGATTTTTTGTCCCTTTATGGAAAATGTGAAGAGGGTTTCAGGTTGTCAAGAGCATTAGATTTGTTCTTTGTTGTTGACCTTTGCAGCCCTTCGCATCACCTGCCCTACTGAGGGGCCGGGTAAGAGAGGCTCCTCATACCAAACAATGCTAGGGAAGTTTGTTCCCACTGTGCCATGTGTTTAGTGTGGGTGTGATGAGGAATAATGATGGGAAATGATGAGAAATGATGACCTGGGTAACAGGAGAGTGAGTTGGAGCTTGATTGTGTCCCCTGTTGTCATCCTCTGATCCACATCTAGAAAGCAATCACAGATCTAATGATTGCCTCTTCTAGAAGCTTACAGTTAGTTATATATAACATCCAGCCAATGGCACTATAACCAGCATCTGCTCTAATGAAAAATGCCCTTAAAATTGTTAGAGAGTAAAATGGACTTTTCTCATTTCTGGCTGTTGGGTCTTTATTCCTCTTGTGTCTCCTAGTGTGTCTTCAAAACAATGCATTTTACATAAGATACATGTTCAACCTCAAAAAACTTTACGTATTTTATTATTTTATTAATGATAGGTGCAAGGCTCTGTGACTTAAGGCAGGGCATGGAAGAATCAATACAATGTATAAGAACTCTCCAGGGCAAGTTTATATGTCACCAGTTGAACTGGCCTTTCCTGGAGGTCAAATAGACCATGACATATGTGCTGATATTTTTAGAGTATAGAGGAAGTCCAGAGAAAAATTTCTCTCATCCAATGATGACTCTTAAGTTCCAATATTTCAGTAGGTACTCCCAGCCTGACACCCATACTTGGAATTACTATGAGAAATCATGCCTTGCAATGGGAAGGGAAGGAATGCCTGTCGAGGCTGAGTATGAAAGATATCACAAAGGGGGAAGAGCTCAGAATAAAGAGCTAAGAAGATAAAATTAGCCACTCTAGTTGATACTGCTGTTGATATAGGGGGGGGTCTATTCTGTCTTCCTCCATGGTAGCAATTCCAATCTGCTGAAGTTTCTGAAGTTCTCCTGCATGACTCAGATGGCTGACCTCATCCCAACTCCAGTTGTGGTTTTCCAAATTTCCTGGTTTGGAAGACACATCTGAGAATCTTGTTAAATATATAAATTATCAGACTCCTTTGTTGAAATTCTGATTTAGTAGATCTGAGTTGGGGTCTCATATATCTGTGTTTTTAACAAACACAGCAAATCTTTCCTGCCATTAGGGAAATTGTAATGAACACAGATTTAGACTCATTGATGTATGGCGAACCCCTGGCCTGTATCAGTCCAGGACTGGGCTAGTGACTTAAATTGGTTCAAGCTGACTGATGGGAAGATTTAATTTCAACTTAAAAAAAAAAACAACTTTTTAAATGTTTATTTATTTCTGAGAGAAAGACAGAGCATGGGTGGGAGAGGGACAGGGAAAGAGGGAGATACAGAATCTAAAGTATGGTCCAGGCTCTGAGCTGTTACACAGAACCTGATGTGGGGCTTTAACTCATGAACTGTGAGATCATGACCTGAGCTGAAGTCAGATACTTAACCAATTGAACCTCTCAGGTGCCCCTAATTTCAAGAGAGGTTTTAAGAGAGAATTCTTTTTCTATGTTTCAAGTTTTTTTTCAAGGTTTATGAGAGAGAATTTCAAGGTTTTTGAGAGATAATTTCTTTCTACTGTTCTTCCTGAACCGAGGGACATAGAGCCCCAGTTTTTGGTAGCAACTGTCTCAGGAAAGCAAGGATGTTCAACTTTTGGACAAAGCTGGTGTGTATTTGTGAGAGCAAAAAAAGAAAATGAACAAAAGATCATAATAACAAATACAGCCATAAGTCAAGTAGTCCTGAAGCCTGCCATGCTTCTGGACTTTTGTTAGATGACAGTCAATATCCTCATTTGTTAAATAAGTTGTATTTTCTATTCCTTGCAGATAAAAAACATTCTAATTGATATACCTATTTGTGATTTTTCAAGATATATACTCTTACCATTAGAAAAACAAAAATGTTGGAAAAGTATTTCTCAATTTGCTGCTATTATCAAGTACAATTAAAATAAACTATTTAGTCCATATCATATCTCTGATACTAAATTTAGCAACTATGGATGAATAATCCATTTTTACAATTATGTCATGAACAGCATCTCAGGATCAGTTTCTACAATCCTTGTGTCTTTGCTATTTGTGATTAAGGAAAAAAATATTGGTTAATAAATACACAGAGGCGTGCATATTTTAAAATAAATTTAGAGGAAAAAGTGATTAAATACCAAAGTAAGTATCTTTAGTCTCTAGTTTTAAAGGTGAGATTTAATTTTCCTATGGAAAAGTGAAATGTTTTATAAAAATATTCACATATAGGGGGGTTGGTTAATGGCTGAGGAGTAGAGTGGCCCTAAGCTTGCCTCCTCCATTGAAAAGAGCTAGATAAATATCCAATCATTTTGGACACTCGGTAAATCAAGCTATGGACTGAGAGAACAAAGCTTCAGGTCTATAAACAGAAAAAACAACCACCTTGCAGACAGTTGATTTAGGGGGAGAAAAGAGCTGTGGGCATTGAAGAAGGGAGGGAGCCCAACCATTTGAGAGAGGGGAAAGAGAGAAAGTGAGAAAAAAGAGTGAAAACACATGCATGGGATTTCACAGGAAAAACTCTGCCCCAAAACCATTGACTGAAAAAAAGAGAGGGTTTGAATATTTAAGTTTTTTTTATGAACAGCAGAGCACAGAATCTGAAGTTTCAGAGGTCAGCACCTGGTAGTGTTCTGCTGGGGATGGAGGGTGGAGACCTGGGAATGAGCAGCATGGGAGCATGAACTCCCCTGCTTGGAGTGAATTTGGTACAGGTGATATGGCCTCTACAGGGGCAAAAGACCCGGTGGGTGCCACTGAGCTAGTTGCCCCATTCACCATCACAGGAACAAAGATGTCAGTTGAGGGCAAGAAACCTTGGTGCTGGCTTTGCGCTGTGGTTTATCATAAACCCTGAACTGCTGCATGGTTGCACAACCATTTTCTGAGACAAGCCAGCACCAGCCACAGTGCAGTGAGACCCTCCTGTAGAGGGTCAGCATGGGGCTGCATTATGGGGGTCTCTGAAGTTTAGAGTTTTGAAATACAGCCATGCCTTAGATAAAACACAGGAGGGCTATGTTGCCTGGCAGGCAGACAGCTTGGACATAGACAGTATACAGGTGGAGATCTGATGGAAGCTGGGGACACAGGACAGGTGATTGTTTGCTCATCTGTGTGGATTTCCTGAGGAATGGCAGGCACGAGCTCCCTGCTACAGCAATGAGAAAGCAGAGAGAAGCCATTTTCACCCCTTGCCCATCAGCAGTGACTGACTGCAGTGAGCTAAACAGTGTCAAGTGGAGAGCAGAGTTGCTATATCAAGCTCCACCACCTTCCCTCTGCTGGGGTATCTCGACTAGGGCAAATAGGCCTGAGAATAAAGGAAACATGCCTCTCCCCCAGCAAACAGCACAAACCACTCCTGTACACCAAGTCTACTGATTGTAGGTGCTGCAAAACTTCAAATCTAGGGGAAATAGGATCTAACTTCCTTTTAATTTTTTAATATTTTAATTTTTAATTTTTAATGATCTTTTATATATATAATGTGTTTTTTGCATCTCGTTTCTTTTAACAACAGACCAAAACACACATAGGATCTAGTTTTTGGTTTTTTTTTTCCCTGAACAAAATGACATGAGGGAGGAATTCACTCCAAAAGAGAGAATAGGAAGTAGAAATTACAGCTAGGGATTTAATCAATACAAACGTAAGTAAGATCTCTGAACTAGAATTTAAAACAACAATTATAAGGTTACTAGCTAGGCTTGACAAAAGTATAGAAGACACTAGAGAATCCCTTACTGCAGAGATCAAAAAGCTAAAACATAGGCTGAAATTAAAAATACTGTAACTGGGATGCAAATCTGAATGGATGCCATAACAATGAGGATGGACAAATCAGAAGATTGAATCAGTTGTATAAAAGATAAAATTTTGGAAAACAGTGAAGCAAAAAAGAAGAGGGAATGAAAGGTATTGGATCATAAAGCTAGACTTAAGGAACTCAGCAACTTCTTAAAATGTAATAACATTTGTATCATAGGAGTCCCAGAAGATGAAGAAAAGAAAAAGGAGCAGACAGTTTATTTGAGCAAATTATAGCTAAAAACTTCTTTAATCTGGAGAAGAACCAATATTAAAGTCCAAAAGCACAGAAACTTCCATCAAATTCAATAAAAACTGGCCATCACCAAAACATATTGTATTCAAATTCACAACACACAGAGACAAGGAAAGAACTCTGATAGCAGCAAGGGAAAAATGTCCTAACCTTCAAGGGAAGACAGATCAGGTTCTCAGCAAGTCTGTTCACAGAAACTTGGCAGGCCATGGGGTGCCTGGGTGGGTCAGTCAGTTGAGTGTCCGACTTTGGCTTAGGTTATGATCTCACGGTTTGTGGGGTCGAGCCCTGTGTCGGGCCCTGTGCTGACAGCTAGCTCAGAGCCTGGAGCCTGTTTCAGATTCTGTATCTCCCTCTCTCTCTGACCCTCCCCTGATCATGCTGTCTCTCTCAGAAATAAATAAAACATTAAAAAAATAAAAAGAGACTTGGCAGGCCAGAATGGAATGGCAGAATATATTCAACATGTTGAATGGGAAAAATATGCAGCCAAGAATACTTTATCCAACAAATCCATCATCCAAGCTAGAAGGAGAGAAAAGTGTTAAAGGAATTTGTGACCACTAAACCAGTTCTGCAAGACACATTAAAAGACTTTGTTGCTTTGGTCTTACTCCCCTCTAGGAGAACATCACCAGAGAACAAAGAACAGAGAACATCACCAGAAACACCAACTTTACAGGTAACACAATGTCATCAAATTAATATCTTTCAACAATCAATATGAATGTAAATGGGCTAAATGAGCCAATCAAAAGACAGGGTATCAGAATGGATTAAAAAAAAAAACAAAACAGAAACACGATCCATCTTGATGCTGCCTACAAGAGATTCACTTTAGACCTAAAGACATCTGCAGATTGAATGTGAAGGGATAGAAAATCATCTATTATGCTAATGGACATCAAAAGAAAGCTGAAGTAACCATGCTTACATCAAACTAGATTTTAAACCAAAAACTGTAACGGGAGTTGAAGTAGAGCATTATATCATAATTAAGGGGTCTATACATCAAGAAGATCTAACAATTATAAATATTTATGACCCAACTTGAAGCACCCAAATATGTAAATCAATTAAAAACAAACATAAAGAAACTCAGGATAATAATACAATCATAGGGGACTTTAATACTACACTCACAGCAATGGGCAGATCATTTAAGCAGAAAAGAGAAAATACCCAAATAAATAAAATCACAGATAAAAGAAGAGAGCTCACAATCAATACCACCAAAATACAAATAACCGTATGAGAATATTATGAAAAATTACATGCCAACAAAAACTGGGCAATCACAAAGAAATGGACAGATTCCTAGAAACATACAAACTATAAAAACTGAAACAGGAAGATATAGAAAATTTGAACAGACCCATAACCAGTAAAGAAATTGAATCAGTAATCAAAAATCTCCCAACAAACAAAAGTCCATGGCCAGTTGGTTTCCTAGGTGAATTCTGCTAGACATTTAAAGAAGAGTTAATACATATTCTTCTCAAACTGTTCCAAAAAATATAAATAGAGGAAACTTCCAAACTCCTTCTACCATTGATTCCCAAACCAAAGACCCCACTATAAAGGGGTCCAATATACAGTCCAATATCCCTGATGAACATGGATACAAAAATTCTCAACAAGAAACTAGCAAATTGAATCCAACATTACATTAAAAGAATAATTCACCACTATCAAGTGAGATTTATTTCTGGACTGCAAGGGTGGTTTAGTTTCTCAAATCAATCAACATGATATAACACATTAATAAAAGAAAGAGGAGGAACCATATGATCCTGTCAATAGATTCAGAAAGAGAAATACAGCACTCATTCTTGATAAAAACTCTCAGCAAAGTAGGGATAGATAGAACATACCTCAACATCATAAAGGCTGTATACAAAAAGACCTACAGCTAATATCCTCAATGGGGAAAAGCTGAGAGCTTTTCTTCTAAGGTCAGGAACAGGACAGGAATGTCCACTCTCACCATTACTGTTTAACATAATACTGGAAGTCCTAGCCTCAGCAATTAGACAATGAAGAAATAAATTGCATCCAAATTGGCAAGGAAGAAGTCAATCTTTCTCTGCAGACAACATGATACTCTATGTAGAAAACCTGAAAGACTCCAATATGAATTGCTAAAACTATGACATGAATTTAAAAGTGTTGCAGGGTATAAAATCAGCATACAAGAATGTGTTGTTCTGTACACCAACAATGAAGTGGCAGAAAAAGAAAAAAATAGATCCCATTTAGTTATACCAAAAACCATAAGATACCTAGAAATAAACATAACCAAAGAAGCAAAAGATCTGTACCCTGAAAACTATAGACCACTTATGAAAGAAATTGAAGAGGATACAAATAAATGGAAAGACATTCCATCCTCATGGATTGGAAGAACAAACATTGTTAAAATGTCTACACTACTCAAAGCAATCTACACATTTAATGCAATCCTTATCAAAATACTGCCAACATTTTTCACAGAGCTATAGCAAACAATCCTAAAATTTGTATAGAATCACAAAAGATCCTGAATAACCAAAGTTATCCTGAAAAAGAAAGGTAAACCTGGAGACATCACAATTCCAGACTTCAAACTGTATTACAAAGTTGTAGTCATCAAGACAGTATGGCACTGGCACAAAAACAGAAACATACATCAATGGAACAAAATAGAAAACCCAGAAATGGACCCACAACCATATAGTCAATTTATCTTCAACAAAACAGAAAATAATACCCATTGGAAAAAAGACAGTCTCTTCAACAAATGGTGTTGGGCGAACTGAACAGCAATATGCAGAAGAATGAAACTGGACCACTTTTTTACACCATATACAAAAATAAATTCCAAATTGATGAAATACATAACTTTGAGACAAGAAACCATCAAAATCCTAGAGGAGAAAACAGGTAACAATGTCTTTGATGTCAGCCACAGCAATTTCTTTTTTTTCTTTTTTAATGTCTTTATTTTATTTTGAGAGACAGAGACAGAGAGTGAGTGGGGTAGGGGCAGAGACAGAGGGAGACACAGAATCCGAAGCAGGCCCCAGGTTCTGAACTGTCAGCACAGAGCCCAATGAGGGGCTCAAACCCACGGACTGTGAGATCATGACCTGAGCTGAAGTCAGACACCTACCCGACTGAGCCACCCAGATGCCCCCACAGCAGCTTCTTACTAGACAAATTGCCTGAAGCAAGAGAAACAAAAGCACACAAGAACTTTGGGGACTTCATCAAGATAAAAAGCTTCTGTACAATGAAGGAAACAATCACCAAAATAAAAGGCAGCCTATAGAATGGGAGAAGATATTTGCAAATGACATATCTGTTAAAAGGTCAGTATTCAAAATCTACAAAGAATTTATCAAACTCAACACTCAAAAAACAATCCAGTTAAAAATGGGCAGAAGACATGAATAGACAGTTTTCCAAAGAAGACACCCAGAAGGCTAACAGATACATGAAAAGATGCTCAATATCACTCATCATCAGGGAAATACAAGTCAAAACCATGATGAGATACCACCTCACACCTGGTGAGGATGTGGAGAAAAGGAGAACCCTCTTACACTGTTGGTGGGAAAGCAAACTGGTACAGTCAGTCTGGAAAATAGTATGGAGGCTTCTCAAAAAGTTAAAAATAGAACTACCTATGATTCAGCAATTGCACTCTGAGTACTTACCCAAAGGATACAAAAATATGGATTCAAAGAAGTACATATACCTTAATGTTTACAGGAAGATTATCAATAACAGCCAAACTATGAAAGAGCCAAATGTCCATCAACTGATGAATGGACCAAGAAGCATATATATATATGTTTTTTGAGTATATGTACATATATGCATATATAAGAATATTACTCAGCCATTAAAAAGAATGAAATCTTGCCATTTGCAACAATGTGGATGCAGCTAAAGTGTATTATGATAAGCGGAATAAGTCAGTCTTATAAAGACAAATACCACATGATCTCACTCATGTGGAATTTAAGTAACAAAACATGAATATATGGGAGGGGCCAAAAATAGAAAAAAGAAACAGAGAAACAAACTATAAGAGACCCTTAAAGACAGAGAACAAATGGAGGGAGGTGGGTGGGGTTGGGTTAGATGGAGGATGAGTATTATGGAGGGAACTTTTTATGTCGAGCACTCAATGTTGCATGTAAGTGATACATCACTGAATTCTGCTCCTCAAACCAATATTGCACTGTATGTTAACTACCTGCTATTTAAATACAAACTTGAAAAGTAAAAAAGAATATAACTCAAACAAAAAAATATGTATAATGCTCATCTTAGCTGTGAGATCTTTTCTAGAGCACAGCCTCTGTTGATTGACTCTGGATGATGTAGGTATCACATTCCCTATTCCATATCTATGTGCATTTTGATGCTTGCATACTATTAGTGGGCAAGGTTTGTTTTGTCCTTTCCCCTAAATGTTGTTTTGTATCCAGTAGGTTACACATAAAACTGATAAGATGCTGTGGGGGCAAAAAAAAGACTGTAAACCTGACCCTTCAATACATTTCATATATAAAAATACATCTGTTGGATGGGAATGGCTGTCGATCGTATAAGGGTTACAAGGACAACAATTTCTGCTTACTAATAACGAGTCTGAACCTGTGTGAATATTGAGATGTAAGGTTTAAGGATTGTAAAGGAACGGCAGTTTTCGATTCCACGTAGAGTAGACACCAGGACCCACTGTTGTGTCTGATTGCATGTGTGCACCTTAAAGGAAATTGTGCATGTGTGCATCTGCATTTTCTCAAGTGCTTTTGTGTATACAGGTGACATACAACACTTTTGGGCCTGTACAGCTTGCCTGAAGAACACACCTTGACTGTGCACAACACAGAGAAGAAGATCCTCCCTCACTTTGAAAGGGTCTGTAGGGTTGTCCTCAGCAGTTAACTGGTGGTGATCAGTTTCCCACAGAATTATCACTGGTGCTACTGGTTTGAAGCCCAACCTCAAGGCGAACACCTAAATTCCTACTCTTCCACTGAGAACTGAGACTCACTAGCAATGATTTATAGGTATGGATTCTCAGAAATAGTTGAAACTGAAAATCTTAAGAAAATACTGGAATTTCTGCCAGACAAGGAGATGACAGGGAAACACGATATCTTGAAGGACTAATATAAATATGACTTTCTTCGTATTTTTCTTTCTTTTTTTTTTTTCCCACTGAGGAAACATGGGACATACTAATTGTGTTTACAAGACAGGGTGGTCGTGTATGGTACTAAGTACCCTGCATAGTTTTGACACTTCAACTTTTCCCCAACTCAAGACTTAAAACTATGATTTGCCCATGGACAAGTTAACAATGTTTGACACAGATCAGCAAACAAAAAACCAAACTGGCCGGTATTGGATCTCCCGATCTCCTAGTAAGGTTTCAGGTATGAGGAAGATAAGATTGATAGGTGATGTTAACCAGTAGAATGAGTATTTCCCTCTCTGATCCTTGAAGTAGGGAGCGGGAAGAAGCTGGGAAGAAACTGTTAGAAGGAGTTAAAAGCAGGATTCTAACCTATCTTAACCCCCAACCCATGAGTACTATTGGAAGAGGGGAAGAAGATAGAAACACAAAAGGATTTCCCTTGTAATTTGGGGGTTCAGTGTAGGTGTGACATCCTTGATGATGACTTTTATACACAGGAAAAATCATCCAGAAGCTTCTTTTTTTAAACTATGACTTGTTTCATTGATATTTCAAAGTAAATCTAGTTCTTCCTTATGCTTTGAAGCCCAAGTTACAAATCTTATGATTTTATTTATTATATGTTTATTAGTATAGAAAATTTTAATTACCTCTAAGGGAGATTTTACAACTTGGTTAATTAAATTATTTTAAGAACTCTAAACTGCATTACATATCTAGTATATTTGGTTTTGTTTTAAAGTACTTTGTCTAACAAACAAACCTTCCCAAGTGTCAAAACACATCTTATAAATCTCATAAGTTAAATGTGTATGTATTTTAGTAATTGTATTATAACAATTTAAAATCTCTTAAATATTCTAATACTGTTTTTATACTTGGTCAAATATTCTTGTACCTCTCAGCCTAAAACTCTAAGTCTAAATCAATAACTCAATTGTATATTTAAATTGGAAGCATAAGGATGATTTTTAGATGCCCTAATATTCCAAATACTCTTAAAGATTATAAGCAATTAAAACAATCAATGTATAGAGGCTATTCCCAAAACTAACAGAAAATATTAATATTATAAGCATTATTTTCACTTTCATTTCTCTTCTTCAGTTCTTTAAATGTGGTCCGAGAACTCGAAGCACCAGCATCACCTAGACAACTGTTAGAAATGAGAACTGTCAGGCCCCACCCCAGATCTCCTGAATCTGAAATTGTCATGAGATTCAGCAATTTGTGTCTTAATAAGACCTACTGGTCATTCTGATGCATGCTGAAGTCCAATAACTACAGCTATATTTAATTCTAAAGCTCCTCAAGGGTAAGGCATTCACTATAAAAATAATTAAACTATCCCAAGTAGTTGGGGTTACCTTCTAAAGTGAATTTAGAGTGAAATTCTCAGCTCGCTGAGGTTGTATATTAATAATTTATTTTCTTTGTTTCTTTTGCAGGAAATGTGGAACATTAGTTATCTCAGGTGACTTATCAGGTGCATTAGGTGTCTCAGGTGATTTTTCAGGTGTATGTTACATTTGGAGACCTCATGTATACTAGTTCATGATCCTCAAACATAGTTATTGCACAGCCCACATCTGCTGGGCTCAATTCACACATTAGTTATTTATGAAATCTAATGTAAGTTGGCACTTCCCATCTAAGCAACTTCACCACTTGATCAGATTCAAATCTTTTTTTGCTTGATCTTGGTCTGGATTTTTTTTTTCGTGCATTTTTTCTCACCTGCAGGGCTACAATTCTTATAGGTATTTAAATGATATCTACTTTGATTCTTAAGTGATATCCACTTTGAGTCTGTCTGTCTCTAAAGTTTTTGTGCCTCTCCAGACTCAGCATCAAAATTATGCCAGTAATGGGAAGAATCAGGAGTAAGGCTTATGAATTGTTTTTATTTAAAAAAATTTTAAGTGGGGACTTACAAAGATATCCCAAACCACAAGAATGGAAGGCATGGTAGATCAGGTGTCATGGCATCCAAAGGCATTATTTATAATAATAATTTTAAAAAAGGAATGGTACCCACCTGGAGTTATGCAATAAAACAGCCTCTGTCTGAACAGGAGTGGGCAGAGAATCCAAATTTCCATTAGCTTCTAGGGAGTCCCCAGTGGAAGTTAGGATTAGCTGTGAGAGAACCCAGAGGCTTGTCAGGGAAAGGGATGCTAGGACAGGTGACCATGTTTGAGATACAGAGTGCTATAATATACCCTGTGGAGTTAGGAAGAGAATGTGGCTCATCTCGGAAGGAATTCCAGGCCAGGGAGCTGATTTCTGGTTACCACTATGGGGAGCTGGGAGTGGTATGGTAGGGAGAGGGAGGATGCATTGAAAACATCTGTGTAGAATTGCTGACAAGATGAGCTACATCTGGGGTAAACAGCCAACATATGAGCAAGCTAGAACAAAACCACAAAGCAGAAAAGAAACACCATGAACAAGTATGGAAAGAAGAAAGGAAAAAGGAAGTGGAAAGTACATTGTAAGAGTGAAGTCTATAACCTTCCATCCTTAGTAAGTTCTTCCTTAGTTTGACAACCAAAAGGGTCCTGGCTTGTTCTCACCATGTACCTAAAGGGAATCCATCTGATGGTGCTATGCCCACCCCCCCTCATTTACCCAAAAATCCTGATCTCACATTCAGCTCTCTCNACCAAAAGGGTCCTGGCTTGTTCTCACCATGTACCTAAAGGGAATCCATCTGATGGTGCTATGCCCACCCCCCCCATTTACCCAAAAATCCTGATCTCACAGTCAGCTCTCTTAGACTAGGGACTAGCCTTTGTGTAAATGATACAGGCAATTATGGGGAAACTCCTACTAACTAGTTAAATCAATGAACGTCTTATTTCAGTTATAAATATGAATCAGTAACCATAGATCATAAAACGTTTGGGAAAAACTAATAGCCTGAAAGAGACCATAATCAACAAGTCAAGTAACCACACTAGAAATGAAGATAACACAAAAGGTTAAAGATAATTTTTAAAAATTAGTAAATTCAGAGAACTTCAAGAAAATATAGTATTCATAAGCACAAGAACTGCCAGCCATGAAAAGCAGGTAATTAGAGGGCAAGAAAGAGTACAAACACATTAATTTGTACTCTTTTCTTACAAGAGTACAATTTGTACTTGCTGAAATAAAACACACACAGGCTAAACTGATGGAATGGACAGAGCTAAGACTATCAGTGATCTGAAGGAAATTTCCCAGAGTAGAGAATAAAAAAGAATTTGGGAGAATAATAAGAACAAAAATTGAAAAGCAAATTAATAAAAAAAACTATTTCTTGAACTGAACACACACGTACACACCTTTGGATGTGAGATGCATGCAACATGCCAGGCACATGTAAAGAATACTGATCCAAATCTGGATATATCTCAGTAAAAGTTATGAACTTCAAGGAGAAAGGAAAACTCTAAAATTTTCTAGAGAGAAATATTAGATTATTTATAAAACAGAGAATCACACTGGTTTTAGTGTCACATGTAACTTGGGAAATCAGGAGAAAACCTGGGTCAAACCCTTCAAAGTTCTGAATGGAAATGCTTCTGAATCTAGAATTCTATACTCAGATAGTATTAAAAAGTAAGGGTTGTTAAAAGATACAGTGAGGTTGTGCCTGGATGTTTTAGTTGGTTGAGCATCTAACTCTTTGATTTTGGCTCACATCATGATACCAGAGTCATGGGATCAAGCCCCACATTGGGTTCCATGCTGAGCTGAGCATGGAGCCTACTTAAGATTCATTCTCTCTCTCTCTCTCTCTCTCTCTCTCCCCCTCCTTCTGCCACTCTCCCCTGCCCATGCCCTCTCCCCTTCTAAAGAAAGAAAAAAGATAAAGTGAGGCAAATTAAGAATTTTAAGAGTTTGAGTGAAAATTGATTTGAATCAGGCAACATCAAATCTAGCAGAAAGGTGGTCTAAGGAGCTATACAGAAATGAAAGCGTTTTATAGGCAGGAGGGGAAAGAACAAGGAAGTTATATGAGGCCAGAGAATGGGTTTGTTATTACAAGGTCACTTTCCTTTAGGGGATAGTAGGGGTCTGTCCGGCAGATTACCTAACCAAGGAGTGGAGATTGGGTACTTCTTGATTGACTGGTTTCAGATTCCATTTCTGGGACAGCCAAAATTTGTAATTAAGTTGTTTTGCTTTGGGGATATAAAACGTAGCATAAGTGACTTTAAATTGGGCCTCTTGTCCTGTTTTTAACAGGTACAACAGAGATCTATTCAAACATACAGTGAGTTTTGGAAAAATTTGTTTTATAGGCCAAAATCAATCGATCAGAGGCGCCTGGGTGGCTTANTAAAAAAAAAAAATCAATCGATCAATCTAACAGACAAAGGAAAAGACGAAGATAAAAGACAAGAAGCAGGGATGATAAATCTTGTAAAACTTGTTAAGTTTAATAACTAGATTAAACAATATTTGGTATAATAGTAATTCTTTTGTGAAAGGATTTCTAAAGCTGTGTGGACATGTAAAAATATTAATAATAATATCAATGAAAATTCCAAGTATTTTGAATAAAATATAGGTGGGGAATGGAGAGTAAACAATAAAATCATGTACTGATTATATAGTTTTAGCACTAGAGATATTTTAAACTTTAGAATTTGATTGAAAAACAGTTATGCCTTTTTTTTTTTAATGAGAGCTAACACATTCAGAGTAACACAGTAAATTCCTCCACTCACTTAATAAATAATTATTGAATACCTGTTCCACACTGGGCACTGGGCTCAGTGGATACAATAGGGAGATGTGACCTTGCCCGTTGGAGCCTAGGATACACTGCGGCAAATTAGGGACCTGTCACAGGAAGCTCAGGGCAGTACAGGAGCACACAGGAGGGGTACCTGACCTAGATCTGGTAAGATGTGGGAGGAGCAACTTATTCCTTTAGGAAATTATGGCTAAGATGAGATTAGAAGAAGTTATCCAGGGAAAGAAAGAAATGTATGCATGAGAGAGTTACAGTGAGGGAGCTCATAGTGTTTTTAAAGAACTGGAACGATTTGAGGCTGGCTGGAATACAGGGTCAGTGGAGTGCAGATGCAGGAGATGAAGCAGAAGACTCAGGCAGGGCCTGGATCATGCCAGTCTTTCTACCCTATGTGGGAACAGTAGTAATAGGCACTGAAATATTCTTCAGCAGAGAAAAGAGTGGCATGATAGATTTGCATATTAGAAAGTTAAGTCAACTTCTGGTTAAACATGGTAGAAATACATCCTTTTCCAAAACCAATAAAATTTTGCCATAAAGAATGCATTTAATGTTCCTTGGGTTTGTAATTTTGGGTGCACATCTCAGTTCTGTCATTTACATAGCTGTGTGATCTTGAATATGTGTCTTAGCCTCTTTGAGCCTTAGTTTTTGTCTTATAAAGGAAAATACTGATATCTTCCCTGCAGGGATTTTGTGGAGTCAAGAGCTACAAATGAGAATCTAATGCGAAAACATTAAGCACAGTGCTGGCTACATGTGGGATCTTTTGTTCCAAGTAGCGGAAGCCCATCTTAAACTAGGTGTGACATCAAAGGGAGGCAATGGTGAGAACACGTGGGCACATCTCAGAAGCCATGGAGGAGAATGAAGCTTAGCTTCGGTAATACCTGGAATCGGATTTGAACACTAAAAATCTTGCACCTCTCATCCATACGTTGACTTCCTTCCCATTCCCTCAGGCCTGAGTGCTTGTACTCTTCAAAAGCTTACAGTTGACAGTTCTGCTCAAAGTCACAGTCAGGCTGAGTTGTAATATCTTAGTTTTGTTTCCAAATTTCTAGGAAGGGAGTTTTCTTTGCTCATCTTAGTCCTGGTGTTTTTTCTATACCCAGTCAACTGTGCCAGTGGGTAAGTTCATGTACTAATATGGGCATGAGGATATATCCCAGGATAGGAGTAATTCTTGAAAAAGAGACATAATAGGACTTCAACAGAAAGCACGTGGCCCACACAAATGATAATAATTCAAGAAAAGTTTCTATAAAAAGTGGCTGACCACAAAAATGTGGGCAAATTGGAAAACTCTAAGGGATTATGCACAGACCTGGGCTAGCCGCATCTCTAAACTGTTAAGGATGAGAGGAGAGAGAGTTGACTAGAGCCCAGAATGAGATAGGTGGATAGTCCAGGCTGCCTTCAGAGAAACAGTAACCTTGTGTTCCGGGACATGGCCAGCCCAGGGCAACCTCATGAGGAAAGACCTGGGAAATATGCACCTTCCATACCTTGTCTCCCACATCCTGTCAGAACTCCTCATTGGCTAAAACAACATTGAAGCCCAAAGGCACAGGAATCTGTTAATACCTTTCACACAGGTTAGCCTCTGGGACAAAGACAGCAGAGGAGAGAGTCTGTCTGCCTCAGGGAGTTTCAGGCAGATGTAATAGTTAATGTCCTCTACGCTGTCATATAGAATATTCTTATTAAACTTTAATTTCTGTCTTCCAAAGCAAAATCCACATATTCAGAATATATGTGTGTATGTATTCATAAATATATACATATATGTATATTCTACACACATATACACTGACTGTTGTTTGGACATTGACTAATTCCATCCATTGACTGATAGACAATAAATTACATTTTTTAAACATGAGTGGTAGAAGTTTCAGTTATGTAACCACCAGGGTTGGTGTTTATTGAGTCTACTTGACATAGAAACTGATTCTCTCAGATCCCTAAGTACTTAAAATATCAGAGGTTAGTCTTTGGTTGGAAAATTTGGTGAGCAACATAGATCTTTAAAAACAAGTGCAATAAGATAAATATTAAAAAATTGTAATTTTCTGAGCAATTTCATGTATCTTGGCTAACACTGCTTATATGTTAGTGAATGATGAGTATTTTATTCAGAATTTTAGTATAGACATTTTTGAGAATTCTAGTCCTTCATAATTTAGTATCTAAACATTACTTTCAATTGATTTAGATTGTTTAAAAATATAACTTCATCATATATTTGGGATAAATCTATACATTCTGTGACTATTCTAAAAATAATGAATTCATAAGGAAAGTGAGAGAAAAAAGCCAAAAAGCTTTGAAGTGATTTCTCTGTTGGAATAAACCATATGAGAAATCTAAAACAGCTCTTCATTTCTTCATTTTAAAAATAATAGAGTGGGGGTACCTAGGTGGCTCAGTTGATTGGGCATCTGACATTGGCTCAGGTCATGATCTCGCAGTTTGTGAGTTCGAGTCCTGAGTCGGGCTCTGTGCTGACAGCTCAGAGCCTGGAGTCGGCTTCAGATTCTATGTCTCCCACTCTCTCTGCTCCTCCACTGCTCATGCTCTGTCTCTTTCTCTCAAAAATAAATAAGCATTTAAAAAATTTTTTTAAAAATGATAAGAGTCTCATTTTTAATTAGATTGTATGAAATGGTGGGCATTTGAGTTACGAACACTAACAGAGTAGGAAGTTTTGTTTTGTTTTGTTTATAAATTAATCTCTATAACTGCCACAGAAATGAAAGGTAAAGTTAGGACAAGAACTACTGAATGAAATACATGCAAGTTATTCTAAAAGGAAAATCTTATCAATCTAATGGTTCTGAGTCTAGATTTCTATATAAATGAATGGAATTACACATGCAATAATACTGGAATGAAATTTTAAGATTAAGAAGAAAGAGATTCAAAATTAACAACCTACTTACCAACTTCTAAGCTTAAAAAATACTCTTATCTTTTTTCCCATCCCACCCTGTGTGTCCTTCTTAACTTTAAAAATAACACTCTCATCCTTATTCTTTGAATTGGTGTTTATAGCTATTGAAAGGTTAATGTGGCATTTTCCTTAGACTAGTTGTTGATGTTTACAAATGAATGTATTTTTTAAAATGTTTTAGGTCAACCAGGGAGGTGAACTCCGGTAAGCCAAAGGCAATGTCCTTTGGGAACAAGGAAGGAGCTTTAAAAACATAGCCTATTATAATCGCTTTTCTGTCTCAGGTAGAAGAAATTCCAGACTTTTCTGGAAAGCACTGGCTTTTAATTATTTATGGTCTTGGTTTCTTAACATGTCAATTTGGCCTTTCTATGATATTTGTTGCTTACTAAAATTTTTTTTTTAAGATCCAGAAGACATTGGAAAGGCTGCTGGCTTATAAATATCTTCCAGATATTAGAAAAGTCACAAATAGTCTTGCCCGTTCAGATGAAGTATCCAAGGCTAGGGCTGGAAGTGTGTGATTCCATCATCAAAAGAATGCAATTGATTGAGCCACAGTATCTCACTG
Source organism: Crocuta crocuta (assembly GCF_008692635.1). NCBI lineage: Eukaryota > Metazoa > Chordata > Mammalia > Carnivora > Hyaenidae > Crocuta > Crocuta crocuta. Next base: position 2,559,695 of record NW_027530545.1, on the reverse strand, counting down.
TGTTTGGAAGGCTCATTAATGTACAACCTTTGATAAGCAACCATCTAGGTCTGAACCAGACTTACCAAAGAGAACAACAGACTGATGCGTGTTATGCAGCCTGACTCCTTGTATTGCGGGCAATGCAATTTAATAAAAATGGCCCTTAGCTCTGATTTCATCAAACGAAACCTATATCCTGGTTACTTGTAGACTATTGTGTTAAACCTAGTTTCATTTAAGTCTATATGGAAATAGAGGTACATGACCAATTTTATATATAAAGAAAATATAATGCATTTATAAAATTAAAACTGAGTTTTTATATTTTTGAGCAATATACAATTGAGAAATGCTCACAATATAAGACTGAATTACAAAATCAAGAAGCAAAATAGTATTTAAGGTAAGATCCTAGTTTTGCTAAAATACAGTTTAAAATTTACTGTAAACTAAATATTAAAACATAGAAACTTTATATGGTAAGAATAGGGAAAAATTTCTTCTTTATATTCCTCTATATTGTAATTTATTTTACCATGAATTAACAGAATTATTTTTATAATCAGAAAAGAAGTAAATGTTTAAAAAAAAGAAAAATAGAAAGATCTGAAATCGTATACACACAATTCATTTAAAAATATTTAACCATTCTAGGTAACTGTTTCAAGAACAGATGCTATGAATAAACAACCCTACCACAAATTCTACTGGAATTAGAGCTTATATTAGAGAAAGTGTATGCATGTTGTTTATAATTAAAAAAACAGCAGTACAAAGTAGCCCTCTGGTTTTGTAGCTTGTGATTCAAAACCAATCATTTTCTTATTCAACATTAATAAATACTCCTATAATTACTATCATATTAAGAATAGAAAAATGTACTTGTTCACTCCTTGAAAAATACAAACTCCAAAGCCTTGTGACTGCTTCTGTTTTATGAAAGCGGTCCATAGTGACTCATTGTTCTGTTCCAGACACCCTGGAATAGAGCCAACATAAGATATTAATAAAGAGTAAGTACTGAGCAAAATAATTTAGTTATCAGTTGTTGGCTCCTTCCATTTTAAACTACATAAATCTTTATTCCAAGGGCACAAAGGCATCATTTTACTAAAGCTGGCAAATAACTGCTTACATATCTTCCTATAGAATAATTAGAATTTGTCTTATCCATTTACATGAGTTTTTGCTTGGCCTGTTAAAGGCATTGTCTATCAGAGTTGTGGCAAGTATTTTCCTATATTGCTGAATAATATTTAACTCTATTTATGATACTTTAAAAAGATATATAATTTATTTCTTTTATAGCTTCATATCCATTGGCCTTTTTCTGTGTTTTGTACTGATTTTATTAATGGATTCAACAAATATTTACCACAGAAAAATGGGGCACCTGGGTGGCTCAGTTGGTTAAGTGTCTGACTTCAGCTCAGGTCATGATCTCATAGTTTGTAGGTTTGAACCCTGCGTCGGGCTCTGTGTTGACAGATCAGAGCCTAGAGCCTGCTTCAGTTCTGTCTCCCTCTCTCTTTCATTGTCCCTCCCCTACTCATGCTTTCTTTCTTTCTCTCAAAAATGGATAAATAAACTTAAAAAAACCCCAAATATTTACCACATACTATGACAGGTACTCCTGTGTGCTATATAGATGCAACAGTAATCCAAAATGACAAAAACCCCTGTCCTCATTGAGCTTACACTTTTATAGAGGGGGACAGAAATAAATAAGTAAAACAGACCCAAGTTTTGTGTCACCTTAAGGTTAAATAATTTGGGGGCTATCTTTTTTTTTTTTAAGTAGTCTCTATGCCCAGTGTGGAACCTAATGTGGGGCTTGAACCACAACCCTGAGATTAAGCCCTGAGCTGAGATCAAGAGTCGAATGCTCAACCAACCAAGCCACCCAGGTGTCCCATGTCTTGAAGAGAAAGAATAGAAAATTAGGCATAGACTCTTGGAAGGGACCTGGACAAATGATGAGTTTCTGAATACATCACATGAGAAAGAGTGCTGGGGAGGCAAATAAACTGGAAGAGAAGACTGGGAAGTGCTAGGGCAGAGACAGATCTCACAGCTTTTTTTTTTTTTTTTTTTTTGGGTGGTCAGGGAAGATNTTTTGGGTGGCCAGAGAAGATCAAATTTTTGAGAAGATCTAATTTTAACAAAGACCCAGAGAAAAGATGGGAGCATGCCAAGGGCATCATCTGGGGCAAAGCATACCAGGAAGAAGAAAGAAAGTACAAATCTGTACTGGGTGAGCATGCCTGTTTTATTCAAGGGTAGAAAAGGAGTTTAGTGGGGCAGGAATAGAGGGAGCCCAGGAGAAAGTAACAGAAAAGGAGCTGTAGAGGTAACAAAAGAGAAATTGTAGGAAAGGGAGAGCAGGCCTCTATAAATTTTCTTGTTTTTTGTCTCTGAGTGAGGGGAAGCCACGAGAAGTAAAATGGTCTGACTTATGCTTTCATTCAGATCATTAAGAATAAGCCATAGAGATGGGGCGCCTGGGTGGCTTAGTCGGTTAAGCGTCCGACTTTCGCTTAGGTCATGATCTCGCGGTTCGTGGGTTCGAGCCCCGCGTCGGGCTCTGTGCTGACTGCCAGCTCAGAGCCTGGAGCCTGTTTCAGTCTGTGACTCCCTCTCTCTCTGACCCTCCCCTGCTCACGCTGTCTCTCCCTCTCTCTCTCCTAGAAATAAATAAAACATTAAAAAATTAAAAAAAAAAAAAAAGAATAAGCCATAGAGAAAAGGATGCAAAAAGGGAGAAGGATGAGGATATTAGTGTCCAATCAAGAGATTATGGTGGCTTTTACTAGCCTAGTAGTGGGGATGAAGAAATGTCATTTGTTTCAGAATATGTCTTGAAAGTAGAACTGATAAGATTTCCTGGAATATTGGATATAGGTTGTGAAACAGACAGACTTTAAAGGAGAGTTACAAGTTTCATCTTGAGTAAACAAACTTGGAATTTTTAATTAATGAGATGAGTAACTCTCTCAGAATAAGCTTGTGGATATAAGATAAATGAAAAAAAAAACATTTGGGGGTATACTGAATTTTGGATGCCCATTTGAAATACTAGTAGAGGTTGTCAAATGTACATTTGGGGTTCATTGGAGAAGTCTAGATTGGATATGCACATTTGAACATCATCAGTATATACCTGGAATTTACAAACCATGGTATATGTGAGCTATATGGACCATCATTTTCAACTAACCTAAGGAGTATGTAGATACAGAAGAAAACAAGATCTGAGAATTGAGCGCTTGGAGTGTAAGCCAATGTTTAGATTACAGAGATATGAAGGAATCAGCAAGAGAGAATGTGGTAAATAGAATAATGGCCTTTCATAGATGTCCACATCCTAATTTCCCAAAACCTGTGAATATATACCTTACATGACACAAGAGATATTACAGATTTAAATTAAGTCTCTTGAGATGGGGAATCTTGCCTGGATTATCCCCATAGGTCCAAAGTTATCACAAAAGTCCTTACAAGAGGGAAGTAGGAAAGTCAGAATCAGAAAGAGATGTGATGACAGAAGCAGAGGTTGGAGCGAAGTGATTTTTCAAAGAGGACATAAGCCATGGAATGCAAGAACCTCTAGAAGCTGGAAAAGGCAAGGAACCAGTTCTTCTCTAGAGCCCCCAAAAGGCTTTACTTCTTGATAGTAGCAAGAGAGCCCATCTTGGACTTTTGACTTCTAGAACTGTGGGATAATAAATTTGTATTGCTTTGGACTACTAAATTTGTAATAATTTGTCATAGCAATAACTGGAAACAAGTATAAAGACTGAGAAAGGACCAGTTAGTGAAATAAGTAGGGAAATAAGACAGTGCCATCTCCTAGGGACGAAATGAGGAAAGTGTTTCAAGAAGGAAGAAGTGATCAACTATTTTTAATGCTGCTTATAGATGAGGTAAGATAAAGCCTGAGAAATAATCATTGTATTTAGCAGTATGGAGGTCATAGATGACCTTGACAATAGATTTGGTAGAGACATTATGGGAAAGTCAACTTGGAATTGACTTAAATAAAGAATAGAGGGAAAGAATTCTTTTCTCTCCTTTTGAATGAGAATATCTACAGTCTCCATGCCACTGGAATAAAAGGATACAACTATTAACACACACAACAACTTGTTTGGTTCATAAGGATATAGTGAAGAAATCAGAAGCTGAGTAGCTTCCAGTTTACACATATAGAAAAACAATAATAAACTCATTCAAAGAAATAATATATACTCTATTATTCCATTTAGATAATGTTCTTGAAATGACAAAATGATAGAAATGGAGAACAGATTAGTGGCTTCCAGGAATTGGGAGGGAAGGTGGGAGAAAAGAGATAGGTGTGGGTAACAATGAGAATTTTGGAGATGAAACTATTCTCTGACTGTGGTGGTAGATACACCATCTACACATGGGATAAAACTCCATACACCTACACACACACAAACACACATGAGCACACACACATGAGCACATGTAAACTGGTGAAAACTGAATAATGTCAATGGCTTGTATCACTGTCAATTTCCTGATTAAGATATTATGCTATAGCTATTCTGATATTAACATTGGGGAAATTGAATGAAAGGTATATTTTATAACTCTAGGATGATTTCAAAGTAAAAGTTAAAAAAAGTTTTAAAAGTTTTTTTTAAAACCTTTAAAAGTTAAAAGAATCGTAGAAATAAATTCAAAGTAAATTGACTAAATTTGCAAGTTAAATGGCAAGAATTCTTCGGGTAGATTAAGAAATAATCCATCTGCCTGTGTTTTATTTATAAAAGACCTACTTAAGGCATAAAAGACACAAAAATGTGAGTGTAAAAGAATCGAAAATTATATTTGAGGTAAATACTAAACAAAGAAAGCTGATGTCACTATAATAATATCAAACAAAATAGACTTTAAAGCCAAATGCACTCTTTAGGAAAAAGAAGGTTATAGCAAATTGATTAAAGGAGCAATTCACCACAATGTATTCAACAGTGTTGCCCCCAAATATATGAAGCAAAATGAACTGATTTACAAAAAATTATAATCAAAGCTATAATTATGGTATATTCTAACATAGTTCTTTATGGAATTTTCAGATCTACCATATACAAATTAAGTATATGTGTGTGTGTGTGTGTGTGTGTGTGTTATATAAATGGCTATATATATTCCTTATATGTATACATTAAGCATATATAAGATCTATAAAAAGAAGTTACAAAGTTAACATACATAGAAGCCTGTACCCAAGAATTAAAGTATATATTTTTTCAAGCATATAAGGAACTATTAACTAATAACAACACATTTAGGGATAAAATAAAGCATACTGATAATGCATGTGCATAGAATGTAGTAAAATTAAAAATTAGGAAAACATGGCAAAAAAAATCACCATATATTTGGGAATGAAATAAATTTAAAAATAACTCCTAGATTTAAATAACTGATGGGACATTTCAAGTAAAAGTGGTGATGGAAATTAAAAAAAATATATTTATACCTGAATGATAATGGAAACACTATAAATTAAAATGTGTGGCATTTACCTGAAGCCACTGTTAGAAAGCAAAGCCTTAAATGCATACATTAGAAAAGAAAAACTTGAAATCGTAGCTTCCAGTTTACACAGAAAAACAATAAAGTTATCCAAAGAAAGTAGAGGAAGGAATAAAATAAGTACAGAAAAATTTTAAATAGAAAATAAAAAATAAAGAGGACAAGCAATACCCAAAGTTAATGTCTTAGAGAAATTAATGAAATAGACAAATCTCTGGCAGATTAAGCAAAAGAAAGAAGCCATAATGAAATTAGAGCACTAATAAAAGGAAATAATCCATAAAACTAATAGGCAATCGATGGAATGGGAAAAGATAGTTGCAAATGACATAACAGATAAAGGGCTAGTATCCAAAATCTATAAGGAACTCACCAAACTCCACACCTGAAAAACAAACAATCCAATGAAGAAATGGGCAGAAGACATGAACAGACACTTCTCCAAACAGGACATCCAGATGGCCAACAGACACATGAAACGATGCTCAGCATCCCTCCTCATCAGGGACATACAAATCAAAACCACACTGAGATATCACCTCACGCCAGTCAGAGTGGCTAAAATGAGCAAATCAGAAGACTCTAGATGCTGGCAAGGATGTGGATAAACAGGCACCCTCCTATACTGTTGGTGGGAATGTAAACTGGTGCAGCCCCTCTGGAAAACAGTGTGGAGATTCCTCAAAAAATTAACAATAGAACTCCCCTATGACCCAGCAGTAGCACTGAGGAATTTACCCAAGAGATCCAGGAGTGCTGATGCATAGGGGCACATGTACCCCAATGTTCATAGCAGCACTCTCCACAATAGCCAAAACATGGATAGGGCCTAAGTGTCCATCAACGGACGAATGGATCAAAAAGATGTGGTTTATCTCTACAATGGAATACTACATGGCAATGAGAAAGAATGAAATCTGGCCTTGTGTAGAAACATGGTTGGACCTTGAGGGTGTTATGCTGAGTGAAATAAGTCAGGCAGAGAAGGACAGATACCATACGTTTGTACATATAGGAAGATTAGGAGGAACTTAACTGAGGACCATGGGGGAGAAGAAGGGGAAAATAGTTGGGGAGAGTAAAGAGGCAAACCATGAGAGACTCTTGAATGCTGAGAACAAATTGAAGGTAATTGGGACGGGGGAGGGGAAGGGAGGTGATGGGCATGGAGGAGGGCACTTGTGGGGATAAGCACTGGGTGTTATATGGAAACCAACTTGACAGTAAACTATTTTAAAAAATGAAAATTAGAACACTAATACAAAAAAGCATTTTTGCTAATGATTTTGAAAATAAAAGTTCCTTAGAAAAGCACAATTCACAGAACAGATTAAATCAGAAATAAAAATCGGAATGATTCTATTAAAAGGCATTAAATCAACCATTAATAATTTAATTATTGGGAAAAACAACAACAATCAAAAAATAAAACAGTAACAGCAAACAAAACAAAACAAAAATCACCAAATAAACAAAGTGACATGAATCCTAAATATTTTTATAGGATAATTTCACCAATCAGGTGTTAGATAATCTCTATTTTATCCACACTGTTTTAAGGAAGGATTAATAAGACAGCTCCTCCACAATTTTATGTTTTGGTAAAGCAAATGTAACATTTGCAAAATCTTGATATAACCTGACAGGGACAGTTAATAAAAGAGAAGTGAAGACCATTATCTTTTATAAACACAGATGCAAAAATCCTAATTAAAGTAATACCAAAATATAACAAAACTATGTATATGTAAATTATGACAAAAGGATTTTTTTAAGAATGCAGGTTTAACAACATTAAAATACCTATCAGTATAATTTATCACACTGGGTTTAAAAGTTTCAAAACATGATTTTCTCAATACTTGCAGGAAAACTGTCCAATAAACTCAGAGCCCATTCATGGCATTCTCAGCAAACAGGAATAGAAGAGACCTTATATACTATGTTAAAAAGTTCATCACCAAATATTACTTACATGAAACAAGACACTTCATAATTAAATATTAAAACATTATCTTTAAAGTCAGGAATGAGTCTTCAAATTTTCTGCTCAACATTATACTGGAGTCTCTTTTAAATCAATAAATATGAAAATTACATTTATAAGGATTAGAAAGAAACACACCTGTCATCATTTGTAGCTATTATTATTATGCATGTGAAAGTTCAAGGGTAGCTCTAGAGAATGATCAATATTCTAAAAAAAAAAAGACATTAATATATGAAAACAGCAAACAATTTAAAAATACATTTGAAAATATAACAGTCACCATAATTTAAACCAAGAATATGTGAAACCCTGTGATCATTTAAACATTTTGGTTCCATAGGATCACTAAAAACTACATGTGAAATTCAAGCTATTGGGTTTCAGTGAGTGTGAGAAATGCATTTGGATTTGGTGACAATATATAAATATGAGCAGGACAATATATATATGAGCAGGAAATTGATAATGGTATAACTCTCACATAAATATATATTAAATCTTTACTTTTGACACCTTCTCCATTCTCTGTCACACCAAAAAAGAAACACGTCTGAGATCCTATATTAAGTCTATGGGAAAATGATGCAGAGTACACTTATGTCATTTACATGTAGGTTTTCAGTAAGGCTACATATGTGAAAAGTGGCATAGGTATAACAGTAAAGATAATTTAATAAGAATGACAAATAGTGCCCTAATCCATGGTATAAAAATTTATATTATGTAAAATATTACAAAGTATGATGGCCATATATAATCAATACTTCTCCCATTACACTCTACTGGAGTTAAGCAATATGAGTTTGGCTTTTTTATCTTCTGAGTCATTCTGCTTTACTATCTCATCTTCCTTCAGTAGTCATAATTCTAATTGGTCATGGTGTTACAGAACCAAAAAAAAAAAACCTCTTAGCTCATCTTGATGCCCTAGATTTCTTTGGATTACACCAATTTTGTTTATTAGGTCACATAAGGTCTCAGTCTAAATTAGATGAGTTTATGTTTGGTATTAACAGTGAGAGTGAAGATAAAATACAAATGATGACTTGACCATTACATTATTCCATTAAAGTGGAAAACCCTATAAACACAGCCAGTTCATAGTACTTCCATCCAGTCTGTCTTTGTTGCCATTAATCAGCACTGGAGATTTTGAGTTTTTAGACCATTGTTTTTTTTTCATTTGATGCTTGCTTAATTTCATAGCCTCCATGTCTTGAAAACACACAAAACCAAGATATTGAAAGTGAAAGACCACAGGACACAGAATTTCCATCAGGCAGAGAGCACTGATTTTCATATACTTTATTTTGCTAATAATATAGATTCAGATTATATGCTAACTTAAGGTGGGAAGCTTCACCAATGGCTCTCCTGGAGTTTTGTGTGTCGGAGATCCAGTGCTGCAAATTAAAGCTAACATTGATTGTTAAGTCCTGGTTCTTTATTATGCTAAGAGAGCTTTTGGTTAAAGAAACTGAAGTAATTTTATTTACACCAGGTTCATGCAGCTGTAATCTATTCTATAATCTTCAAAGTTATGTTTGTTGCTAGAATTCTTTCTGTAAACCCAAATCTGCAGTCCATTTGTCTCCGTCGGATGTTTTCTCTACTTTGTGAGCATGCACAATTTAAGGTAAGCCTGTGTCATGAGATTGAAACAAAACTCTGTGTAGACTTGAACAATTCATAGCAGTTAGTCCTCCTATCCTCTGTGTCAGCAGATTCAAAATGTTTAAATATAGTATCCTGCTTTGAAAAGGTATTTTTGTGTTTAAGGTAGCAAGCAGGGGCACCTGGGTGGCTCAGTCAGTTGTGTCCAACTCTTGGTTTCAGCTCAGATCATGATCTCACAACTTGTGAGTTTGAGCCCTGCACTGGGCTCTGCACTGACAGTGTGGAGGCTGCTTGGGATTCCCTGTCTCCCTTTCCCTTTTCCCTTTCCCTGATTACTCTGTCTCTCTGTCTCAAAAATAAATAAATAAACATTAAAAATAAATAGATAAAATAGGAACATTCTGAAGAAATAAGGTACAATAAATTTCATTGGAAATTCATGTTTTCACTACATTTTTGCCTTTCCTTTTGATAATCAGTGATAGTATTGCTCATTAAAAATTTTTTTTAATGTTTTATTTCTGAGAGACAGAGAGAGAGAGAGAGAGCGCGCGAGCGAGCAGGGGAGGGTCAGAGAGAGAGGGAGACACATAATCCGAAGCAGGCTCCAGGCTCTGAGCTAGCTGTCAGTACAGAGCCCGATGCGGGGCTCAACCCATGAACCCCACAAACTGTGAGATCATGACCTCAGCCGAAGTCAGACGGCTAACTGACTGAGCCACCCAGGGGCTCCTATATTGCTCATTTTTGTGGAGCTTTAAGGTGTCTCAAGAAGTAAAATACTAGTATTGCTAAAAATTAAAATTTCCTTTCCTAGAATATCAAGGAAAAGCTTAAAATTCGAATTCATTTGGAAATGCATCTATTTTTAAAGATTTTTGAGCACCTACTCTATGAATGGTTAATTAGGTCCCAAGATGAGATTAAACAATAAATGACTCTTGTGTTGCTGTCATGGAAATTATGATAGAATGGAGATGACAAGGAATATGTACAGGAAAAGTAAAATACAATAGGCCATGTTAACCATGAGAGTAATAAAGAATACCTCCATTAGGAATATTAAAGACAGAAGAGGTCACAATGGGTTGGAATGATGTGGAAATCTGTAGGATTTTGAGCTGTACAGGTTTATGGTGAAAAAAAGTTTAAGAAGAAACCTCTGGAAGATGTACATTAAATTGGTTAGGAGAAATGAGGCAAGGGGGAAAGGGGAACATTAGTAAGATGTTAGCTAAGAAGATAGGTCAAGTAAAGGTGAAGGAGAAAGGAAATTAACAGGTCAAGTTAGAGGTTAGCCTTGGGAAAAAAGATAGGTTATCTGTTCCCTGAGAAAGATGAGAAGGAGAAGATGTGCAAAAGTTTGGATATTTGAAACTTAAAAAAAAAATTATATCCCATATATTGATTGAGTCATATGAAATTGCAGATATTAGACTATTTTTGTCTCTTAAAATTAATAAATAAACATTTAAAAGGAAAAAAGTTCAAGTAAACAGCATTATATCACAAGGAACTAGAAAAAGAAGAAACTTAGCTGAAATTTAGTAGAGGAAGGAAATGACAAAGAAAAATCAGAAATAAGTAGAGACCATAATAAATAACAATATAACATTGAAAGTAATGACCAATTATTCCAAAAAGATAAACAAAATTGGCAATACTTTAACTGTGTTAACTAAGAAAAAAAAAGATAAGACTCAAAAACCAAAATGCAAAGTGGAAGAAAAAACAATACAACAGATAACCACAGAAATACATAGGTGATAACATTACTATAAACAATTATATACTAACAAGTCAGATAACTTAGGGGAAAAAAACCCCAGATGATCCCTAAAAATGTATAAGTTACCATGATTTAATCATGAATCTTGAATCTAAACAATAGGAAATCTTCCTAGACCAATGACAGGGAAAGAAAGTTGAATTAAGAATCAAAAGTCTCCTAGCACAGAAAAGCTCAAGACTATTTTTTTTTAAACAATGACATCTTTATCAAAATATTACAAATACTGGAATTGTGGGAACACACTCAAAATCATATGAAGCCAGTACTACCATGATGCCAAAGCAGGATAAAAGCAATATAAGAGCTAAAAAGTCTAGTTTGTCTGATATGAGTATTGCTACTCTGATATTTGACATCCATTTGCATGATACATGTTTCTCCACCCTCAATTTTAGTCTGCAGGTGTCTTTAGGTCTAAAATTAGTCTCTTGTAGGCAGCATATAGCTAAGTCAAGTCTTTTATCCATTCTGACACTTGATGTCTTTTGATTGGAGCATTTAGTCCATTTACATTCAAAGTAATTATTGATAGATATGTATTTATTGCCATTTATTACTTGTTGTGTCATTCATTGTTTTTGGAGATTTTGTCTGATCCTGTCTTGTCTTTGTCACTTTTGATCTCTCCTTTCCTCTCAAAGAGTCCTCTTTAATATTTCTTGCAGGGCTGATTTAATGGTCATGAACTCCTTAGTTTTTGTTTGTCTGGGAAGCACTTGATCTCTCCTAACCAGAATGATAACCTTTCTGGATAGAATATTCCTGGCTATAGGTTTTTCCCATTCAGCATTTGAACACATCATGATATTCCCTTCCCATAAGTTTCTTTTGAGAAATCTCCAACTGGCCCTATGGGTTGTCCATTGTAAGTTAAGGATTTCTTTGTCTTGCTGTTCTTGAGATCTTTTCTTTATGAATATATTTTGCCAATTTAATTATGATTATGTCTTGATCTTGGTCTGCTTTTGTTGATTTTGATGGGAGTTCTCTGTGCCTCATGAATCTAGATGTCTGTTTTCTTCCTCAGATTAGGAAGGTTTTCTCTTATTCTTTGAAATAAATTTTCTGCTCCCTTTTCTCTCTCTTCTTTTGGGACTCCTATAATATGAATGTTATTACATTTGATAGAGTCATTTGGTTCTTTAATTCTATTCTTGTGTTGCATAATTCTTCTTTCTCCCTTTTTTTCAGCTTCATTGTTTTCCATTATTTAATCTTCTGGGTCACAAATTCATTCCTCTGCTTCTTCTAGCCTGCTGTTCATTGCATTAAGCCTGTTTCCAATCTCATTTATTACATTCTTCATCTCCACTTTTTTTAACTCTTTTACCTCTGTGGTTCAGGTCTCCCTGATGTCTTCTTTTCTTGAGCCTATTGTGTAGCTTTATGATCATTGCTTTAAATTCTCCATCAGCCATGTTACTTATATCTGGTTCACTTAGATCTCTGACTGTGGCCTTATCTTATTCTCTCATTTAGGGTAAATTCCTCCATCTTGGCATTTTGTCTAAGCCTCTGCCTTCTTCTCTGTGTTAGAAAAGCCAGTTATGTATGTCTCCTGCTCTCAAAAATAATGGACTTATGAAGAAGAAATCATATAGTGCCCACTGCCTGGTACTTCAGGGACTATTTCTGGTGTGTGATTCATGTGCTCTGCTCTGGTGTTTTGGCTGCTTTATCTTTCAGGCCAGTCATCTGTAGAGGCTCTCCTTGCCTACCGTGAGCAGTATTTGTCCCCTCACCTGAATGCAGGGAGTGTTAACTAGGTGTGCTCTGGTCTGCTTGTGAAATAGACCTGACACCAACTCCACTGGAACTGAGACCTATAGAACTCTTTGATTGGGAGACATGTGTGGGCAGGGGTTTGTGCTTGATCTTCTGGGGGAAGCGCCCACCATGCTGGGACTGAGGCAAGCTGGGCTAAGAAGGGCAGTTTCACCATGACACAAGGGGGTGGGTCTTGGTGTAAGCAAGTTATGCAGCCAGTGTCCATGCTGAGCTGCTTCCCTCATGTGTCTCTGTGTCTATACTGAGGGGTGGAGGAGGGAAATGATGCCAGCCAGCTCCTTGGTTGCTGGAGAGGAGAGTCATCTCCTTAAAGACTGCCTTTCAGGGAAGCACTCCTAGGATAGCAAATAATCTTCTCTGTGTGTGCCCCAAACATTTTTCAGATTTCTGTTTCTATGCTGTCTGTCTCTGTGGTGTTGCCTCCCTTCTCTCCAGAGCAGCCCAGTGCTCTCCTGGCTTGATAGCAGCCAAGTGTGCTTACTTTAAAACTCCAGGCTTTAGAAATATAGTGTAGGAGGGGTTTGTGCTAGTTTCTGGGGCAGGGTCCTGTTGTGCTGAGACATGCTTGACTAAGAAGGGTCATCTTGCCAGAGTGCAAGGTGTAGGGGGGCTGGTGTAAGCAAGTGGGACAGCCAGTGTCAGTGCCACACTGTCTCTGACCAGTGGCTCTGTGTTTATGCTGAGGAATGGGGGGAGGGAAATGGTGCTGGCCAGTTCCTTTGTTCCTGTAGAGTCAGAAAGTTGCCCTTCAGGGATGCTCTCCTCACTGTGTGCCTCGGAGTTCCTCAGATTTCTATTTCCACATAATCCCCCCCCCTGAGTTGTTTGCCTTCTTTCCAGGAGCAGTCAGTGCCCTCCAGGCTCTATTCCAGCCAAGCCTGCTGACCATCAAAATTCAAGGCTTTAAACCCTACTGGTTGCAAGAACTCATAAAATTCGGCCCCTCTCATTTTCCAAACCAATGACTTTGGGGCAATGCTCTTCTCATGTATTCCCCTTTGTGCTCCCCTCTCTCTCACCATTCTTCATGACCATGGCTCCCTCCCCTCTGCAACAAACAGGATTCAATCCTTTCTCCCTTAAGCAATGTCTAGGCACTTCCTACCTTCTTCGATGTGGCCTCCTCCGTCCCTCTATTTGTAAAGTTTGTTCTGTCAGTCTTTGGGCAGATTTCTGAGGTAATTAGTATGATTTGATAGTTATCTAGTTGCGTCATGGGATGAGTTGAGCCCAGATTCCTGCTATTCTGCCACCATCTTTGATCTCCCTGTTCTTCTTTTTATATTGCAAGGATTTTAGTCTCACAGAAGGTTTAAGTAATTACTACATATTTTCTTTGTAAAAATGTATTAAATATGCAAGCAAAGATTTGGTAGCATAAAGTATGTTTTAGAAAATCAGAGCATATCTATTTTTTTTAATGTCCTGATTCTCACACCTTACTAGTTGGTTTATCATACAAGTACAACAAATACAAGTCCTGTGACTTATTGTGGAACCAGTAAATTTGGAGAGCTTTTAATGTGATTTTTATATATTACAAAGACATAGAATTAAGTTTATAGAATTTTTATTTCTTATAGATTTGGTGTTAAGTTGACAAAAGTAATTGGCATATGTAAAATATCATGTTAAATATTTAGGAAATTAAACTTTAAAAAGGGGAATCATGAATTTTCTCTTAGCAGCGGATACTTTTTACCACCTTGGCAATGCTATTCTACACTATCAACTACCTTAGAAAAAAGTAAACAGAGGCATTAGTTAAAACCCCAGAGCAAGATTAATCTCAGATTTCTAGATGAAAACAGAAAAAAGATATGTTTTATTTATTCACCTTGGTTAGTACTTATCTAAAGAAAACTATAATTTTTTGTGCCTTCTTTTTCATAGACTGACTTCATTTTATGTGCTGCCTATCTTTTTTGAAACTCAGCAATCTTTGAATGTCATAAAATATTTAATAAACTTGTAAGTAACTTTGAAGTTTAAAACTTCTCTATCCCATATTATTGCTAAAATAATGAAATCTTGCACTTATAAAATACATTTGCCTTCTTCATTTAAACTTTTTGACATATATTACTTCGGTTTCCCTACAACTGTCTATTATCGTCAAAACACTTTACACAGAGGTTTCAAATATTTAACAAAGGTAACAAGCACTTAATATTACTTTTTAAGTCATCACAACAAATGTAAATGGTATCCTCACCAGGAGAGTGAGACACTGATACAAGAATAGGTCTATAAGAAAACCTACAGGAAATGGCTTTGTGTGCATTTATACTGCTAGTAGAAACCACAGTCCCTGGAATTGTGTGATTCATTAGTTTTTCAGAGTATAAGATGACTTGTTTCAACCTTGAGTTTGGATTGGACCCATTAAATGTGTAATTATATACAGAGGCATTAATATGGATTATTGAGGTTTGAGAAAATGTTCATACTTTATTTTTTTTAATTTTTTTATTTTTTTTAAATGTTTTATTTATTTTTAGGAGAGAGAGAGAGAGACAGCGTGAGCAGGGGAGGGTCAGAGAGAGAGGGAGCCACAGACCGAAACAGGCTCCAGGCTCTGAGCTGGCAGTCAGCACAGAGCCCGACGCGGGGCCCGAACCCACGAATCGCGAGATCATGACCTAAGTGAAAGTCGGACGCTTAACTGACTAAGCCACCCAGGCGCCCCAAAATGTTCATACTTTAAATCCTAGAGTGCATGCCTTCTAAGAAACAACTAGAAGCATAATTTTCAAAATGAATAGCCAGTTTTAGTCTGTGTTTTTCTGCAGGGTAAAATTATTTTTAAATATTATAATGAAAGCTTGTTAAATCTCCTTTATTTTAAATTTTCTTTTGTTTTTTAAAAACGTAGTGGGTTGACAGTGAATACAGTGTCTTGAAAAGGAAAGTTATCAATGGGTTTGATGTTCTTCTGTGGGCACATTCGGCATATATAAGGGACTCAATGCATCATTTATAATGACAGATACAGTTGGATTTTTGTGACACCTATAAATTCACCTTCAAATGAATGTCTAATGGACTTCCAAGTCACTTCCTAAGTAATATTCCTTTTATTATTCAAATTTACTTTTATTCATGTGATTTCCAGTCTCAATAAATCTTATATTCATCTGATTTTCAAATAAAATAACTAAAATTAGGTCAGTTCCTGGATTTGGTTCCTGGCTTCTACTAACGTTTACTTCTCTTTATTTCTTTTCCTCTTGTTTATCCTCCTTACTTTGTAGTGTTATTTTTTAAGTGGTTTGTATGTATGCTATAAAGTTAGAATAACACTTACTTCAGTCCAAAAGCCTCCATTTATTGTTGACAAGAGGCAAATGACTTGCTGGATGTCCCACTAATTAGGGACAGAACCAGACTGCTATTTCTCCTAATTGTATTAAGTGACATTTATTATGTTCTTACTGAGCTCACTGTCTTGGAGCTGCTATCCCCTATGCTACCGTTAATATGCTTTAAAGAGGGCCTATATCCCTAATGAACATAGATGCAAAAATCCTCCATAAAAAACTAGCCAGCCAAATTTAACAGCACATTAAAGCACCGTGCATCATGATCAGTTTATTCCACAGATGCAAGGATGGTTTAACATGTACAAATCAGCCAAGATGATATAAGACATGAACAACCTGAAGACTAAAAAATCATATTATCATTTCAGTAGATGCAGTAAAGCATTTAACAAAATCAATATTCCTTTATGATAAAAACTCTCAACAAAGGGGGAAGGAACCACAACAGAGAAGGACGTATAGGATAAGCCCATAGTTAATACCACACTAGGTGAAGAGCTGAAGGTCTTTTCTCTAAGATCAGGAATAAAAGTCTTATCACTTTTATTCAACGTAGTATTAGAAGTCCTAGCCGAAGCAGTCAGGCAACATAAAATATGAAATATAATGAAATGAAATGAAATGAAATGAAATGAAATAAATGAAATGAAAACTCATCCAAACTTTCTGGAAAGGAAAAATTAAAACTGTCAGTATGTCTGGATAAAGTGATGATATACAGAGAAAAGTTACAGCTTTTCCTTTAAGGAAATAATATCTTAGTGATGATAGTATTTATAATATCTTCTGATGTAACATCATAATTAGACATTGAAATCAATATCATTTAATACTGTAATGGTTGACCATTTGTATATGTGTTCATAAGATTCTGGGGTAATTGAATTCTCTTGAGATCCTCATGAAATCTAGGAGCATTTATACTCTAAAAAATGCAGCTGATAGTAAACAGGTAGATAGGTAGACAGACAAGTAGACAGGTAGATAGATACTAAATCTAGCTTACAATTTCTGGGGAGTCACAGACCATTAGAGTCTCTCAGTAGCCATTGTCTTCATATGATCCTTGCTTCAAACTTTTGAATATGTCAATAACTGCTGAGGCCTTGGGCATAGAGAAGTCACCTGAGAATAGCTATACTATCTTGATACAATGTCACCCTGATTGATTTACTCAACCATTTAAAACTTTATGAATGAAATATGCTTATTTAAATCTAAATCCTGACCAGTTAGCATCATGTTTTTATATAGAACTTGGGATTTTAAGAGGAACCACTTAGGATTTTAAAGAGGAACTATAATTTAGGAGTCTTGATACAATTAGGAATAGTCTATTTTACTAGGACAGTCTTTTTTAAAATATTTTTAAATGTTTATTTTTGAGAGGGAGAAAGAGTGTGAGCAGGGAAGGGGGGGCAGAGAGAGAGGGTGACACAGAATCTGAAGCAGGCTCCAGGCTCCAAACTGTCAGCACAGAGCCTGATGTGGGGCTCAAACTCAGACTGCGAGATAATGATCTGAGCCAAAGTCGGACACTTAACCAGCTGAGCCACCCAGGAGCTACTAGGATGGTCTTTCTTGATGTGATCAACTTAAACTAGGCAGCCCTAGGATTTCCTAATTTAACTTAATAACCTACTTTTACCTCCCTTTCATGTCTTGGGCCTTAAGGATTGCTCTAGATTTTCTCTGCTGAGCTCCCTGTTATTTTGCCTTTGAAGCTTAATACGTAGGAGGT
Source organism: Crocuta crocuta (assembly GCF_008692635.1). Classification (NCBI taxonomy): domain Eukaryota; kingdom Metazoa; phylum Chordata; class Mammalia; order Carnivora; family Hyaenidae; genus Crocuta; species Crocuta crocuta. Next base: position 2,541,894 of record NW_027530545.1, on the reverse strand, counting down.
GACCATGAGGTATGCCATGTGTTGAAGTCTTTCAACTAATAAATGATAGTCCTCGCGCTGAGCTTGTAAGTGGTAGCTGTTTATATGAGGGCAGGGACAGAGCGCTGTTTACATGGGTGCAGGGAATCTGCCCGATTCAAAGTAAGATTGCACACAAAAGTGAAGACGATGGTCGTTTTGTCCCTTGGTTCTCGAGACCTTGTTTATCCTATTACAGAAGACACAGTGTATGTCAGTGGTCCTCCCTTCTCTGTTAGGGATGTTAGCGCCTCACTCCTTGCTGCAGGTAAGAGCACTACTGAATAGACAAGTAACACAGGACCGGAAGCTTTTCCCCAGCTTTCTGCTTCTGCCAAAGTCATGGGGAAGATTTGCTGGATCAGTTCATTCTTAAAGAAGGTATTTTAAAGGGGTCACCCATTTTTTAAAATATCGAATATATTCCTGATGCAATGGCCATGAAAAACTAATGAGTTACATGCATAACACTATTGCTTGCTCAGCAATCACGGGAGAGAGTTGGATTTACAACCAGAAGACAATCACATTATACTGAACGACACGTGCGGACTTCATTTATTTCCCCCTCAAGCACTGCAGCTGGAAGAGCTGCTAGGAAGCTATAAAAATATGCGAGAACGTTTTAAACCTCCAGGAACACTCAGACTTCAAACTACTTTTTCTTCTTGTAGAGCATGTTTAAATAATTAATTATTTCTTTTGTTTCTTTTTTGGTCTTCTGGTTTGTGAAACATTAAGGTAACTGGAAATGAAAGGGAAAATCCACAGAGGAATTTTTATGTGTGATTTTTCAATTTCCATAAAATCAACAACTTTGCTTTTGAGACTGCCCAAGTGGATTCTAACCGAGGTCAGTAGTACGCTGGTGTGTCATGAGAATTTCTTAGCGCTCTTCTCTGAAAGCCACAGGACAGCAGCCAAAGCCTATGTGAACAGCAATGCGAGGGATCCACAGGATTCTCGATTTCTCTTACCGCCAGTGGATCTTTTTTTCCAGACCATTTTTGAGAAATGGTCATAAGCCAGCCTCAAATGGTTTGGAACACATCTGTTTTGTTTGAAGAAAAGGTTTAATTAACTTCTGAGCTGCACAAATTAATCCGGACCTGAGCAAAGTCCTGAAAATGGATTAAACTGTGAGCACCTATTCAGAAATTATTTGGCCAGGAAATAAACTTATTTCTTCAAGGTCAACGACCCTACAAGTTGATGGGTGGCTTAGATTCGTGCACCCTGGGTTTCCAGTTTCAACAATTGCTGGGCAGAGCGTCCTCACCCTTCTCTTCTGCTTGGCATCTACCTGATCTTACTGTCACTTTTTTCTCTGGACCCACATTTCCACAGAAACCACTTTCATTGTTTTCTTTTGGGGGGAGGTTGAGTAAGGCATGCAGTCAAGGCTTTGTTTATCTTAATGCCTTTATTTTTACCCAAGGATGAATCATCACATGTTATGATTTAAAAATAAGACAAAGAATGGCCTTTCCCAGATTAATTTTTCCTTCTGAAAAATGTTAAATGACCATCAAAGAGAATTGTAATTATCAAACAGTTTCATAAAATCTCAGTTGATAGAATGATATGCTTATTTTCTAGCAATGTCTACTTTGTTTTTTTTAAGACTAAACATACATAACACACATACACACACACACACACACACACAGTGAGCATTTGGAGACTCTCTTATGTATCACCAGAAGACTCTCCTTTTAAGTAATGCAAACTGGAGGCGGGGGTCAGGTATTAACCATAAGAAAATATTGAAATGATTAGAGAAATTTTGTTTAAGAACTGAGAAAAAAGATTGACTGTTTATTCTTAGAGGAGAGGAAATAGCAAAAAAACAAAAAAAAAAAAACAAAAAAAAAAACAAAAAAGGTCTCATCATTGACTTAAGAGAATTTGAACCATGATTCAAACTTGCTACTCTCATTTATAAAGTAATAAATTATGGTCTTACTAGGGTCTCATCTACTATGTTCTTCTGTAGTTTACATAAAGTATCAGTGGATGATTTAAGGTGTTTCTGCCTCCCTTTGATTTAATGGCAATTATAATTTAGTGGACAATTATAGGCAATAGTTTTGTTAATTAATTTTCCACACTAAGTTAGCTTTCAGCAAAATTACTTTTATCTTTGTATAATTTTTCTTATAGAATTATCTGTATTTTCCTTTTTTCTTTTTTATATAAATTCTTAATTATTTTTGAAGTAAATGTTACCATTCTATGTAATTTATAAGTAAAATTTTCAGATTTTAATAGTTAAATTCGTTTCTTATTATAGAATGAAACACACTCTTTGCAAAAACAAGTTTGTGAATACCCAGAGAAGCAAGTTAGAGTTTACTAAAATAATTTTTCTTTAATTTTCTAAATTTAAAAGAACTAAAACAGTTTGTCATGTGCTTTAACAATTTCTGGCTTTCAAAAATATAAATAAGTTTAAAAAAAGAACTAAAATAGAGGCGCCTGGGTGGTTCGGCTGGTTGAACATCCATGTCTTGATTTGGGTTCAGGTTGTGATCCCAGGACCATGGGATCAAGCCCCTGCTGGGCTCCTTGCTGAGCATGGAGTCTGCTAAGATTCTCTCTCTGTCCCCCTCCCTGTCCCTCTTCCCTGCTTGCATTCTTTCTCTTTCTCTCTCTCTCTAAACATAGAATTTAAAAAATTAAAACACACACACACACAACTTCTGGTTCTCCTAGAAGAAGAGTTTTAATATGGCAAATCCAAAAATACATTTGAAAGAAGCACAAATAATGCCCTTATCAAATAGTGATATTTATGCTTTCTAAAACAACTCAAAAATTCTTTAATTAGTGAAAGAAAAAAATTATAACTTTGTTTTTCATAGGATAAGTTTTCTTCTGTCAATAGTAGCTTGAGTCTCTTGCTCTAAGTACTGGATTAAATACTATTTTGTATCCTAATTTTTATTCAAAGTTTATGCCTGTGTCCCCAGTCAAATCATGAACCTCTGGGCATACTTGTTCGGATTTCCTGTTGCATTAACATAATGCTCAGCAGATAACAGGTTCTCAAAAAATAACTGTGGATTTAGTTGAGGAGGCTAGGACCGCACTGAGAAGCAGTGAGAAGCTGGCCAAAAACGTAGCTGAGCTCCCATTGTCTTTGGCCCCCAGGACTGCTATGACCAGTCAAAGAGACTAGAGAGATGCCAGATAAGATGAAAGGTGTCAGGTACTAATAGTGATTATTTTCATAGAACTTTTTCTTCCCCTGAAGTATTAGATAGTCAATGTGGAAAATAAGCATTACGGGGGGTGGGGGGGGAACCATGCATAATCCTAAAACTCAAAAACAACCACTATTAACATTAGCTTCATTTCCCCCCAGATATTCATATAACATTAATAGTACCCTTTAATTATTTGTTTCATGTTACAAATTCTCTTTGTATCCACAGTTTTTATTGATTATATAGCAATCCATCATAGCTCTAGCATGGCTTCTATAAGCATTGTCATACTGTCAACAATGTTAGATTGTTTCTAATTTGTAATATTATAAATAATGACTTGATGAACACCTTAATGTATAAATCCTTTCCAGACTTTTTATTTCCTTAAATTCCCAGAAACGAAATTATGGATCAAAATGTATGAACTTTTTAAAGACTTTTGACATATACTGCCAGGTCTTGGATTATTCATTGAGATCAAAATTAAGTGGAAAGGTGCTGCATTCCAGGAAATCCCACTTAAAGGGCCATTGTGCTCTTTATATAAACTGATTATTATTGATTTTGATTATCCATTTACATTCCTCCTTTGTTACCTAAAACAGTATCTGTTGAGTATAGCCTAAAAGTGTCTTGATTGATCTGGAGAGCAATTGTAGTTTCTCCTATGAAGGTTTGCAAACCCAGTATATTAACTGGAAATGAGACTTGTGCCTTCATGGCTGGATTGTGTGTGACTTCTCAGATTTAGGATACTGATTGGGATAAAAGACTTACCCCTTTCATAAACAATGATAGTAGGCTTTCTAATTTTTTGGTGCTATTTAAGTGAGGAATTTTAGTTTTCTGTATTTGGCAGCTATATGAGTTACAACTATATAAGTGGATGGGATGAGGGATTAATATGGAAATCTTGAAGCCAACCTACTTTTATGTGTTTTCCAGTTTATGAGAATATCATCCTGTTTTTAATTTATTCTTATAACAGTTTTTTTTTCCATTCAGGCAGACAAATTTTTGTTACCTAGAAATAAAATTTCTGTAATGCTTCAGTAATTATAAACCTTCAGGTTTAGAAGGAAGTATTTTTGATGATGAATTAGCTATTTCCATAGCTAAGAATTTGATTACAACTATTAAATCTACTGGCATATAGTAATCTGCCATTACAGTAATTAAAGAATATATATTTCACCAGGTTATATTTAAGTCTGCTCAATTCTATTATTTGTTTTTCTCTAGGTTCAATAAAAAATCAGAGTAAAATAATATAATACTCAGGGATATTGTACTGGTTAATACCCTCAGATCTGTTCCCCCTTCCCTACCTTTTCTGTATCTCAGGACATTACCCAGGGTCCCATGCCCATTGGTATTTCAGTCAAAGGCAGTGTTCTAGACTGAATGTTTGTGTGTCCCCAGAATTCGTAACTGAAGCTCTAACTCAAAGGCAGCTAGGGTTGGAGATAGAGCCTAGAAGGAGAAAATCAAGGTTAAATGAGTTCATAAGGGTAGGGCCCTGATGTGATAGGATTAGTGTTCCTTATAAGCAGGAGGCACTGGAGGGCCCTTTGTCTTTCTCCCTCTCTTCCTCTCTCTCTCTCTTACTCTCCATGCCTGGAGGAAAGGCCAAAGGCCGTGTGAGGACAGAGCAAGAAGATGATCATCTACCAGCCAAGAAGAGTGACCTCACCAGGAACACTGATCTTGGACTTCTGGACTCCAGAAGTGTGAGAAAACAAATTTCTGCTTCATAAGCCACCCCGTCTGTGGTAGTTTGTTATGGCAGCCCAAGGGGACTTATAGAGGCAGGCATTGGCCAAAGATCAGAGGGCAGAAGAAGGAAGAGAGAAGCCTGGCTGGTCTGCCCCTTTACTTCTGCTCCTGTGGTGTCTCTAGCAGTGCCTGCTTCACTGTAACTTGTTCCCTCACTCTGAGGTGCCAGTTAGGACCAAGCTATTTCTGCCATAGCTCTGGCTCCCTCCAGAGAGACAACATTACCTGTCATTGTTCCTCTTGCCTTTGAGGTAGAAATGGCTACCTTCTGTTACCTTACTCTCCTGTTTGTTCCTCAATAATTATATCATCCACGAAATAGTTTTTTACACTAAATCTTTCTGGAGTAAAGACCTAGAGTGGCTTCAGCTTTCTTGGATAGTTTGACTACTACAACGACATTTTTCTTAATAAGGCTTATTCGTTCAAAAGTTAAGTGAGTCTTTTAGGTAAGAACTGTTAGAAATTCCTTGCAATCTATTCTAATTTGACACGTTGGCAATATGCAATATCTTTCTCACTTTCTACTAAAGTCTTTCATTTTTTCCCTCATAAGCCATGTACATTAAAAGAGCAAAACAGCAGGTTAAAAGCTTCTAGAATATTAAAATTACAGTATTTACTTTTTGTTTAATTTCATGTTCTCCCTCCTTCTTAACTTTTTTGTTATAAATATCTGTCAGTTTGAAGTTTTTAAAAAATGATGGAACCCAAATGATCCATGCTAAGATTGACAACTAAAAGACCCAGAGAAATCATGAACTCAGACACTGATTTTGTCACTCTGATTGCTTCTTTAAGATCTCTGATGGTGCTTTAGATGATATATTAGGTGATGAGTTCTGATTCCCACAGATAATTGAGTCCTCTATCCCTAGGATAGATTTTTTGTTTGGCGGAGGGGGGTCTACAATTTGAAGTGCTGAGAATATTCCCTGGATAGAATTTGATTGCAGATGTCTGTTTTATTTTGATGAACTCATATCAGTTCAGTCTTCCAAAGCATTTTCTATTAAAGTGAAGCTGACCTTGTAATATAGTATCATATAGGCCACTGAAATGTCTCTCTTGTGTAATAGTAGCCAGTCACAATTGACTAGGAACAGTTCTGATGGACATCCACTGGAAAGCTGTCTGAATATGTTCTCCACTTTGGTTTCTTTCCACAGGACCTTGAGTTTTCTATAGCATATTCCAAGTAAGGGCCACAAGAAACATGATATAAGAGTTTAATTAAGACTTGACAAGTGTCCCATAGAGAAGATTTTCTATAGATTTCAATCATAAGTACAAAGTATTTATTGCATGCAATTCAATATCATACTTCAATATTTATCAAACACCTCTAAATACACTTTAGAGAGATGTGATGTGATGCACTTTCTTCTCGATTGCTGAATATCTTCAGCCTCGTTCTACTAAAACAAGTACTGTGCGATTAATATTACTATACCAATAATTTAATTGAAACAGTCAAAATAATCTAATTTATAACCAGAGAATTTATATTTTGACCTAAAGTTATCAGCATTCATTAGCAAATGCAGTGTTCTTTCCTTCTCCTTCCACATTTTCATCTGAACAAATAAGATTCTTTTCTTACCTTATACTTGAATTAGCAATAGTTTGGCCTAAGTTACCTTTCTCAACCCACATATGACACCATTGCCACAAAGACCCACTTAGTTCAATTATCTGTTCAAATTTATAAATGTATAGAACTCTTTTCTTCTCCAGCTTCACTGTACCTTCATCTCTATTATTATTATTGAATAATACTTAAACGACTGCTGTCCTCAAGTACATGATGCTGGTTTGGACATTACTAAGTTGAATTCAACTGCCTCTGTCCCTTTTTAGTAAAAGCAATTTGCCCAATTGTTAAGTAGTATAGAATGAGAAGGTGAGAATTGAGCGTCAGATCCAAATCATGTGTTCTTATGTGTTCTACCACACCAGCATTTTACCGTAATCCAAGTGTACTATATGTTTTTGTTCTAAGCCAAAACCAAGCTTGGGAGAAAGTCTCATTTTCTACACTGGAAGTCTGCTGTGCAAGAAATAGGAAAGGATGTCCCCAGGCAGTGTTAGAATGCTGCTTTTCCCCTCATTCCAATTAGAGTTCTGGCCCCAGGTGACTGGGTAGTTTCAGAAACATGTGACTAGGTAGGTACAGACACAGGTGACTTGTTTTTGATTGACAAGCTGGTGACGCCAGCCAGGATGAAGGATTCCAGAGACTAAGTGGGGGATTCCTTTGCCTTCAGGGCTGGTTTTGGTTTTCCTTATTCTGGTTTTGGAATAAGTTCTTGCCTCCTGACTAAAGAAAAACCTGAATTCTTCATATCAATCAGAATCAGACTTAGAGTCAGAAAGCTCCTGAGAAACAATTTCCTGAAAGGCCACCATCTCTTGTAAAGCTTCTATAACAGACACTGTTTCCATCTCTGGCTGACACGTTTTCATGAGGATTTTGTAGCTTCAGGTTTGCAAATTTCAGCCCTTGCTGTTCTTTTCAGCAGAGTTGCCCTCCAACTGCGCTGTGGATCAAACAAAAAACACATATAACATAAGAGTATGTTTATTTTCCTGAAATTAACATGTGGTTTTTCTGACCAGATTGAAGAATTAAAAATAATGATCTTTCCATAATTTAAAAACAAAAGAATATAAGGACACAGAGATATGAGGTTAGCCTGGATTAAGTGAAATACATCGCTATTACATAGCAGTAAGTCATTTCAAAGTGGATATAGTCTCCTTTTCTCTTGTAAATATTATCATTCAAGCCATAATAGAACTGTATTCTTTCTTTCTAACTCATCTGGAATCCTACTTTAAGTGATTCCTTGACTAGGCTACTAATTTCTGACACTGTCCTTTTTCACAGTCGGCTGCAGAACAAACTTGGCAGCCAAGACACGTTTCTTGAATTTCAGGCAATTATATCTAATTACTCACAAGAAGGCTTGATGTAGATGCTCCATGGACGACTGAAACTTATCCGTGAAAAACTGAAGCCATCATTTCCCCAATGAAAACCACTTTCTACTCTGTGGTATTCCTTACTTCAATGAATGTCATCCTACATACCCATATGTCCAAGAAAGAAATCTGGAAATTGCTCCAGACTTTCTTATTTCCCCGTGTGTTCAATGTCCTATACCTCTGTTTTGCCACCTCAGCTGTTACTGGCATATAAGTTCAGGTCTTCAACATGTCTTGAAAGAAAAGTATGACAAGATACACAAATACATGTGTGTATTCACACTGTAACATTATTTGTAATGCCTCAAAATAGAGGATTTGTTACAAAGATTTATGTATGCGTAATATCCCATGCAATGGAATATACTGCAGCCAAATATTAATATGTATATATTTACATAAAGTTTTATAGAAAACCATGTTTAGTATGATTCCATTTATGATTAAAAAATGCATACACATGTATATTTGAGTAAACCTTTTTTTTTTTTTTTCTGTTTGGAACAATATAACCTTACGCTGACAATATGGTTATATTGGGGAAAGGAATGAAGCATTGGGTGAAGAAAAAATTTTCTGTTTCTTTTCTTTGTTTTATATGATGCTCAAATTTTCTTCTCACATGTAGTGCTTCCTTAAACAATTTCTAAAATTCCAATGAACTCATTTATATTATGATAACTTATAAGAATTAACAAACAAGGGACAACGTTTTAACTCAAGGAGCATAACTATAGAAGTAAAACACTTTAAATGAAATAAATGAGACAGGATGGTGGCTTGCAAGTACTAATATCTTCTTGGAAGTACTGAAATTGCATTAAAGTGCGGGCCTCTTCTGTAGAGTCCTAGAATGGGCCTTACCTAGGCCTTTCCAGAGCCTAGATTTGAGCTGTCCTCTAGAGAACAAAAACAGAAAACACAAGTTAGAAATGTTCAAGTTTTGTGTTGATAATGTGTGGCTGAGTAATTCATAAACACTAGTTAACAGAATCTCAAGGGAATGTGTGGTGATTACTTGGAGTGGCTTTCTGAGAACAGTCAGACCTCTGAAGATATTTATTTGGATGTACTAAACCCTTCAGAAGAACATCTAAGACAAGTATCTACCCACTTCCTCAGTACCTTGCCATGAACACTAATCTGTTGCTAGGTAATGTCCTATGAGCTTTATAAATCTTATGTTTTTAATCTGCATGACAGCTTTTAAATTAAATACTAATATCCCTATTTTATGGATTAAAATACCTAAAGTTTAGGGAGGTTACATAACTCTCCATGGTCAGATAATAAATATCAGAGCCAGGATTTGAACCCAGGTGGTCTCGTCCTGACAGCTTAAGAACGAGAGTCAGTGAAAGTAACGTCTGGGTTATGCACTGGGATGAATGCAAGGTCCAGGAAGCTAATATAAGTGAACACAAAGGACCAGGTATAAATACAAAGTAGTAAGAACTGTGTGAAACAGAGAGCGGAAGACAGAGCCAGTGTTGTCAGATCTCCTAATTTTCTACGAGAAGTCAGAACGCAGAATGGTCTCCTCACAGTCTACAAATTCGGGTGTTATTGCCCTACTTTGGGTTAGGGTTTGCTTTCTTGGGTATTTTGACACGGGACAGCCAGGCAGCTGGCTCTTTCCTAGGCATAAACCAATCGGCTATATAGCCTGGGAATTTTCATGCCCCCGGAGCTCCATATATTTGATTGTCAAACTGAATGGAAACTCACTTGTGTTTTGTGTGGAGACAATTTAGACAACTTTCATAAAGCAGGTTAATACTTTTTTAATCTCAGTTCAACATTTATGTTACTGTAGAGTATGCGAGGAAAATGCTTGCCTGCTGGACTAGTGCTGAGAGAACAGAGGTAACTAATAAAGGTCTTTGGAGACAACTCATCTCATCTCCTTCTGTCTCTTCCCAAACATCTGAAACAGCGACTCTGATAAGCAATAATATGAGGTTGCAGCACAGACTGAAAATGGGACATTCTCTCCCTTCCCTCTTAAAAAATAAAAAAGTTATTAAGCGCTTATTGAACTAGACACTTCAACCACATTATCCCCTTTAACTCTCACAAGAGCCCTGTGAGTGGATACGATTTTACAGTATTAAAATGAGAAATCCAAGACTCTGAGTGGTAATTATGCATTTTTTTAAATCACCAAGGGGTCGTACAAAAACTAGCTGTGTATGACTCTAAAAATTATGGCCTGAATTTTAGTTACCGTTTTCCTGCCTCCTCCTAGCTGATTTAATTTTCATTTGTATTGTACCAGCTCCCTTATGCATTTTCAGCTGCTTGTCAAAATGGTATCATCGTCGTTACTTGCATGCATGTACACTTCATTCTCAATGACTATGATCATGTCCAGGACAAACTTTATGATTTCCCTTTGTTCCATGCCCTGTTGAGGAGACAGAAACCCTGGAGTCATTCCTTGACACATCCATTTCTTTCCCCATCCTATATCTAATCCATCTTAAGGCATTATTGATTCTGTCTCCTAAATATTGTTCAACTACAAACAGTTCTTTCCATTTCAATGGCTACCATTCTAGAAAAATCTATCAATTCTCACTTCCACTCCTGCAGTAGCCTCCTTCCCCTATGACTTCTCTCAATGCCTCTGATCCATTCTGAGCATAGGGAGCGTCGGGGAGATTCCTTCCAGCTAGAGAGATACTCTTAAAGCGCCAATACTGATCAAACCAATTCCCTGTATGGCAAACTCAAATCCTTACTCTATTTAAATATTTTGGCAGTGGTTTCCTATCACTTTGTTTTTTACTTTTATTTCACACTATTTTGTTTTAAATCATTTGTGGTGTTCTGAAGACCACATTCAAACATTTTTTTAAAGGGCACCTGGGTGGTTCGGTCAGTTAAGTATCTGACTTAGGCTCGGGTTATGATCTCGCAGTTATGAGTTTCAGCCCCGCATCGGATTCTGTGCCGACAGCTCTGAACCTGGAGTCTGCTTCAGATTCTGTGTCTCCCTCTAACTCTGCTCCCCCCTGCACTCATATTCTGTCTCTCTCAAAAATAAATAAACATCAAAACAATTATTTTAGGGGCACCTGGGTGGCTCAGCTGGTTAGGCATCCGAGCATTCAGCTCAGGTCATGATCTCACTGTGTGAGTTTGAACCCTGCATAGGGCTCTAGGGCTCTGTGCTGACAGCTCAGAGCCTGGAGTCGGCTTCGGATTCTGTCTCTCTCTCTCTCTGCCCCTCCC
>NW_027530545.1:2503801-2530609 GCF_008692635.1 Crocuta crocuta | reverse complement strand
TATTTTATTTATTTTTAAAAATATTTTTATTTATTTCTAGGAGAGAGAGAGAGAGAGACAGCGTGAGCAGGGGAGGGTCAGAGAGACAGGGAGTCACAGACTGAAACAGGCTCCAGGCTCTGAGATGGCAGTCAGCACAGAGCCCGACGCGGGGCTCGAACCCAAGAACCCGCTAGATCATGACCTAAGCGAAAGTCGGAGGCTTAACCGACCTAGCCACCCAGGCGCCCCATATTATTTATTTTTTGAGGGAGAAAGACAGAACATGAGCAGGGGAGGGGCAGAGAGAGAGAGGGAGACACAGAATCGGAAGCAGGCTCCAGGCTCTGAGCTAGCTGTCAGCACAGAGCCTGACGCCGGGCTTGAACTTGCGAACTGTGAGATCATGGCCTGAGCCTAAGTCAGACGCTTAACCAACTGAGCCACCCAGACGCCCCTTAACATTTTTTTTTTTAAAGACATGAAATAATGTAGTCGTGTGTGTGTGTGTGTGTGTTTAAGTACAACCACAACTATAAAGTAGAGGAACTTAAGAAGATAAGGAAAAAAAGTCTGCTTCTTACGTAGAATTGGGCAATCTAATACACAATGTGAATCTATCCAAACAAGTTTGCTAACAAACAGCTCTTGTGTTTAGTGTTACTAATAAAACAATCTTCTCATTAGAAAATCAAGGCATCATTTGATTAATAAAGCCATTATTCCCCCAGTTTTATGTTTGTCTTCATATAGAAGCTATAAATTCATGAGAAAGAGAAAAGAACAAGTTTTGTTGTGGTATAAAAATCTTAGGAACAAACAATTACAAATATTCAGTGTTTTAACAGAAATGTTTTCTTTCCCACTATGTAAATATCCAGTTAATAAAATAAACATAATATTCCAGGTATAGAAATACTAGTAATTTGCTTACAAAAGACTGTATTTGGTGGTCACATTTTTGTTTGTCTTGAGTATAAAAGCACTTTACCAAAAGAATCAGGCCATTATTATTTAAAGTCTACCCCTTCACCCAGTTTCCTTATCTCAGTAGAAACTCATCAATTTCTATAGAATTTTGGCTATAGGACCGGGCCACAGGAACAGTCTGAAAAATCAAAAACTCATTTGGTTGGAGAAAAGTGTTTTCTTGAGACTTGGAAGCAGTTATCCATCACTTTGCACTTAAAATAATTCCTCAGTGAACTTCTTCCCTACAGCCTTTAATTTTTTTTTTTTTAATGTTTTTTATTTATTTCTAGGAGAGACATAGAGACAGCATGAGCAAGGGAGGGTCAGAGAGACAGGGAGTCACAGACTGAAACAGGCTCCAGGCTCTGAGCTGGCAGTCAGCACAGAGCCCGACGCGGGGCTCGAACCCACAAACCGCGAGATCATGACCCAAGCGAAAGTCGGACGCTTAACTGACTAAGCCACCCAGGCGCCCCGCCTACAGCCTTTAGAATCCGGCACAGGATCTGGGGCTCCCAGCACAGGATCTGGGGTCCCGGAAGGGCTGGCTGGAACACTTACTCCCGGGGCATCCTTGCAGGCAGGCATTCTACATGCAGAACTGTGAAGTTCTGCAGCCTCCTGCCCTGTGGGACCTTGGTCCTCTCCATGGCCTCCACTTGAGCTGCTTCCTCGGGTGTTACAGAATGTTCACACTGGCCCTGGAAGACACAGCAGCAGTGCTGGGCTCTGAGGGCAGGCAGTTTCCTACCACTGTAAGGACAATGAACAAAATCTTTAACCTGACTTAAAAGACCTACCTCAGCCAGCTGTAGTGTATCTCCCACTGCTTCTCATGCCATGTGCCCCTTTCTCTTTTCATTCTAGCTTCAAAGAGAGGCAAAGCAATAAAAGTTTCCCCTGCCACAGGGCCTTTGCACAGACTCTCTGCCTAATAAACTCCTCCCACATACCCTCTTGCAGGATTATAACCTATTCTTTCTTTTGACCTCAGTTTAATTTTCATTTGGAAAACCTTTCCTAGTCCCCCTAACCTGATTTTCCTGCTGCTGCTGATCCCACACTTCATTTCATGGTTACAGAAAGTAATTTTCTACCTACTCAGCTGATATCATCTCCAGGTAGACACTAAGTTTCATTTCATGGATCCATTATTTTTAAAAAATTTTTAAGTGTTTATTTATTTTTGAGAGAGAGAAACAGAGCCTGAGTGGGGGAGGGGCAGAGAGAGAGAGGGAGACACAGAATCTAAAGCAGGCTCCATACTCAGAGCTGTCAGCACAGAGTCGTATGTTGGGGGCTCAAACTCATGGTCCATGAGATTATGACCTGACCTGAAGTCAGTTCCTCAACCAACTGAACCACCCAGACCCCCTTCGTGGAGCCATTTTTGTACACTATTATATTCCCAACACCCATTTCAGTTTTTTTTTTAATGTTTTATTTATTTCTGAGAGAGAGACACACACACACAGCATGAGCAGGGGAGGGTCAGAGAGAGAGGGAGACACAGAATCTGAAACAGGCTCCAGGCTCTGAGCTGTCGGCACAGAGCCCGACGGGGGGCTCCAACCCACAAACTGTGAGATCATGACCTGAGCCGAAGTCGGACGCTTAACTGAGCCACTCAGGCGCCCCTCATGGAGCCATTTTTGTACACTATTATATTCCCAACACCCATTTCAGTTCTTAGGAAAAGCAGTTCCTTGTTAAATGTTTGTTGAATCGAATGGATAATTGAATGAATGTTTTTTATTTATGTTATTCTCCTACAAAATACTATTTTGTAGTACTAATACAAAATGGTATTCCTTTCATGTGCTAACTAAATAGATCTGTGAAGGTTGCCCCGACTATTCTGGTAAGCATTATCTTCCTTCCTTGAGTATCACTCAAATTATAAGTCCCATACTATTGGCATTTACTTGTTCTTTCTATTTGTATAGGAGATATGCCCCTTAAAGTCAAGGGCCATACTGTACATTTCTGTTGATTTACCTGCTTCACTACCTTCCTTCATCTTATGCTACATCTTGTGTCACAAATAAAAAATACTGCTAGTTTAGAGCATGTCATGTTTTTGTAAAACTCATTAGAAAATTGGTTTAAAAAAAAGTTTGAAAGAAAAAACTGTGGTTGATTAATATCACTGTCTTTGGAATTTTATATGAACCTGACTTTGGAAGTTTAGAGAGTATGGCAAAACACAAAGATACGTTGAAAAGAGAAAAACGTGGAAGAAATGTAACAGGCAAATGCCAACAGACAACTTAAGGATGTAAATATGAAACTAGTGTGGAATGGAACTTAAGGAAAAATTATTTGTAAATAAAAAGGAATAGTTTATATTGAATAAGATCCAATCTGCCAAATAGTTCTTGCAGCTGTGAACTCACATATACTGAATAATAAAAGATCAATACAAATATAGTACAAACTGACAGAAATACAAGAAGAAATTAAAATAACAATAATTTCAGGAGCCTTTAACCTAAAACTCCTAGAACTGATTTTACACACACACACACACACGAACACAGCTTCACATACAACGTTGAGCCGAATAAGTAGAAACTTCATATCATTTGCTAATGACTTTGCAGTATTTATAGAAGTTCTTCTATGCTAGGGTCAACAGAAGTTCCAATAACTTCCTAAAAGTAGATATTATTAAAGCTGCATTGTGTGGAAATAGAGTAAAATAACTAGATAACATAGTGAGAAGTTATCAAATCATTTGGAAAATGCATAAATTCATTTCTGAATAAATCTTAAGTTAAAGATGAAATGACAAAACTGAATATATGGCATATGTGAGCATATTATACTAGTCTCAAAAGCATGATATTCAAAAGAAAATTTATTGTATCATATAACAATTTTAAAATTAAAATAAACACATTTAAATATATAAGATGAAAAGGACATAAGAGTAAATACACAAAACATAGGCATCCTCCAAATCCAAAGGCCCTCAACACCAATGGTTTTATGGCGAATTTTGTCCCAGTCTTCAAGCACCAGGTAATTCTTATTTATGCTGCTCTCAAACATTGAAAAAATGTAGACACTCCCAAAATTTGCTCTATAACTTTAGCATAATCCTAAAAAATTAATTCTAAAGTTCAAATCTAAGAGAAACTATCCTAGAATTGCCAAGAATATTTGGAGGAAAAATGATTTCTGACTTGCCCTAACACATGAGTATGAGATATAGTGATAGTAATTTAAGCAGTTTGCTGTTTTTTTTTTCTTAAATAGGCAAATAGATTCATTTGGAAGGATATATTCTAATTATCATTTCAAATCCACTGTGAAAATAGTATAAGATTTGAATATCTTTGAAAAGATATTGGGCCATAAGAGACTTTTATGGATTGCTGGGAGGAAGAGGGGTGGGAAATGAGCTACAATGGATGATGGGTATTAAGGAGGACACTTGTGATGAACACTGAGTGTTATATGTAGGTGATGAATCACTAAATTCTATACCTTAAACCAGTTTTATTGTATATGTTAGTTTCTAACTAAAATTTAAATGAAAACTTGAAATAAAAAAAGAAAAAGAAAAAAGAAAAGCTATCAGGATAATTTGGGGAAAGCATGTTAACATTCTGCTTCACATCGTGTCCAAAGAAATTCTGTAAAGATGAAAGACGTAAATGTAAGAACCAAATATTATAAAATAATTTTAAAATGGAAGGCTTTCTAACTAACACAATTAAAAAGGAAAGGATAAATGGGTATGACTTTTCAGAAATATAAAATTTTTATGTAGAACAAGACATATAAGTAAGTTATATACTGGGAGAAAATATTTAACACATATACAACATAACAAAAAATCATTACCACTAACAAAGATAATCTCTAAATCAGTAACAAAATGTCAAACAAATAGAACAGAAAGGTAAATTTGAGAAAAAAGTGTACAAGTGTCCTGAAAACACAACTTCTGCCATGCTAGAAATACAAATAATAAAAACTAAAATAGTAAGCTAATACTCCACTGAAAAACTGGTGAGAATTTAAAAAATCTATAATATTCAGTGCTAGCCAGTGTGTGGATAAAAGGACAAACCTATACTTTTGGTAGGTGTATAATTGGTAAAAACTTCAGATTTTAAATGTTCATACATTTCAGCCCAATTATTCCACTTTTAGATATCTATGCAATCGAAATACTGTGAAAATGCATGTGGATATGCGTAAAGATGTTCACTGCAATGTTGTCTGAAACAAAAAGTTAGAAACAACCTGAGTGTGTCTATACTGCTAATAAGGTGCTTCCAAAGGTGATAGTAGAAAGAGTAAACACAAAACTAAATAATAGTACTACACTGATGCTGACCACATAGAATGAATTAGTTTGAATGGACACGGACCATAAACAATTAGCACAAGAACACTGCATTCCAGCTTGATTTCAGCCATGGGTACATCATTTCAGGCAGCTGCTTTTAAATTTGGGACTGATTTGTAGGAATTAAACTTGAAGGGTTCCCATAATATACTACTTAAGGGAAAAAGTAAGTTGCAGAATTGTCTCCAGACACTTAACATGATTTTTTATTTTGCAAAAAATTAAAAGAAACAGAAAATCCACTGTTTCTGTGTCAGAGTGTGCTGTATATGCTTTAAAAAATATTTTGAAATATTTATCATTCAATTTATCACTTTCATTAATACTTGTCAGTTATCAGTTATTTACCCTTCACCATATTTTTCTGTATGCCTTAACCCTTCCTCTAATCAGCTGCTCTCTTTTTCTTCCTGCCTCTCAAAAGGGATGACATAGTGGAGAGAAGAGGAAAAAAGAAGTAGTCGAGTTTGAATCTCACAAGGTTACTGTGCTGGAAGAAATGGAAATGATGCAGGCATGGAGAAGAAATTTGGAGGAAGACATGGTAAAGCCAGAAGACGCCACCTCCATCACTTCCGTCATCAAAGAGAAAGGAGGAGGGTAGTTACTGGTAAGGAATGAGATGTTGATAGAAGGGGGTTTGTGAGAAAGGGGCTCCTAATCCCATCCTTCAGCCATCCTGGGGCAAAGCCAGCATAAGACTAGGGAGGGCAGTGACAGCCTGATGGGGGGCTTGAGGAACCGAGAGGAGGGTCCCTCTCCAGAGAGGTGACTGTGTGGTGTGTCTAGGGAGATGGATCTGAGTCAACTTCACAAAGTCAGGACTTCCAGGATGGTGCAGGAGGCATGGTAAGATTCCTGTCTATCCTGGGGATGTTCACAACAGTTCTTATTGATGAAGTTTTGGGGTGATAGGGGGTTCATGAGGTCCGGAGCTGACAGCCAAGAAAGAATTCTTGAAGACAATTTCGGTGCTGAAAGGTGATTTTGTTAAAGCATGGGGACAGGACCCATGGGCAGGAAGAGCTACACTGGGTCATGACAGATAACTCATTACATACCCTCAGGTCAGGGCGGGGTCAGGGATAGAGTAAGTCTCTAAAGAATTTTGGAAGCAAGGTTTCCAGGTCCTTGAGGGGCTAGCTGTTGCTGGGGAAAATGCCATTTGTTACCATTCAATAAAACCTCAGTCATGAGACCCTTCAGATGCATATTGGGGGGCCATAAGCCTGGAGTATATTGCCAGCATCTAGTTTGGGACAGTTGAGATAAAGGAAGGAGACTTGCAGGATCCTCGAAATTGGGATAATGTGAAGCTAAGATTCCCTTTTGCCCCCAGGAAAGTGTCATCCTTGAGGCAACTGAGCTCCTGAAGGGAGGTCACGCTGCTGGTCTCAATGACTTGTCAGTGGGCTATAAGCAGTGAGGGAATTTAATTTTTCATTTGCCTTTGTTTTCCACATCACCATGGCAAGCATGTAAACCTCCTTCCTTTGTTCTTGGGTAGCCAGGAGTATCCGAGGAATATCACACACATTCCGCCTGGGGGCAGGGGTGCCAGCCTGTAATTTGCCTTCAGTTTGCCCCACGCTCCCTCA
Organism: Crocuta crocuta; assembly: GCF_008692635.1. Classification (NCBI taxonomy): domain Eukaryota; kingdom Metazoa; phylum Chordata; class Mammalia; order Carnivora; family Hyaenidae; genus Crocuta; species Crocuta crocuta. The sequence goes on along the minus strand of NW_027530545.1, from coordinate 2,523,697 downwards.
TCATTATTAGTCCAGGAACCGCACGAACTTAATACTGGAAGTTATCTGACCTTCAGAAGCTCTGCAGGGAAGGATTTCGCTGAAATCTACCACCCAGGATCCTGTTGGACAAAAGTCAAGAAAGCTTGGCACTCAGTTGTGTTAAGCTCACAACCACGTGCCCAGCTCTGAGGAAGGAGGGGAGGTGTCATCAAGGAGAGGAACTGATTCAATAGCATGAGAACTCCTATAATGTGCTGAGTGGTTGTAGAAAAGAAAAACACAATTTTCTGTCTGCTTGGGTTTTAGGGTGAAATTTGTACCTGCCCTTACCTGAATCTCTGTCTTCTCTCATTTTCTTTTATTTATTAAGTTTCTAATTCCTTTACAGTTAACCTATTGTGTAATATTTGTTTCAGGTGTACAATATAGTGATTCAACACTTCCATACAGCACCCAGTGTTCATCACACCAAGTGTGCTTTTTTTTAAAAAAAAATTAACGTTTATTTATTTGAGACAGAGAGAGAGCAAGAGTGAGAGAGAAAGCATGAGCAGGGGAGGGATAGAGAGAGACAGAGACACAAAACCCAAAGCAGGCTCCAGGCTCAGCCTTCAGCACAGAAGCTGTGAGATCATGACCTGAGCCCAAGCTGAAGTCGANCCGCATGATCATGACCTAAGTGAAAGTCGGACGCCCAACCGACTAAGCCACCCAGGCGCCCCTGAAGTCGGATTCTTAATCCACTGAGCCACCGGATACTCCAGAAACGAGTGCCCTCCTTAATCCCCGTCACCTATTTCACCCATCCCCCACCCACCGCCCCTCTGAGAACCATCAGTGTGTTCTCTATAGTTAAGAATCTGTTTCTTGGGGCACCTGGGTAGCTCAGTTGGTTTGGTGTCCTACTTCTGCTCAGGTCATGATCTCATGGTTTGTGGGTTCGAGCTCCATGTGGGCTCTGTGCTGATGGCTCAGAGCCTGAAGTCTGCTTCGGTTCTGTGTCTCCCTCTCTCTCTGCCTTTCCCCTGCTGGCAATCTGTCTCTCTCTGTCTCTCAAAAATAAACATTTAAAAAAAATTTAAAAAAGAATCTGTTTCTTGATATGTCTCTCTTTATCCTTTGTTCATTTGCTTCTTAAATCCCACATATGAGTGAAATCAGGTGGTATTTGCCTTTCTCTTCTCTCACTTTCTTTAAATCTCAAACCCTTACTGTTACCCTACCCCCCTGAGAATTTTTAGGGAGCAGGTGGAGATTTTTCACTTTTTTCCCTACAACTTCTGTTATGATGAATTGTTTTTTTTTTTTTTTACAATGGCACACACTTCTTCTGGAATTAAAAATAACAAAGAAATTAATAATTGGCATACACTCCACTACATCGAATAGTAGCATAAAAGAAATATCAAATTAGTTGTTCAAGATTAAATGTTTCCAAAACAAGTATCCCTTTCATTTTGGCTGCAATAATCCTTCATATTTTCTGCATCTAAATTTAATTGACCAAATAAAATAGATGGAGACTTTTTGTTTAAAGAAGATGGTGAAATGTGTTGGACCTGCTTCTTTTCATGCCCCACCACCGCTCAGCGACTGAAGCAACTATTAACTCGGCTTATGCCTGTTAACGGCTAGATGCAGTCTTTCAGAGTTTCCTTGCTAAGACAGCAGGGCAGAATCAATGGCAGTTTCAGCTCTCTTGAAGATTGATACAGGGTTTCAGTGCTTAGCAAAACCATGTGATCTTTTAATCAATCACTGAAATAAATCTATGCAACTGGTGTCGGGAACCAAAGTCATTTCACACTCACCTTCCCAATTCCCTAGGATCAAGGGAAATAGAATCCAAATTAGCCTCGCTGAGCCACACTACTGAGCCTCCACTCCCAAAGGGATTTAATATTTGTCACTGTTCAAAAGACTTGTCTTGCAATAAAAAAAAAAAAAATGGAGAGGCTGGTGTATTTATCTGTAAATATGAAAGTGATGGAGCATTCCCTATGGTCCTGGCTCATAAATAGACTAAGCCAGAATATTGTTGCATAAAACCATAATCTCCAATCACCGGCATGTAAACAGAAGCTCTATCTTTTCATAGGATACTAGAAAGGTTTTGCAGAAATCTTATGATTCACTCTCCTGACTCATATAAAATTTAATAGAATATTTCTACACAGAAGATTCTTTTTTATTCTTAAATATCTTGAGGAAAGAAGTTTCTCTAAAAATATCAGTTATAGCCTCATCCTCTTTACTTCTAGGAATTTCTTCCACATAAAATCAACTCTTGATTTAATCTATATAAGAAAGATGAGTGAACCAGTAAGTACAGAATGATAAATATTTTAAAAGTAATTTAACCTTGCCCTGAAGTTTTGTGGAAGCATTACATAGTGAAGAACAAAGACGTTATCTAGGTTAATGTTTTTAAAAGCTTTTATTAGCTGACCCACCCAAAATTCAAGTGTGTGTCAAAGGAGTGGCCATGTTCAGTGCTGCTCAAATTCAGGACCAAAACAGCATCTTGAATCATCTTCCTGGCCTCTATGTTTGAACACTTAGTCTCCCACCAAACACTTTGTTAGTTGCCTACAGTCTCACTGGGCACACAGGTAGAGGAAGCAGCAGAATTGTACATTTGACTTGGATAAATGTAGCTCTCAGCATGCTATAACGTATAAAACCTGGGTTGAAAGCACCCTGAGGTCTTCATAGCAGATCACGGGAATGAGAAAAGAAAGGAAACAAGGGACCAGAGTTGAGGAGCTAACTCCACTGCAACTCATGTCTTACGATTTCACAAATTTTCTCCTTTTATTATAAAACATAAAACCATTAAGACATTTTACCAATGTTAAGTGAATAACATTTTTTTAAATGTTTGTTTATTTCTGAGAGAGAGAGAAAGAAAGAGAGAGAGAGAGAGAGCACAAGCAGGGGAGGGGTAGAGAGACAAGGAGACACAGAATCGGAAGCAGGCTCCAGGCTCCGAGCTGTCAGCACAGAGCCCCANACTTTATAATATACCAAAAAACGAACAAGAAATAGATGATCGAACTAAATGTAAAAAAAAAAAAAAATCAAAATGTTTTCAAAAGGAAATATCTTTGGAAACTCACAAAAAACATAAGCCACAAAAGAAAAAAAATGTTACATTGGACTTTATCCAAATTTAAAAGTTTTACTCTCTGAAAGATACCTTGAGCCGAACAAAAAGGTAAGCCACACAGTGTGAGAGAAAATATGCATATCTAAAGTATATACAATACTCTTACGAGTCAGTAATGAGAAGGCCAGAAGAAGCCTAATAAAAGTGGACAAAAAATTTGAATAGACACTTGTCAAGAAAAATGTACAAATGACCAAAACATTCAATGGAAGAAGATTCTCAACATCTCAGTTGGGAAAATGCAAATTAAAACCGCAATGAGATATCACTACACAGCCTAATCAGTCATGCCACAAAACAGATACAGTTTTACTTGTTTTTATTGATTTTTTGGACTTTGTTTCTTTCTTTTCCTTCTTTATAGTGGCTAAAATTTAAAAGATGGAAAATAGTGTTGGCGAAGATGTCTACAACTGGAACTCAGCGTACACCGTTGGGAGGACTGTACCATGGTGCAACTACTTGAGAAATCTGTTTAGCAGTTTCTTAAAATGTTGGACATTAGACCTGCACAGGAGTGATCCCCTGTTCCTTGGCATTTACCCAAGTGAATGAAGCGTCTGTCCACAAAAAGACTAATCCAAGAATACTAAATTGCTTAAGTCATTGTAGCCCAGACCTAAAAACAATCCTAACGTCCATCAAGATATGAAGGCAGAAATGTTTTTTCTATGCATATGACAGAACTCTTCAGAAAACAAAACAAAAAACACAAAGAAACTTGCCACAAACAACAAATTGGACAAATCTCAAAATGCTAAGTGAAAAAAGTCTAATTCATAAACAGTCCATAATACTTGTTTTTATTTATATAAAATTCTAGAGAATGCAAACTAATTCATAATACCAAGAAACAGATCAATGAGGCCAGGAGGGAGTGATGGAATGCAAAGGGGACATCAGGAATTTTCTGATTTTGTCTTGTTTGCAGTGGTGTTTTTCTGTATATCTACCATCGTCAAAATTTATGAAAGGCTGACTTGAGAGGAGCAATGAACTTCCACTGAGGGAAAAGTTAGCGTGAAGGAGCTACACTGCAGAAGAAGGAGTTACATTGCAGGGAAGGAGCCAGGAAAACAAATATCCTGACCTCACTTTGCTTCTTCTCTTGGTCTTTTGCCAGATAAAGCTCCCGTTGACTCAACTGACTGGAAATCAGAGGTGATGGCAGCACTATTGATGTAATCCATACAAATCAGTTTGCAGCAGAAGGCAGCAGTGTGGAGAAGGGCTTGGAGTAGAAGTGAATGGGGCAAATGGAAGATACCCAGCACTGATCATCTGCCAATGTTCAAACAAGAGTTTAGAGTTTGACTCTCCCCAAGCTTCATTAACAGCCTCGATTACAGTATATTCTTCATAGCATTGTCCCAGTTTTTTAGCTCAACAAGTTCACATAAACCATGGGTTCTGCTAAGAGAATGCCTTTTGAACCTTTTTGAAGGACACCCTAGTGGCAGAGGGGAATCAATATTTAATCAATTTTTTTTGCCAGGATATCTGGGAGCATAGCTTGAAATTTACTGTGCATATGAAATTTCTTCCATGTTTCTTTTCAGCTAAATAATTGATCTGAGTTTTGAATTGTACTGCCTAAAACCCTTGTTTGTTCTTATACCAAAATTAATTACACAAAGGAAAAAAGAAAACCAAAAAAAGATCCTAACTTTTTAACATAGTCTTTTCAGATCTGTCAATTTCCAATAATAAAGTAAAAATAAGATCATGCTTTTTTTCTTGAATCTATATAATGTTAGAAGCCATAAATATTACATCTTCACATTCCTATCATCCACTGCCATGGTTGATACTACTTTTCAGTAAAACTCTGCTCAGTGAGATTCTGGTATTCCTTAAGATGGTATCACTTGTTAAATAAGACACGAAAGGTATTGCATTCCCCTCTTAGAGACTTAACAATCCACATCTAAATATTAGAAACTGAGGAATTCTGTAATTAAAAACATGCCTGTTGTTTTTTAAAATAGCCAAATGTTTTTCAGATTCATTTGACCATGGAATTCCTTTCTGTTGAACACCTATTCACATCTCACGGAGCACTAAATACAATTGATAAATGTCACTCTAGGCTAAGGAAGAACAAGTAATAAGCCACCTCAAATGTGTATATTTACGTATGAGTTTTTCAGATGAAGATCAACTCTGTTTCTTTTGGGGCTGATGTCCATTACCTAAACCCTTTAGGAGCCTCTTCTCTATGTTCCCTGAGTCTTTGTTTATATCCCCTTCATGTGTAGACCTCCTGGTGCCTACTGATGTTTGGCACATAAAAAGCACTTTATGACTATGCCGAATTTGAAACACATTAACCCTGTTAGCTAATTTTTATTTTCTTCAAGTCTCTCCCAGCATCTTTTAAAAGAGAGACCATTATTTACTCATTAAATACAAACATTTCTGTTTGATATTAGGATTTGGGGAGGGGGGAATTGACGATAAAAAGAAAACTTACAATGTTTTCTATGTACTTTAATGTATAGAATTGGATGAAATTGACCAAATACAAGCAAAAGGGCCTGATTCTTGGGAACTATACCTTGAGATTATTTTGTGCCTTTGTTAATCTTGCCTATAAGGACTGCAAAGACAGAGATCAAATTAGAGCCAATATTTCAGGTCACACAGTGACATCTAGTGTGTGCAGGAGACAGTATGTTGTATTCACATATCTAAGTGACTCTCAAAAGAATTTTTCTTCTTTTTTTAGTATTTAATGATTTTACCCTAAAGTTGTAAAATAAAGGTAGTGATAACTTTTGCTTGTATGTAGGAATTTGAAACTGTTGTAAATAGATTAATGTACAGGCAGTACAGAAGAAGCATGGATAAACTATTTAAAGACATTTTGCAAATAAATTGAGTAGATGGAATTGCTTAAAAGCATTGTTATGGAAGGTCATTTAATTGTTAACACATAAATAAAAGGTATCAAATTTCAGCAAGCAACATTTAACTCTGTGTGTGTGAGTGAGTGAGAGAGAGAGAGAGAGAGTTCTTTGTTTAGCTAACAGATTGGCTAACTTTGATTAATTACAACTATTTTCTTCCTCTCTCAGATTAGTTTATAATATGCAAAGCTTTAGTCCCTAAGAGATTCTCAGAATTGACTAGCAAAAGGCCTTTCTTTTTTTTTTTTCTCTGTAGATTATAAAGTTTTTCAAGAAGTCCAACTTCATTTCAGTAGGATTTGGGGGAGCGGGGAGAGTGGGAGAGGAGATAGCGTTCTGCTCGTAATTTAAAATGTTTGGTATAGAAACAACTGAATTTGGACTTTAGTGATACTTATTTTACTATTAAATATATTTTGATTTCATTTTCACCTTGCATTACGTTGTTTGACTTTACTTATCTGATAAATGTTTTGGTACCCAAGCTAGGATTTATCTCTCAGAAGCTGTGGCCCTTTAGGGTCTCAGGGAATTTAGAAAAGAGAGTATTTAAATGCAAGTAGAAATGTTCCAGCCCAAAGGTGAGTCAGAGAATGCAGATCTCACAGTGATTTATTTTAAGCCACAGTATTGCAATATCATTTTTAGTCTTGTCCCAATTTCATTTCCCCACCCAAATCAAAGTGATAATCCCAATGAAAGGAGCCAGGGGAAAGGTTTCTGAGGTATACATTGTTTCCAAAAGCCTTATCTGGTCCTTTGATGTTATGTTATTTCTAATAGCAACACACATGCTATAGCCAGAAGTCTTAGCTCCTCAGTTTGACTTAGATTCAGCAAGTGACTCTGGAGTACCTAGGACATGCCAAGAACCATGTTTAAGGGTCCTGTCCTCAAGGGGTTTGTGTTTTATTTGGGGAGACTAACAACAAGCATATATAAAATAAAAGTGGATAATACTGACTACAGGTTGAGGGAGTATTATTTTACATAGGTTGGCCAAGGGAAGACCTTGGTGATGAGATGACATTTGAGTGAGTCAGGGGAGATACCTGAGAGAAAGAAGAATGTTCTAGGCATATGGAATGCCAAGTACAAAAGCAAGAGTGTATCTGGCATGCACGGAGAACAATACAATACCTGAGGTGCTAGAGTGGAAACAGAATGGAAGGAGATGAGGTCAACATAGTAGCACGGAGTCTTATACAGGAAGTTCAAGTGATTGTTGCTATTGGACAGTACTAAGCAGGTGTGACATGATCTAAATAATGCTGTAAAAGGATTTCTCTGCTGTCTTTGGTGAAGACTAGTAGCAAGAAGACCAGTTAGGAATTATGGTAATAATGCAGAGAAAAAAGATAAGGGCTCAAATTAGAGCTTAACATTGAAGGTGGTGAGATAAGTGGGCACCTGGGTGACTCAGTCGGTTAAGCATCCAACTTAGGCTCAGGTTATGATCTCACGGTTTGTGGGTTTGAGCCCCACATTGGGCTCTGTGCTGACAGCCAGCTCAGCGCCTCGAGCCTGTTTCAGATTCTGTATCTCCCTCTCTCTCTGATCCTCCCCTGCTCACGCTGTGTGTGTGTGTGTGTGTGTCTCAGAAATAAATAAAAGCATTAAATTTTTTTTTAAAAAGCTACAAAAAACAAACAAAAAAAAGGAGACAGGATAAGATGGTCTTCTACCAGTCTGAAAGTGGTGAGAGTGAGATAAGCAATCAGATTCTGGATTTATTTTGAAACAGAATTGGCTGAGTGTTTGTAGATGAGATGAGACACAAAAGAGAGTCATATGCGAAGACCCCAAGATAACATTTACTCTGTGTGGGCACATGTAGCTGGCAGAATAGAATTGTTAGTGACCTAGTAGGGGATGAAAGCAGAGGACATGTTAACTCTGTAAACTGTGTTATACATCCCAAAGCAGGTGGCAACAGGGAGTTACAAATGGAATTCCAGAGTTCAGGAGAAAGGTTGAGGCTGAAGCTATACATTTAGAAGATCCCAGGTGTTGCAAGATCTGAAGTCGAGGTTGGATAGGATCACCTACAGAAGTGCAGATGGAAAACATTCAAGGTCTGAGACAAGCCCTCGGCCCTCCTGTGTTTACAGCAGTGCTTTTCATCCTGGCTGCACATTAGAATCACCTGGGGACATTTAACAAAATTGCCTAAACCTTTCACCCTGCCTCCAGAGATTCTGATTTAATTAGTCTAGTTGAGACCTTGGCATGAATACATTTTAAAAACTCACTAGATGATTCTTCTTTTGTTGAAGGATAATTGACACAGCATTTCAGGTATACAACATAGTGATTTGACACGTTTATACGGAATGCCCTGCACACCACAAGTGTAGCCCCATTTGTCGATGTACAGCACTATTACAATACCATTGACTGTCTTCCCCATGCTGTGATGTATTCATCCCATTACTGGAAGCCTGTACCTCCCTCTCCCCTTCGCCTGTTTGGCCCATCTCCCAGCCCCTCCCCTCTGGTGACCAACAATTTTTTCTCTGTATTTACAGACGTTTCTGCTTGCTGCTGCTGCTTCTTCTTCTTCTTCTTCTTCTTCTTCTTCTTCTTCTCCTTTTTTAGATTGCACATCTAAGTGAAATCATGTGGTATTTCATAGGGTCTTTCATATGGTCCTTTTCTGACATATTTCTCATAGCATAATACCTTCCAGGTTCATCTGTGTTGTTGCAAATGGCAACAGGTGTTTCCTATATGCTTCCAGAATTGAAAAGCACTGGTCTAGAAGCGGTAGGGAGTGGAGTGTATCAGCAAAGGAAGCAGAAACTGTGCGGTCAGTGAGGCAAGATGCAAACAAGAAACCTGTATTTCAGATTTCAACTGAAGAAAATGTTTCAAGCAGGCGAGGGTGACCAGTCAAATACTGGGGAAGAGAGAGAATTGGCCACTGTAGTTTGTAGCAACATGGAGGACGCTACTAGACAAAAGCAGACTTATCTGGGAGGTAAGGATAAAAGCTCTACTTTTCATTCTCTTTCTTTTTCTCCCCCACACCCTTCTCTCTTCCTCCTTTCTCTGTTCATGGGAGCTGTTAAAGCATGTTTGCATGCTCATGGGGATAACCTAGCAGAAAGAAATAAATTGGTGAGGCAGGGTAAAAGGAGAAATTTCTAAAAAAAAAAATGTCCTTGAGTGTCAAGGAGGGACTTTTGTAGTTCTTTTGTTTCCGTGAAATTGAAAGCCAAAGAGGAGAATGTGCTCAATGTCTGAGGCAAGAGAATATCCTCATTCTCGGAGAAAGGGAAAATGAATGGACTGCGACCACATGAAATCAGTGGTCATGAAATTAAATACAAGCCAGTTAGCACGGCTGTATATTTTTCACCAGCTACTGTCACCTGTGTGAGTAGAAGTTCAGAGTAAATGAAATGAGTAAGAGAGTTGATTTTTACCAAGGCTGGATTCATACTAAATACATATGACAGAACTGAGTAGGAGCATAAGTTTTCTCAGTAAATACAAGTGTTTATAAATTTGAACTCTATAATGTCACAGTGGTAACAGAAGCTAAGACAGGAAGGGGGTGGAGGGGCAGGGATAGGTGGTCAGATAAAATACATCAGGTCCCAATGGGGTTGAAGAGTAATCGGAGTCTGAGTACTGAAATTAGAGTGCTGAAAAGAAACTTTGTGTTTCTTTTGCTTGAATGTGAAATTTTGAAGGAGATGCAAAATCAATTGCTTGATATAATCTATATTTTTAAAATTTTAAATTTAAAAAATATAAAGGAATGTTAATTCATGGAAAACTGAAAGGAGATGCAGTTATTCATAATCTCTGTGTGACCTAATACATGAGACGGTGAGACCTGGTGGGGACTATGTTCGAGGGATGGAGGAATTGAACTGAAAGTCCAGGGAATCATAAAGATTATAAGGATCCTGGAACCAGTTAAACATGGTTAAGTGATGTTTGAGGACAGTATTCCTCTCCAATGACAGTGACCCACGGGCTCCGTCATTAAAGAGAGGAGGAGGACCCTGCACTTTGTAGTTGACTGCTTCAAAGCGAAACCGCATGTGGTGAAAACTGATGGTTTGAGCTTCCAAACTGGGTTTTTAGGGAAGAAAAGGGTTCAGCAATTTGGAAGGAACATTGTGGTGGTGGGAACGGGGGGGAGGGAGTGGAAAACACCTACACAACTTTTAGGCATAATGAACAAAATCTGCGGAAGAAAAAACAGCCGCTACTTGAGAGGGCTACAGACTTCTTACACCAGATGAGAATAAAAGCAGTATTTGTAAATTGATCGACTGCAGCAATATGTAACGATGGTTAAGAGCGTAAGCTCCAGAGCCTAATTGTTCAAATACCCATCACAGCTCCTTCACTTACTAACTCTGGGGTATTAATGCCTTTGTGTTTTGGCTTCTTCATCTATGAAAATGGAGAATAACTGCGTCTGTCTCTTAAGGTTACTGTGCAGAGTGAAATGAGTGAATACAAGTTAAAACGAGTTAGGATAACACCTGGCATGTATGAAGAACATGCAGTCAAATGTTAGCCACGATGACCATGAGGATGATGATTACTCATTTTTAATTTGCCTTTGAGGAGCAAGAAGATTATTATTATTATGAGTATTACTCATTTTTAATTTGCTTTTGGGGAGAGAGAAACAGATGCCTGGCAAAGAATGAGTGAAACTGGTTTCTGCCCAGTTGAGTTTACTCCAATGTTGTTTGAACATTTGGTCTCCATATGATATACATTAGGTTTCTTCAGCAGCAGGCCTCTGTAATATTAATAATTTTCAACACATGTTATTTGCCAACCTAAAAAAATTGGTACAATCTTCTGAGAAAATCCCAGACAAGGGAATCCTCTGTGGAATGCCAGAGCCCACACATGGTATTGAATTTTAATCTATAGGATAAAATAAATATCCACTGAGTTCATAGTGATTGAGATAATTGAATAAATACATTTCCGTTTTGTTTTTGGTCTCTCTGCATTCTTTTGGCTTAAATATATTTCTCACAGACCTAAAGATCTTCATGATCTTTCTTCCAATTTGAGAGATTCTGAATCTTATTTACTTTTAGAGATTGATATTTATTGAAATTGCTTCCCTCCTAAAACTTAATTTTGTCTTCCCATTCAGGGAATTTTATTTTCCATAATTCCTGTTTTCTTTTTTTTTTTTTTTTTTGCCTTCCTCATTATCTTGAACAAATAATTCTTTTTCTTTGGGAGCACACTTTCAAATGTATCACCTGTAGTTATCCCTAAATTACTCAGATCACAACTTTTGTTTGCTTCTCTTTGTTAATGTCTAAATTTATTAATATCTGTCTAGTGAGTAAGAAAATGATCTGAGCAAATTTTTATATTCTTTAGGCTACTTGCTTTTACCCTCTTTAAAAAAAACATTTATTAAGGTATGATTGACCTGTAAAAAGTTGTACATGTTTAATGTCTACATCTCAAGGAGTTTGGTGATAATCTGCCCTTGACGGCATCACCACAATCCAGACCATAAATGTTTCTATTACTTCCCCATACTTCCTCCCACCCCCTCTATTTCTCACTCTTTCTTTGTCAGGTTAGTGCCTGAAGTTTGGATTTGTTTATTTCTCCACTGGTCATCATTTATCTGGACAACATAAGACTTTATTCAGATCCTCTTTTACGGTCTGTATCTGTTTCTCCCTCACGAACACCCTTCTTTTTGCGAGAGTTCAACCTCTTTATGTTTTGTTTTACAGTATACTTTGTAAAGTATCCAAAACTTTATGAATCAAAATATATTTATTTAACTTTCAGTGGGAGTTTTAGTTCTGCATAAAGATCTAAGTTTACAGTTCTTTTCCTTCAAAGCTATGAAGAAAATGTTCCGTTAGCCTCTTGTATCCAGTGTTGTTGTTAATAAGTTTGGTGACTCTTTTCTTTAGAAGTGATCTTCTTTATCTCTGGAGGCTCAGGTGTGTGTGAAATACTTGTGTGTATTTCAGTAGATTCTGGAGAAACTTTAGGTTCACAGCAAAGTGCACTAGAAGGGACAAATTCCCCATATACCTTCTTCCCCCCCTACTATTCCCGTCCTCCACCAGACTGATATGTTTCAACTCCTGAAATTTCATTGACCCCTCCTTCTCCTCCAAAGTCCATAGTTTACATTACGGTTCACTTATGGTGGTGTACATTCCGAGGGTTTGGACAAATGTATGTTGCAGAGTAGGTTTATGGCCCTAAAAATCCTCTGTGCTTGGCCTGTTCATCGCTCCTTCTCCCCCAGCCCCTGGTAACCACTGATCTTTTTACTGTCTCCATAGTTTGCCTTTTCCAGAATACTAGAATCCTATAGTATGTAGCCTTTTCAGATTGGCTTCTTTCACTTAATAACATGTATTTAAGTCTCCTCCTTTTCATGGCTGTAGATAGCTCTTTCTTTTTAGCACTAAATAATATTACATTGGATGTACCAGTTTATCCATTTACCTACTTAAAGACAGTTTGGATTTTCCCTAAGTTTGGGCAATTATTATGAATAAAGGTGCTATATACTTTCGTATGCAGGTTTCTGTGTGGACATAAGCTTTCAGTTCCTTTGGGTAAATACCGAAGAGAATGTCTTTGGTGGTTTAAAAAAAAAGGATACATTTTATTTGAAGAAGGTGAGGGGTGGGATCCTGAAGAGAATGTCTTTCATTAAGTTTGGGGGTTTGTACTAGATCCAGTTAGTGGACCTACCCAGATTTGCTTGGCCTTTCCTGTCCCCAGTCTTTGGCCACTTGCTTAACAGAATCTGAACTCCACTAAGGGGGTGACTGTGTCACATTCCTCTAAGGCCATGGCTTCAGCACAGCTTTGAATCCTGCCTACTGCCCTGGCTTCACTGATCAGGGTAGGCCTGACCGGACTCGTGGAGGTTTTGTTTTTCCATTACTTTCTTGAGCTCAGGGGAAGCCCAGAAGTGTGGGGAGTGGCTTCTCCTAGTCACAAAGGTAGCCAGTTGGGGTGGGGAGGGGTACATAACACAAATAAGAGGTTCAGGGACGTTAACATCCTGTGAGGAAACTTTGACCAATGAGGGACAGAAAATGGAAAGAGATGACAGATAAATCCTATTCCCTGAGCCCCTTGCTTCTCTGGTGTACATACAATACACATAACTGAGCACTGAGCTGTGATTTACTTTGGAAGCTCTGGTGAACTTGGAAACCACCTTATATTTGCCTCCCCTCTTTCTTTGGCTCACTTCCCTTTTTCACCTACTCTTGCCACCTGAGAATTGCAGTTTCCAAAAAATCTTTAGCCTGTAAGCTTCAAGTTCTGTTTTCTAAGAGATATTTATAACACTACATTACTTCCAACTTGAGATATTTTATTTTTCTCTAATTCAGGGGAATTCTTTTTCATTATTTCTTCAGATCCTATTCTTCTTGCTCTGGAATTCTTAGGTTGACATTTTTATTAAATTCTCATATATCTTATCTCCATTATTTCCTTCCTTTTATCTTTGTTCATTCTTTCTTGAAGACTTCCCTTGCCATAATCTTCCAGCTTATGAAATCATTTTTTAGGCCTATTAAATCTCAATCTCTCTCTCTCTCTTTCTCTTTAACACCTCCACTGAGTTCCTTATTTCAATGAATATATTTTTCAAGTCCAATAAGACCAATTGGTTCTGCTCAGACTTCCTGTTGCTTCTTTATCTTGCTCATACCTTCCCCATCTCTGAAAGAAAAAGGTGAGTTTGTGTTCTCACTTTCTCTGCTCCACAGTTGTTAAGGTGATTTTTGCAGTGGCTGGCCAAACCTATCAGCCTCTTCTTGCTAACTTCGAAGCCTGGGCCCTGGCTTCTGGAACTCCAGGAGAGTGGTGAGGTTGGGGATCAGGTTCATAAATGAGCATTTCTAGAGTTAGAGTCAAGATTTGAATCTCCCTTTTCTCTCTTTCTCATCCTTCACCTCTCCTCCTTTCCAGAGAACTTGCTAGGATTTTCACTCCAGTCCTTGCTATTATCCAGGGGCCACTACTCCTGTTGCAATTGCCCAAGGCTTTGTAAAGGAATCGGGATAAGGAATGCTCAGAGACAGTCTCTTCATTCTACTGGCTCCTTGCAACATGCTCTTGGATGCCTGCTATGATCCTAATGCTTCTAGCAGCAAACTAACCTCCTGTCCCCAATCCGGGTCAGAAATCCTTCCAGAACAGTGTGCGAAAAGAAAAGCACATAGATGGAATGCTTCCCCTCCCTGGCCTGTGGCTCCTGGCCTTCTCCAAGGTCAAAATCTTCTATCACTTCCCCCCACTCTCTGAAGATCTGAGAGTTTCTAAGTGTTACGGTTACTTGGTAAATATCACCCTAAGATCCATTATCCTTACATCTTTTTGGTCTATTTCCAGGTTGAATGTTGGAGAAGGAATACTGTAACCCAAACTGGTTCACTATCTGCTTTATTAGCAAAATTAAAGGGATTTAAACCCTTCAGTGGCTTCCCATAAGATATACTCTGAAGGGTAAGTTGCTTAACAGATCATATAGACCATCTTCTGGTCCATCTTCTTCCCAGACAGGTGTTTGCACTTTTCTGACCTACCTCACTCTGTTCCTACAGCAGGGGGTCCTTGTCAATCCCCTGAACATGTGCTGCTGTTTCAGGCTTCTGTGATTTGCACTTGCTAGTCCCTTTGCTATGAATGTCTTCTTTTATATACAAAATTCCTGGAAATATTTACCCCTCCACCTTTCACCATCAGCAAGCAATGAACAATTCTGATTGGATCTTTAGTGAACAAATACTTGCTGAGCAATAGCCCTGTACCAAACACTTTGGTATACACTAAAATAACCATGGGCAAATGAGTTAGAACCTCATATGGTGAAAAAATCTGGTCAGTAATGAGTGGAAGTTCTAAAATGTGATAAGGTGTAATGATCCATATGATAAGGGACCACCTAATGCTGGTGCCCAATGTACTTTAGGGGAATTAGGGAAAACTTGCTGCTCAGATTAACTTAAATGCTGATGAGAAGTTAGCTGGACAAAAGGGATGAAGATGATAGTTTCTGCAAAGAGGTATTTTCTATTCAGAGATCCTGAGGTGAGAGAGAAAAGGAGTGTCTTAGAAACTAAGAGGGCTTATTTCGGTGAGAAGCAAGAGGCTGGATGGATTGGCAGGTGCCAGGCCACTGTGCCTCCTGGTATTCATATTAAGGAGTTTTGTCTGTGTTCTACCAACAGGCCATGACAGCAATTGCATGATTGAATTTACTTTTTGAGGAATCACTCTGGCTACTGTGTGCAGAAAGAACTGTGGGGTTGGGGTGACCATAAAAGAATAATTATGACACCGCTGTATTTTAGTCCAAGGAAATGATAGGAGTTGAAATAGAGTGGTTGAGACCAAAATTCTCATTCCTCTGCTACCTCTGACTAGATCCATACCAGTATTTCCTAGCATAGTATTCCAGCCACATCTTTATCTGTCTGCACAGTTTAGACTAGCACTGCTAAATGTAGTAGTTGCTGTTTATTTTTTTGGACAATGGATTCTCAGTGCCTGATGTATTATAAATCATCAATAGATAGCTGTAGTATGAAAAGTGAATTATTTTACTGGATGATCCATTTGGCTAAATGGATTAAGAAGGCAAAGGGCCTAAGGGGCAGGGTCCTAGTCAGTTAGAAGTTGGGGGCATTTGCAGCAGTTGAGGGATGGAGGAGGCTGAGTGTTGGCCTTTAATGGGAATAGAGACACTTGATTCATAGTAATAGGTTGGAAAGAGAAGTATGAATATAGCTTTGGGTAGATTGCACTCAGACCTATGGAAGAACAATACAAAGGATCAGATTCAGAGCCCCACCAAAATACTTCTAGATACTCTTTATTCTAATTTTCTCTTGTACCCAGTACTCAGCTGGGAGTAATTTTCTCCTCCCAATTAAACAGCTTTCTCTCCTATAGGGTTTAATTTTCCCTTTCCTTTCATTCCCTTCTCAGTTCTTTAATTCTTAGTAAGTGTTCTTAGTATCCTCCTCTAGAATCTTAGAATCCAGGCTATGATTCTAGGTCAGAAGAGACTAGAGGTTGATCTGGATAAAAGACCAGAGAGTATCTAGAAAAGGAGCTCTATTGGGTTTGCTATTGCAGGATGGATAATTTTTTTTAAAATATTTCCAACTTTACTCTGTATCAGGCCATAGATACAGCAGACTTGATTTTTTAGAAAACTAGGTCTCAACCATGTAAAAGCATTAGCTTAAAAAATGTATATACTTTATGGCTTTTTAAAAATTCAGGGATTTAGGCTATGTATTCAGAAATTCAGATTCAATAGATTTCGAGTGGTTTCAAAGCCCTCAGGTGAATCTAATATGCACTCTGAGTTCAGAATTCTTTCTCCAATGAAGGGAAACCACAGCTTCTAGGAGAAGTGATTGGTTTCAGGGCTCAGATAAGAAAAAGTATAAAATGAGCCTAGAACCCTTTGTGGGGCCACAAAGAAATGCTTTTAAAGTTTTGTTGAAACAGTAGAGAGGACAAAACTGAAGGAAGTAATGGCCAAAGCTGGAATAATTTGAGCAACAAAATAACTCATGACAGTATTGAATTTTAACCCGTATAACAAATCTCCATGAATCCTTAGGCATATAAATAATTGAATATATAAGAATTGAATAAATAAATAGAATAATAAAAAATAAGAGCACTTTCTCACTGTAGAATTTCAGTTAATGTAAAAGGAAAAGAATAGACAAAGACCATTAGGCAAATACTACGGTAATACTGCAGATGAGATCCACCAGTGGATGCTAAAATTAGTGGGCAAAGGTTGAAGAGAAACTGTATTTGTACAATACCTAAGATCCTTCTCAACTACAGAAGGAAAATGTTAAGTTTATACTAGGGTAACCCAGCACACAGCAACTTTATGAAATAATCACAGGTACAATCACGGGTAATAAGACCTATGGATAGCACGAAATCCTTACTTTAGATCTCCTCTGATGCACAGAAGAGAACACATCATTTAAAAACAATTATTTTGGGGGCACCTAGGTGGCTCAGTAGGTTAAGCGACCTACTTCATCTCAGGTCATGATCTCCTGGTTCTCAGGGTTCTAGCTCTGCATCAGGCTCTGCTAACAGCTCAGAGCCTGGAGCCTACTTTGGATTCTGTCTCCCTCTGCCCCTCCTGGACTTGTGTTCTGTTCTCTCTCTCTCTCTCTCAAAAATAAATAAACATTAAATTAAAAATCTTGAAGGAAGTGAATACCCTCATTATAGCCATGAGAAAGCATGACAGTGCCTCAGGGACTTCACACATGTTTTCTCTTTCTGGAATGTACTGCCTCCATTTCCTGAACCCTGCCCAACACACATATCTTGTACTCTTGTTCTGATTGGTTCTTTTCATTTTTCCAGCTTTGTTTCTCCTTAATTTGGACATGTTCTCTGACTAACCAGTCTAAGTATACCCTGCTAGTATTGTTTTTTTTTTTTTTTTAATCATAGTTCTTTCCGTGTAGCCCTTATTATAATTAGAATTTTGGTGTCTGCAGTGTGCTCCTTGATGGGAAGGACTAGGTTTGTTTTGTTCATCAAGCTATACTTCATGCTGGCATCGGTCCAAACTGTGTATAACAATTGTTGAGGATGTGATTGAATGAATCAACAGAAAAAGTCCTGTTTCTGAAATTGAAATAAAAAAATATGTTAAGGAAAAATATGCTGAGTGTTATAACACATAGGTTTGAATCATACCTGCTAACTACTTACTTTATACCTTCTGGCAGGTTTTTACTTCTTTGTATTCTAGTCGACCAAAACTATAAAATGAAAGGTTTGTAGGAATTCTTAGTGTTGGGGAAAGATTATTTTTAAAAAGGTTTTTAAAATCCAAGTTAGTTAACATATAGTGTAACAATGGTTTTGGGTGTAGAATTTAGTGATTCATCACTTACCTTACTTGTTGGGCTCCTCCCAACAAGTGGCCTCCTTAATGCCCATCACCCATTTAGCCCATCCCCCCCTTCCCTCCAGCAACCCCTAGTTCTTTGTATTTAAGAGTCTCTTAGGGGCACCTGGGTGGCTCAGTCGGTTAATCATTCGACTTCGGCTCAGGTCAGATCTCACAGTTCGTGGGTTCCAGCCCCCCGTTGGGCTCTGTGCAGACCGCTCAGAGCCTGGAGCCTGTTTTGGATTCTGTCTCCCTCGCTCTCTGCCCCTCCCCCACTCCTGCTCTGTCTCTCTCTATCTCAAAAATAAACTATAAAAAAATTTTTTTAAAAAGTCTCTTATGTTTGCCTCCTTTGTGTTTTTCTTATTTTTCCTTCCCTTCCCCAATGCTAATCTGTTTTCTTAAATTCCATATATGCGTGAAATGATACGGTATTTGTCTTTCTCTGACTTATTTTCCTTATCCTAATACATTCTAGTTCCATCCACAGTGTTGCAAATGCCAAGATTTCATTCTTTTTGATTGCCTGGGGAAAGATTATTATTTTAAATGGTTGAGTAGTTATTCTAGCATTAGCCTCTGTAAGTATTTAATGGTTTCTAAGACAACACTGACATGTGTGGACCTCATTTTTTCTTTTTTCCCCTACCCATATTGAGGTATAATGGACCTATAACATTGTAGAAGTTTAAGGTGAATAATATATTGCTTTGATATACTTAATACTTTGCAAAATGATTACTACCTTAGCATTAGCTAACACCTCCATCACGATTCTTTTTTGTGGTGAGAGTAGTTAATGTCTACTCTGTTAACAACCCACAAAATACAGTATTTTAACTTAGACTAAAGTTACAAAAACTGTGTATAATAGAGCAACATTAACCATAATCACTATGCTGCGTATTAGATCTCTAGAACCTCTTCATCCTGTAACTGGAAATTTTTACCCTTGACCAACATCTCCCCAATTCTCCCATTCCCCCACCCCTGGTAATCACCATTCTAGCCTTCTTCACCCCTAGGAGTTATGCTTTTTTAGATTTCACGTATACCTTAGTTGTCTTTCTCCGTCAGATATATTTCACTTACCATAAGGCCCTCAAAGTCCATCCATGTTGTTCCAATGTTAGAATTTCCTTCTTTCTCACAGTAGATTAATATTCCATTATGTGTGTGCGTGCCTGCTTATACACATGCAAGCAGCTCACACATGGACACGTAAATGCTAGCGGGTGGGAGTGGGCGGGGCTGGCTCTCTGTCTCACATGCAACTTCATGGGGGCAAGAGGCTGGGCCGTGAGAAAGTGGTTGCAGTCTGGGGTTTGCAGAGTTCTCAGCTGGGTGCATCCATCAACTCTAGCAAGTAGGTGGGATAGTTCCAAAATGGTACTGCAGGAATGGACCTGGATGAGGTAGAAAGAAACAAATATGGCATCTGCCTATATCTCCATCCTTGGAGAAAGTTGTAATGGTTTCCTGTTTCTCTGGTAGATACTTAAGTGGATCTCCTTCACAGAGGGCTACAGGTGCTATCAAATTGGTGTTTTTATGCTGGGTCCCAGAGCAAGTGAATGTGTACATGAGCACTTTAAGAGCAGGTTCTCTTTTCCCTACAGTTTTTCAGTTTTTCTGGATGTAATTCCTGTTGGTTGTCAAAGCCCGGTATTTATAGCACTCCACTCTCTCATGTAGAATCTAAGTGTTGGGGTGATGGGGGTGAAGTACAAATCCTTTATTCCTCAGGGAAAAATGTTGAATTTTGAGATGCCTCCAGACTGGATTGCTGCACCTGAGATGGGGCATTTTTAGTGAGATGGTGTGTCTGCCTCTCCTACCTGTCTCAGTGCTGTTCTTTTTTTTTTTTTTTTTTTTTTTTTTTTTTCCTG
>NW_027530545.1:2201835-2503713 GCF_008692635.1 Crocuta crocuta | reverse complement strand
TTTTTTTTTTTTTTTTTTTTTTTCTGTGTTCTTCCAGGTTTCTGTCCCCCCTCACCCCCTGAGGAAAATATTCCCCTCATACAAACTGTAGTATCTGTATTGGAGTAAATTTAGGATCTTCCCCACTGCAGTCTTGAACCCAAGTCTGTTGCCTAATGTAGGCATTTATTATTAGGAATTGCCTTCTTAGAACTGTTCTTGCTGCATCTCCTAAATTTTGGCATATTGTCCTTCCATTTCCTTTTGATTCAAGATATTTTTAGGGGCACCTGGGTGGTTCAGTTGGTTGAGCTTCTGACTTCAGCTCAGGCCATGATCTCCTGGTTGGTGAGTTTGACCCCAGAGTCGGGCTCTCTGTCTCCCTCTCTCTCTGCCCTTCTCCTGCTTGTGTGCTCTCTCTCAAAAATAAACTTAAATTTTAAAATTTCTTTTTTGATTTTTCTTCCTTGATGCATTGGTAGTTCAGGAGTGTGTTGTTCAATTTGTACATATTTTTGAATTTTCCAGCTTTCCCCTATATGATTTCTGGTTTCATACCATTGTGGTTGAAAAAGATACTTGCTACAACTTCAAACTTTCTAAATTTGTTTGAAGCCTATTTTGTGGCCTAACATATGATCTATCTTGGAGAATGTTCAGTGTCCGTTTGAGAAGAATGTATATTCTGCTTCTGTTGGATGGAATGTTTTATAGATGTCAAGTTCATTTGATCTAGTGTGGTTAAGTTCTAATGTTTCCTTCCTGATTTTTCTGGATAGACGATCTATTTATTCATAAAAGTCCCCTACTATTATTGTATTGTCTGCTTCTTTTATATTTGCTAGTATTTGCTTAATATGTTTAGGAGCTCTGATATTTGGTATATATTTTTGATGTATCTTCTTGATGAATTGGCTCCTTTATCATATAATGACTCTTGATTTCTTGTTAGCATTTTTGTCTTCAAGTCTACTTTGTCTGGTAGAAATATAGCTACTCCTATTCTCTTGGTTGCTGCTTACATGAAATCTTTCTCTGTTCTTTCACTTTGAAGCTATATGTCTCCTTAAGCTGAAGTGAGCCTCTTGTAGGTTGGATACAGTTAGGGCCTGCTTTTCGTTTTTTGTTTTATTAATCTATCAATCCAGTCTATTTAATATATTTTATTGGTATCCATTATAGATAGAACAGTCTGTTTTACACTAACCATTTAACTTTAATGGCATATAAATCTATCCTTCCACTCTTTTTTGTTTTTGAGATAATTTACATCTCCATGTACAATAATGAACAAATTATTGTAGTTATAGCTATTTTTAACATTTCAATCTTTTAGTGGCACCTGGGTGGCTCAGTGAAGTGTCTGACTTCAGGTCATGATCTTGTGGTTTGTGAGTTCGAGTCCTACAATGGGCTCTGCACTGTGTGGAGCCTGCTTGGGATTCTTTGTCTCTCTCCCTGTCTCTCTCTGCCCCTTCCCAACTTGTGCTTGTGTTCACACTCTGTCTCAAAAATAAACTTAAAATATTTGAACTTTGACCTTTAGAGTAGATTAAGTGGTTAATGCACTACCATATTACAGTATTAATATATTCTGAATTTGACTCTATGCTTACCTTTACCAATGAGTTGTATATTTTCATATATTTATGTTATTAATTAATATCACTTCATTTCAGCTTGAACTCCCAGTATTTTTTTTTAAATACTTATCTATTTTTAAGAGAAGGAGGGCACAAGTTGGAGAGGCAGAGAGAGAGAGACGAATGTGAAACAGGCTCCAGACTCTGAGCTGTCAGTGCAGAGCCCGATGTGAGGCTCGAACCCACAAACCATGAGATCATGATCTGAGCTGAAGTTGGATGCTTAGCCATCTGTGCCATCCAGGTGCTCCTCCTCTCAGTTCTTATTACTTCAGGTCTGGGGTGATGAAATCCCTCAGCTTCTGTTTGCTTGGGAAAGTCATTACCTCAGCTTTTCTGAGCATTTCTGATGGACCACTTTGCTGGGTAAGGTATTCTTGGCTGCCAGTTCTTCCTTTCAACAACTTGAATATATCCTCCCTTTCTCTCCTGGTCTGCCAAGGTCTGTGCTGAGAAATCTGCTTATAGCCTTATAGGAGCTCCTTTGAAGGAGAGAAATTGTTTTTCTCTCACTGCATTTAGAGTTCTCTCTAGGTCTTTGATCTTAGACAGTTTCATTATAACCTGTCTTAGAGAACATCATTGTGTATTAAAGTCTTGGGTGGACTTTATTGTATTCATGTACTTGGATGTCCAAATTTTTCCCTAGGATTATGAAGCCCATAGCCATTATTTCTTTAGATATACCCTTTTCTACCTCTCTTCTTTTGAGATTGGTGGCTAGAGCCAGTGGTGTGCACATACTAGCTGCAGGTGCCTGTGTAGACACTCATGTGGTGGTGGCAGCTAGCAAGGCCTGGGGCCAGCTGTGGACTCCCTGGCAGCTGCAGGACCCTGACTGTTGGCGTGCACTCCTGTGCTTGCTGTACCTCACCAAGGGTGCATGGCAGTGAGCTGGGGCCAGGGGCTGTGCAGGTGCACAGTAGGAGGGGCTAGCTGCAGGTGAGCACAATATGTCAGGCCACTAACAGAGACTGATCTGGGCCATAAGAAGCTACATAGGCCCTGATGTCTGGCAATCCCTCTTCTGGCTATAAGCCTCCCCTGGACATGCCTGCCCACCATAGGGTAGGCCAGTGATGGGTGTCAGGCTAGTGACCTACAAGTGTGTAGCTAGTGGGGCTGGTTCTAAGCACCTGCATGATGGTGGAGGTCAGCCAGGGTGTCGAGGCTGGTGTCTTACACTGTCATAGCCGCAGAGGTCTGAGCTGGCTGTTCTGTGAGGTGGGGAGGTGGTGAACACTCAGGAGGCTGGTGTTAGAGGATGTGAATGCCTGTGCGTTGAAAGCTGGTGAAATCTGCAAGGGATCCATTAACGCAGCTGGTCATTGGTTTCTTCAGTGGCAAAAGCTGCTGGATTTGTATGCAAAGCAGGTGAACTGTGATTGCTTTTGCTGCATGGCTACTCCTGGTATCCCCTGCTTTTGTTTCTTGGTTGTCTTTGTATGCCTTATTTGCCAGTCTGGAGGAGGTGAAACTGCAGCAGTGCCTTTGTGTGGTACCCCAAAAGGCTAGAGAAGCTGGTTACTCACTTTGCTCTTTCTTTCCCATCAAGGGAAACTCTTTCTAGCTGGCAAGTTCATTGACGGCACCAAGCAATGCCAGCGTGGAAGATGGGATGACGCAGGCAAAATGAAGCTGTCTTATTTCTATTCTTGTGCTAGTCTCCGTTATTTTGGTTCTACTGTATTGCTCAAGTTTTTTAAGTGAACTCCAGAACTCTCCCAGAGCTGTTTTTGTTTTGGATAGTTATCCAATTGTTGGTCTTGGTAGGAGAATGGAGACTGGAGTCTTTATGTGGTCATTTTGGTGACCTCACTCTGGGCCTTAGTTTTCTTATTCCTAGGGATGGAAAATTGGTTTCATCTGAAGTGAGAGCTTATTGAAAAAGGCTTCTATTAGTTGAATATAATACAGTTCTGTAATTGGTTAGTGATTTCTGCCTTAGATATATAAAGGTATATAAAATTCATATGTTAGCTAGGTGATTTTCATCCTTGTAATAAATGACTTCTGTTTCTTCAATTTCTGTTAGTTATGTCATTCTATACATGACAGATTACTTTTGTCTATAAGTGTTCCTAAGACCTATATGAATGGGATTAAGGGTGAGCCTCTTGGGTTCAAGGCACCTAAGACCATTACAGACCCATTCAGCCTAACTTTATAACAAAGTGTTGCTATTTCACCCATTTTTCACATTTAAATAGGTTTCTTTTTATGAACTCTAAAATATATATTTTCCAAAGTTAAATGGCTTTATTTAATAACCCACAGGGTTGATGGCATGTTTGTTATGAAATATTGATTGTTGATACTGTGAACTGAGTTAATCAATAAGTCCTGTGGGTGTACCAGTTTCCTTCGAGTTCTTTGATGATTGAACACAGTTGGGCACAGCATGCCACAATGCAACAAAAAGACAGGAAAAATTCAAATAAGAAATTAGAGGTAAGTAAATGACAGTGCAAGTAGTTCTTAAATCTCCAATTGGCTAACAATGATGGATTGCAGCGCCACCTGCTGGCAAGAAGCATTGTTTTATTACTGTTTTGTGAGTTTGTTGCCCCCTCCTGGGCTTTTCCCTTGTATCTTGTCTGTGTATGCAGCGTTTATTCACGTGAAATTTCTTCTTCAAACGATTAAGCTGGCAATAGAATGGTTTGATTTGTCACTCTCGCTGTAAAATATACAGCAATAGGCTTGTGTGGGAAACATCTCTTGTGACAAAAATTCTAAATCCTATTTTTTCTCCTCTTGTATTACAAATAGAATTTTAGTGCCTGAAGCTAAAAGAAATAACAAGGCACTGTTGGAATTTATTCCATTTGATTGTTCTGGGTTTGTTTTAGCACTTCAAGAATAGTAGTATTTCTTAGATGAATCTAGAATAATGTGTTCTGGATCTGTCACAGATGATGGCTAGCCTGAAGATCTTTGCTTTTTAGAGCATGACTGCCTTTATTGGCTATTACCATCTGCAGATGTGTCCCATCTTTAATCTCTCTCCCTACAGAGTTAGCCACAAAAGCAGCAGATGCTAAACTAAATGATTAAACATCCTGTTAACATGAGCTGGACACCCACCTGTCTTCTTAGGGGGGAAAAATCACTCATTTAAAAATGACACATAACAACATATTTGAGATATTATATGTTTTAATCACCTTAATAGGTATAATGACTTTTATATCAGGCAATAAGTCACCTAAAGGAATGGAATTGTTGGCTTTTTCCCCCAGAGGTTATACGAATGAGTTGGACACTCAGCAATTCAGGCTGGTTGAGATGCTGATTGGTTGGGAGGATTAGCAGATAAATTTAGTGACCTCAGGGGAGTCACTTGAAGTTTATAATTCTCCAGGATTTTCTGGTGATGGAAGAACTGAGCTGTTTTCTCCAGTTTAGTTCAGGCTCTGCAAACAGTGGATTGTTAGCTTCAACGAGAATCTACAGATGAAGAATGCAAACATGTAATCCGCATCAATCTGAACTCAATCTGTCCTCACAAATGTTTCATTTCTTTCTTTTTTTTCTGATGAGAGGAGAATTCCTTAGTGGTTCCAGGCATAAGTTTCATCTCCATGCTTCAAAACTAAATGTGACTCTGAAACATTGGGAGAGTGGCACCTCCCATTTTCTTGGTATTGCTTCTTTGCTGCTTATCATGTCTCTTATTAAAGGCTTACATTCAAGACCATTTCTCTTCTATTTTGATAATTTCCAAAATAGTTTAAGAACGCTTGTAGTGACATATTATCTTGATGGGGAGTTATTAGAATATAATCACCAAATCTGAATAATCCCCCAGTCACAGACAAAAGTATATGGACGTTAGAGATGATGAGATATTTTGTAAATCACAATTATGTTCATAAATATGAACTCCTTGAGATAATTGAATGGAAATTGTTTTTAAACTGCACATTTTATTAGTGGACTTCTATGACTTCCATTATAGCTTCAATTTTTTTCTTTTGGTGCACAACAGATTCAATTAAAATCCTGTTTCATAGTTTTAAATACGCTTATTTTCTTTTAAAGGAGTACAGTGGCATTTAGGAAGTATACCTGAAACCACTATGTGAAGGATGCTTACAAGTTTTATTTGGTGTATGTGGCAGGTGACGGAGTGCATAGTGCTTCTTATGAAGGAGCTCCAAGCAGTTTTTAAAGCAGTCTAATTAATTTACACAGGGACATTATGCAAAGTGGGTGATAAATACTTTAGATTATTTTCCTAATGGGAAAGTTATAGCAGGGTATTTAAGCTCCTTGCCTGGTTTATATATAGTTCAAGGGCATACATTGTATATATTTTTAAACTGAATAAAACATGTTTTGTTATTATTTTTTAAATATTTATGTTGGACAGCAAGAGAGAGTGAGAGAGCAAGCAAACGGGAGGGGCAGAGAGAGAGGGAGACTCAGAATCTGAAGCAGGCTCCAGGCTCTGAGTGACCAGCCCAGAGCCTGATGTGGGGCTAGAACTTATGAAATAAGATATCATGACCTGAGCTGAGGTCAGATGCTTAACCAACTAAGCCAGCCAGATGCCCTCTCTCATTTTCGTTTTTGACTGTGATAATCCTTTCCAGTTTAGTTTGTCACTCATTTACTTATTTATTCTGTTAATATACATTGGGCATCTAATAGTATAGAGCTTTACATTATCAAATAAGTGACGGTTCTATTCTGAGTACTTGTACTTTGGGAAGACAAAAAGACATTTGAATCACATTTTAAATTTTATATACATATAAAATTTTAACTTTAGTCACATTTTAAAATTTACATATATTAAACATATATATGTACATAAGACAACATAAGTATGTAAAATGAAAGAATTACAAAAGACCTATATAAATAACATGAATAAATATATACTTATGAAACAGGATGATCAAGGATTTGACAGTAGTCAGTGTTCTATACATTTGTTTGAAAACTAACCATATCTGACTGGGAAATCACAACACAAACTTTTGCCCCCAGCTTTACTGATATATAAATCACATAGAACATTGGTAATGGTATTGAGCTGCTTTCCTTTTTTTAAAATTTTTTAATGTTTTATTTCTGAGAGTGTGAGAGAGCATGCAAGTGAGCAGGGGAAGGTCAGAGAGAGAGGGAGACACAGAATCAGAAACAGGCTCCAGGCTCTGAGCTGGCTGTCAGCCAGCAAAGAGCCCAATGCAAGGCTTGAACCCATGAAATGTGAGATCATGACCTGAGCCAATTGGACGCTTAACAGACTGAGCCACCCAGGTGCCCCTGAGCTGCTTTTCAAAGGACAAGTAGGATTTAGTCAGCAAAGTAGGGGGAGGACAATTCAGTAAGAAATCATTGTGAATACCCAAAAGTGTGTTGCCTGCTTTGTTTAAGCAAAGATAGGTAGGTCTCTCCTGGCGCATGAGCGGGAGAGATGAGGCTGTAGGGATGGGCAGGACATGAAAATGAACACTGAACTTGCACTTAAACTTTGGGGAATCATTAAAGGATTTTTAAATGGCAGCTGACTGGTTTTTCCAAGGATCACTCTGGGGCAGAGATAAACCTGTTTAATGCTTTCCCAACTACCAGGCAAAATCCTGAACAAAGGATTAGCTGCCTGGGCCGGAAGAATCTGTAAGATAAAAGCATCAAGTTCTGTTTGTAGAATAGATTCTTTGCTACGTGAGTGAGTGAGTGAGTGGTGGAGGTGGAAGGCATCTTCCCTCTTGGGTGGCTGGCGAATACTGGTGCCACTTACTATGTTGAGGAACGTATCAGGGGGAACAGATCTGGCAAGGAAGATTATGACTTTTACCCTACTGCCTGGGGAGGTAGCACACATATTTTATATTTTGCATTTTACACCTCATCAATAAACACATCTAAAGTTTGGAGATTGCAACCAACTTTATATATGTTTATAATGATTTACATAATGTGGGAAACAATGACTGAAGGAAATGTACATACAACTAAATTTCCTTATAACCTGTAGCCTATTGACTAATACTTGAGGCAGGCAGATAAGACCCTCTTCCAGGAACTCCCAAGTGTCTTAGTGTTAATGCTTTGCTAGAGGGTAAAGCAACTTTAGCTTGAGGGTACTAGGCCTCCAGGAGTCTGTGAGTCTTCCTTAGCATATGAAAATCCCTTTAGAAACTCTCCTGGCCTTTACCTTCCCCAGCTCCTAAGTATAAGATCAGTCACTTCTCACAATCCTGGGACAGTGCTTTCTGCCCATGGGTCCTGTCCCTGAGCTTTAATAAAACTGCCTTTTTGCACCAAAGATGGCTCAAAGATTCTTTCTTGGGCGTTGGCTCCGAACCCCAACACTTCAAACCACATCACTGCCTACCTATACAATTTTGTGTGCAATGTCCATTATTAATAGAAATCTGAAAAGGCTGAGACTAAAATACATCCATAGATAGAAGCCCTGGTACTTTCTTTCCACACACCATTAACTGCTTTGTAAACTGCAGTTTGAAAGTCCTGGCTTTATTTATTTATTTAAAAAACTTAGGGCTCAACTCCTCAACCATGAGATCATGACCTGAGCCGAAGTTGAACGCTCAACCGACTGAGCCACTCGGGTGCCTCTGAAAGTCCCTGCTTTAAAACAAGTCTGTAGATGAGGCCATCCTCCTCTCCAGGAGAAGCAATCGTTGGGCGAAAAGTTTGAGAGGGTGAAGGTAGGTGCTTCGCAGTACTCCCATTTATGAATACACTTAAGAATTAAACAGAGGATGGGGCACCTGGGTGGCTCATCAGTTAAGGATCTGACTTCGTTCCTCTCAGGTCATGACCTACTGGTTCATGGGTTTGAGCCCCACATCAGCCTCTCTGCTGACAGCTAAAGCCTGGAGCCTGCTTCAGATTCTGTGTCTGTGTCTCTCTGTCTCTCCTCTGCTCATATTCTCTCTCTCTCTCTCTCTCTCTCTCTCACACACACACACACACACACACACACACACACACACTCTCTCTCTCTCTCTCTCTCTCTCTCACTCTCTCTCTCTTCATCACACACACACACACTCTCTCTCTCTCTCTCTCTCTCTCTCACTCTCTCTCTCTCTTTAAAAAAGAGTTAAACAGAGTTAAAAGGAGGCTACAAAGGCTAGTGAGATGGCAGGGCCAGAGAGGTTAAGAACAACATCCTGGAAGTTAAGGGAAGACCAGGGTTCTTGTGTTTGTTGTCCTGATCCACGCTTTTATTTATTGAGTGTGCCCACTGTCTCAGGCACGTTCCAGGGCCTGGAGACTCGGTAAAATAAGACCTCGTCCTGCATGAGAGAGGCAGAAAGTAAATGGTAATAGTACAGGGTGATAAGTATTTTAAGACTAAATGTGTATATTTTTTTATTAAAGTGCATGTTTATGTGTCAGGGAGGTGGGATACTTCCTGTTTTCCAGAGGAGCAATGGCTGAGCTTTTTCTCTTGTAGTTGTTCAGCTAAGTGTGGGGTAGAGAAAGCTTAAAGTGTTTGTGATTTTGATTCCCTAACAAAAGTTTCAGTTAGGTAGAGGGAACCATCTTCCTGGTGTCTATCATCATCATGAATATATGCAAGTACTGGCTCATTTATATTCCTGAGGAGAATTACATTTTCACAAATTGTTACAGATAACAGTACTCAAATTTAAATGAAAACTTTTAAATACCTTTCTCTATTTATAGCAGGGAAGGAAAGAAGTTCCCCAGTTCTGCTCCCTGGAGGCATTCATTAAGAGAAGTTTAATGAAGCAGGCAAACAGGTGCTTTTTGTGCTTTTTATAAAGGGTTGCAACAGCTCTTCCCATCCCTTCAGCTTCCAAATGGGAACACACCTCATCCGCTAAGCTAATAGCTCACAGCAGGGTCCTTTCATGGGATCCACATAAATATTCAGTTTTATCTTCCTCTGCCTGGTGATCTATCACAAGCACAATGGACAGAGAAAGATGGAAAAAGTAAATACAGAAATATATGATTTCTGGGTCATGAATCTAAAGTTAGTTTTGGTATAGTAAGATTTTAAAAATATACACTGAATATAAGGTTGGTATATGAATTAATAAAAACCCTGCTGATTATAATTAAAGATTTTCCTACATCCCAATTTTCAGGGAAAATAGGTCTAACTAGTAGCCATGTCTCTTTACCATTGCATTTTTTTTTTTTTTTGAGAGAACGAGAGAGAGACAGAGACAGGCTCTTAAGCAGAGATCATGACCTGAGCTGAAATCAAGAGTCAGACATTTAATGGACTGAGCCACGCAGGCGCCCCTCTTCCATTGCTTTTTTATTTCTCTCCCTTGCTAACAACTCCTATGTCTGTGGGCACTTACAACGTTTACAATCATTCTTAACAGATTGGACATAATGTAAATATTGTATGAAATCTTTGTTGGTTTCACTTAAGCCAGGAAGTAAACTCTAATTACCTGGGTGCTTGAATACTTGTCAATTTGGTAGTACTGTTTCCTTTGAACAATCAGAGTGGAAGATCACTTTCATTCATTTTGTAAAAGCTCACTTAAAAATAACCTGAATGAGGGGCGCCTGGGTGGCTTAGTCGGTTAAGCGACCGACTTTCGCCTAGGTCATGATCTCGCGGTTCATGGGTTCGAGCCCTGTGTCGGGCTCTGTGCTGACTGCCAGCTCAGAGCCTCGAGCCTGTTTCAGAATCTGTGACTACCTCTCTCTCTCTGACCCTCCCCTGCTCAGTCTGTCTCTCTCTCTCTCCTAGAAATAAATAAAACTTAAAAAAAAAATAACGTGAATGAGAAAAATTAATAAACATGATTGTCCAATTTAGATGGGAACTCCGGATTCAAGTAAGGCTTCTCATTGTTTAGGATTTATTTGGAACACTTTTCTGAACTATTTCTACCTGGATACAAGAATGAAGTGTTTTGTACCTGTGAGTTGGATCCCTGTGTTCTGGTAGAGACTGAACCAAACTGAAGTATGTAGTTACTCTTAAGTGGTATGCAATTATTACCTCTTACCAGGAATCTTAAATTAATAAGATCATTAACAATCATTTTGGCTTATATAAAGTAAAATAAAACTATGGGAAAATGTAAACATTGAGGTAGTTTAAGGGCAAACATTGGTAAGGCAGAGGTAGAAAAGAGGCCTGGGAATCAGATAAATTATCATCCCAACACAGATCAGTGTTAAGTGAGGGAGCATAAAAATCTGATTATACTTTTCATGCTGTACTTAGGATTACAGTTTGGCTGTGAGAAGGAGACTAGAAAAGACCGGCTTTAAACAAGTTGGGTGTGTATATGTCTTTTCCTGAGGACTGGTGGTAGGCAGTCCCCAGGTGGTGAGAAGGTTCTGTGCTGTTAAGTCCAGAGGAATGCAATTCCTTTGAGCTCCCTCATCCCTGAAGTATGGCCCTTGTTCTTAGGGTTCAAGATGACATCTGGAGCTCCAGATATGCTATGCATGTTCTACACAGCAGAAGCAAAGACAGGCAAAGGATGGGCACAGATGTGGATTCCATTTATACATCATTAGCCAGGACTTAGTCACACCTCATAGTTAGCTGCAAGGCTGACTAGAAAATGACTGCTTTATCCCAGGTGTCCTTGTGCCCAGCTAAAAGTCGAGGGTTCTGTCACTATTGAAGGAGAGAATGGACATTGGTAGGCAAACAGCAGTCCCTGCCGAGGCTGCCTCTATGGTAACTGTTGCATTAGTAAGCACAACTACTTGATGGGCTGGGACCGCTGCGGTGTAGAAGTCCCTAAGGATGGGTTCTAGGTTCACTTCTTTACCTCCTGGAATCCTAGACCCCATCTGGCCTTCCCTTGATCCCTACCAGCTACTACTACTGCCCTGCCCTCCAGAGAAGGCCTGGGGGTGGGTATGGCAAGAATTGCGGTCATACTCTTGCATCTGGGGAGAGGAAACCTGGTGGCAGCCGTCTCCACCCAGGATGTGGGTACTCTGCACTCAGGTTGCAGCGTCTTCGTTGTGTTGTGTTGGAGCGGTAGCCCTTAGGGAGAGGATGTGCCAGGCTCAACTTCCCTGGTTGGCTGGAGGGAGAACCCAGCTGTGGTCAGATATCAGCACCTGTTAGCTCTGGAACGTGAGCCAAGCCACTGGCAGCTGTGAGGGCCTGCCCTTGCCCCATGAATATACAGGTTGACCTTGGGGTACACTTTGTTCCTGACTCTGACTTGAGTTTGTCTCTTCTGGCCCACTCTGTATGCTCTCAAGGGATGAGCCACAAAATTAGCCTTCATCTCAGTGGTTCCTAATAGGAGTAAAATGCTCTGTTAATTACATTTAAAACTGGCATTTCATCATATAAAGATAAATGGTAAAATTCATGCTAATAATTCAAAATCTCAACATTCTTAGAATGAAATTAAGTAGTAAATATCGCATCATCATGACAAATTGGAAGGCAGACTGCAGAAGAAAGGAAAAAGCCTTAGATTTTAATGCCTTTAATGGCATTTCTTCCCTTCTTCCCCACAATGATTTGGAACAGGAAGCCTCGCATTTTCATTTTACACCGGGCCTTACAAGTTATGTGGCTGTTTCTATAGGTGAGTTTCTCTATTTCAGTAAGAAGATCTTGCTTTTAAAGTTTTGGAGGCGAGTTTGTAAAATTTCATGAAAGGAATAATTAGAACAGTGACCCTTTGGCTGTGCAGGTGTGCCCTTTTTGTCAGGTGTCAAATAAGATTATGTGCTCCCCTTCATCTCATTGCCTAGTTAGCCATTTGCTACCCAGAGTCAAATAAGATATTCTTATTAATGCCAATAAGACTTGTGTGCAGTCTTAGATTGGTATTAGAATTAGATGCAGAATAGCTTTGTCGATAAATCAGTGTGGATGTTGCCTCAATAACCACAATGTAATTTTCAGCATGTCTGATATAGATTTATATCCTTTTATTATATAAAAGAAATGCTGAAGGTCTTCTGTGTTTTCCTAAGCATTGTTGAATAATTGTACCCTTTCCTACCTCTCTCTAATTCTGACAGTTTCTGTACGTCTAAATGGAAAAGACAATTTCTACTCTAAAAGAGGAGATTATATAAATGAATTTATTCTCTTGTTTCCCTTCGGCTATGGCCCACCTACTCAGGGTTCTATTTATAAAGCTAGCTTGGCATGCAATTTGGTTGCCTAATGAAATGGAGGTGAATAACAAGTGGTCCCACTGTAAAATAATCATGTGCAAGATGGATGAAGTCGAATGTTTGGTTTCAAGAATTTCCTGCACTATTAGTCCCTTGGGTAATACATCTTCCCCCCCCATGCATAGTGTGTCCCCATTATGCTGCACATTTTCAATTTTTGCAAAATGCACCAATGTGCCAGGCCCAGACTGACATTTCCACATTGATGTTTCCTAATAAAACAACAACTGACAAGATACATTTTTAGCCCCGATACAGCTCCTTCAAGGTTGTACTGTGTCAAAATGCTCTGTGAGAAGTTACTGCAGATGTAGAACACGACATTACTTCTGTTTTCACTGAAGATAAATGTATCGGTACCACAATAAACCAGCCATTAACATTCATATTACAGGTAAATTCCAAGGTTGAGAAATTGGAGGAAAAATGAGTGAAGATGAAATTTCTCTCATTTTAATAAGCCATGGGTAGGGTTTTGATGCATAGATTAGTTTCGTCATTCAACGAATTTAGTGAGGCTTAATATCTGCTAGGTACTATTCTAGGTACTGGAGAGCCAGCAGTGACAAAGATAAAGATTCCTACCTTCATGTCCTGAAGCTTTTGTTCTCATGAATATATAAGAGCACATGTAACTAGTTAAGGAAGTTTAAGAATTATACAGAACAGATCTATCTTTTTTTTAATGACCTGGATTATGGGAATATTATTCATAAAAATTACTGAGCAGGAGAGAGTAGTGGTGAGGAGCTTGAACTCTAGAATCAGATAAACTAGAGTTTGACTCCTGGATCTTTTAAAAGCTATTGGCAAGGAGCTTGAGCTCTCTGAGTCCTAATGTTGATATTTGTAAAATAGGACAAAAGAATAGAATGAGAAAATTCCTGGCAAGCACTTAGTCTAGGGCTTGAAACATAGCCTACACCCAGTAATTGTTTTCTTTACTGTTGGTAATATTTAATGTCTGTATTCTCCCAGGAAGACTTTGATTTGAAGACTGAGCCTCCAGCTTGAAGTTCAATAGGAGCTCAATGAATTAAAATTGCAATATGGCATTGCCTCTCCAACTTGAATGTGCATGCAAATCTGCAGGGGGGGGTTGTTCAAATGTAGGTTTTTAATGAAGTAGATCTAGAATGGGGCCTCACATTCAGCATTTCTTAGAAGCTCCTAGGTGATACCTATGCTGTGGCTACTGCTCTGTGGATCATACATACGTAGTGAGGTTTATAAAACACCTTGATTTCACGCTGATAGGAGAAATAATAATAAGACCTGGAACTATAGGGCAATATGAAGCAAACAGTGTGCTTCCAAACAATAGGGGATGTCTATGACTTCAACTGATATATATCAAATAACCCCAAAGAACAGTAAGGAAAATACCTTGTTTATTGTAAAACACACAAATGTAGGTGGTGGGATAGGGATCATTGTTCTCTGCTGCAGCCTCTGGAGAATTGTTCTGTCCTAACTATCTTGGACAATAGAAGTGAATTCGAACTTGCTGGGAAAAAGGTCCCCAAGCCTTTCCATTTGCCTACCCTTCCAGAAACATGTATCAAAGTTTACTTTTATTTCTACTTCTGTATCTTTAAGAATTTATAATACTCACTGGAGTGCTTCAATCAAGCAGCCATATAATGAAAAATATTTGATATAATATTGCATCCAGCAATCCCACTTCTGATATATACCCAAGAGAATTAAAAATATGTACCCATGATTTGTACATAGATATCCATAATAACATATTCATGATAGCCTCAAGCATAAACAACCCAAATGTCCATAAATTGATGAATGCATAAGAGGTGGTGTATTCTTATAGTAGAATATTATATTTAGCCATAGAAAGGAGTAAAACACTGATACATTTTACAATATGGATGAACTTTGAAAACACTGTGGTAAGCCAGATACAAAAGGCCACATGTTACATGATTTAATTTATGTAAAAAATCCAGAAAAGGCAAATCCATAGAGACAGAAAATAGATTAGTGGTTGCCAGGGGCTATGGGAAGGGGAGAATGGGAAGTGACTGTTAATGGGTGTGAGGTTTCTCTTTGGGGTGATAAAAATTAGATGGTGGATGGTTGCACAACTCTGTGAATATACTAATAATCCCTCAATTGCACACCATAAGATGGTGAATTTTATGGTACATGAATTAGATATATCAATAAAAATGTAAAAAAAAATATATCAAATGCCAGATGCTTCAGCAGCTGGAGACCTATAAACAAGAAACTTAAAGACGTTAGCCATATTCTTTAATTGTGGTTTTAAGGGCTCAGTTTCATTATATAAGTCAGTGGTCGATTAAAAATAGGAATGAATTCTTTGTGATTCCTCAACTCCTGAGGCGGAGTCCACTCCTTAAAACTGAGATGATCTCTTGGCTCGTTTCGTCAATAGAATATTGGCAGAAATCATGTGTGAGAGCTCCAGGCCTGAGTCTCAAGAGTAGTTAGTTGCAGCTTCCACCTTTGCTTTCTTGGAACATGTGGAGAACAAAGGAAAAAGGAATCGAGGAAAAAAATGATAACTTATAGCCCATTGACAAGGACTTGAGACAGGCAGAGTGACCTTCCACAAGTTGCTTAGCTGCTTGAGAGAGACTCTGAGAATCGTCTCTGCTCTCCAAGCCGGCCCAGCTGTCTCAGCGGGAGGCCCGAATTCTACAACGGACTCTGCATAGACCAACTTTCCAGTTTGTGAGAGCCCAGTCCAAATTGCCTACCCATGGAATCTGGAACAAATACATAATTGTTTTTAAATCACTATCTTCCGGGGTTGTTAGTTCCATAGCAAGGTCTATTTTGTGAGGTAGCTAGCATTTCTTCATTTCTTAACAGGACTTTGCTGATGACTACATTAAAATGAGAAAGACTAACCAGACTAATTAAACTGGCAGACTAACCAGAGTTTTCTTGGTATCCCACTTTCCATTTACAATGTTTTTTTTTTCCTCCCCAAAACCTTTCTAGCTGTGTCTTCTTCTGAATTAGTAAAGGTCTGACCTCTGGGAGATCACGGTAATGACGGTAATATTTAGGAGACTTCATGGAATGGGTCCAATGGTCACACGGTCTTGAGCCAGAGAGGAGAATCTTCACTGAAAGGTCATTCATTTCCTGATTCATGTTTCTGGGAATACCATTTAAGAGCTTGGGTCTATATACCAGTTAACTAGTAGCAAAGTGATTTCTCAATTCTGGGTAATTTCCATACATATTTGCATATTGACAATGTATAGAGTGTCTTGGTAACTAATCCTCTATGTTTTGGTTTGGCTGTTAAGGTGTACAGAGCAGTCTTCACTGGTCTTTAGAGCATTCTGCAGGCATCACTATAATGCTCATCACTATTACCATCATAACAACCTTATCTGTATCCAAGTCAGTCTCCAAATACTTCTATCATTGATATTGCTCAACTTTACACAATTTATATAATTCTTTAACGATAGCATTGCCATTGCGTATTTTGATTGATATGTAATTGAGTTAACTCACTAGTCCATTTAACAAATATATATTAAGTGACTACCAGGTCTTGGCAATTTTCTAGACAATGGGAATATAGCAATGAACAAAACAATCCTGCCTTCATGAAGAATATATTTTATTCAGGGCAGGGTTAAAAATTAAATCCGTAGATTATATGCCAGACAGCAATAAATGCTATAGAGAAAAATAAAGCTGAGAGGGTCTAGAGAGGGCTGTTGGGTAGGATATTGCAAATTTAATTGGAGAAGACAAATTGTGATGCAGGCCCACAAAACCTTGACCAAGTCAATGGGAATCTCTGGAACAATGACAGCTCATCAGAGTTGTCTTCCATGAGGTCAAAGTGACTGGGCCTTTCTACACCTGCTTTGTTTAGTTGTTAGATGCAGGTGAAATGATTTTTGAGCCTGAGGTAGATCCTCAGAGAATGACAACAGAGCCCATCAGATGACCACACTCTACATTTGAAAGGGAATTTCCTCATTGAAAGGGCATCTGGTGATGTGTCTTATGTTTACCCCAGAAGTCAACAGGGCTTTTGGGCAGAGGAATAATGAGATATGAGTGATGTTATAAAACAATGATACTGGATGCAGTGTTGTGAATGGACTTTAAAAGAGATGCAGGGGATCCTGGGTGGTTCGGTTGGTTAAGCATCCAACGCTGGATCTTGTCTTAGGCCAGGATCTCACAGTTCCTGGGATTCAGCCCCACATGGGACTCTGTGCTGACAGGGTGGGGCCTGCTTAGAAGTCCCTCTGTGTCTCTCTCCCTCTTCTGCTCGCACTCTCCATTTCCCTCTCTTCAAATAAATTAAAAAAAACAAAACAGAGACAAATGAAGCCTTAAGGAAAGACAATGGCTGGGTAAAGAAGACCAGGTAGAAGACTACTGTAATACAGATGAGATGTGATTAGGACTTGGACCAAATAGTAGCCATGGTTTTGGTAAGAAGGAGTAAAATTCTGAATAGATTTTAAAGTTTGTGCTGACGGTGTTCACTAATGAGTATCAGATGTGAGAAAGCAATAAAAGATAATTGTTTTGATGTGATGAACAAATGAAAAAATGAAATTTTCATTACTGAGATAAGGAAATTTGTGAGGAGGATACTGGGAATTAAGTTTGGGACACATTAAGTTTGTGATGTCCATTAGTGTCAGTATATAGATCTTAGGCTGGTAGTTGGACACATGAATCTGTAGGTCAAAGCATAATTATATTCTGTAGATGTAAATTTTGGATTCATTA
Organism: Crocuta crocuta; assembly: GCF_008692635.1. Classification (NCBI taxonomy): domain Eukaryota; kingdom Metazoa; phylum Chordata; class Mammalia; order Carnivora; family Hyaenidae; genus Crocuta; species Crocuta crocuta. The sequence goes on along the minus strand of NW_027530545.1, from coordinate 2,486,176 downwards.
GTATATAGATGGCCATTAAAGACATGAACTGACTGACTCAAGTCAGTGAGTGTAGACAGAAAAGAGAAGTGTGAGAACTCAGTCCTGCTGTGCCGCACTATGTAATGGTGATGGAGATGGAGATGAATCAGCAGAACCTCAAAAAGATAGGCCAGTGTAGTAGAAAAACAAATAGTGGGAGATCCTGAGAGCCCAACGAAATAAATGCTTCATGGAGGAGTGATCAGTTGTGTCAAATGTTTCTGATAGGTGAAATCCAATATCAATATTTACAGAAAAGAAAAAGTTAAAATTTGTATACAAGCACAAAAGACCCCAAATATACAATGCGATCTTGAGAAAGAACATAGCCTGAGGGACCACACTTTCTGATTACCAATCTACAGTAATCCAAAGAGGATGGTAATGGCATAAAAACAGACCTATAGGCTGACAAAACAGATTCGAGAGCCCAGAAATAAACCCACACATATATGGTTAACAATTTTGACAAGAAAGGAGTAAAATTCCTGAGAAGAAATGAGGGAAAGTGAGTGAAGGTTGTCAAAAGCCACAAACTTCCATTTATAAGATGAATACGTTCTGAGGATCTAAGATACAGCATGGTGACTGTAGTTAACAATACTGTATTGTATATTTGAGAGTTGCCAAGATATCTTAAAAGTTCTCAGCCTCCCCCCCACCCCAGAGATAACCCTGTGAGATGATGTGTTAATCTTCTTGTGATCATTTCACAGTATATACATACCTCAAACCATCATATTGTACAACATAAACTTCCACAATGTGGCATATCAGTTATATATCTTGATAAATCTGGAAAAAAATTTTCTCCTCAAATAAAAATGACCAAAAACTTACCACTGGATTTAACAACACAGATGTTATTTGTGGACACTGAAGAGAAGTTTCAGTGGTGTTGTGAGGCAAATGCCTATTTAAGTGGATTCAAGAAAGAATGAGAGCAGGAGACGTTAAGAGGGTAACAGAACTCTGAGGTTGACTACCAAGGATAGAAGAGAAACAGGGCAATAAGTAAGGGAAATGTGGGTCAAAAGTATTTTTGAAGTGAGAGAAATTTCAGCACATTTATATGTTGCTGGGAATGGTCCAGTAGAGAGGAACAGATTGAAGGTGCGGAAGAGAGAAAGGACAGTTTCAAGAGTGGTGTTCTAGAGCAGGGGAGAAGAAGCAGAATAAAATGCTCAGAGGTAATCAAAACTGACAGAGAGCCAGCATGCCCAGCTCCTTAGTCTCTGAGGTTGGGAGGTAGTCAGGGTTTATAAACTAATAGATGCAGACAGATGAGCAGTGGTGGTGTAGGGAACTGGTGAGGGTTTTCTAACTAATCCCATTTCTTTTCCCTCCATGAGGTTGGAGGCAGTCTCCCCAGTGAGAATGAGGATGATGGGAAGAAGATGTTGGAGGTAAAGGAGAGAACGATGGTGTAAAATTGTTTTCTAGGAGGTAGGGACACAGTGGTTAAATAATTGTTGGATTGGAGTATATTAAAAAGAGAAATTTAGGAAAAAAAAAATGGAAATGATGGCCAGTGAGTAGCATGTTAGAAACTAAGATATAGAGATCATTGTGTACTAGTAATAACAAAACTTAGATTGATCATGTGTGTGAAATTAGGTGAAAGCTCATTGGGAAAGACCGTATCAATCAAGGGCCTGGACTGTTTGCAGGATGCTAAAATCATCAAGGTGTATGATCAGGATATTCCTGGAAGGTATGAAAGTGAATGTGGACCTTGTCAAGGAATTAGGACAAGTCACCCTAATGGTAGAATTCAAATGGATGAAATTAAAAACTAGGTTTAAGGGAGGAGAAAGTAAAAAGATCTGGAAATAATTGCTACCTACTTTCAGGATAAAGAGGATGATGGGTGGGGGCGCCTGGGTGGCTCGCTTGGTTAAGCGTCTGACTTTGGCTCAGGTCACGATCTCACTGCTCATGAGTTCGAGACCTGCGTTGGGCTCTGCGCTGACAGCCTGGAGCCTGCTTCAGAATCAGTCTCCGTTTCTCTGTCCCTCCTCTGCTCATGCTCTGTCTCTTTCAAATATAAAATTTAAAAAAAATTCTTGAAAAGAGGATGTTTTAAAAATTTAAAAAAAGAAGGAGAAGAAAGAAGCTTCAGGTGAGAATACTCTGGAGAGGCCTTGTCCTTAGGGGAGAGTCAGATCCCAGGCAGGGCAACCAGGTGAAGGGAGCTTCCAAAGATGCTGAGGATACAGGAGGTTCTGCTCAGGCTGGACTGAGTCTCCATGTGTTTCCCAGATTGGGGGGTGGATGAGACATGCCTTTGGCATCTTGGGTTTCTTATGGTGTTTGACATGAAGAGGGGTACAGGAGATAATGAGAGCTAGCTGCTGCGTCTTACAAGAACAAACTCAAAAATCAAACTTTGGTGATGCACTCAAGTTAAAAGGAAAAAAAAAAAAAAGCTTGGTCAGTTGCCTCCAATTGTGGCAGTTGGTACCCCACAGATGGGAATGGCAATAGTGACAGAAGCTATTTATGCTCTGTCATGCAGTTTCTTCTCTCCTTAACTCAGCACTTTGTAGATGCATTTTTCCAAAGCATATTTGAAAGAAATGCATCTGGAGTTTAAAACAGTTCCTGACATTACAAATCAGTTTTTACATTGAATCATATATTATTAATGTCTCAGAAAGGGCTTTTACCAAAACCAGAAGCCTGGGATGCTGTGTGCATGTACACATGCGCATGTGTGAGTATACACACACACCATATCGACTGTGTATACAGACGGTATTTTGTGTAGCTTCTTGGGGGACCCAAGTGACATTTTCATGGTATGTTCTTACCTTTAATAAAGTGCTCCTGTTATATGATATCTTATGCATTTCTTTTATGATCCTTTTTCAAAATGTAAAATTACTATTTGTGAATGTGAGAGAAAAAGACTGCGTGTGTGTATGTGTGTGTGAGTGACAGTGTTCATTTAATGTATATCTTTTCATTTGAATATAAACTGACCTAGGGCAAGTGTAGAGATTGGTGTGTATCTCCAGACATAATATATCACCTAGCACATAGTAGATACTTAATAATACTGTTTGAATAAGTGAAAAACATGCTTAAATTCTCTGGTGCCTTTCAAAAATTTCATGTGTTTTCTATAGCTCATATGGGTAGAATGGAAGGTATTATTCTCCTTTCTTGATCTTTTTGAGCTGTTATAACAAAATATTACAGACTAGGTAGCTTAATAAATAACAGACATTTATTTCTTACAGTTCTGGAGGCTGTGGTGTCCAAGATCAAGGCTCAGGGAGATTCATTGTTCGATCGAGATTTGCTTCCCGATACATTTTGCTCTGTTCTCACTGGGTAGAAGGAGAGAGGGCATTCTCTTCAGCCCATGTAAAAAAGCACTAATGCCGTTCATGAAGCCTCCAGCCTCATGACCTAATCACCTCCCAAGGCCCAAACTGAAAGTAACATCTCCTTGGGGATTAGGTTTTCAACATAGAAATTTCAAGGGGACATAAATATTCAATCTGTAGCATCTCCCAAATATATTTCGGTATCCTTTTGATTATAATTTTATAAATGGGAAACAGAAGCTTTTATTTTAAAAAATAATAAAAGGAATAGTAACAAACGCTGATGAAGTACTTATTACATGCTAGGCATTACTGTAAGCACTTGCAGTGATTTATTTGATTCTCACAACAACTCCACGAAGCAGTTAGTGTTATTGTCCCAATTTATGTATGAAGAAATGGAGACATAAACTATTAAGACTCAAACAGTTGGAAAGCAGCAGTGTCTGAGCGCTGAACACAGGCAGTTTGGACCTTAACTGCGCATACTCTTAACCACTTTGTTATAGTGCTTCTGAATAATCGTTCTTAAGAACAGATATGATTTTCTTTTAATCTATAGATCAACCAATTACAGTAATAAAAATAAAGGAGAAAGATGACAATTACATAAGATTATAAGAAGATTATTATGAGCATAAAACTTACTTGAATACTCATTAATTCAATGCATTAAGTACAGCATAATGCCTTCACCTAAAGCTGGGGAAAATAAATTTGTTGTGAAAGGACAGATATCACTATAAATTTTTATTACAAGGGTTGCAAGTGAATGATGATTCTTTGTCATCCTAATATTTCTTTTTCTTTTTTTTAAATGTTTTATTTCTAGGAGAGAGAGAGAGACAGAGACAGAGACAGAGTGAGCAGGGGTGGGTCAGAGAGAGGGAGTCACAGACTGAAACAGGCTCCAGGCTCTGAGCTGGCAGTCAGCACAGAGCCCGACGCGGGGCTCGAACCCACGAACCGCGAGATCATGACCTAAGCGAAAGTCGGACGCTTACCCGACTAAGCCACCCAGGCGCCCCCCTAATGTTTCTTTCTGCAGTTATAGCGAAATAACTTTTTTCAGATAAGTGCTTCCACACATTTTCAATATTTTTCATTCCTTATCCTCTTTTTATAGATGGTGATGCTTGAAATTATATAATGACTTCCCAGTTTTTCAAAATGGGACCATAAGGGAATGAAGAATTACATATGATAGCCTAATGAAACAATTTCTATTATATTTCGGCTATTGTAATTAGAAAAGAAATGACAGTAAGATGCAGTGTAAGTTAAATTTATACATAATTTAAACACCTATTCCCCGATTAGAGTATGAACTTTATATCCTCAACACATTGGAGAAAAGTCAAATGAAATTTAAAATCTTCTATAGTACATAATGATCATGGTTCAGATAATGTAAAATATATTTTTAAAGCAAATATCATTTTCATAATTTTATAAATTTTTCCATAAAGACATAATAGTTTTAAAAAAAGATTTGTGTCCTAACCCTTAGCACTTTCAGCCATTTTTCTCAATTTCTTTTGTGGGCTTCATGGTCTCTACCCAAATGTTCAATATGTAACGAAATTGCTCAAGGCTACCCTACATCCTCTTCTTTCTCGAGCTATATTACAAAAACTGAAACGCCTTTAAAGCAAGCAGGTATTGCAAATGTATTAAGAGGCCTGATCGAAAAGAAAGAAAATTGTTAAACTGGAAAATGCATGTCATCTCTAAATATTCTTAAATTCAGAAAAATTTAAAACATTTGGCTGGTAAAAATCAAGTCAACCCTCCCTGTCGACTTGATTCAGCTCACTGAAGGGCCTGCTCTATACTCTGTCCCTTTAGGATATCTCATTTTTGCTTCTGGCCTCATTTACCATCTGGCTAATGCCTGTCCTATTTCCAGACCTTCCTTTGAGCTATATGTTTTTGCATTCATTTTTCCATTTGGCATTTCCAGTGAAGTGTCCTGTATTCAACATATCTCAGACCCCAACATCTCCAAACCTAGTTTGCTTTGAATGTTTCCTGTCTCCACAAATGTGGCCTCCACCCATCCAACTGCAAAAACAAGACACGTAGGGATTTCCTTGACAACTCCCTCTGCTTTACATCGCTTGCCCCATTTCCACGCTCCTCACTCCCCTAAGTAATCCCTTCCCAACACCTGTCAGTTACACCTTCTTAACGTGTCTCCTGGGGGCTTTCTCTTCACCTCCACTACCACCAACTTTGATTTATTTACTGTAGCCTCTCGCTTGGACATTTGCAACAGCCATTTACCACCTTTCTATCTATTCAGCTTTCTTTACAGTACATTCTCCATATTAAACTAGAGTGATTTTCTTAAAATAGAGATTTGATCTTGTAACTCCTCTCCTCTGCTTAATATGCCTCAGTGGCTTCCAATTGCTCTCAAAATAAAATCCATATTCCTTAATGTGGCTATAGACTTCTTAGAAGTTAAGCTTTCCTCATTCTCCTCTGTGTTCATTCTCCTCGTGTTCTTGGGTTGTGGCCATCTGTCCCCTGTAGCTGCATGTTTACTCCTTCAGTCCCTCTCTGGAAAAGTTCTGCCATATCAACTTTGCCCAGAGCATACTTTTGCTTCCTTCAAGCTTCAAATACTTGTCATTCCCTGGGAAAGCCTTTCTTGAATCCCTAGCCAACAAAAGGATCCCTTTGATACATACTCATGAAGAAATTTTTCCTTTCTCATCCCAGTTTGTGATTTTTGTGTTCATCAGCTCATTAGTGTGATTATTTGGTAAAAGTTTGTTCCCCCACTTGACTAGAAGCTCTACCAGAGCAGAAGTTTTCTGTTTCTGCTTAAAGATGATCGGTATCATAAATACGTTTAAGGGCACAGATGTTTAAATAAATAAAAGTATAACCTAATGCTCAGTGCAAACAGTACTTAGAGAGACCTCCAACTTAGAATGTAGGAACATCTAACAAACTTGTGAATCCCTCATACGTTTACTGTGTGGGGACGCTGTTGTTTTCCACCGTTCTGCTTGAGCCTGAGGCAACTCCACAAATCCTTAGTGGGCAGAACTTGCAGATAGGCCTAATGGGGCTTCAGTGAAGCAAGAGCCAGCAGCAGTTCATGCACTGTTGTTCTGTCATTTGTAATAATTTCTCCAGCTGCAGCCCACATGTTTTAGAGATGGCATCATAAACATCCACCACTGACATCCGTACTGTGGTTTCTAACAGTGGTTTGTACTTGAAGTAGCAAATTGAGCTCTGCTGTCTTTTCCTTTCCAAGGTCCTTTGTAAGTTGACATTTGTAAGTACACTTCTAGCTCTATTGTTTTTACCATAATCCCGAGACAGGTGCAGGAGCAATCAACTGCCTTCAGGTAATGACCCTCCCTGAATCAGAAAACAATTCTACAGTATTCCTGTACGCGGATACCTTCGGTTAAAATCTACTGGTTGTGTATTCTTCAAGTTATGTGCTATAGCTCCACTGAAAAGTCCTAAACTCTTGAGGCTCAAGTGACCCTCAGTTTTGCCTTTGCTTTTTGCCCAACAGACAAATGCAGTGTTCTGAAACAGTGGGTGTTTTATAAGCAGTATCTTAAAAGTTAGGAAGAATGGCCAATGCCACCGATAAGATGTGGAAGTGTGTCTGGGAAGTTAGATATTTTGGCAGATAGAAATTTCATTCTATTTTTGTAGTGGTAAGAATGTGTACCAGCAACTCTGAAAATCTTACATGTATTGCTTTGTTTTCAGTACACATATATTATTCAGGATAATTATATCCCCAATAAATAAATAAATGAATATTTATTTAGGGAGAGGGCACAAGTGGGAGAGGGGGAGAGAGAATCCCAAGCAGGCCTAGCAGTGTCAGCACAGAGCCTGATGCAGGGTTCAGTCTCATGAACCATGAGATTATGACCTGAGCTGAAACTAAGAGTCTAGCACTTAACCCACTTCATGTGCCCTTGTTTTCAGAAGTCTATTAAGGCCAATCCCAGGTATTATGTTATTTTACCCAGAAACACATGAGCCTGCTTCTCTAATGAATAAAGTCATTTATTTTGTAATATAACCACCATTATTACAGCTAACAAAATTAGCAATCATACCCAAATTCTATTTAATACCCAATTTATTTTGAAATTTTCCTAATTGTCTTAGAGATGTCTTTTTACGGTTGGTTTGAGTATCAATCTGAGCAGGATACCACAACGCTTGTGATTTAAAAAAATGTTTTTTAATGTTTTATTTATTTCTGAGAGAGAGAGAGGGGGAGAGAGAGTGAGCAGGGGAGGGCCAGAGAGAGAGGGAGACACAGAATCCAAAACAGGCTCCAGGCTCTGAGCTGGCTGTCAGCACAGAGCCCGATGAAGGGCTCGAACCCATGAACCATGAGATCATGACCTGACCCACCCAGGCACCCCACAATGCTTGTGATTTTTTTGTCTCTTAAATAATCTTTATGCTCTAGTAATCTCTCATCCTTTTGTTTTCCATACCACAGTCTAGTTGGAGAAATTGAGTCCACCACCCTCTTTGTCTGATTGTTACCTTGTAGTATCATTTACCATGTCTCTCTATGCCCTTAATATAAAAATTGGAGTAATATTTTGATGGATAATTAGATTTGGATTCAATTATTAGACAAGACATCCTCATAGGTTGTGCTCTATACTTCCTGGTGTATCACATTAAGAGGAAAAGAAATGTTCATTTCACTTCTTACTAATGCTTACTAAGTATGAACAATCTAATCCCTCCACTAAAAGATTCCCATGAACTTTTTTATTTAGTACATTTAGAATCCATTGATTATTGTGTGTATTCATTATTTTTAATTAGTATTTGCAAAATGGTGATTTTCCAATCTTACCATTTTATCTGTGTTGATTAGCTATAACTATCTCTAAGAAGAACTGACTTTGTTATTTTTCAATAAGAAAAAGTATGTCTCTTAATTTGCTTATTTAAAAGATCAATTTTCAAGCTAGTAAGTTGTGTTCTAGCAAATTTTATAGTATCTAATCAGTTTTTAAAATATCGCATCTTACAGATTTTACTATATCAAGTGTTTTTATCCATTGCAGTGTTTATAGTTTTTGATGCTCAATGTCAATACAATTTAGGACAGTGGGAGTCCCATCCAGTTGGCCCCTATAATCTTTAGACATGGTGCCCTAGTGTCATCTTGTACACTACTCACCTCTGACCTGGTATCAGCCATTTCTTCAAAGAGTACTAGTTCCTTTTTATTGGGAAAAAGTAGAGACCTCAGTCTGAGTCCTGTAAGTACTCGCCGCTAGTGGGCTGACATTGCTTTAGGGCCTTCCAATGGACAAAGCTAGAAAACAGATACATCTTTTAAGGGAAAAGTTTCCAGTGTGTATAGATGTTACTAATCAAATGTACGATTACAAGGTGTATACTTTGATTTTTTTTTCTTATATCTAATTCCTTTAATGTTTCATGAATGGATGAATAGGTAGATATAAAGTTTTTTTCTCCCAGGTTAAAAAACAAATTTACCAATGTTTTCTAGTACTTCATACATTTCTTTCTTTCTCTCTCCTCTTTCCTTCCTTCTTTCTATCTATCTACCTATTATTATTTTTAAAGATTTTTTGGAGAGAGAGAGAGAGAGTGTGTGTGAGGTGGGGGAGGGGAGAGAGAATATGAGAGAATATTAAGCAGGCTCCATCTTCAGTGTGGAACCTAATGTGCTTGATCCCCTGGCTCCTAGGATCATGACCTGGGCCATAATCAAGAGTAAGGCGCTCAATGACTGAGCTGACAGGTACCCCATAGTTTTATTTCTTTATCTGGAAATTTCTGATTCCTTTGGAATTTATCTGAGTATATGATTGGAGGGACAGATACAATTTTATAAGTTTTTGTATGCTTATCCATTTGTCCTGATATCATTTACTAAAAATTTGTCACCCCTTGACTTTAGATAACACTTTTATCATTACTAAGTTCTATACGTACTTGATGTTTTGGATATCCTATTCATTTCCGTTGTTTTTTCAGTTTATTAGTGAAATGATGCCATGCTGTTTTAATTATTGAGCCTTTAAATTGTTTTAATAATAGGTATGATAATTACCCCCACCACATACTTTTTCAGCCTTTCCTTTGCTGATTGTGCTTGTTTATTTTTCAATGAACTTTCTGATCAGCTTGTCTTGTTCCAAGGTAAAACATGATGGTATTTTTATTGGGACTGATTACGTTCTAAAATTAACTTAGAATTGCCACCTTTATAAAGTAGAATTTTCATATTCAAGACTAAGGTATACATTTCTGTTTGGTACTATATCTTTCACATCATTCTATATTTTCCTTATCTTTTGTTGCACTTTTAAAAGTTTGTGCCTAAATATATTATCATCATCATCATCGTTTCACCATAGAGAAAGCCTTCTTTTCCATTGTATCTTTAAAGTGGTTGTTGCTATTGCTTCTAAATGCTAAGGCTATTGGTTTTAGAATATTAATTTTATATTCTGCCACTTTACTAAACTCTTACTGTTTGGAGTAGATTCTCATTGATTCTTTTGTTTTTGTGGCTGTAATATGAAAATCTTCCAAATTTTTATGCCATATCTATCTGTGTAAAACCAGTTGGGTTTACAGACGGACTGCAATTTAATGTGAAGAACAACTGAAGGTACACCTAACTTGTTCCAGACTTCATTGGTAATCCTTTTAGAATATTCCCATTAATTGTTAACTTCTGAATTGAAATAATATAAATGTTATTATATTAAGGAAATGTCTGTCTTCTTAAATCTATTAATGTGTATTATATTAAAAGATTTCTAAATTTTTAATCAATCATACAAAATAACATTTTCAGGGGTGCCTGAGTGGCTCAGTTGGTTAAGCGTCTGACTTCAGCTCAGGTTATGATCTCATAGTTTGTGAGTTCAAGCCCCATGTCAGGCTCTGTGCTGACAGCTCAGAGCTTGGAGCCTGCCTCAGATTCTGTCTCCCTCTCTCTCTGCTCCTTCCCTATTCATGCTCCGTCTCTCTCTCTCTCTCTCAAAAATAAACACTAAAAAAGAAAAACTTTAAAAAAACCCAAAATTTTCAGCAGTTCTAAAAGAAACTATTTTCTATTTACCAGTATTCATCAATTTATTTTTACATTTTGCTTCTTTATCATTCTCCCTCTCTACCTGCATGTGTGTACACATTCATACATGTATCCAGGGCACATGTATATATTTTTTCTGAACCATTTGTGATTAAGTTTGAGATATTGTACCTATTTTCTGTGTGTTTAGTTTTTTTAATTACCTTAATACATACATTTAGTCTATTATTTTACTGATACTGTCTACCACTTTCATAACAATGATGAAATTAGTAACTTCCTCTTTATTCCCCCACTTTCTCTCAGAATTTAATTAGATATGATAACCTCTTATACCAGTTGACATTCTGAGTGAACCACTTTGCCTTTCTTACTCACTAATTATTAGCTGTAATATTTTTTTGTCAGAGAACATGTTTATACCCTATCTGCTCATGTTATCAGCAATGATTAGTATTAGTTGTACAATTACATTTATTTTAGTCATAGTTTTATAATTAAAATGCTGAAACTTTCCCTGAATTCATGGTGGGCTTCTCCATTAAATTCTTAGGAATATATTTGGTGATTAGTGTTCTCTGTGCTCTTGGAAATTTATAACAGCGTGACTGAAAATCAGTTTGGCTCAATATACAATGCTGATCTCACACTTCTCCCTTATGTATTTATATCTACATTGTTGTATGTTATGATGTGTGTCTGTTGATGTCTGTTTCCAATGCAATTATCTTTCCCTTATACGTGATTTGGTCTTTTGGCTTAGATGCTCAAGAATTCATTTTTTAATTTTAAACTCAATAGTTTTACTGGAAATTGTTGGAATGTTGGTCATTCTTCAATAATTTTTCGAACTGCACGAGTACCTTTGCAAACACTGCCCTTTATTTTCCAGGATTATATGAGTTATAATGTTATTTGTGATTATTGTTTTCTTCTTGGGATCATGTATTATATCTATGCTATACTTCATTTCTTATTTTCTACATCTTTCTAACCATCCATATAACATATGTACACATAATTTGTCAGTTTTACTCCCTTTTATCCTTTGCTTTCCTTCCTTTACCTCTAGTAGTTATCCCTTCATTCAAGTTTATTCTACATGAGATTTCCATACTGACCAACAATATGTTTTTTTGTTTGTTTGTATTTCTAATTTGGTTCTTCATTCTAAAAGTTATATTTGCAAAACTTCCTCTTGTTTTGTAATCTTATTTTTAAGAATTTTCTATTTCTAATTTATATATTTCATGAAGCATTTTAGAGTTTTCTTAATTAACATTTTTCCCCCTCTGTTTACATGCTGTGGTACTGTGTACTTCTAACTTGTAGGCAAGCTTTTTAGTGGACTTTCCTGTTTTTATATTTATGTTAAGTTCATTTTCTTCTTTCCTTTTAATAGATGAGGTTTTGTATTTTTAAGGGAATACTTTTGTGATGATAAGTGGGTCAGGCTGGCTTTCACTTCTTGATAGTCCTCTTCTATTTTAACTATAATGTATTAAAAATATGATTTCCTTTATGGAATCATGTCCACAATTCTAAGCAGTACCTCCTTGGGACCTCCCTACCTTTACTACCTACTTTTTTCTACTACCTTTTTGTCTTACTCAATTTGCCTTTTATTCACAGAATTGTTTTAAAACCTCTTGAGTCTCTGTCCTTCTGCCCTTCCACAAAGAGCCCCCCCCCCCGGGGGGGGACTTGGGTGTTTCATTCCATTAAGTGTCTGACTTTGGCTCAGGTCATGATCTCACAGTTCATGGTTTTGAGCCCCATGTTGGGCTCTGTGCTGACAGCTCAGAGCCTGGAGCCTGTTTTAAATTCAGTCTCTGTCTCTACCCCTCCCTTGCCTGTGCTCTGTGTCTCTCTGTCTCTCAAATATGAATAAACATTAAAAAATTAAAAAGTTTTTCAATAATTCCCAAATCCTTCATTGGTGGACTTGACTAGTATCTTTGACTAGTTCCTTATGTTGGAACTCACCCTCAACTGGGAGCCAGTGTAGTCTTTTATCACTTTCATGACTATTCTTAGATCTGCATGCCTGAGGGCTCCAGAAATAGACTACTTTCCTTTTGCATGGGAGTTTTCTTGGGGGGAGATTGCTTATTGTTTCTGAGCTCTTAGTACCACTGGAGCTATCCTTTCTCTACCCTACACTATTTTTGTGCTGTACAGGTCATGCTACTCGTGGTGGTTTGACACCATCGACCTATATTCTAAGAAATTGATAGCGATATTTTGTTGCTAGATTTTTCCCAAATGTCCATGGATTATTTTTTCCTTTTCACTATCCTCATTGTCTGGCTTTATGAAAAGATTGGGAAGATTTGAAGAGTACATTTACAAACCTCTTTATTATATACTATCTATGCTCTTAGTGTTCAGTCCTCTCCATTTTCAAAATTTGTTTCAAATACTAACACAGTACTAAAATAGTATTCATTTTCGCTTTTAAAAGTGGAGAAGTAGACATATACTTTCATCGTCATTATAAAAAACAAAATTTTCAGTATAAATTTTAAACAGAAAACATAGTATTCTCATGAGAACCATGCTGTTTTTTGACCTCAATATTTTATAAAGTGCTTGTCAATCAAACATTTGAAAACAGTAGATATAAATACTTAAATGACCCTGTGGAGATAAAGTTTAAGTGGGGTCAACATATTAGCATTAATTTCTTTTTTTGGAGTTAAAAACATTGTTTCTCATTAAAAAATGATCTTAATGGAGTCTGTACTAAGGCTGAGGGTCAGCAGTGTGAGTAAATTTGGCTAGTGATCTTTGAAGAAGAATTCTTAACCAAAATTATAATCATGCAGTGTGGACACACCCTAAATCGACTCCCAGGGTATCCTATCTTTTGATTAGGTTATACTATATTGCAAAGGCGATGGGATGTTGCTCCTATGATTAAGTTAATGTTGTATATGACTCTGTAGTGGTAGAATGGAGTCAGAGATTCTTCTGCTGACCTTGAATAAGTAAACATCCTGCTTATGGAGAGAGCCACGTGGCAGGGAGCTGTGGGCTGCCTTCAGCACATGAGTGTCTTCCAACAGCCAGGAGTAAGTGTATTCTTTTGACAACCTGATGCAGATTCTTACCTAGTTGAACCCTCAGATCAGCACCTGTGAGAGCCTGAGCAGAGGACACATCTAAGCTGTTATGCCTGGACCCCTGACCCTCAGAAACAGATGTGTGTTGTTTTAAGATGCTATGTTTTTGGTGACTTTTCATGCATCTGTAGACCACAAATACACAGAACATTACAGAAAGAAAAAGTGAAGGGCAAGGAGAAGGATCACGAGGGGGTAAATGCTTGACTGTGTGATCTCTGTAAGTGCTGGCACACCTTAAATCCAGTGGCTTTTCTCCAAATACATTAGGAAATGATAATAAACATTCTAAATTAACATTAATTAATGGGAGGATTTTTTTCCTTCGTTGTTGGCAAATCTTGTGTGTAATGTCATTTGCTTCCAGATTAGTTTACAGCAAGGCTTAGGGCCTTAAAATTGTGTATGTATGTATAGATAACATATATTTATATTTCTAGAACATATATATATTTTATTGAACATAAGTATTTTAAATACATATTAATGTTTATAAATATGAATGTTATATAATGTATATAATACATAAATACATAATATAGTATACATATATACTATTATCTCTAATATATATTTTATGCATACCTATGTGCACATACATATGCATACACATATATACATGTGCCTCTATATATATGCACACAGATTATTTAATTTGAAGTTATTTGACATTTTATTTCTATGGCTTATAATGAAAATTTCCCTCTCTATAAGCTTTATTAATTATGTTAGGCAAAAATAAAATTCAAATTCCAAATAAAGACTGGTAGGTAAAAAATACATAGGAAGATATCTGAAACTTCATGTACCATCCTGATGATTTTTAATATAGTTGTATTTCTGCTTTCTTTAGGTCTCTTAATTATATGATATTAAAGGTAATCAAATACATCCTTAATGAGGAAACTTCTTTTGCTCTTTTATTTGTTTATTTTAGAGAGCACAAGCAGGGGAGGAGCAGAGAGAAAGAGTCAGAGAATCCTAAGAGGCTCCACATTGTCAGCACAGAGCTCAGTGTGGGGCTTGAACTCACAAGCCATGAGATCATGACCCGAACTCAAATCAAGAGTCGAGGCTTAACTGACTGAGCCACCCAGGATTAATGATATTTTTGAACTCCTGTAGTTAGGGTTAAGGATAAGTTAAGGTCTAGGATTGCCAAAGTTTGCTTTTTATGGTCAAAAAACTAATAAAGCAAAGGTGAATGAATATACATTGACAGATAAATAGGACAAGGCCAGAATAAGCAAATAATGGAGGGAGTGGCTATAGTGGTGATGTGATCTACAAAGAAGACTCAATAGTAGTAGATGAATGAGAAACAGTAGTGCACAAACTGTTCTAACATATTCTTCCTTTTATCTCATATTCTTTCTTTTTCTTGCCTTCTCTTTTGCTTTTCTCAGTCTTTCCTTTTAGTTTCCATCTCAGTGTTCTAATGCATGCGCAGATGGGCCAGGATTTGGTAAACATTGTCAGGGGTGGGGAATTCTAGGCCAGTTCTTATCTTGTTGCACCTCGAGCCTGACTGAGTCAAAAATAAATGTATTTTGCTCTGATTTCTGCTGCCCTCTCGCTAGAGTTGTCAGAGGAACCGGCTTGAGCTTCTTAGGACTCAGAGCCAGAAGAAACCACTGGGTTTGGAATGCACCCCAGAAAACAGCATTGGGAGGTTCTAGAGATACAGATGCATAATGCATGCCAGACTGTGGCTCCTAGGGTGCCTCTCCAGGTGAGGTGAGGTGGTTGGAAAAGAAGTCTGCAAACTGTATTGGTGGAAGTCCAGACAGGGCTGAGCAGGTTGGTAAAGAGTGAGTGCCATGTGGATGTCTCGGCTTGTAGGTAAGAGCATGATTTTAGAAAAGCTTGGGAATAGACATAGGTCACTGTCCAGGGACACACCGGCTATCAGCACCAAGCAAATCCAGGGAGAATCTCATAGCCTGCAGGTCATGAGAAAAATAAGCAGCAGTATAGTGGGACTTCCATTCAGAAAGTACTTAGTTGTGAAGCAAGACACCATCAGGCTATTCCTAGACAGCTCAGTCAGAACAAACCAAGGAATGGGAACCAGGTTATGAGGCAAAATGGCTTAACAAAGAAGAGACAAGAGCTAGTTATAAAAATAGGTTGTATATAAAAAAGCTGGTGACAAAAACAACACTAGCCTAGGGAAATATCAAGAACAATAGGACTTAACATTATCAAACTACTGAATTCCTGGATAGAAGTCTTTAAAAATATTCCTAGAGGGGCGCCTGGGTGGCTCAGTCGATTAAGCGTCTGACTTCAGCTCAGGTCATGATCTCATGGCTCATGGGTTCGAGCCCTGCATCGGGCTTTGTGCTGACAGCTAGCTCAGAGCCTGGAGCCTGTTTCAGATTCTGTGTCTCCCTCTCTCTCTGACCCTCCCCGCTCATGCTGTCTCTCTCTCTCTCAGAAATAAGATTTTAAAAAAAACATTTAAAAATTATTCCTAGATATTTGACCCCAGGATAAGTCACCAGGCTGAGCATGTAAGGTCATGGAGTTTAATTAGCATTTGGTTTGGGCATCTGAGGAACGCAGGGCAGAGAAATGCTTTAGCTTCCTAACACTTCTATTAAATTGTTTCCTCTTATTTTGACCAGGTTATTTCTGTTATTTCTGCTATTGGCATTTCTAACTCCACTGAAGGAAATTCTCAAATGGTAGATCAAGCCTGAAACTCTTAATTTTGGATTCTGTCTCACAGAGGGAAAGTTTAACTCTAAACATCAAATGTTAAGCATCAGTTAATTTGTATCGTGAGGCCAAAATATCCTTAGTTCTTTGAATCTGCTATTTTGTATATTAAAATGTAAATATTTTATCAAGGTTTCTATTAACATCAGAATCTGAAACTGTTACTTGGATACATGGCCATCAAGTGGTACTAGATTCCTAGACTATCAAAGAAAGAATGTTTTTTAAAAATTTACATATCTCCTCCATAGCCATGAATTTTTATGCTCTGTTGAATAAAAGTACATTTTTAAAAATCATACTTTTGAGATGACATTATTCCAACTGATTGTATTATGATACACATGCCTGAAAGTGTATATATTACATACGTACAGCTCAACACATTTCCAAAAAAGCTGAGAATTACCCATAAAACTAGAGCTCAAGTGGGGGAAAGGGGAACAATACTAAACAATACTAGCCCCTGGTCAGGACTCAATTCCTCCAAAGGGACCACTAATCGACCTTGTAGAATCATGGGTTAGTTAGATTATGGATGAGTTTTTTTGTTGTTGCATTGTGAGCTAAATGTACAATTTCATAATCTAGTATAGTAATATATAATCAAGATTAACTAAGAATTAATGTTATTACATATATAAAGAATATATTCATTCTTTGTTTACTTTATATTAATAGAATAAAGATTCCTTATTTATAAGCATATTCCTCGAGTCTAAATTTTTCTTTCAACATGCTTTGCAATTCATCTGTAATATTGCAAGAAATCTATAGCTCCTTTATTCTCATTGTTGTATTTCATTTGGTTAATATGCCACAATTCATTTATCCTGATGAACATTTGGGAAATTTCTGAGTTAGGGCTATTGTAAGTAGTACCACTATAAACGTTTTAGTACATGTCTTTTGAAAAACCCATGTATGTTATTGCTGTTGGGTGGAGAGGAATTCTAGTCTATAGGTTGTACTTATGTTCAATTTTAGTGGAAGCTGCCAAATAAGTAGTACTTGAAGGTTTGATTTTTTTTTCTGTATCTTTGTCAACACTTATTTTTTATTTTTTTCTCAGTTTAGCCATTCTGGAGTCTGTGTACTGATGTTTCTTTGGGTCTCAACTTTCATCTCTGATAACAGAAGATGTACACAGCTTTTTATATGTTGGAATAATTGGATATATTCTTTTCAAAATTGTTCAAGCCTTTTGTGCATCTTTTCATTGGGTTACCTTTTTAAATTGGTTTTGAGTTTTTAATCTAATTTTTATATGAATCCTTTGTTGAATATATGGCATAAATGTCTTCTTCCACTCTCTGGGCTTGCCTTTTTATTCTTTTTTATTATTTAAAGTTTATTTATTTTGAGAGAGAGGGTGCACATGTGTGGCAGAGAGCAGGGGGGAAGGGCAGCGACGGGGCTGGGGAGAGAATCTCAAGCAGGTTCCGTGCTGTCAGCTCAGAGTCCAAGGCAGGGACTTGATCTCATGAACCATGAGTTCATGACCTGGGCCGAAATCAAGAGTTGGACCCTTAACTGACTGAGCCACCTGGGCACCCCTTGCCTTTTTATTCTGAATGGTCTCTTTTGATAAGCAGAGTAATTAAATTTAACACAGTAAAAATGATCACTTTTTCTTGTGATTGTTGGTGTTTTTAATGTGCTGTTTAAGAAATCTTTGCTTTCCACATTACATCAGAAAACCATTGAGAATCGACTTTTTTGTGTTTGGTATGAGGTAGAAGGTGAAGATACTTCTGCATCCCTCATATAAATATTAATTGCCCCAGAATTACTTATTAAAGACACTATCTTTGCCTCACTGAATTGCAATTATGTATTTTGCCATGACATTATTAGAGGAATTTTCAGAAGAAAAGAATATTCAAGACACATGCCATAACCTTTCTTATGATAAGTAAGATTTTCTTTGATTTAACCTAAATTTTAGATTGCAATAAAAAAAAAACACCTCTTGGCTAGCAGTGTCTTAAAATTTCAAAGCTACAGTGTCAGAGCATTGCTGGATTGCTTATCACTTAAAGTCCTCATTTAGAAGCTAAACATACTTTCTTTGGCAGACACGTTTCCTTAACACGACTCTTCCAGTAAATTAAAGGAATACCCTTAGTTTTCTTTTCTTTTTAAAGTTATTTATTTTTGAGAGAGAGAGAGAGAGAGAGACAGACAGACAGAACATGAGCGGGGGAGGGGCAGAGAGAGATGGAGACACAGAATCCAAAACAGGCTCCAGGCTCTCAGCTGTCAGCACAGAGTCTGACACAGGTCTCAAACTATGAACTGTGAGCTCATGACTGAGCCGAAGTCAGACACTTAACCAACTGCCCCCTTGGTTTGCTCTTATAACTCACAAAATAGTTACTTCCTTTACCTGAAGCAGAGAAATAATTAATATATAATACCAATATTAGGCTCTTTAAAATATGAAAAACATCATTTCTGTTTTTACCATCAAAAAGAGAAAGGCTTGGGGCACCTGGGTGGCTCAGTCGATTAAGCCTCCAACTTTGGCTGAGGTCATGATCTCATGGTTCGTGGGTTCGAGCCCCGCGTCGGGCTCTGTGCTGACAGCTAGCTCAGAGCTTGGATCCTGCTTCGGATTCTGTGTCTCCCTCTCTCTCTGACCCTCCCCTGCTCACGCTGTCTCTCTCTCTCAGAAATAAATAAAACATTAAAAAAAAGCAAAAGTCTTGCTTTTTATTTAGTACCTTCTCCCTCAGTTGTCTGTATTGGGTAATGCAGCATACGAGTGTATGTGTGCATAGCATACACACACAAAAGATGCTCTTTTATAACCATCTTAGACAAAATTGGACTGATGGCTTTAGGCTACTCGCTATTGTTCAGATACATTTCTTTTGTAAAAGACTGTATTCTTGGACAAAATATTTTGAAAACAAATTCAAAATGTTTTAAAGATAAACATAAAATCTTTTGTTTCCATGCCTGAAAATTTTACTTATTTTCAACAAATGTATGTAGACTGAAATTTACTCTGTACTCTAAGCATGACAGTCCATCTCGTTATATACATATGTATTTATAATTTTGCCCGTAAATGTTCATATAAAAGCACATGTAAAAGATATTTTTATTCAAGGAGTTTGTTCAAAATGTTTATCTGTGCATACATTTATATATAATCTTATACACATGTATTTTATTTTGTAAGTATTGATGTATCCTTAGAATCTTTTTAAACATTTTAAACTCTAAGTTCCTAAAGAAAAATCTAACTTTAAAATAGTTCTGTTTGCACATTTACCACTGAACCAACATATGTGATGATTCTTTGTCACTTCTTGAGTTTAAGCCTCAAGGTTAGATCTATAACTGAGTCAATAAAACACTTTTTCTTTAATGCTGGATTGTAATAGTTTAATCTCAAGGAAAATGGCATATGTAAAACCAATTTTAATCTTAAGTCTTCTTGCAGTATATGATCTAAAATCTAAATTCATAAGCTGTAATATCAACTCTAAGACAACGTATTTGGCATGCAGTCATTGCAATAGCCTCCCCAGGACAGTTGAGATCATTAGATCATGGGGAAGTCAAATTACCCTAGTAAAAGATAATGCGTCATTTGTTAAGTCAAACCTCTTCTCTGTGCTGAAAATTCACAAAAGTGTATGAAGACTGACTGGCAGTGACCTTGACTGTCAGACTGAAAATAAAGACGTTGAGATTCTGTAGGCACAAATCCAATAGCTTTAGCTATTTAAGTCTAAAAGACAGCACAAAATGAGAAAGTTGACTGTGATCTCGTCACAGTCACAAGAATGAGAACCATTTCACCTCTGGGATAGTAGAGATCCAGAGACTTTAGGTCATCTGAGCAGGATGAATGTTGTGTGACTTGAGGAATGGTCAGTAAGCAATATTTTATAGAGTTAATCTCACAAATGCTAAGATTGCTCAAGTGTGTGAAACATACTGATGTTACTCCTTGAATTGTTAGCAGTCATTTACAATTTACAATGGATTTATACAGGAGAGTATAAAAAAGACATAAATGCTATGAGCACTTAGATAATTCAGATTTCATTGCTATCATGACCATTAAATCAGACAATGAGCAAAAGTCTTTTTGTCTTGGGCTAGTTATCTGGCTAATATATTCTGGTCGATCTCAAGTAGTAGCCTTAAACTTACAAAGGATCTAGTGTCTCCTAGGGTCTCCTTGGCATGTTGTTTTATTTATTTTTGACAGAGAGAGGGAGAGAATGAGTGGGGAAAGGGCAGAGAGAGAGGAGGGGAGAGAAGATCTGAAATAGACTCTGTGCTGACAGCAGCAAGCTCGATGTGGGGCTTGAACTCACAAACCAGGAGATCATGACCCGAGCCGAGGTCAGACGCTCAACTGACTGAGCCACCCATGTGTTGCAGCGTATTAATTTTTATTGAGTGGGGAGTAGGAAAACTCCAGCTTTCCCAGATTATATCCTCATAGTCTGGGAAAACCTAAAATCCCACTTGGTAGGTGATACAGATTTTTGCGCTACTCTCTAGTTTAGGAATTAAGATCTATCCTAGGGGTTCTCAATCCCAGATTTACTGGAAGATCTTATCAAGACATCAGAGGGGCTTTGGCCAGGACTCATGTGGCTAAAAGAAAAAAAAAAGATATTTGGCAGAGTATCCCAAAGTTTTATTTGCTTATACAGTTTTATGGCTTTCTACTTATGTTTAAGATATTGTAAAACATACTGTTAGGCCATCAATAGAAGTAAGGTCAGTCAGAGAATGTCATTGGTCTTTCAGAGAAATGTTTTGGGGAAAGGAATATGCTATTGTTCTATTTGTAATGGTGTTTTGAATCATTTAAAAAATTTTAATTCATAAAGTCACCGACATGTCAAAAATGATATGTAAGCACAATACAAAGATGACTGAGAATAATTTAAGACCAGGAGTAGAATGGTATGAGCGTTTCCCTGTTTATTCCTTATGGACTATTATATAATCCATTGGCGTGAGTATGGTGAATTATAATCTGCTTTCTTCTTTGTGATTGAATGAGTTAGAGAAAGCATCCCATCATGAGCACCCAGGAAAAGCACCTGTGAGTTTCAATTTAGCTCAGACACTCAAATTTAATTTTTGGTATTTTCTCATCTCCTCAGGGAAATGGTATCATAGTTACATAAAACTCAGAAAAGGAGGTAAAATGAACCATATATGTGGACCCTAGTGGTTTTCTGAAAAGTAAGGCATCTTTAATATACTTTAGTCCTCTGTATGTTTTTTCATTCTATAGAAAATTTCATGGTCATAGAGCAATTACTAGATAGCCAATTTGAACAGATGCTTTATAACAGAAAAAAAATTCCATTTGACCAAAAAAAAGTGCTGCCTGAGATAAACCACACCATCGTGTTTCCAGCTGTCTTTAGAGAACTGATAGAATAATTAATGGACCCACCTAGAACTCACTTTTAGCTGAGGGACTCCAGTACATCTGTTTATATAGCAGGTGAGAGAACTAAGAAATACATTACGGGAAGTAAGTTTTTTTGCTAGAAAAATCTACACCTAAGTGAACAACTGATGTAAGGGAATATGAGATTGTGGTTTTAGGAAAACAATGCAGGCATGTTTGGATGGCTCAGTTGGTTAAATGTCTGATCCTTGACTTCTCTTCAGGTCATGAACTCATGGTTTGTGATTTCAAGCCCCACATCAGGCTCTGTGCTGATAGTGAGGAGTCTGTGTGGGATGCTGTCTCTCTACCGCCTTCTCTCTGTCCCTGTCCCTCCCCACTCTGTCTCCCTTTCTCTCTCTCAAAACAAATAAACTTAAGAAATAAATAAAAAGACCGCATAGACAAGGGAATGAAATTTATTTTTTCCATTTTTATTGAGATAGAATTAACATATTTTCCTATTGTTGACAATATTGTCAATATATTGACATATTTCCTATATCCCACTGATTGACTGGTAGATGTTAAACTATTCTTGCATCCCTAGAATAAATCCCACTTGGTCATGGGATGTGATGCTTTTGATGTGCTGTTCAATTCAGTTTTTGTTGAGGATTTTGCATTTATGTTTATCAGGGGTATTGTCCTGCAATTTCTTTTCTTGGAGCATTCTCGTGTTGGTATCAGGGTAATGCTGGTATCATAAATTGAATCTGGAAGCATTACCTTCTCTTCTGCCTTTTGGAAGAGTTTGAGAAGAGTTGGAATCGGGCAGAGAGAGAGGGAGACACAGAATCCGAAGCAGGCTCCGGGCTCTGAGCTGTCAGCCTAGAACCCACATGGGGCCTGAACTCACAAACAGTGAGGGCATGACCTGGGCCAAAGTCAGATGCTTAACTGTCTGAGCCACCCAGGTGCCCCCTTGAATGAGTGGTTTTGTGTAGGAGATGAAACTTCTACCCTGGTTCAAGCTCTTGGTTGTCTCTCAAAGCTGCCTTTGTTCTTAGTGGCTCCCGGTAGTTGGAGGTGTGCCAAGAACGAATTCATGTCCCAGTGGGTAGCATCTCAGTGAGCACCTAGGTGTAGGCTGACAGGAAGCTGGACCCTCAGGCAGCAGCTTTTAAACTATGTAAATAGGCCTGTTTCAGGGAAAGACTGGAAGATGAACCTTCCTGTGTGCCCTCTATGTATTGAGCCCTGGGGAAATGAGTGATTAAGAAACTCTCATTTGCTATACTTGTGTAGGACCTGTGAACGCAAGCCCTGCTGGTTACCAGAGCCAGGCAATAAACGGTGTGTTCCTTAGTGGCAGCTGCAAAAGCTGGAGTGTCCGGTGTGTGCACAAGCTCCCTCTAGACAGACATGGGTATCCTGTTGTGGGCCAGAGAGACAACATGGAGGAGACACCTCCTGGGCTCCCCAGTTCCTAGGGAAGACCACAGTCTCTAGAGAGGATTAGTCTTTAGATGTGTGCTAAATCAGAAGCCTAAACTTAAGGCAGCAACCTTTAAAGTTTGGAAATAGGGCTTTTTCAGGGAAAAAAGGGAGATGGGTATTTCTGTGTATTCTTTCCATGCTGTGCCCTGGGTGGTAGACTGAGCGAGCTCTTCTGAACCCACCAAGAACTGTGCCGTTGTTTGCTACGCTCCTGTGGGTCTCATCGATGCATGCCCAGTTGGCTTTCAGAGCTTAGTGTTCTGGGGACCCGTTCTTCAGGTAGAAATGTTGAAAGCTGGGGCACGAGATGGTGGATCCAAACCCTTTGTTCCTCAGGGAGAGGCGGAAGAGCTTCCTCCTGATTGCACGTTGCTGTGTGAGGATGGGGTTTATGGTTAGAGTGTTTCAGCCTCTTTTGCCCTTTTCCACATGGGTGTTATATAAATCTCTTAGCCAGCTTCTGGGTTTCNCTCAGCTGGCACCAGCTGGGACTAGAACTCTGAAAATTTATGAAAATCGAAGACCGCAGTTTTGCTGGATCCATAAGGAAAATAAAAATGGAAATATAACCTTTCGGTAAAAATCCTTTTAAAATTAAATCCATTGTATAGATTTTTGTGACAAATGCTTAAAAAGGAACAACTATGGGCATAGAATTCCTCTTAATAGAAGGACGAACAGTAAACTGTACATTGGAGTAGAGATGTCGGTTATAGCAGTACGATACACTCCAGTCATCCCCGCTTAAGTAAATAGTTGCATGTAAAAGAATTATTTTGATTATCTTTATTTTTCTCTTGAAGTATTANAATTTCTACTCATCCCCAAGGCTATTTTCAGCTGAAACCTCTTCTCTGCCTTCATTTATCTAATGCATATCCTCCTCCCTTAAAGGTCCTTATGCATTCTTTATTATAGTATTTGACTTTCTATGTTATAGATCATTGTTCCTATGTCTTTGTTTTCATATCTTATGTCACGTTTATGACCTGGCATGAGATGTCCTTATACTCTGTTTGGATTTTTGGTATTTGGACATTGTATAGGACATTAAATTGTCCAATAAATGTTTATTGTATTACTAAATATTTTTATTTTTTATTTATTTTTTTAAATGTTTTATTTATTTCTAGGAGAGAGAGAGAGAGAGACCGCGTGAGCAGGGGAGGGTCAGAGAGAGAGGGAGTCACAGACTCTAAATATTTTCAGAAAGGACTCTCCTCTAGACTGGCACTTGATTTTCAAAATAATTCTTTTTTTTTTTTTTTTTTTTTTTGAGTCAGTCATTTAATCAATGAATAAGTACAAAGTACCTAGAATTTTGAGGCATTCTACTACTCTAGTATGTTTGCTGTCAGGATCTTTGATTTTTTCTCATCTCTTTCATTTATATTTTTTTTTCCCTCCATGGTTCTTTTATTGATAAATGCTCAATTGTTAATTTTAACTTTGTCTTTTTTCATATTCTTTCGACAAGTCTCCATAAAATAGGTATCTCCACAAGGAAAATAAACGTCGATATTTCTATTCAAAAATAAGTATTAGTGCCTAAAACTTTCTTACTATTATCTTCTCTCTCTCTCTCTCTCTGTGTGTGTGTGTGTGTGTGTGTGTGTGTGTGTTTGGCTATTTTATCCTACACTATTCATTAGGATAGAAGCTGTAATAATTAGATGTAAAATTCTGCATGTTCTTTGAATAAGAAGCTTGGTGTGTAAGAAAAAGAAAAGATACATAGTCATTTACTTCTCAGTTCATTCATTTAACANCCCTCAGAGAGCACTTTGGTTCCATCTTCTCCTCTGCCTCTTTTTTTTTTTTTTCCCGATAGTGGAAAATATAATTATTGTTACTTTTATTTCTTTTCTCATTCCTTTTGCCTTTACAGATTATTCATAAATAGTAAATACTTAGGTTTTATTGTTTCTAAATATGAGTTCTGGAAGGAAGTTTTAGTCTTCTTTTCAGTTGTCACTTACAAGGCAAAGCTGCCAACTTCTGTAAGAAGACAGAGGTTTATAGTCTATGTACCTCTTAGTATTTGTAGTCTATTTGGAGTGAACAGCTAGAAGAACATCTGGGAAAGTAGTCAAAGTTTCCTGGGTATTTGCCAAAATATTTTCAATTTCTTCGCATGCTTATCATGCAATACAGAATCAGCCATTTTTCAGTTTAGTCAAGAGAATATTTGTAGTTCCTAAGCCATTAATTGCATTCAGTTTTCAGTGGCTTGATTAATGTTCTACACTGATAACCATCTCCGGAGTAAATACTGACTTGCCTAGTCTGGCATATAGTGATTTCTAAGGGACTTTATTTATCCATGTAAATAATTATGCTGTTATATATGTTATTGACTTTTGAATTATTTGAGTACCTGAGCAGAGTGTTTTTAAATTAGTCTACTAGAATTGATTGTAACTTAGTAATAGTAAAAACTGGTTATACAGATATTCAGTAACTTCAGGTACCAAAAACCATTTAAAGTTTTTGGCCAAAAGAAATACATTTATCCCATTTAGAGGAAATCAAAATCTTTTTTAAGAACTAAAATTCTATTAAAATATTCTTAGCAATCACTTTTTACCATCTTCGTTACTTTAAATTTTATAAGAATGTGGTTGGATCTTGAAAAATCACATGAATAGAAATGCTATCTTTGATAACAGAATCTATAATTCACTATAATTCATTCGCTGTTTGTTCAGGAGTCAGATCAGCACTACATATTCTTGAAACAATGAATAAACCAGCGGGAAAAAGAAACCTCTATTTCCTAAGTACTAAAATATTTGAGTCTATAAGCTGCTCTTACCTTTTTAGATGCTGTGTTGTAACTTTACTGGGTATAAATTATAAGTGCAGAGTACCTTTACTGAATATGAAAATAAATATTATATTTTTAAGATTATTCATTTCTCCCACCTTAGAATTATTTGGCACACGCTATATGCCAGGCATAGCACTAAGTACTGGAGATAAAATGATTACAACAAACATGGTTTCTACGTTCATGTTGCTTGAAGTCTGATGAGCAAAACAGGCGTTGATTAAATAATCACAAATATGAATGTAAAATTACAGCTGTGACACCTCTTATAAAGGAAATGCACATGAATGTCCATGGGAGAGAGATGTAACTTGCTACGGAGGCTGCTGTGGTCTGAATATCTGTATTCCCCTCAAATTCATATGTTGAAAACTAATCCCCAATATGATAATTTTGAGGTGGGGCCTTTAGGAGGTGATTAGGCCATGAGTTTGGAGCCCTCAAAAATGGGGTTTGTGCCCTTAAAAAAAAGGCCCCAAAGAGCTCCCCTGGCCCTTTGCTCTGTGAGGACATTGGGAGAAGGAAGGTGTTAGTGCGGAGGCTGGCTCTCACAGGTGCTGAAGGTGCCGGTGCCATGAAGTTGGACTTCCCAGCTTCTAGAACTGCGAGAAACAAACGTTGGCTGTTTATAAGCCATCTACTTTATGGTAGTTTCTTTATAGCAGCCTGAATGGGTTGAGAGGTCAAGAAAGACTTCTAACAGGAAGTATCACTTACAGTGAGATCCCAAGAAGCAGAGGGTCTTATGTGATGAAGAAGGGAGAAGGGGAGCTGCCGACTGAGGGGGGAGTGCAGTGCAGTGTGTGAGGAGAATCCTAGAAATGAAATTATAGTTGTTTATGCATGAAGCACATGAAATTCCTGGGATTTGACCATTTGTGAACATGTAACATGGCAGTTTCATATTTGACCTAATGTTAGTGTAACAAGTATGGAAGAATTAACGATACAAAATAACAAATTTAGGAAAACAGTTGCTCCATTGTCTTAGGCTTCTTGATTATTTTCTCTATAGAAGGTAGAAATAACAGGGCAAGGTAATTAAGTAACATGTGTAACTGCACAGGCGTTATTATAACAAGGCAAATGGCCAGTTTTTAGATTCTCTCTTTGAATCATAGAACCAACCAACCAAAAATTGCCTAAACTACTGAAGATAGGCATAGTTCAGCTATAAACAAAAGTACCTTTAAGAACCTTGCAAAGTGTAACTATAAAATACATAGAAGTTGTAAACTAAAAGTAGAAAGACAAATGTTTCAGTTAGATTAAAAGAAGTCACGCAGGGGGCACTGAGTGGCTCACTCAGTTAAGTGTTCACCTTTGGCTCAGATCATGATCTCATGGTTGGTGAGTTCCAGCCCAGGGCTGTCTGCTGTCAGAACAGAGCTTGCTTTGGATCATATCTCCCTCCCTCTCTCTGCCTCTCCTCTGCTTGTGCTTTTGTGCTCTCTCTCTCTCTCTCTCTCAAAAATAAACATTGAAAAAAAACCCCTCACCTAGGAGGCTGGAGGATGGATCCTGTGATCACGTGATTAGGTAATCCTTTCTGCCTGTTGTCTCAACAGGGTAATTTCTTTTTTTCTTTCCAAATAGTTTATTGTCGAGTTTGTTTCCATATAACACCCNTCCATTGTATAGATAAACCATGTCTTCTTGATCCATTCGTCCATTGGATGCTTAGGCTCTTTCCGTGACTTGGGTATTGTTGAGAGTGCTGCTATGAACATTAGGGTACATGTCAACAGGATCATTTCTTTCCTCAAAAACTTTAATGACCCTGTTGTTTTTGTTTAGGTTCTTTGCCAGATGCTTCCCATCTCAACAAAATGTCATTTATTTGCCATCCTTGTGAACAATTTCTGTCTGGTGGAGTGAGATGGGGAGTGAGTGTGAGGGTAGCGGAGATGGTGGCGGGGTGGTGGAGACATCCCGAGAGAGCTTATACCCTTTTTTCCTCACACCACGGATGCCTAGAAAAATTATGTTTCCATGAATTAATATGCAATGTTGCCTATTACATGTTACCCTAGAATGTAACATAAAATACAATCGCTGGATTTGATAAGTCACTGACCCATTCTCTCCTGAAAGAAGAGCTCTCCCAGGAGCTACAGGCCTTTCTATTTTTTTAAATCATGTACAGAGTAATGTTCTATGAGTCCATGAACACTGAAGCTTCATGAAGTGGGTTTAGTTTTAGCTAAATAACTCTCCGCAAAATAATCAGACCCATATTGACAATATGTATCATAGATATTCTGTACTTGGCAATTATTTGTCAATGATAGGAAATTTACATTATTAAAGTAGCTGATATTCAATACAGCCAAACCAAGCTTCTGGTTTACCTTTTCTTTGCTAATTGTTTGAAATCTAAAGTCAAATGAACGTGGAAAAAAATTTCCCTGATGTTTACATATTTCAGTTTTTTTTGCACTCCTGCTTGGTCTCTCACACACAGTTTATGAGATATTAATTCCAATTACAGTGCCCATGACAATCAGAATTTTGCCCACAGCACTCTACTAAGACTGTTGTAATGACTAAAGGCAAATAATGAAGGTTTAAATTTTTATTAAAAATTTTAGAACTTATTATCAGACTTAGAAGTATAATACGTGCTGTGGGTGATCATATCTTTGGGAAATAATTTCTTCTACTTGACTTCCACAACACTGATTTCTCCTGGATTTCTTCCTACCTCTCACTGTTTTCTAATCTTCTCACTTAAATTCTTTCTTTTCTACGTCCTTTTTAAGCGATCATATTACATTAAAAAACTATGAATTATCTGTATGGTTATATTTCATGATCTTACCTTTTCCAGTAAATTCAACTGCTCCATAATAACTCTAATACCTTTACCTTCCAAGTCTGATCATTCTACATTTCTATATTTCCTATTGAAAATACCAACTGAGTTCTCTAGGTAAAAATGTTTGTTCAAAACTTCTTTCCCTAAACCTTCCTCCTGACTATTTCGGTAAGTATAAATTTTAAGCACAATAGATTTTTTTTGAAGTACAGTTGACACACAGTATTATGTTTCAGGTGTACAATATAGTGATTCCACAAGTCTGTACATTATGCTGTGCTGTTCGCAAATATAGCTACCATCTATCACCATACAGTACTTTTGAATACCATTAACTAAATCCCCCACGCTACACCTTTTACTCCCATAATCTATTTATTCCATAACTGAATCCTGTATCTCCCACTTACTTTCACCCATTTTGCCCCTCCTCACACCCCTCTCCTCTGGCAACCATTAGTTCTGTGTATTTATGGATCTTTTTCTGCTGTTTGTTTATTCATTTGTTTTGGTTTTTAGACTCCACACATACATGAAATCATACAGCATTTGTCTTTCTGTGTCTGACTTATAGCATTTAGCATCATACGCTTGAGGTCCATTTATCTTGAGACTATGACTATTGTAAACAATGTTGCAATGAACATTATTGGGTGACATGTATTTTTTTTTTTAATTAATGTTTTTATTTTCTTTGGGTAAATACTCAGTACTGGAATTCCTGGATCATATGGTTTTTATTTTTAATTTTTTGAAGAACTTCCACAGCAGCTGCACCAGCTTGCATTCCCCCCAACAGTGCACAAGGGTTCGTTTTCCTCCACATTGTCACCAACACTTGTCATCTGGTCTTAGCGGACTCCAGCTGTGCTGACAGGTGTAAGGCGATTTCTCATTGGAGTTTTGATTGGCATTTCCCTGATGATGAGTGATGTTGAGTATCTTTTCATGCAAACACAATAGTTTCATAAGCTAGAAGCATAGGGAATCCTTGATTAACCCTTTTACTAATTAGCCCTCTCTCTTGCCCTGATCCAACTAAGAACAAATATATTCCCAGGCATGCAAAACCTCATGTTTATAGTACCCAGGAGTACTTGGGAAAAAACAAAGAAAACTACTTGATTACAAACTCAGCCAATCAAGAGGCAAATCAGAATCTCTGGCGTGATAAAGCTAAAGAAAGCTAAAAGAAAGGATACTAACATTGTATCTAAGAAGTAAAAATGTAAATAAATTTTAAATCCATAAGAAATATAAAATGATGTAAGTCTAGAAAAAATATCAAATGCTAGTTAGTATGACATACTGGGGGCTGGAGAGAGGATGAGAAAGCCAAGAAAATATAAATTCATATTTGCATAGTGTTATGTTTAAAGAATATTTAGACTTGATAAATTAAGAAATGTTTAATTATATAATTTGAGGTGTTAATAGTACTTATCAGAAAATTAAGCATAGTCTTTAAATCTTCTTTGTAATTTGATAGGAAAAAAATTACACTCAAGGGATAATGTAGGGCATGTACCATGTACCAAATATTAGGAAAAATAAGGTTAAAAAACATAAAACACGAAGTGATTAAGCTCAACCATTTTTATGACCTTAAATGTAAGTAAGAGAAATAATTTATTTGGAAAAAGGCTCTCAGATTGTGTAACAAAACAAATGCAATTATGTTATAGAAAATAATTCATCTGTAATATTCCAGAATGATTGAGCAAGATGCTTGAAAATTTGATAAACCTGAATAGCTATTTCTGATATTTTAAAAAACCATTTAAAAACATTTAGTAAAGTAAAAATACAGGGAACTTTCCTTACAGTGGTTTTGTTTAAATCCAGATAAGATATCTGGAAACATTTTCGTTGACATTTGCAATAAAACAAGAGTGCAATATTGCCACTGTATTTTCATGTTGTTCTAGATGTATTGAATTAGTACAAAAATAGGTTGTAAATGATATGAATTTATATATGAGAAACCTAAAAAGTAACTTTAAATCAATTAAAAATAATATGGGGGTGCCTGGGTGGCTCAGTTGGTTGAGCACCTGACGGTTTGTCAGCATTGTGAGATCAAACCCCATGTCAGGCTCTGTGTTCCCCCAACCCTCTCTCCCTTTCCCTTTCTCCCTCTGCCCCTCTCCTCCCCTGGCATGTGCTTGCTCTCTGTCCCTCTAAAAAGAAAAAAAGAAAGAAAGAAAATTCAACATAATGGGTGCTTAAAATTTTAATGTGTAAAATAAGTGTTAATATATAAATAAATAATATACAAAAATAGTCTTCTCATATAAACAAGTGAGCAAATAACGTGGATGGGAGAAATGGAAATTTTTCTGTTTACACTAGCAGTGGAGATACAGATACTTAGTGTTCTAGTTATTCATTCCTGCCTAATAAAGTACCTCAAAACTTAATGAACTAAGACAACATATTTTTTCTTCCATGATTTTACATCTGACTAGGCTCAGCTGGGTAGTTCTCATTTACTTCTAAATAATGGCTTCTTAAGTAGCACTTCCAGTAGCTCTTAGGAAGTTCAGTCTTCTGTGGTCTTAGTATTTAACATTGAGATAGGAGTCAATATGACTGTATTAGCAATTTTAAGAAATTGCAGTTGACACTGTAAATGTGCCAGGCACTGTGTTAAGCCTCTAACATTTAAAATCTTCAGTCACTTGTATAAGAAAAGTGGTATCTTATCCATTGTGCTAATGGACCCAAGAGTACACCTCTAGTTAATGGTAGCTCTGGAATTTGAACCTAAAGCCAGACCTCTTTACTGCTCTCTGACTGTTTTACCATACTCATTACCACATTTTGAGAAGTGAAGATCAAGATGTGAAACCCCTTAAGAGATGCCCAGATATAATTAGAGGGGCCTCTGAGGGTGGCTGGATGCTCAACTGTGAAGATTGGATTTACATTGTTATGATTCTTTTCTTTTTTGTTGCTCAAGTGGTATGACCAAGAAAGGATAATTTACATGTCTCCTGATTTTATTCTCATCTCACAAAATCACTTGTAAACAGATTTTTTTAATAGTTTATTGTCAAGTTGGTTTCCATATAACACCCAGTGCTCACCTCACAAGTGCCCTCCTCCATGCCCATCTCCCCTGCTCCCCTCGTCCCCACTCTTTCAGTCCTCAGTTTGTTCTCGGCATTCAAGAGTCTCTCATGGTTTGCCTCCCTCCCTCTCTACCACTATTTTTCCCCTTCTTCTCCCCCATGGTCCTCCATTATATTCCTCCAAATCCTCCTATATGTACAAACATATGGTATCTGTCCTTCTCTGGCTGACTTATTTCGCTCAGCATAACACTCTCAAGTCCCATCCACATTGCTACACATGGCCAGATTTCATTGTAGTATTCCATTGTATAGATGAACCACATCTTCTTAATCCATTTGTCAGTTGATGGACACTTAGGCTCTTTCCCTGTTTTGGCTATTGTTGAGAGCGCTGCTACTTGTAAACAGATTTTTGAATGGATCCATTTTTCCTTCTTCTTAGAGCTGTCACTAAAGCATCAAAGCTGTCTCAACAACTTTGGGTTATATCGGTGACTACAGGGCTGATTGACACATCTTACTGAGGTGTCACAGCTGGTCTCACGTACCCCACCTCCACATCACTACCTCCCCGACTTCTTCAGGCACAGAGGACTAGAGAAATTTTTCCCCAGTCATTAGAAAACATGTTTCTCCTTCTCTGATGTGAACTAGAGAAGCCAGAGTCAAAAAGAGCAGGCAAAGTGAGGTGGTTTATACATTTGGTTTATGCCGTAAATGCACAGCCTCTGTGTTCCTCTTTCCCAGTTTCTCCTTGTATTTTTCTGATAGACTGTGGAGTAGAATATTTTTCTATTTCACACTATCTAAAAGTAACACTTTATAATTGAAATATAAAATACAATTTTGTTTTCTTCCAGAGTCCAGCTGAAATAATATAAATATTATCAATCAGGACTTCCATTGCAAGTCTAAGAAAATCTATCTCAAAAGGGTGTAAACTAAAAGGAAGTGTTTGTTTTGTATAAACGAGCATTATAGCTGTAGATGCTAGATGCAATATCACGTGATCTGTGTGTTCACACAACATTTCCAACCCCTGGCTCTGCTGTTATTGAGTATGTGCTTCCTCTTTGAGCACCTTGGGGAGGTAGGAGCTCTCTACCTTTACATCCTTCCAATCTCCCACTCCCCAGTAAGGGAGACTTTCTTGACTGGAATTTAAATATGAGAGAGTTAAATTCTGACGCCTTAATACATTCACTGTTTCAGGACAATGGATGCCTCACACACAAGCAATTACCTTTTTTCCCTTGGCATTTTGGATGGTAATAGTGAGGTACTATCTTTGGGATAACTGAAAACGCAGTCATGAAGCCATTTTCTGTGTTGTGATTCAGGTGAGGAACCCCAGCTGAGAAAGGCCAAGGGAATTCTAAAAGTATCTGGATCTAACTCTTAATGCTTTGAGTTATGCTGCATAATCCCCCATGATTCAGTTAATATGGTCAGAAGGATTGAATACACAGATGGGCCAGGCCTAACTCATAAATACACATGGAGGGCATAGACCGGGTGGCTTAAAGTACAGAAATTTATTCCCTCACAGTTCTGGAGGTTTAAAGTCTGTGATCTGGGTACCAGCATGGTTGGGTACTGGTGCGAGCTCTTTCTGGCCTACAGACAGCCTTCCTTTCTCTGTGTTATTACATGGTAGAGAGAGATTTTTTCCCTCTTTTCCCTCCTCTGTAAGGGCAAAAACCCATATGGAAGACCCCACCCAGGCACCCACGTGGCCCAGTTGGTTGAACATCTGACTGTTGATTTTAGCTCAGGCCATGATCTCAGGATCATGGGATTGAGCCCTGTGTCAAACTCCACGTTCAGTGTGTATTCTCTCTCTCTCTCTCTCTCTCTCTCTCTCTCTCCTTCCCTCTCCTTCACTGACTCTCACTACTAAAAAATATTTTAAAAAAGACTCCACCCTCATGACTTCATCTAAACCTAATTATGTCCCAGAGGCTTGTCTTCCAAATACTATTATAACATATGAATGTTGAGAGCACAAACCTTCAGTCTATAAGCATCAGGAAAGGAGTCTAATCATATACAGATTGTGAAAGGGGATATGACAGTACTGGGAAAGAAATAGAAGACATTGTTAACCAGAGAAGAAGAGGCTAAAGAGAACAATAAATCTCAACCGCACCATGTTTAGACATACTTACTATCTTTAAATTTACTTCTTTTGTAAGCTTTTTTTTTCTTCCAATTTATAGTGCAGTATTGGTTAGAAATTTATTTCTAAATCAAGAGCTGTGTTAAGTGCCTTACCCACTGATGAGTTTTCCTGTCATGATTTTAATATTACATGTTCCTGAAGCAGTTTATAGCAGTAATGATGGGAAAATATTGTCTTTAGTGATTTGAGACTATACAATGTAATAAACATGAACTCTATTAAGTAAACTATAAGAAATAACTTGCAAATGATGCCGACAATTTTAATTGTTAAAAATCAGGGTTTACATTTTTTCCTTGAGGAGAGGAGCAAGGAATGACGTTTTTCTTCCCGTGACAAATTTCACTGTTTTTCTTTTCTGGTTTCAACATTCCCACATATTTCCTTTCACTTTGTGTCAGATGCAATTTCTCAAGCTGAACAGGAGTAAACTCTTTTCATTTCCACATTGTCACTCCTGTTCAGTTTGGTTATAGATGAAATGAAAGCATATTGTACAATAGACCTTATGTGTGCCTTAATGCCAGAAAATGATTTCAATGAACAGAAGCAAATGTTACGCG
The DNA here is from genome assembly GCF_008692635.1 of Crocuta crocuta. Classification (NCBI taxonomy): domain Eukaryota; kingdom Metazoa; phylum Chordata; class Mammalia; order Carnivora; family Hyaenidae; genus Crocuta; species Crocuta crocuta. Next base: position 2,451,525 of record NW_027530545.1, on the reverse strand, counting down.
TATTTAGGCCACATTTAGTGTTTTAATCTTATATGGGTACACAAAGATCCACTTCTCAGGATAAATGAAAAAAGGGCTCCACCAAATGGAAGATGGAATGCAAATTGAAAGAGAATATGCACCTAATAATATTAAATATCTAGGCAAGGAAGACTGCTGGAAAGCTGCATTATTCCTGTGTAATCAAAAGGGACTTAACCATGGTGAATCACTTGATTCATTCAGCCATGTGTAATAGGTCAATTAAAATGCGTACATTGGCAAATTCTCAAAAGAGCAAATGTTTAGTCTGATGTGGCTCCTTGTCCAACTGATCTGTTGCTATTGCATAAATAAAACAAAATAAGGAAGGGCCAAGAACAAACCATGAGGATTTATAGATCAGCAAATTTCCATTAACTATGCATCTGGCTTAGCAAACAGAACAGTAGATATGAGGAGTTTGCACAGGTTATGTTTTATGCTTTTTATGCAAGAATATAATATTTCTTTGACAAACAGTATGCATTTTCTATATTCTAAATACTGACCTAGGTACTAAAGATGTAGTAAACAGAAGCCTCAAATCCCTGCTTTCATGGTGCTTAATTTGGTTTGAGGAGACTAATAATAAACCATCAATAGAAGTTGGTGAAAAGAGTTTAGGAGAAAACTCAGGAAAGGGAGATTTAGATTTTTTGGATGGGTATAGGGGTTCATTTTAAATAAGAGACATATAATACCCTACTTGGAAGGTGACATTGGAGAAAGCCATGAAAGAGCTGAGGGAGTTAGCCATGTGGCTATATGGGGCAAGAAGTTTTGAAGAACAGGATAACAAGGTCAAAATCCTTGAGGTAAGAATATTTTTCATATGAATAAGGAAGAGCAAGTAAATAGTTGTGAGATGAGAACTGATAAGGGGTAATTTGATTATATAAGGCAATGGAGATCCTAATGGAGACTACTTCTGAGTAAAAAAAAAAAAAAAATAGACATTTATAGCAAAGGACTGACATGATCTTATTTGTCTTAATAAGACTTCTTTTACTGCTATGTAGAGATAGACTATAGGTTCAATGACAGAGAAATAGGGAAAGTAAAAAGACCAAGCCATGGCATTGAAAGATCAACAAGTCTCTTTTAACTTTGCAATAAACCAGGTTAGAAATGCTAGTGAATTGGAAGAGGGTGGTATCAGGGGAGCCAGTGAGAGGTGTTCAGTCTCCAGATGTTTAGGCTAGAGAACCCAAGAAATTTGCTATTGGACTAGATATGGGAGTAGAAAAAAAGAGAAGTCAAGGATGACTCCAAGCTTTTTGGTCTGAGATACTAAAAGATGGTCTTGCCATTCATATAAACTGAAAGATTATAGAGAAGTAGTTTGGGATGAGGAGAATCATGAGTCTGCATTTGGACGTGTAAGTAGGAGATACTCATTTGACAGCCAATAGAGATCCTGAAAAGGCAGTTGGATATTTAAGTCTGGAATTTAGGGTAGATTTAGGCTGCAGATAAATATTTTGGAGTCACAAGTTATTTTTAAGGTCATTAAACTAGATGGGAATGGTGTGTATGCGCACATGTGTGCACACTTGCGCGCACACAGACACACACACACATGTGCCAAGGAGTGAAAACTCTGACCAGGAGAGTATGAAGTCATGGAGAACAAGTGAGGAATATTCTTAGAGGGAAGGAATTATCAGCTGTACTAAATACTGCTGATATACCATACTATGATAGAACTTGACACCTATTGCCCTTTTGAATGTAATGGACTTACTGATTCTTTGTTAGAAGAATATTAATTTTGAAATGGTTGGCTTTGTGGTTGTGCTAAATTTGAAATTCTGACCTGGTTTCCATTATGATTAATGGAATACATTTATAAGATAGATTTTGGGGAATTTTTTTTCTCTTATAAATAGAATCAAAGACACTGACCTTTAAAGAGACATGATGTCTGGGCATTAGTATCATCAGTACCACTCTCCATTCAGGGGATTTAAGAATGGGTTCAGATGTTTATGATTAAAATATGGGTTTGTATTCAACACAACTTGGTTGCCATATGAGGTTATTATGTCTTGGATAGCTTCAATAACGGGATCTATTGACCATTCATCTAAAAAATAAAAGTGTTTTATTCCATTTTCTTCTTTATGGTACATATTTACACCAATATATGTCTGCTTACAATAAGACTGCATTTTTCAGACTGCATTTACAAATACATATGGCTGCTTACAATAAGACTGACAGCTGTCAGGTATAATCTTACAGCTAAGTTCTGGCCAATGGAACATAAGAGCTATTTCTAAGTACAGACAAGTATCTTCTAGGAGGGACATATCCTTCTTTTTTCATTCCATACATAGATAATGACTAAACAAAAGAAGCTATTTTGGGACATCAGGTAAACTTGGGAGTGACAGCTACTCGTGATCTAGAAACAAGAGGAGAAAAGCTGGGATCGTAAGGAATATACAAATCAGAGCAACCATATGTAGACAGCCTACGTCAGGACTGATTCTAAGTGAATTAGATCCATTCTAGAATGGATATCCAGATGTCACCATATGTTTGTGTATATATTGTGTTTAAAAAATAAACAGTGATGAGGCATTTGGGTGACTCAGTCAATTGAGTGTCCAACTTCAGCTCGGGTCATGATCTATGGTTTTTATGAGTTTGAGCCCCATGTCAGACTCTGCACTGACAGCCCAGAGCCTGGAGCCTGCCCAGATTCTGTGTCTCTCTCTGTCCCTCCCCTACTTGTGCTCTTTCTCTCTCAAAAATAAATAAACTTCTTTAAAAAAATATGATTTGACTCAAGGTAATCATAACCCTATTCTTTTTCTGTTGGTATGCATGGGGCATAATATTATTTTATAGACTAAAATTTTTCAGTATTTCATTTTCAGCCTTTTTTGGTAAAAGCTACTGTAGTCTTTACATTAAAAATAATTACTCTTCAACTTTTCATACAAGCAAAGAACGAAGTATGTCCTCTGTTTCATTTTACTGAATCTTTGCAAATAAAATCTCCCCTTAGGCTGACTTAATACTTTAAAAACAAAAGGCTTGAGGTGAGATTATACGTGATGTAGAAAAATGGTAAAACTCCATGTAAAATAGTCTCTGGCTTAGGTCTCAAGAAGGTAACCATGTTGTTTAGAGTTTTGTTTCAACTTGTAGATGCACATTAAAAATATTTTAATGTTCTTTTTAATGTTTATCCATTGTTGAGAGAAAGAGAGAGAGGAAGTGAGTAGGAGAGGAGCAGAGACAGAGAGGAAGACCCAGAATCTGAAGCAGCTCCAGGCTCTGAGCTGTCAGCATATAGCCCAAAATGGGGCTTGAACTCATGAACTCTGCGATCATGACCGGAGCTACAATTGGATGCTCAATTGACTGAGCAGCCCCAGGGCCCCTAGTCTCATATTTAAAACTCTAGATACAGGAAAATTTAATGTGTATACATTATTATCTGTTTTATCTTTGTTAAGAGAGTTCCCCTTCCCCACAGATACCTTTTACATTTATCTTTAACCATCTCTTTCAATGGCCAGAAATCAAGATAGTACTAACCAGAGAAAGTAGAGAAGCTATAGCATTTCCAAAGGTTTTTCCTTTCTTTCTTTGTCTCTCCCTGTCAAGTTGTGTTCTGATTGCCTCAGGGGCCACAGCCCTTTGGTTGTATTAAGAGTCACAAAGGACTTAGTGCCATACCTCATCTCTTTGAAAGGGGCATCAATGTAACCTGAAAGTGCAACATAAATGGCATGAGTATTATAGGTGTGTGGAAAATTTATGCAACTATTGTGTTTACCAATCTCTCTCTTTCATATTCAGATAAGACTTTGAGAATAAAGAGAATTGCTATTAGACCTCACTGATGCCAATGATTTGGTTTCAGTCTCCAGTTAATTGTCTTTGATGATTTTTATCATTACAGTCTCAGCAGAACCAAGTATCACTTCCTGAACAAGATAACTATTTTAAGTGATATCCAGACAAATCTGTTAGAAAGTATTGGTCATAGTTATTAGCTGGATTCTATGTCAAAGTGCCATGTCTATGAAATTTAATATTTCAAATTATGTGTGGTTTCCTCAGTTATGTAATTTGTTATTCTAATCAATGTACATTATCAATATATATCTTTTATGAATTATTTTAACCTCTAAACATATACATGTATGCTGTTTTTCTATCAAGACAAATGTAACAAATAGTTTTTTTATTGACACAAGCAGCACTTATTAGATGCCTACTGTATACCAGGCTCATTACTGAGGCAAAGAAGAAACATAAAGTTTTTATTTTCCTGAAACTCATAGCCCAGAGCTCACAGCCTATCTAGTTCAGTTGTTTATTTTTATGTGTGAGGAACATAGGGCCCTGATAAGTTAAATGACTTTCTTAGGATCATGAAGTTAGAATCCAAGCCAAGACCAGAAGTCAGGTCTCCTGACAGTCTGTCTGCCCAGGGTGATTTCTACTATACTGTTCTGCCTCCCTCTGCCCAACCTGGGTGCGTTGAGGCACAAGAAAAGAAAAACTCAATGTGCTCAGCCCATTCTCCTCCATTCTTGAAATTCCAAATAGCCTTCTGGTGGCCTTCTAATCTGCTTGGTCTAAACCTCATTCTTTGTGCTTTCAGGTAGTGGGAATAGATGGGCTCTTTTTTACACAGAGCTGGTAATCACTTCTTGATTGACTCCAGACCAAAATTAAACTCTTGCTAAGCAAACTCATCTGGCTTTATGGATAGATGCTTTTCAATTATCTAAGACCATCATACCTTCTCCTAAATCATCTTATTTTCTTTATTATTATACACTGCTTCAGCATACTACAGTGAGCTATTAGCTCTCAAGGGAAAAAATGATTTTTTAACTTCTTAAATATAACAATGTTCTTTGAGAGACCATGGCATATTTGATGAAAGTTTTTTAGTAGAACTTTTTCTCTTGACTGATCCAGATTTAAACAATCTAAAATCAATTCCTCTGGATCCACTTGTCATTTCTTGTCTTCATTTTGGCAAGGTGGGTGAATGTGTGTCAGACTTTTCTTTTACCCAGAGTTAAAAAAAATTGGTTATCAGTTCTTGGCCTTGCTTCTAATTCTGTTTAAAAATAAATTGGCTTTTTTCCACACATTTAAGCAAAACTGTCAGTAAGAGAGGTTGGTCAGAGTTTTGAGGATAAAGTAAGCAAATATTATTGCTATATTTGATGAATTGTTCTGAATCATACCACTTTGAAATATTAAGCCCAGGGGGGAAAAGGGAGCCAAATTTGCACTCATGCTGAGATTTCATGTAGTGTCCATGGACTTCATAAATTCTGGCACTTGAGGGTGTTGGGATCGTATGAGAACCCTTATATGTAGAGCAATAGTGAGGAGGAGGTCAGAGTCCAAGTTCTAAACAATTTGATATTCAACACCCTGCCCTCCATATTTACATTCTCATATTCATCTGTAAAAGGCAGTAATAATGAGGGAGCTTCATGCAAGAGTAGTGAACACCCATTAGATCCAAAGCAAGAATGGGTTAACAAATACATATACTGCCCTGCATGCAGTTGAAGCCTTGGGAATCTGTGGAACATATTGTTTCTATAAGTTATTTCTGATTATTAGAAGTAAAGGCTATAAGAGAGCTCTGCAGCATCATCCAATCCATACACCCTCTAACACCGTACTTTGGAGCCCAAGAAGACATAACCTTGAACTCTCAAGATAACTAAATGGTCCTTGTAAGTTTCCCACTGTGAAGCCTGGATTAGTGACCAATAAAGTAGCATGACTAGCCACATGGCCCAGAGTCAAGTCTTCTATTTCTTCCTAAAGTTGGAGATGTGGCCCCTGTTTACCTCTGCTGTCTCTCGTCTCACTTCTGTCCTCCTCACTGTCTGTTCTCCAGACTTACTGAGCTTCCTACAGTTCTCTAAAATTGCCATGTGATATCTTTCTCCAGGTTTGTTTCACACACTGTATCTTTTGCCTGATGTGTTCTATCTCCATGCCTTCCATCCACAACTTCTATTCTCCATCTCCCTTTGCCTGAATAATAACTACTTATGCTTCATATTTCAGTATATATATCCATTTTTCTCTCAACACGTTGTGTGAAATGTCCCTCAGCAGCCCCTTTAGCACTCAGTACCATCTCTGTATGAGCCGTTATTGAAGTGGCTTGTCAAATTTTCATGCACTAGAGCCCTATGTTCCATGATTTATTTGCCATTAAAGTCTCAAGATTAACTCATAGTAGGTTTACAGTACTTACTTGGTGAGTGACATCAAAGATTAGGCACCCTCTTTAGAATAAATTTAAGGTGGCTCCACTCCTTCATCATTGAGTAATATTTACAGGTACCTTCTATACATAACCATTCTAAGAACTGGAGAAATAATGATGAATAAAAGATAACATCAGACAGTAAAGCAGACTTCCTTCGAGGTTTGTATAGTCTTGTTTTCTAAATATGTTATCAGAGAAAAATTCATATTAAATGAATTATTCTGTGTTTAAGCCACTAATAAAAAATTACTGCAAGTGTTCAAGTATGACTAAAGGCAGAACGTACCCAATTAAGTACCTTTTGTCCTCATAACTCTTAGCACCACCAGAGGAAGACTAACAAAATTATCATTATCTTTCATTTCAACTGAAACAATATATGATAAAATGTTACATAAATTTTTAAAAGAACATATTTTCCTAAGAAGTACAAGATTGGACACAGAGCCTAAGTTGAATATAAGTATATATTTGCTTGGAAACAGACAAGGCTCTGTTTTCTCTTTGTTTCTTTTAATATGACAAACATGGCTATAAGGTAGTTTTAGTAGGGAAAGGTGGTGGTATTTGCTATTAATAAAACTGCCAAACAGCTGTTTGTAACTTTTGTAGCTATGGTTCCCATAGAGGAAATGTTCATAGCAATTTCCATGACAATTTAGAAAATGATATTGCAGACTGAGAAGCATATAAAACAGATGCACCTATGAGGGTCTTCCAGAAAAAAAAAAATATAAAAATGAAAGGGGGTAATGCTATTAGCTAATTTTCATCAGGCTAAATGGATTTTTTTTCAACTCATACATATAGAAGTTCCTGTTTAAATTTAAGATGCTAAGAACTTCACTGGGATGAATAGCTAGAGGTAATTTAAAGCATAGCTCATATTTAAAGGAATAGCCACATATATTTAGCTAGTTTCCCTAAAACTTTCTTTTGTTTTTATCCAATATATGTATTTTTTCTCCTTCACAAATATTTTCCTCCTGTAGCCCACCATCAACTTTCTTTCTCTTCTTGAACTGGAGAGGCAGCCACTGGGAGAATTAAGGACTTCTTTGAACAAGCAGGAGGGACTTTAATCTGAAATGTTTACAGCAGAGGTGTTAGATTCTTAAAGCCTTCTAGATTGTTCCCTGTTTGGTGACAACATGCTGCAGAGGAGGTCAAGAGATTAATGGTAGATGAATCACATTTTAAGTATCTTCTAACAAACTGTATTTAAGCTTGTATCCAGTTCTATAAACTATTTAAAGATGTTTCATTTCTCTGAAGGCTTAATATAAGTCCTAAGGACTCATGTTATTTTTTATATTCCACAGCTTTTCTGTCCTGTGTCCGTCTCCACCAGTGGTGGTGAACTGTACTGGATATAGACTGAGAAAGAAAGAACGTTTTGTGGCAATTTTGAAACAAGTAGAAAATTAAAGGAAAATAATTTGTTGATTTTCCTTTTAAAAGCATATTCACACACATGCTTTGCTTAATTGCTTTGGAAATTCTCAAATGGTACCTGAGTACTCATCACAATGATAGTGCTTTATGCTTTAACAGCAACAATTGTTTGATAAGATTGAAGGAACTTAAAGACTATTATTTTAGTGCTTAAAATGCAAAGGTATATGCAATATATAGTTGTATATATACACATATATAAAAATAGATATACCTCTGAGAATCCCAGAGGTAATCACACATACTTACATATGTATATAAGTTATATATAATATGTATTAATATTTTATCTATATATTATAAATCATATATAACTTTTATATATAATAAGCTATGTATATATAACATGTATACAATCTAAGAATCCTAGAAGTAACTACAGGTACAATAAAATATTCTTGAAGCCATACTAATTTCTGGGTCTTGGGTGACTCTTCTTAACTAGGGAGAAGTGCTAGGGTGTAGGAGGTGATGATTTAACTACTAATCAGAGATACTGCCTGTACTTTGAATGCTGTTCTGAGCTATAGTTTGGGAACAGAGCCAAACTTCTGGTCTGCTGTCTGTTGTTGACTGCTGGGAGTGAGGTGAAAGCCCCAGAGAATATGCTCATATCTCATTATTTGTAGTGAAAGATGTTAATATTATCAAAGTTAATGAATCAATAAATAGGATTTTAAACATATTATAGAAAGTTAGCAATATACTGAAAGCAGATGTGAAACCATCCAAAGCATCATACTAAAACATTCACATACAATCACACACAGAAAAGAAAAAAATATTAAGGGAAAGAAAATAGAGCATTAGAAATGTAGAACATGACATCAAAGAAAACATTTTAATATTTGCGAATAGATTGGGTCAAAAACTAAAACCAAGCTGTAGGCCTTTTGCAATAAATGTAGCTAAAAGAAATGTTTCAGACATAGGAAAGTAAATTAAAGTGAAAACAAACTCGGAAGATGTCAACAGTAGGAAAATATGATTGTGTGACTATTCGAACATGTTGATGTCAGACAAACCTTTCCAATGAGAAAAAAGAGGAAAAGGAAATTTACAGGATATTACAGTTCACACTGAGGCTCAAGAATTTTTTTCTACTAAGAAATACAGTATTAAAATAAAGAATGAATTTACAGGAAATACAAAGAAATGTGACAAAGTAGCTCAGAAGTGCATAAACTAGGTAAGGAATGTAGTAAAGGAATTTGCTAAAGGTCAAATTTCAAATCAGAAAGAAGTATTATTTTAATTAAATGGTTTTTCAGACAACTGGTTAACTATTAAAAATATAAACTTAACTCCCTAAATTGTACTCTATAACAAATTAAATGCAAAGCAATTGAAACTTCACCCATAAAATATGTAATAAAAATACTAGAAGAATATTCAAGTACTGTGGGTTCTAAATGACTTAACTTCTTGTTGACCTAATATGTATGATTTAATTGCACAACGTAACACACCTAAAATGTAGATGACTGGGACTTGTACCTCCACAAACTAGCTCTAGGGCCAAAGCATTTAATGTATGCCATGGGTAAAAAACATAGACAAATTGTATACAACTCTAGGGTAGAGAGTGCATTCGTGGAAAACTGGATCTTCACAGAAAAAACTTGATGAATTTGACCACCTGAATTATAATCCTTCCAAAGTGAAAAAACTACAAACATAACAAAAAATCAAAAGACAACTGAGAAAGTAGTTGCAATACATACGATAAAAATTAATATTTGTAGTACATTAGAGATTTTATACCAACAAGAAAATGAATAGTACAGCATAGGGAATATAGTCAATAATGTAATGCATTTATCATGGTAAGCATTTCATAATATATACAATTGTTGATCACTGCTGTACACCTGAAGCTAATTTACTGTCAATAATAGTTCCATTTTCTAAATATTAAAAATGAAATGTAATATAAATAAAAATATTGCAGAAAAGGTAAGTGAAGAAAAATAGGCAAACACAAAATTACACAAATGGTTAATGATTTTGGCAGTCACAAAATTAATTGCCAATCTAGTCAATAAAAATGATCTTGTAAGTCTATTCATTTCCATGGGAAGATGAATAATCTATTGTTGAAAAAAATGACAGAAACAATATAATATGCTTACATTAATATTTTCCATGATGTATATGTATCTGTGGCATAGAAAATTTAATGTATAGTTATTTATAACTTTAGCTCTCTTTGTTTTTTTTTTATGGATGATTTTATAGGGCTGTGTGGAAATAATGGCAATAAAAATTGCAAGAGTGAGAGAGAAGATAAATAGAAAGGGCATGTAATAACTACTGTTGGTTTCTTACTCAAAATTGTGCTCTTCTTTCTAAACAGATCAACATTTTGTCAGATACTTCATGGGCTCCTCTCCAGCCTCATGATTTGAGTCTGGATTATATCAGCTAAACATAGTCTGTCTTGCAGATGCATGGGTACATGACAAAATGCTAACCAATGGGACATTAGAATAACAGTTAGTGGTTCTGAGAAAATGTTCTTCATTGTTAAAAAGGGACATGAGTAAGAGTCTTTTTTTTTTTCCTACTTTGGATGTTTTAGGGTTAGAATGTTGTATTTGGAGTTGTTGCAACCAACCATCTTATTGCCATAAAAAGAGAACAAAACTTGGAGAACCAAACTGAAGGCCTCACAGTTTTGAGCTGCTAACTGCCCAGAACTCACCATGTCTCTATTCTTCTTATTAGGAAGATACATTTTTCATTATCCATGTGACTTTTGTTTGACTTTGTATTTGTTTACTGGAAGTATTCTGATACAGAAAGGGAGATACTTATGGAAAGATTTAATTTGGAAGCTGACAGGAAGGAGAATTAGAAGAAGGATATATAATCAGTGCAGATTTGAATTTTTCTATAGTGCTTTGAAGGCAAGAAAGCCATAGATTTATTTTTTAGCAGATAGCATAAGAATTTGGCAGAGTATGTGACAGGGTATGGAGGTTTTATAGAAGATGTACTCTCTGTCAATACAATGAAATTACCCCTATGTTCTCTGCTTTAGAGAGTTCCATAAAGATGTGCATTTCTTTCTGGATATTAAGTTTGGATTGGTCTTTTTGTTGGATGTAACACCATGTGTAGAGCGGTACCAGCTTTACAAGGGCTTTTGATTAGAAGAAAAAGTCTTTCCTTTTGAATAATAAGCCTAAAGTATATTCTAGGGAGACAGATTTTATAATCAAATTAGTTCAGGAAAACCTTAAAGCATTCTTATTTTATAAAAAAATATATAAAATCTTGATACAAGAAGAGTGTTTAACCAAGAATTTCCCAACTTGAGAAATGGCTAAATCACTGAAGGAATTCCAGGAATTATCTGAGTGGCTTCTCTGTGGGGTTGAAGGATGGATGAAAGGATGATTATTTCTTGACAGTGAATTCTAAATGTAAATACCCACTGTCTCAGACCACTCAACAGATGACCAATGCCAAATCAATAATAGCATTTGAGTGAAGTCCCATTTTATCTTTGAAAACATTATGTGTAAAATGGAATTCATACGATATTTACTTTATAGGATTGTTCTGAGAATTAGATTATTGTGAAGTTTAAGGAAGTATTGCATTTAGAAAGTACTTAGCCCATTGAAAATAAGCATTGTAATTATTATTGAGATGATTACCACTATTATAATCATCATGTCATAGAAAATATAGTAGAATACAGGTTTCCCCAAAGCATTGGGGGAAGTAGTTTAGAGTCCTCGAGCAGAATGGAGTTGATGTTTTGGGTCAGGCTCATCTCCCACCCAGGCACAATGCACAAGGACTTGAATGGTGACTAGTGTGCCAAGGACTATTGGGGACTTTATTTCTACTTACTTTTTATAATAATTGTATTGATATTTTCTCAAAATATGTTTTTGACTTTCTATTTTGGAATCCCTATCAATTCTTGAACACTTTGATCTTGGGTCATAATAGAGTAAAATATGCAGAGTAACATTTAATTTTTGGAAAAAAACCCCATCAATTAGAAGGTAGTTTGGCAAAACATGAGTAATACATTGTATCACAACACTTTTTATTATGAATAAGGTATAACTCTAAAGGAAGGCCAACACTAGGGAATATTTACACTGATATCTGGGGTGTTTGGAAATAGGTAGCATCATTGGAATTCACTTAACGTGTTCAAGGAGACAACTTTGAATAAGAGCATCGCATGAATATGTAAGTCCTAGTAAGTTAATTTTAAGTAAATATTACTATTTTATAGTTCCTTTCTCCACCACCCATGAACAAGCTGGATTTTCTACTGATATTAGGTATAAAAAATGATTTAAATTTCACAGAGATCAAAAGGTCTTATATACTAAGATCTTAAGTGATTTTGACAGGGAAGTGAGTCATATAAATTTATACCTAAGAGGTAAGAATAAGGTCATATTTATTCCTGAGATCTGCTAAAGTAGTTGCTTGAATCCTGAGGCATTGAAATAGCCACAAAAGCACATTTTTGGCATTTCTTCAGAAATTGAGTGTGCATGCCATCTCAAGGTTAAGGTGAAGCAAAGATGATTTGTGTGTTTAATTTATGGTCTAGCTGGAGCGTCAAGGCACTATGATTATTGGTGCCAAAGATACACATAATAGATATGGTAATGGACATTCCATAAATTTTCCTAGAAAAGGAGTCCAAATGTCTCAGGAAAATGCAAGCACAGTGTCCTGTATCACCCTGCTGATAATCATATCCACTATTTATTGTGAGTGCTCAGAATTTTTCACAGAATAAAAAACAAAGATCTTATTAATGAAAGTTCTATCTTTAATAGGTGGTACCTGGGAGTTTCATCCTTTACAGTTTTCCACAATGACCTTGTGGCAAACTATATTCTGCTTTGACCTTTATCCCAAATATTAAAATTGCATCGAATGACAGACAAGTAGTGATAGACTTTTAAACCATATATATAAAAGTAATACATATGTACTCTGGAATAAGAATGATTTCTTGGTGAATAAATTAATGGTGTGGCCACCCCTGTTGAAAATAGAGGGCTTAGGGAAGTCCTGTGATAATATAAATTTTCTAGTTGTTTTAAAATGTTTATTTTAAAACTAAACGTCAGCAGGGAGGGACAGAGAGGGATGGAGACACAGAATCAGAAGCATGCTCCAGGCTCTGAGCTGTCAGCATAGAGCCCTTCTGTGGGGCTCAAACTCAAGAGCTGTGAGATCATGACTGGAGCCAAAGTTGGATGCTTAACTGACTAAGCCACGTAGGCAACCCAAAAATTTCTGGGGTTTGTGTTTAATATATATCTTGAAATATATAGGTAATATGATTATTAATTTTGATGCTCAGTTATTTAAATATGCATTCCCCATTGAAATAGTTTCCTATGATGGATGCTATTTATTCGTGCAGTAGAAATGCAGCAATACAAGTGAGTAATTTGTAATTTCTAGAATTCTCCTTTTTGCTGTAACCCGGTAGGGCCCTAGTCCAAGATCTCCTGACTCCTCTGACATTGGGCAAATTATACTCTTCCTCTATCTTGCTTTCCCTCAACTGTAGAATAAGAATACTTAGTTGTACTTATCTCAACAGTAAATGTGCTTTATTAAAGACCTATTAGCTTCTTGAAGTACAAAATTATAGTTTTTGTGGAGTTTGCTTTACTATGACACTCAGCATCAAATCTCTTCAAATCTTTATAAATGCCTCACTGTATAAATGTGCTTTCCAAGGACAAATGAAAAGGAGTTTATTCTGCTACAAAAGAGGACACTGACTTTATTCTAACAATAGCTGAACCTAAGTAGGTTCCTTCTAAATAATGGCAAATATTTTTTAGGTCTTTAAAGTAAACTAAAATGGCATGATTATACAAGGAGAAGAGGACTAAATATAATGTAATTATTATGAAAATATATGGCTATGATAAAGAATAATATGCTTCAGTTTATTTAAAATGTCGTTTAGGTTGGAGAAACCCTATAAAAGAGAAGCACTTGAATTTCTAGGACAAGGTAAATACAAGAGGTGATTTAAAGATCAGAGATAAAATTTTATATATCATTAAAAATTAACTTCCTGCCTGCTTTTTAAAACATTTTTTACCAGTGTAGTTTTTATTTAGGATCCAGTGATCCAGGTACTTGTTTTATAAGTGAGGAGTGATAGGCAGTTTTTAGAGATGGCACACTCCGAGGAGCCAATAAACAGATTGGCTTAAAAGTAATACCTGCCCATATTATGTGGAAGTCATTTATAAAACTCTTTCCTATCACAGGTCCCAAAGTTTCTGTTTTAAACACGAAAATGTTTTTACCTCGTCTAATGAAGACGGTATAAAAAGGTTGGGCTGGGAGTTCGTCCGGAGATTGGAAGAAGGAAATGAGATACCTAACTTATTTCAGGCTCTATGTTGATTATTTGAACACATTATCCCTAAGGATTCCAGAGTTAAATAAAAAAAAAAAAAAGGACTTATTATGATTCTTTCTATCCTATTGAAGGGCTTTTATTGTGATTCAAGTAACTCATTCAGGAAATGTAGTCTTAGAAGGAGGCTCTTGCCATAGAGCGTTTGTCTTAGACTATATTTCTGGTACTGCCGCTTTCCCTTTCCTCTCCACTGATCTCCTGTGACCCGATGCCTCCCTCTGGTGGGAAATATTTCCCTGCCCTTTTATTTGGATCAATGAATATGAGCAAAGGTAATTTATGCTTTGAAAGAGATTTCATAATTCATCTCAGCCTCTTGCTTTTGCCCTCTGCCATAAAAACAACACGTCCGAGACGGGCTGCACCTCCACACTGAGTCCAAGAATGATGAGATTCACAGCAGAGCCAAGCAGAGTGGAATACTGACATAGTAGTCCTTGCCAAACCACAGTTTGCATGTAATGTGAGAGAAATAAAATGCTTTCTGAGGCAATTCACTGAGCTAAGGGGTTATTTGTTACAGCAGCAAAAATATCCACTTGAGAAATAGCTGTTAAATCTTGTGGGCTGCTGTAACAAAAATGCCAAATATATGTGACAGAGATTTTGTTGGACACCAGGAGGAAGAGATACAGTTATTAGAAACTAGAAAAATAAAGTATTATATGGTGGCAAAATATTTTGTAACATTTTTGTTTGAGACAGTTTGGAAGGCAGTTGATGTATAATAAAGGGTCATGGCTTTGGGCAAAAATGTTTCAAAACCGTACATTACTAGCATGAGTTGCTTGTTATTAGGTGCATTTGAGAAGGCACTATAAGAAAGCTGAGATCAGAAAAGAATTGGTGTGTCTGGAAGTAGAGATGAAAGCAGGTGGAGATCCCAGCCATCCTAGAACTTGGAGAATTGGAAAAAGGAATGGTTTCTCAATTCTAATCATCAGAACATAAAGTTAGGAAATCTTTTGTCTACAGTCTCAGGGTGAATACTAAACATGGCCATACCACATTCCATGTTAAGATTTCTGAGTGGATTCAGATGGTCTTTCCATTGGACAAAATGTGGTAAAGAGAAGGTATGTGTGGTAATTCCCCAAAAATCTGACTCAAAGAGCCTGGAATTAAGTCAGTAGGAAAAGTTACTTTCAACAGGAATTGTGGGGCTAGTGATTGCTTATGAAGCTGTCATAAAACTGAGTTTTAAATAAGGCTGTTTTTGAGAAGTTTGTATTGACAAAAGTAACAAGAGCTTAAAACAAAGACCTCGTGACTGTTCAAGGTATTAGATTGTGACTGTTCAAGGTATTGGAAACCCTTGATCCTCTGACTTTTATTTCTACCTGGGGAAGCAGGCTGAGAAAGTGGTTTCATCCTGGAGAATTTAAAGCCCAGCGAAGTCACACAGTCACAGTACTTTTGAAATCTGGGAAAACATTGTGAAGAGCCCTTGTGCTGGAGTGGGCAATGATCTTTCATTGGGCCTCTGCTCTGCAACCCTGTTCACTGTTCTCCATGGATTTTGGCTCCATGGTCTGGGAAGATCTTCCTTTCCTATTATCCCCCAAAGAGAGCAAAGGAGAATCTTTAAATATGATTGCTTGATTCATCTTGGTCTTTTCTCATGCCTCTGACATAGAAACAATGTCCTACATAGGGGTTTATTCTCCAGGATGGGTTCTAGAACGAGACTGTGTTGGAGAGCTGATGAGTTCTGATGCAGCAAAGGCCTCCCTGCAGGATATGTGTCACATGAAGGGAACTGAACAAAGGTTGATGGAAGCCACCCACTGAAATTTTAGAGTTGTTTGTTGTCCAAAACTGATTAGGGCATCATTAATCTTTCCTGTTTACTCACCAGCTTCTTACTAGTTTCTATGGACTCCTTCCATTTTGTAAATTGAAGAGGATGTTCTAAAGGGAAACATTTCTCAAGAGCATGAGGCATATACCCTTACCATCCCAACTGCCCCAATATAATCAATCACCAGCTTCCAAATTCTCACATAAGGAATTGGTCCCCAGCTGCAGATATGGGAATTCTTCCAACTCAAAGGAGAATTATAAACTTATTCATGGGGCACATAGAAGGTAAAAAGTGAAAAGAGGAAGACACCAACACAAAGATACATGATATCATAATAGGAGCACAGAACTCTTTGTGTAGTTTTGTACATGCAGATAATCGATACATAGTAATTCAAAGGGAGAGAGAACTAAAACATATATTTTTCTGAACATGCGCTTTAAAAATAAGACTCCTAGATGCTGTGTTCTTTTCATAAGGGATTTTCTGGACTCCAAGGATTCAGTGATGTCCTCTGATTCTATAATTTTTTCCTCAGTTGAAGACCTATGGTTTGAAAAGGAACCTGCCTCACCTTTACTATGGTTGTATTTTCCATGCCTGGCACACAAACAGTGTCCAGTATGTATTTATTGAGTTGAACTGTATTCATGATACAAGATGAAAAGATTGTATAGTTTTGTATCATTATTGTTGGAAACTAGTTTTTGCACAGCCTTCAAGCTAAGAATGGTTTTTACAATTTTAAAGAGTTGTGAACAAAACCAAAACACAATATGCAACAGGATTCCACGTGGCCTGCAAAGTCTAAAATAATTACCGTTTGGCCCTCTACAAAAAAATGTTTGCCAACTCCCGGTCTAAATTCAAAGACTATTTCTTGGACTTAGTGCCAAACATAGGGAACTTAGGCAGGGACATACATAATGATAATTCAGATTAAGAAACAACATGACAAATAGAGGAAGATGCATATGGGGAAAAGAAGTTGCTTCAAAGTTATTCTTAGTCTTAAAAAGCAACAAAGGAAGAAGTGCAGTCTTTTTCTCTGTTAAAGTCTGAGTGTTATGTGGGGATATCATACTTGAAGTTTCCTATAGTCATCTTGTGACCACAAGGGTCCAAATGATAAAATCTTGATGAATCTTTAGACAGACTTAGCAAAAGGAAAAACGACCCACATAAATAAAGTTACAAATGAGAAGGATATAGAACAACCCCACAGAAATACAAACGATTATAAGAGAATATCATGAAAAAATATATACCAATAAATTGGACAACCTAGAAGAAATGGATAAATTCCTAGAAACCTATAAATTACCAAAACTGAAACATGAAGAAATAGAAAACTTGAACAGATCGATAATCAGCAAGGAAATTGAATCAGTAATAAAAAAAAACCTCCCAGTAAGAAGTGCTGGACCAGATGCCTTCACAGAAGAATTCTAGCAAACACTTAAGAGTTAATTCCTCTACTTCTTAAACCATTCTGAAAAATATAAATGGAAGAAATGTTTCCATATTAATTTTATGAAGCCAACATTACCCTGATATTAAAACATGATAAAGACACTACAATAAAAGAACTACAGGTCACTATTTCTGATGAACATAGATGCAGAAATCCTCAACAAAATATGAGCAAACTGAATCCAACAATACATTTAAAAAAAAATTATTCATCACGGGGTGCCTGGATGGCTCAGTCGGTTAAACGTCTGACTTCAGCTCAGGTCATCTTCTTGAGGCTTGTGAGTTTGAAACAAAAATGAGCAAAGGGAAAAAAAAGAAAGATAAACCAAGGTTAAATCAATTCACTTTAATAGATTCTTAACTATAAAAACAAGAGATGGTTACCAGAAAGGGGGGTAGATGAGGGTAAAGGAGTACACTTGTAATGGGCATCTGTGATGTATGGAAGTTTTGAGTTACTATATTATACACCTGAAGCTAATATTATACTGTATGTTAACTGGATTTAAGTAAAAATGTAAAAACAAAATTGGAAAATAGGAAAAAAAATCTAACACACTGAGTATTATAGAATGAAAAGATGAGAAGGATCTGGGACCTATTATCATGTTAAACCTCATAGTTACCAAACCTAAAGTATCATAATTATGTATCTTGCTATGAGTGATAATTCTCCCTACTGTTTAAGTCTATTAATGCAAATTTTCTATTCATTTCATCTGGAAGGATTTTGAATGATACTGTAATTGGAATCTGTTTGGGATGACAAACACAATGCCTTTTCGTAACCACAAAAATTACCTAAGCTCCTTTTCTGACTAACATAAGTAACTACTGCTTCTTTGCCAATGATATCTGTAGGTAAGCTTTAATCCCTCACTTCTTGGAATAAAGAGTATTAAGATACCCATTGTTCCTGCCTCTGATGACATCCAAGACAGAACTGGCCCAAGTCTTTCCTAGAACCTCTTTGAAATTATCAGGCTCGGGGTGTGTGGGCAGCTGGTTCTTGATTTTGGCTCAGTCCATGATCTCATGGTTTGTGAGTTCGTGTCCGGCATCAGGCTCTGTGCTGACAGCTCAGAGCCTGGAGCCTGTGTCAGATTTTGTGTCTCCGTCTCTCTCTGCCCTTCCCCCACTTGTGCTCTACCTCTGTTTCTCTCTCTCTCTGTCTCTCTGTCTGTCTCTCTCTCTCTCAAAAATAAACATTGAAAAAATTAAAATTATCAAGCTCAAATGAAAATGCTGTTAAAAACCCTCCGAAGTCCTTGTACTTGATAATCTCTGAGTTCCTCTAGTTTGTTTTTCTTGCTGTAAAAAGCACAGTAATTCTAATATTTTTTACTATCTGTATTTTCCTGATGGTCTTGTAACCTTTTACTTTTAATTAATAGACTTATTTTTTAGAGCAGATTAGTTTTACAAAAAAACTGATTAGAAAATATAGAGTTCCCATATACTTTGTTTGCTCAGTTTTCCCATTATTAGCATCTTGCATTGATGTGGGATATTTATTGTAATTGATGAACCAACATAGATGGACATTATAGTTACACTATGGTTTACTATTTTCATTGCACAGTTCTGTGGATTTTGCCAAATACGTCATGTCTTCTATCCATCATTAATTATAATACAGAACAATTTCACCGCTCTAAAAATCACCTATGCTCCACCTGTTTATCCTTTCTACCCCATGCCCTGGAAAGCACTGTCTCTGATTTTGCCTTTTCCAAAAGGTCATGCAGTTGATCATACAGCGTATAGCCTTTCAGACTGATTTCTTTCACTTAAGAATATGTATATAAGGATCATCATGTCTTTTCATGACTTGATAACATTTCTTTTTATCAGTGAATAATATTCCATCATCTGGGTGTATCAGTTTATATATGCATTCATCTACTAAAGGATATCTTTATTGCTTCTAGTTTTGTAAGTTATGAATAAATAATTTTTATTTTTGTGAAGGTTTTTGTGTGGATAGTCTCTCAACTTATTTGGGTAAATACCATAGAATGCAATTGCTGAATAGTATGGTACAAGGATGTTTAGCTTTGTAAAAAGCAAACAAACAAACAAAAAACCCACAAAAAACCCTGTCAAACTCTTCCAAGGTGGCTATACCATTTAATTTGCAGTCACCCCACCAATACATGTGAGTTCCTATTGCTCCACTTTCTCATCAGCATGTAGTGTTGTCTGTGTTCTGGAATTTAGCCATTTTAGTAGATGTGGAACGGTATATTATTGTTTTAATTCACGGTTCCCTACTGGTATATAATAGCAAGCCCCTTTTCATATGCTTATTTGCTATCTGTACATCTTTTTGTGAGGCGTCTGTTCAGATCTTTTGCTCAGTTTTTAATTTTTTTCTTTTTTCACTGTCTGTAAGAGTTCTTTGCGTAGTTGAAATAAAAGTCCTCTATTACATATGTGCTTTGCCGCTGGTGGTCTTTTGTTGTTGGGTTTTACCAAGAGAGGGGAGACTTACTTTCTGAACAAGGCAGATGTCTCAGCTGCAACAAAAATTGAGGAATTATGAAAAAGAATTAGAATTGGTGGTGAAGGAGGGAGGAAGTTTTTGAACCCTCAGTTGGATTAAGATTGTTACAAATATTAATATCTAAACAAGTCTAAAAGTATTTCATTATTTCCACATTTCAAATGGGGCTAGCTAAAGTTCTTTCCAGGTGTTAGTTTCATGCGTAATGAAACTTCTTAGGAGGTTTTTTGATTCTATCATGAATAGCACTTTTCACTCCTATTTGTTGCAAGAAAATCAGCAGGGCATAGAATAGCTATGTAGATTTGAGAGTGGTCATGGCTTTTGCTTCTCATCAAGTTGTCCAGCTAACTTTCAAGGAAATTGCTAAATATACTTTTAATTTTTAACATAGGTAAACAAAAAGAACATTTAAGCTATGTCTTCCCCGCAAGGTTGAAATTGCATGTTGTTCAATTCATATTTGTAAATTGCACAGCCGAGAATACGAAATTTTCTTCCTAAGAGAAATGTGCTCAAGCTATAAGAAAATGAGACATCTTCTCAACAAATGGCCTTTAAAAAAATTCAATTTACTTCCTTTCATCATTGCTGATAATGATAAACTTGAGTAAATATTAAGTGTTTTTCCCTTCAAGATTTAAAAAATGTTCCAATTATAGAGAGACTAGAAATATATTTGGAGACTTTCTGTTATTTTTAGATACTCTAAAACCATAGTCTCTTCAAAAAAAAATGTCTCTTTGTTTGCCTACTTCAATAATCCCTTTCATAGCCATCTCACCAGGAAACATTAATCATCTGGTGGTGAATTACCTGATGCATTTTCTTAAGAAGTTGGTCCTTTTTGCCATATTTTTAAGGAGTGGTTGACTAATGGGTGCAGTGAGTAATCTGTTTGTGAGTGTGGTGTTCATAGCTTATTTTCAGAACATTCTAACCTTTGGAATTTTGATGCTGAAAACCTTTAATATTTATTTGGCATCCTATATAAAACCCCCTGGATTTTTTTCGTAGCAAAATATTTACAGTACTTTCTTTTCTCTAATGTTGTGGTTTTATAAATATCATTTTGTAATCAATAAAGTCTGTGGACAGAACTGTCAATCTCTTTCCTTTTAATAATTCCTCATGTCTGACTTTTAAATCTTACATACCCTAAAGATTTGGAAATCTAATTAGTTACCTTTTGAGTGCTGTTGACTTAAAGATCATGATTTTCCATCATCTCATTGAAAGTTGTCAGATGCAATGTAGAAGAATTTCCATAACTTTGTGGGGTATATTGACAAATTGTCAGGAAAATAAACAGAAGTTATACAGGGACTCAGTAGTCCAGAACCACTGGGAAAACTCTTCAATAAAAGAGTCATACATAATTTTGAGTTTTATGATTTTACCCATAAGAAACACATGTTGAGCATAAATAAGTAAATAAGCATAAATAAGTAATCAAGCTAAAATTGTTAACTTGTATGCTACCTATATTCAGAAGAGCATTTTTTAATTTTATTTTTTTATTAGAGTGTGAGTGGGAGAGAGGGGGAGAAGGAGAGAGGATTCAAGCAGGATTCAGTGCTTAGCATGGAGCCTGCTGCAGGGCTTAATCCCATGACTTTGGGATCATGACCTGAGCCAAAATCAAGAGTCAGATGCTCAACCAACTGGGCTAATCAAAGCACCCCTGAAAGAGCATTTTTGTTGGAAATAACATGAATGTGTTGAAAGCAATAGAATGTAGTGGCTGTCCATTGTGCTAATACTGTCCTATGATAATTGGTTGTTGGGATATTTTTATCACTGTTCTTTATCATATTCACTCCAAGAGGTGGAGACATGAAACCACTACTCTTAGATATTCTTTTCTTCATCTGTACACCCATGGGAGAAGTGACACATTATGTCACTAACTTACGATTTAATGATTGAAAAACAAAAATAAAGGTCTTTATTGAGCATAAATTACACACTAAGCACTAAGATAGATTTTTTTTTTCTCATGTATTGCCTCATTTTGATTTTCTGTCTTACCTCTGGAAGGCAGGCATCTTTAGGTCCAGTGTGGAAAGGTGAACATCGAAGTTGGGAAATATTAGTTGCTTTTAAAAAAGAATGATTCTGAAAAGCAGATTGCCTAGGAAGCAGGAGGCTATTACTTTGGAAGAAAATGGATGTTCAAAGAGAGGAAAAAGAACTTTCCAAGAAAAGGTAAAGAGGTGAAACTCTTGGAATAAAACATGTGCTTTATTATCTTCCCCTGTCTAGTTCTCTTAGTGGATGCATTTCTGGGTATCTGCTCAGTCAAAACTTGTTCTTTCCTGAGAACTGTTATCACTGCTCAGGTGATAGTTGTCAGAGCACAATATTTATCACAATACACTGCTTTCACTTCAGGTAGTTTGAAAGAAGTACCTGGCATTTGCAACCAAAGAACTGAATAGAGAGGAATTTTTTTCATAACTGCCTACCCACAGCATAGTAGAATTTTGGGGCGGTTGTTGTTTTCAGTTTACCTTTTCCATCTTCAAGATTAAAGGAGACTGTTATTTGGTTGACTATAAGAAATTCCATGAGTGGCTCAGTCGGTTAAACATCCAACTTTGGCTCAGGTCATGATCTCGGGGTCTGTGAGTTCAAACCCCACGTAGGGCTCTGTACTGACAGCTCAGAGCCTGGAGCCTGCTTCGAATTTTGTGTCTTCCTCTCTCTCTGCACCTCCCCCACTCGTACTCTGNTCCCCTGCTCACGCTGTCTCTCTCTCTCTCTCCTAGAAATAAATAAAAAATAAAAAATAATAATAAAAAAGAAATTCCATGACACTAAAAGTAAGCTAGGGCAGGAAGTTGGAATTGTAGATATTTTAAAAATGGATAGCAAGATATTTGACCAAAGGAAGAAGTTTACAGAGTTGAAGAGGCACCTCTCCTTTAGGAATCATTCCTGTCTTCACCATGGAAAGGATTGGTGGTTCCGTGCTCTGTCACAGATTCTACTAATTTTGTGTACTGACTAGAGATATGTGAAGACTGCTTTTGTAGTTTCTGTATTGCATAAGTCAGTAAACTTCAAAGTCCTTGCAAATCAGTCTGGGTCTTTGTTTCTAGTATCGTATTTTATGTTTTAGAAAATGGGTTTTTAAGTTTCAGATGTCTTAAGTCAGGGAGAAAAAAGAAACCAGAGAAAATGCTTCATTTGAATAACACTGATCAGAAACTGTGTAAACATGAGGTGTGTGTGTGTGTGTGTGTGTATAGGTGTGTTGATGTGTGATGGGGAAGACTATGAAGAGGAAATCCCAAACTCCATGCATTTCTATATCACATTTGGTGATTACATATTTAGCATGCTGGGAAGGAAATCAGGCACAAAACACTCATTATGTGAGAAGAATTTTTTCTGTCCAATACCCCTTGCACCCTGCTGAATACATATCCATTTGTGTTTAATTCTATACAGTCAAAATGTAGTCACATTTTGAATGAAAAGAGTTTAAATCAAGACAAGCAGTTACCTAGTTATTTTTTATATCATCCTCTGCTCCCTATTATGTTATCTAATCAAGACATGAATAGCACAGTATACACTGTAAAAAATTAAATATGCCTTGCTAAGCAGGTTCAAAAAGTCATATTTAATAGTTTTCAACCCTCCTAAAAAACAGAAGTTTGATATTCTCCAATGATATTAGTGTGTAAGGAAATCCTCCTGTAGCTTTTCTTTAATGGAGAAAATTTCCTCTTAGACTGTGGTTGCCAGGAAATGTATAGTTACAAAACGCTTCCTATTTAATGATGCATTCTCCTACCCCAATCAAAGACCCCATTAGATAAGATGGGATATTTCTCTGACTTTTAAAATTTGGAGACATTAAGGCTCAGAGTGGTAAGTCCTTTGCCCAAGAAACTATAATGAGTAATTAAAATAGCACTAGAATCCAGGCTTTTCATTTCCTAGGTCAGGATTCTTATTGCTTCTCTGGTATTTTGTACACCATTTAAGCCCTCTGAAATCATGTGTCCAGTTATTGGTTCCTAAATTTCTAGGCATTTAAGAAAGAAAAAAATAATAGAGAAGACTTACAGAAATTATTATGGTAGGAAAGCAGAATCTGTGAAGGAAAGATAGAACAGTTGACATAGTTTAGCCTGGAGAAGAGAAGGTTGAAAGGTGACTTGATATGTGTCTTTGAGTAAAATGTTCCCATGAAGAGATGTTCTATATCTCTGTCGAGGAGCTGGTGTAAGTTACAGTGATGAACTACTGGGTCAGATATAAGGTAACATTTATGGGCAAGGAGTGCATTAAGTTCAGGAATAGGCAACAAAATGGGTGAAACTTTTTTTTATGTTGAAGTAAATAAACTCTTAGGATCCTTTTGGCCTTTGTGTATTAGAACATTGTTTGTAATTATTCAAGCTTATTATTTCATATTGCTGAATTTCTAAAATGCTCATATCTTATGTATAATCTACATGATGTGTTAATTCCCTTTGAAGTCCTTATTGCCTCATCCCTATTGAATTAAATATTCTAACTGGAAGGAAGCTCAGATATTGCTTTCTATTACATGATGTTTAATTAAACAACAATACCTGCGGGTAAATCCAAAAGATCGGCTCATGCAGGAGGAATTCCAATTCTAGCTTCCCCTCTTCTGCCTTTTTTTTCTCCTTTTACTTCACTTACTCTTCTTTTGCATAGACACAATAGAGCTGAGAATTCAGGATTTCCTAATGTGATTACTTTTTACTGGACTTTGTTTAAAATAGCAGAGGGAGGAGAGGGAAATATCAGCAAATTTGTTACACTCTCTTGGAGCTTTTAGAGCCATGTTATCAAAGAGTATTTTAATCTATACAAGATTTTATGAGCATCTGACAGTAATTGAAAAGTATTAAAGTACAGTGGCAAATGTAAGATAAATTTAAAATATAGTCTTTACATATGAGTTTAAACTGGTAACTATTAACAAAAAAAAAAAAATCTTTGTAATTAGGTGTTTACTGACACGATATAGACTTTAAATGTTCCAGAAGCTTATAAGAGAACAGGATTGATTGTGTCATTTGATAATAATTGGGTGTATACTATGTTTATTCATTTTTTCATGAATGCAAAAATCTTTCACAGAGTGCCTACTAAGTGTCATACACAGAGGACAGAACCATGAATTGTTGCTGTTTCAGTGAAGGTTGTAATGAAAAGGCATGTAATAAACAAACATGAAATAAAAGATACTGGTGAGTGTCATAAAAGACACTAAAGTGAAGTTAGGGAGCTAGAGAGTCTGAGGAATGGAAGAAGGCATAGATAGCCAGGGGGACCTACATTATTCCTTTAAGAAGCTAGGTACCTTGGCAGGGTCATTCCAAGAAGAGGGTGGTCAAAGGCAAAGGCTGGAGATCTGGGAAGTGGCTGAAATGGAGTGAAATAGGGTCATAGCAACAGAGAAGATATGAGGTATAGACTGATAGATCATTTGGGGCCTTGTAGATCACTGTAAAGACATTGGCTTGCTGTCTGAGATAGGAAATCATTGGAGGGATTTGAACAGAGGAGTGAAATGACCTGAGTTATTTGGGGGCTGTATGCTCATTCTGGATGCTGCACTGAGAATGAGCAGAAGGAGGGTAAGAGAGGAGGCAAAGCAGGGACACACGTAAATAGCTATCAAATAATCAGGCCAAATAAAAATTTTGCCTGGGCATCAGAAGTAGCCGTGGCAATAGTGAAAAGTGGTTAGAGTACAGATAATTTTGGAGTATGTAGCAGTGCTGTTGGTTGGTTGTGAAGTGAGAGAGAAGCAAAGAAATAAATCTCAAAACATTTCACATGATTAAATAAAAAACAAAAGTTTCAATTTGTTATTGGGACAGTGGTACAAGGATCAAATTCATAGTGAGTGGAAAGATAAAAAATTTGGTGTGGGGACATATATAGTTTAAGATGCCTGCTAGCCACTCAAGAGAGGATATTGAATAAACATTTGCACATACAAGTCTTGAGTGCAGAGAGATCCAGACTGGAAATGTAACTTTAAAAGCTGTGAGCATAAAAATAGCTTGTCAAGCATGATTACATGACGTTATCAAGGGCTTGTGTGTAGAAAGAGAAGAGGCCCATAGACAGATATATTGGAGAATCTTTCAGCAATGGAGACTGAGAAGGAGAACCCAATGAGGTAAGATGAAAACCAAGAGAGTGTGTCACACAAGTGGAGAAAGTATTTTGCGGAATAATAGAGTAATTGGTTATGTCAAATGTTGCTGATAAGTATATAAGATGAAGACTGATCATTGGATTTAACAACATTAAGTGCATCAGTTATTTCAAAAGTAGACATTTCAGTGAATTGGTAAAAGTAATTTGAGAGAGAATTTGCATTTGAGAAAGAATAAGGAGAGAGATTTTGGACATTAAATATGAGTAATGTTTGAGGAACTTTGATAAGAGGGGAATAAAAAAGAAATAGCTGGAGGAGGATTGAGATAATGATATTTTTTGTTTGTTGATGGGAATGATATCACAAAGAGAATGAGCAAATGATGAAGTAGGGAAAGGAAGACGAATTGCTGGAATAATAGATCTTTGCGTAGGAAAGGATAAAACCTTGTACACAACTGAAGGGTTGGTTGTGGTCAGGGAAATGAACAGTTCTTCTATGCTAAGAGCAAAGGCAGAGTACATGGAATAACCCTAATCTTAACCTTAAACCTAATTTATGTGGCCACAGTAATAGTGATGGAAACTTATGGAAGTTGTCTTTTGATGTCTGGTTCTCACTGGGACGAGAATAAATGTCACTGGCTAAGCGTAAATATGGGTGAGAGATTCTGGTAATTTGAAGAAAGAAAAAAGTGTGAACTTTCCCTTAAAGAGTGTAGGAGAATAAAACAAGTGGCACAGCGAAGCGGGGTTGCTGAGCAATATTAAAAGTCCACTTGAGGCTGTTGGTCATGGACTTAATGTAAATTTGTGTGTTTTTTCCAGTCATACTTAATTGCGTGGGCCTACCTAAAACATATTTGGAGAATTAATGAGAACTGTGTTTTTGTCAGGCACTGTTGTGAAGAGAGGAATGGTGAAGGCAGTGATAAACCCAAGAGGATGATTATAATGATGGTACGTGGCTTTCAGTGGGTAAAAGGAAGAACATGATAGGTGTTAGAGCCAATGAAAAGGAGATGGGATGGGGTGCCTGGCTGGCTCTGTTGTAAGGGCATGCGACTCTTGATCTCAGGGTTGTAAGTTTGAGCCCCACGTTGGTGTGGAGATTACTTAAATAAACAAGTAAATCTTTACAAGAAAAAGAACTTAGGATCACTAGGTCTGTATCTTGGTTTAATCACACATTTATTGGAGTTGAACTACAAAATTGAGTGAGCTGGAAGGCAAGGAGTTGGTAGGTGGAAGAATGTGAAATGCAAGGAGTCACAGTTTTGTAGGGAACATAGTATTAATAATGCCAAGGTTTCTAAGAATATGAGTGTTTGATGCAGGAACAACTCAATATTTAGAAGAAAGGAATGCAAAGAACGGGATGGCCAAGAATTTGAATGACCATGCACATGAACATCAGAATCACCAAGAATAAAACAGAGGATTTGTTGGAAAGAGTGACAGCAGTGTGCAAGGGACTGAAATTATCAAGGAGTGAGGGGAAGTGGCCATGACAGCTCTGGCAGAAGATGGAAAGTGAGGACAGTATAGGGAAGAGAAAGAAAGCTCTGAAAGTGATAGTGAAGAACAATCCACTCTCTCTCAAGGACTTGTGATAAAAGAGGTGGATAAGGGTAAACATTCCCACTTGTGAGGATTATAGGCTTCAATGGATTTTGGTTAAAACACAGGATGGAAAATTTAGAAAGGTGTCTGAGGATGTGGTAGAGTTTGCTAATTATTGACTACCAGTTCAGAGAGTACAGGTTTGGAAGAAGGAGTCAGAAGAGTTGATATAGGAGGCAGTCTGAGGATTAGAGTCTTGAGGAAAAAGGACCTGGGAATTATCAGCTTCTTGTAGTGATATATGCAGGGATAAATTTCACAATGAGATTTGTCCTCATGGTTTCAAGACAGAAGCTGATGAAGAAGTTTGAGAGCTTATAAGGGGTAAGATGAGGCAGTTGCTAAATTACACTGTGTTCTGGAGGCCTGATTAGCTCATAATGGTGATATAGAGGTTGAGAGAAGTAAATTGGTCTTAAATAGAGCAGCAAGATTTCTATGGCTTCCTCTTATCTTTAACTCCTCTTATCTTTAACTACGGGGAGGAAGCTGGAGAAAGGCAGTCTTACCAAACCTCGGAGAGAATTCCCTCCTGTCTCCTTCCAATGGAGACCTGTGGTCAAAGTGGGATTACCACATCCTCAGACACTGGACTACTCTCAAGTTCAGGGATAAAAGATGGTGTGAGAAACACCCAAGAGAGCCTGGTGTTCTGCCCTGTTTTTATAAAGAGTTAATTGAAGAATTACTTTCTTATTTTTTAATATTTTTTTATTTATTTCTAGGAGAGAGAGAGAGACAGCATGAGCAGGGGAGGGTCAGAGAGAGAGGGACTGACAGACTCTGAAACAGGCTCCAGGCTCTGAGCTGGCAGTCAGCACAGAGCCCGACGCGGGGCTCGAACCCACAAACCGCGAGATCATGACCTAAGCGAAAGTCAGACGCTTAACCGACTAAGCCACCCAGGCGCCCCAATTGAAGAATTACTTTCTACTGAGCTTAAATGTTGATGGTATTGGAGAATAAAAAGCCGGTATAACTTGTATTTCTATTTTTAGTTTTATGAGGAGCCTCCATATTTTCTACCAACTTATATTCCTAGGTATTTACTGAAACAGGGTGAATGTCAGAAAAACCACCAAACGCCAAATAGTAGTGAGGCAAGATTTTATTCATGGCCAAACCTGATCTCCTGATCTCAAGAAAAATGCAGAGAATGTCCCCAAACAAAGGTAGCAGTGAGCTTATATAGATTTCAGCAAGGCAGAATACATCATTATTTAGTTAACCAATTACAATTTACAGCATTTCATGGTAGCCAATTATATTGTGACACACAGACGTTAGTTTCGGCGGAAACCTATCATTTTAAAGTTCTTTATCTTAAGAGGGTTTGAAATGACCAATCATAGTTAGACACCAAAGATACCGTGGGGAAGTGACTATGTGACTTTTTACATGTTGGCCTTTCCTTCACCAGATCTTAGTAGAAGGGGTGGGGGAGCGTTTTGCAACCTAAGTTCTCTATTTAGCAAGCAGGCAAAGTTACAGAGCGAGTTGAGGCGGTTAGTAATTTCCGATAACTCTAATAGGGGACTACATAAGCTTTTATCTCAGTTATTTATGAAAGGTGAGTTTAAGCCGAACTTATATACAGTAAGCTTTCTGATATCTTACAAGTTGGACTATTACATTTATCAATAGAAAACAAAGCCTACCTTGAAAAGATATATGCACCTCTATATATACTGCAGCATTATTTATAATAGCCAACATTTGGACCTAAGTGTTCATTGATAGATGAATGGATAAAGAAGATGTCACACACACACACACACACGAATATTACTCAGCCATAAAAAGAATGACAACTTTATATTTGTGATAATGTGGATGGGTATTCTACTAAGTGAAATAAGTCAGAGAAAGACACATACCATATGACTTCACTTATATGTGAAAGCTGAAAGATAAAACAAAAACCAAAGCAGAAACAGACCTAAAAATACAGAGAGCAAACTAGTGGTTGCCAAAGGGGAGGAGAGTGGGAGATAGACAAAATGGGAGAAAGGTAGTGGGAGATACAGGCATTCAGTACTGGAATGAGTTGGTCTCAGAGATGAAAGGTACTGGGTGCAGAATATGGTCAGTGGTAATGTTGCTCTGTGATAACAGATGGTAGCTATGATTGTGATGAGCACAGCGTAACACATAGACTTGTGGCATTACTATGTCATACTCCTAAAAGTAATGTGACATTACAGATGTAATATAGTATGTCAACTATAAAAACACCATCACTATAAGGCTAACTTTGACATTCATATGTGTATGGTTTCCTAATTCTCACCCATTCTCTCCATTCTCTTTGGAATTGCCCAAACCAGGAAGGCAGAGTTATGGTTTTTGTTAAATTCACTGTTAATGCTTGTTCTGTGTTTACTTGTGACAAGGGACCACAGTGTGTTAAAAGAATATACTTGCTGGTATAGCTCTCAGAGCAACCCTGATAGTTTATGTGAGTTTCCTTTATGATTGCTTCATTTTTTTGTAATGCTTATTTATTTTGAGAAGGGCTCAAATCTCATGACCCAGGGATCATGATCTGAGCCCAGATCAGGAATTGGAGGCTTAACCAGCAGAGCCACCTAGCTGCCTCTGTTGCAGGATTTTTTTTTTTTACCCCAATACATGAGATTCATTGTCACGCTGCTTGGAAGACTGAAGAAGTGGACACAAAAGAAAAAGGGCAGCAGGCAAAAGTTTATTAGAGTATAACATCGGAAAGTAAGAAGGGTATGAAAGCTCTCTTTACAGAGAGGGGGCATTCAAACGTAGGTAAGGGACTTTGTTCTATAGGGTTTTGGGGCTCCCCTTCTCCCTTGTTTCTTTCTTTTTTTTATTTTTTTAAATGTTTTATTTATTTCTAGGAGAGAGAGAGAGACAGCGTGAGCAGGGGAGGGTCAGAGAGAGAGGGAGTCACAGACTCTGAAACAGGCTCCAGGCTCTGAGCTGGCAGTCAGCACAGAGCCCGACGCGGGGCTCGAACCCACGAACCGCGAGATCATGACCTACGTGAAAGTTGGACGCTTAACCGACTAAGCCACCCAGGCGCCCCCTCCCTTGTTTCTTCTCAGGTTCTATCCTATTGGCGAGCTAACTCTAAATGCCTGGTCACTCCATTTTGATTGGCTTGTTTCCATTATATGAGAGGTGGTTTATGCCCATACTATTCGTTGCAGTCATATGTTTTATAGTNCAGGCTCCAGGCTCTGAGCTGTCAGCACAGAGCCTGACACAGGGCTGGAACTCACAAACTGCAAGATCCTGACCTGAGCCAAACCTTAACAGACTGAGCCACCCAGGTGCCCCGGTGTCTCTTGGTGTCTGTTAACATTCTTAAGAGGAACTCTAAGCCTGAGGGAGTTTGCTTATGGTCAGCCACTTCCAGCATTGTTCTAAAATATGTGTTTTTCCTAACCTGGGACCTCGGGTCCTAACAGTCTCCTCTCTGCTGATTTTATCTTATCTTTCCCTGTCATACCCTATGATTTTCCACTTTTGTTGTCATGCTTAGAAAATACTCAATATTCTTTGATTTCTATTGTTTTCTTATTACTTTTGGCATTCTAATCTAAAATCTTTTTGGGAGCTCCTGGGTGGCTCAGTTGGTTAAGCATCAGCCTTTAGATCATGTCATGATCTGATGGTTCCTGGGTTTGAGACCCACAGTGGGCTGTGCTGAAAGTTTGGAGCCTGGAGCCTGCTTCACATTCTGTTTCCCTCCCTTGCTCTGCCCCTCCTCTGCTGATGCTCATGCTCTGTCTCTCTGTCTCAACAATAAACTAAAAAAAAAAATCTTTTTGGGACTATAGCGTGAGAAATCGTACAAATCAAACTGTGTATTTCTTATCCAATTATTTAACCAATTATTTATATTGTTTATAATATCCCATTTATAACATTTATATTATAAAATTCTATTTAATAACATTTTCAAATGGCTTAACATTTCACTTCAATCACATATCAATGTTTTATACTTATTTAGATTTTTTGGGATATACTTATTTGGATTTTTCTATTGTCTTCAGTTAATTACATTGTTTATGCTGATGGAGGTACTGAGCTATTTAAATTACTTTATCTTCATGCTGTGCTTTTAAGCTTGGATTTTCAAGCACTGACTGTTATTCCAGCAGTGCCCCTTCATCTGCAGTCTTGCTTTCTGTGGTTTCATTTATCCGCAGTCAACCAAGGAAGCAGATGATCCTCATCCTGTGTATTGTCGGGTCAGTGGCAGACTCACACTATGTCACTGCCTCCATCATTCACCACGCTTTATTTTGTCACACAGGCATTTTATCATCTCATAGCAACGCAAGAAGGGTGAATACAGTACAGTAAGATATTTTGAGCAAGAACACAGTCACATACATTTTATTATGTACATTGTTATAATTGTTCTACTGTATTATTACTTATGGTTGTTAATGTCTTACTTGCCTAATTTATAAATTAAACTTTATCATGGGTATGTATATATAGGAAACACAGAGTATATGGAGGGTTTGGGACTATCTGCAGTTACAGGCGTCCGTGAAGTGTCTTGGAATGTACCCTCCTCAGCAAAGGGGGGACTATTGTATTTTCTAATATTTTCTTGGCTCTTCTAGGAGACATATTCCTAGGCTTGTTGCCTTTTAATAATTTTAATATTTGATGTTTTTTAAGTTTTTTATTAAGTTCAGGTAGGCTCATTTTGTGTTTGTATGTTGATATATGTGAATTGTGATAAAACATTATTTTCCAATTTTATAAGTTGTTTACAATAGACATTTAATATACAAGAACATGGAAAGATATAAAGGAAAGAGTGACAATATACGTAGCAGGCAAATACTACCTCAACAAAAAGTAGCTATTTTCATCAGACAAAATAAATGCCAACAACAAAAGTCATTTCTAAAAAACAAGTAATTTTCACTACAAAATGATGAAAGGTTTAATACTCCAGAAACACACAGCAATTCTAAAATTGTATGTGCCTAATAACCTACCTTCAAAAATCTATAAGCAGAATTTTGCAAGACTGTGGGAAGGAAAAGATATTCACCATACAGGAGATTTCCACAACATTTGTCAATTATTGATAGGACACACACTCAACAATTAGTGAGCAACACAACAATAAGTTTACCTTAATTGAACCCACAATTAAGAGACATATTATTTTACCGTATAACTTAAACTTTTAAAAAATTGCTCATGGACTTGATATAAAGTACTTTTCAACAAAATTCAAATGTTGGTCTGATCATACCAGTTCTCCAATCAAATGCATTTATATTAGAACTTGATAACATATATAAAAACCATGTATTTGTTAAGGAGCACATATCTATCAATAGGCTAATAAATTTAACAATAGAAAATAAAAATCATTAGAATTTACTAGTAATTTAAATACTACTATTGTAATTTGTGGGGTGGAGGCCTAAATTCTCAAACATTAAATTGTATCTTTTAAAATAAGTTTGAATAAAGAATTCAGACAAATGTAAGGAAAAAAGCAATTAGAAGTAGAGATACGCAAAATTTAAGAGCAGGAATTAATAAAATAGAAAAAAAATCATAAAAAGTAAACCTGGAAAGAAAAAAATGATTTCTCTGTAAAGCCTAGTAAAATAGACAAATCTCTAATAAAACTGATCTGGAAAAAAGATGGAAAAGGCAAAAATAAGCAATATATTAGGGCCTTTAAGAAGTGAAACTACAGATACATCAACAGTAAAGAGTGAGAGGACTATCATAAATGCCTATATAGCAATGAATATTATAACTTTGAATAACTGGAAAATTCTGAAAAAAATAATTTAACAAAGCTGACTAAAGGTCAAAAAGAGTGTCTAAATAGCTCTATAAACATTAAATAGATTGAATTTATATTTAAAATCTTAGAAACCACCAAAGGAAAAAACCAGAAAAACCTCCAGATTCATATTTTATAAAATTTTCAAAGAACAAGCAATTTCAGTCTTATGCAAAATTTCTGAGTTATAGAAGAGTAAGATTATAAAAATTACTCTTAGATACTAATATCAAGTAACTAAGAGATTAGCAAAACATAAAAGAGGAGGAAATTTTAGTCTAATCTCACCAGGACTGTAGATAAAAACATTTAAAAATATTAGCAAACTGTATCTCGATTATATAAAAAGATAAATACATCTAAATTGATTTTGGTTCATCCCAACAATGGAATGGCAATTTGATATTACAAAATCACTCAATATAATTTATTAGCACATCATCTGAGTAGATGAAAAAAATATTTGGTGAAATTCAGTACTCCCTTTTTGTGAAAGATTTTTGCAAACTACTGTAGAAATTTTTTTAACTTTATAAAGAATGTCAAACAAAAACCCAGAACAATTATTCGTCGGTCATTTTAACATTCTTTTAATCAGAAGGCAAGAATATCTATTGTCACAATTTAGTTTCAACATTGTTCAGGAGATCTTCAGTAGCCTGGTAAGACTAATGAAAACTGTGAGGATTAGAAATAGAAAGACACTATCGTAATTTCTAGATGACATGACTGCTTAAAAAGAAGAGCAAAGCTTATATAAATTGATTATTTAAATGGGAAATTTTAGTAAGTTTGGATATAAGAACAATATATAAAGTAAATTTTGTTTTAATATATAAGTAAATACAATTTTGTTAACTCTGATAGCATCTGATCTAATATATGCAAAATACAGGAAATAAACATATTCTGAATGAGAGTTCCTTAACTTTTTTCCCTCCTGAACAATGAGAATGCATTCATCTTTGATCCTTTTACTGTTCAATTAGATTTTATTAAAATCCCCTCCTTATCTTTGAAGCTTAAGGGTGGGATTCAATTTTTGTTCAGATTGAGGTAAATGGGAAGGAAAATGGAGCTGTCAACAACACTAGTAGGAGGATCTCCAGATTTTTGTTTTTCTCCTGCAACTGTTGCTATCCAGGAATTATATGTCCTGGCCTCCACTCCAGATGGAAGGTATAAAACTGACATGCTACCTCACAGCCCCATCACCACCACTACCACCAAAGCTGGACCTACTTCTTGACTCACTGGCTATACCCTCAGTCTCATTATTCTAGTAGGTTCCTCCTACATTAAAATCCAACATGGGGCTGCCTGGGGGACTTAGTTAGGTGTCAGACTCTCAATTTTGACTCAGGTCATGATCTCATGGTTCATGAGTCAGAGCCCTGCCTTGGACTCTACACTGACAGTGCAAAGCCTGCTTGGGATTCTCTCTCTCTCTACCTCTCCCCTTCGCCCCTCCCACCAAATAAATGAATAAGCATTAAAAAAAATTAAAATCTAACATGATATTACAAGCGTGTTTTCAAGATCAGGCAAAGCATATGAAAATCCTACATGCAGATTGGGGCTAAGCCAATGATAGCACTAATTTGTACTGTTAAGATCACATCTTGAGCTTTTTATATTCTTTCTGTCCACTTTGCTTCATGAACAAATGTGTCCATAGGGCAAAATCTGTCAGCGTGATATCCTACCTATCCCTTTGCTGTGCTTATATTCCCATTTGTACTATGTTAACACTGCTCTGAAACATTTGTCATTGTGCTGCTGCTTTTAAAATTCATATCAGAGAAAACTCTATCTGCATATGGCAAGTTCCTAGATCATCACTATAGTGAAACATTTTCCCTAATTAAAAACATTTATAAAAATTAACCGTAAAGAGTTAGAGGCAAGGTTATTTCAGATTACATCCTCTAAGAATATGAAGAAAAATGTGCACTTCATGGTATAATGCTCTCTGCTGAGCAAGAGACTGGATGTGTCTTTACTCAAAGCTTGAGTTATGTACTTAATTTTACACATTAAAATTTAATGGACTTTTAAATGTAATATGCCTTTACCAAATAGATTTTTTTCTTTTTTAATAGTGTAATTTCATAGTCTTGTAATAATAATATTCTGGAGCATATTTGACAGATTTTTACCCCCCAGTTTACAAAGAACTGTTTTTTGTTGATTTTTAGAAGCTTTTTCTTTAATAGCACAAAAATTCCATTTAAGTTATGACAAAATTCTGAGATAAAATTATTTAAAACAGAATAGTATGCTGCTTTTAATGTAGAGAAAGATTAAAATTGGGCAAGTACAATACTTTTCATTGACTTGTTAAATCTATCATGTACATATAGAGTTGTTTTTTACTCATCAGGATTTCTAAATGAAGATGATCTTAGTTTGGAGAAAGCACATTTTGGGGGGAAAAAAAGATTCCAGGGGTTTTCAGGGACAGCTAGACCAGGGAATGCATTTTTATAGGTGGGATAAATGCTTGTTTCACAGTACAGTTGTTTTCAAGTGTTCCTGCCAAAACTCATACAGGATCTTAATTCTACCTTTCTCATGTGTACTTTTTTATTTCCTACCCAAAAACGAGGTAGTGAAAAGGCATTAAGGAGGGGTAGGGAGACCTGTTGTTACTCTAGGTATCTAGGCAACCACTACCCATTCTAGCATTTTACACAAAATGCTACCAAAATCTTAAATTTGTGGAGAGAGTTTTACACTTTACAAAATGAGGTCCCATTTACATGATCACATTTGACTCCTGCCTTATGAGGTATGCAAGAAAAATATTATCCTTATTTCTGTTTTGTGGGTAATAATGCCAAATATGGAATAGATTGAGGGTATTTGGGATATGATAATAAGTGGTCAAGATGAAATTTGACTTGGGAATTCTGATGCCTTATCTGTTTTTTCTCTACTTCACTATACACAGTGAACTACCCAATAGGTGTTGGCTGACAGGCTGAATAAAAATAAAATAATATTTTCTCACAGCTTTAAAGCATATGTAAGTAATTTTAAGAAAAGTTTAATAGCCTATGGAAAATATTCACTAGAAGTTTACAATTTTAAGATTTTGGAGGCATCTGTATTTCTAATTACTATTTATTCCAGTAATACATGTTTAGCAACTAAGAGAAAAAGATCTACAAAATGAAATAATTTAGAACTATGAATAATATTAGGATTACAAAGTTTCTTAAATGACGTGCTGTGTTTAAACTATTTTTAAAAAGTAGATATCCCATCTAGGTTTAAGAATTATAAGATGGAGGGACTCCTGGGTGGCTCAGTCGGTGGAGCATCCAACTTCAGCTCAGGTCATGATCTTATCACTCGTGGGTTCGAGCCTCGCATCAGGCCCTGTCCTGGCAGCTCAGAGATGGAGCCTGCTTCAGATTCTGTGTCCCCTCCTCTCTCTGCCCCTCCCATGTTCATGCTTCATCTCTCTCTGTTTCTCAATAATAAATAAATGTTAAAAATGTTAAAAAATGTTTAAAATTTTTTTTAAAGAGAATTATCAGATGGAAACTTGGGTGTGGTGCACATTCATATCTCCTAAAATCAAACTTGTATTGTTGGGATAAGAAGATAAGATGAGTCTGAAGAATTGATAGGGACCGGAGGTGAGAATCAAATTTATAGGATAGAATCTGTTTCCAGGGTAAAAAACAAAACAAAACAAAACAAAAAACCCTTAATGAACATGTGCAAGGACAAATTGGGTGAAAGAAGCCAGGGTTCATACAGATTACATGGAACAACTGCTTGGCATTTGTAATAGGGCCATAGCAAGTGAATGAAAAGATCCTGCTCAGGGCAGAATAGACAGTACCTTGTCTGGCATTACCCCAATATGCCATTCTCTTTCCCTGGTGGAGAATATACCGAGTTCTCCTGCACACAGTCCTTAAATACTTTTTTTCATTCTGAAGTTGACAATAGTCTTGAAATGGAAAGCATTCAGTACATTGGAAGGACAATGGTGACCATAGTAATGAGCACTGGTGCTGGCCATGGTGCTGGTGAAACATACTGCTTCTAATAATGTCCGTATTCATTTCCTTTATGATAACGGATTTAGGCAAGTGTTGGGAAATGGAATGTGTGAGGAAGCTAGGATACTGATAAGGTGAGCAGAATAGATAAATGCCATTAGGTTGATGGCATCCATTATCTAAAATATATTAGACGGTGATCACAGCTTTTATCAAGGGAGAGGATATTTGCATGTCTACTATTTGTATATTTGCTTCTGATTACCAACCTCAACATAACATTTGCATAATTTTTTTTGGTACTAGAAGGTGTCATTCTGCATTATCTAGCTGATGAAGTTCCAAGTGGTGAAAAAGACTGTTAGAACCAAAAACAGAAGCAGGAGGAGCTATCATTTCAAAATCCTTTGCTTCCTCCTTTTAGTCAATTCTTTTCCAGTTTACATATAAATAAAATTTTTGTTGTATGTATGTCACAGGTCATGAATTTTTCATGTTGGTGATATCTCTGAGGGCTTAAACAAACATGTTTTATTATAATATGGCACGTTGAAATACCTGACCAGTATCAAAGGTGTAAAAGCTTTTTACAGTTGACTTGAACTTGATAATAATTTTATAAAACAAATTTACAGACAGAAAGGCCAATAATTTTGATTGATATGCATTACTTTGCATTTTTGCCATTAGTTAAAAAATGCAGTAACATCACCCGTTTTCCCAAATGTAATTAGTCCCCTATGCATTTAGAAAACTCTTCTAAATTTTGGCCATTTAAATCCAAAATTCTGATGTCATTAAAAACTTTGGAGCACCTATATTCAGATTAATACTGTGTTATCAAAGAATTCATGAAGAGGCAATAGAAAATTCAGATGTTCATTAATTTTTTCCCTTTTAAAAATTTTGGGTATAGCTATTTTAATAAAAATAAGATAGTCTAAATTGTATATATACATGAATT
The DNA here is from genome assembly GCF_008692635.1 of Crocuta crocuta. Classification (NCBI taxonomy): domain Eukaryota; kingdom Metazoa; phylum Chordata; class Mammalia; order Carnivora; family Hyaenidae; genus Crocuta; species Crocuta crocuta. The sequence goes on along the minus strand of NW_027530545.1, from coordinate 2,412,967 downwards.
TATGGATCAGAAATACAATAGGTAGAATATAATTTTGAGAGATTATCCTTGCAATTGGGTCAGGTAGTCAAGTAATTTGAGGTCAAAATTCGTAGAATATTTGTGCCATGGGTTGAATTCCCTGGAAAAGGCTGCTAAAATAACAATGAAGCCAAAATTTATTTATTAGTAATTTATTAGTAATCGTCACATGTGAAGGGCAGGAGGAAGAAGCAGACTAGACAGGGAAAACTGATTCAGGTTGCCATTAACCCACTGGGAAGTTTTGAAGACACAATTTCTCTTTAGAGAGTCCCACTCTGGGACAAAATAGGTGGGCTCTTCTAAACCTTTCTTATTTGGTCATCAGATGTTGACTTCCCTGGGAAAGACATGACCTTGGGTAAAAAACTATTGACAAACTCTTTGGCTCTAAATATTGTGCTTATGTTTGAAAAAGTATTTTAAAAACTGTTTGCTTATTGAAATACTTATGAATATAATTCTATCTTGTGTGAAATTAAGATAAAATTAAAAAAAAAACGATCTGATTTCAAGTAGTTTCCAATGGCTAACGATGAGACAATTTGAGCATGCCCACCCATAAAAGATCATAAGGTGTCAAAACACCTAAAATATATATACATGAGTTCATAATAATAATTTTTCCATAATAATGTTTTAAAATAGCATCATATTAGGAGGGTGATTGGGCACCTACTCATTATTTTGAAAATAAATAAGGGAAACAACTTTTTCAGCACTTTTTCCTGACATCTTTTTGTGCAAACATATTTCTTAGTAACCAAATATTTGAGAAAAAGTTATTTAATTTTTTTAGATCTTTATATATTTTGAGAGAGGGAGAGAGAGAAAGAGGGTGAAGAGAAGGAGACAGAATCCAAAGCAGGCTCTAGGCTCCAAAGTATCAGCAGAGAGCCCAACATGGGGCTTGAACTCAGGAATTGGGACATCATGACCTGAGCCAAAATCAGATGCTTGACTGAGTCACTCAGGAGCCCTGAGAAAAAGTTCTTTATAAGGGATTTTTAGGCAATAAACACCTGGAAGAAGGATAATAGAGAAATTATCATTTAGCAACACTTAATTAATGGGTTTAGGCATGGTCATCAAAGACTGCTCAAACGTTAAGCAAAAGACAGATGGAGAAACTAAAGATATCAGGTAGAACCAACTGAACCAACTATGCAGTCTTCTCCAGTTGGACAATTTGTATATTATATGTTTATAAATAATTTATATGTTATATATTATATGCCTCCTGATAAGATGTAGTAGGACATTCTTGGCATCTCCTGTGTTGTATTTCCACTAATAGTTAAACCTCCCTCTGTTTAAGTCTTTAGTTCTGAGTTTAGAGGAAATATGAGAGGTGGACAAACAATATAAATAACAGTCAAATCTAAATCCTAAAGCAAGAATATGGGAAATATTATTAGACACAGTTTTTCAAGAAATAATTTATCTGAAAAAGAAAAGGAAGAACTATTATAAATTTTAAAAGATTTATAAAAAATATTAACCAGATGCAATTGTATGGATCTTGTTTGAATCCTGATTTAAAAACATCAACTATATATAGAAAATTTATCATGGAATAATTGTTAACAAAATATTATTGTTAACTTCATATGAATAACAATGTTATGGTTATTTTTAAAAGGTCTTACTTATTGGAAATATATACTGAGTGATTTTTCCAGCTTTATTGAAATGTTATATAAATTATGCAAGTATTACATGAGTTATTTATGGGTCCAGTGGTAGACCGTGGTGGTGAGTAGGGGAAGAAGTGAAATGAAATTAGTAAAGGTTGAAAAGTGTTGAAACTGAGTTTTATGTGATAAATACATGGAAATTTATTATAGTACTCTCTTTTATATAGTTAAGATTTTTTATAACTAACTGAAGTTACTAAATTATTTGCAGGGACACATAGAAAACATTTTTATCAAACCAGCATACCCAAAAATGTCATAAATGACAGAAAATATGTTGAATGGCAAATCTGGATTCAAAGGCATCTTGACAGTCATCATTATAGGCTGAAAAATCACAAGATAAAATTTAACACAAGCACCATTGCAAATTGTCAGAATGAAGGTAAGCTTACTTAACTGGAGTTTGTGAGGAAGAGCCCACAGCGTTTATATGAAATGGATAACACTGTGTCTATGAAGATTTTTTAAACAGTGGAAGCGTAGAAGTATTTTTTATTTTCTCATTTCCTGATAACAGGCTACTGAGGATGCATAGTTCTGCAATTTTAGTTATATAATTAATGGGCTTGAACATTCTCTTGCTTTCCTATCATCTTAAACAGAGTATATTGAACATATTTTGTGCATTGTCTTAATGTCTTACATCATTTTCGCTCATCTAAAGTACTTGTCTTTGTTTACTTGATGAACTCTGTGGATGCTGAGTTGGGAAGAAGAGTTTGCTTTACAGTGGTAGTTCTGTTCTTACTACCCTCTGTAGCTCATTGCCAAGTTCTCACTTCTTAATATTTCAGCTCTCCAGAGACTCCTCAGACCATGCTCCCTTCCCAAATCCCCAAATAAAGGAGCTATGCTGCACTTTTCTAAGTTATAGTACACTTTGAGGGTAGATCTATTTCATAAAGGTAATTAGATTAGGTGTTCTTTGGGAGGTCTCTAATTTTTTAGGCTTTTCCATCATTGAAATAACTACCTTCTACACCAAATTCTTTGAATTCTATAGGGACTACCACAGCTTTGATTTCTCTTGAGGAATAACACAGATTTATATTATAGAATTGACTTATTGATCACATATAATTCACCCATGCCCAAATATTTTAGATATTAAATGTTTTTGTGTTTGTTAGTTGATGAATTTAAGAGGCAGAAAGCAGGTATTTTTCTCATTCTAAAGCATTCAGTTGATTTTTAACTGAACTGTGATTCCACAGATGCATTTTCCATTTATATTTTTAAATTTTGGTATTCTCTAACAGTAACTTTTGATCCTTTGATTCAAGATATTGTCATGCTTCCTTTCTTTTTCTTTTTTTTTTTTCCTGCCAAAATGATGTTGAAATGCTCTAAAATGAGATGGAGGTTTTTATGACTAACAATAAATAGATCCAAATCATGAACATAAGAATTGTAACTGTGTATTTGAAAACTGTTACTCTAAATATCAGGGAAAATGGCCAAAGGAAGGGATAACAGGGCAGACAAAGCCATTTAGAATTATTGGTGCCTTGAAGATCTGGGAATAGAATATTTGTGTTTTATGTCAGGAGGAAACTGAAATGTGACATTTTATAGAAGCTGGGACTTGTAGAAGCCGGCAGCTTCTAAATCTTAGCTATTTCATATAAGAGAAAAAATCTCACTCCTATTAAGAGAATACCTGATGAATGCTCATTTACTTGTAGTATTATTTGTATGATTGGGAGAGGGGGAAAGGTGACTAAAAACCAGGAGGTGGAAGTAAGGTAGATGTCATAAAGTGAGCAAATTTATAGCCAAGGGTATAAAATATGATTCAAGAGATATCTAGAAGTAAGTCCTTTTAGGTAAAGTATTCTCACATATAGAAATTTTCTATCAGTATTTCATTTAATCATTATCAATAGAAGGTATTGCTTATCATGTTGAAAAAAATGTAGGTGATTAAGTCTTACCAATTAAACATTTTAATTGGCTTATGAATTAAATTTGAAATGTCTTAGTAATAAAGAGCGAATTTTAAAATCTTGCCAACAGGTTTATTGATTCTGCATGTATTTATTTAGCACCTAGTCTATAGAAGATGCATTGCCAGATCCTAAAGAATAAGATGAATACAGTAACTAGACAGTGTACACACATTTCCGTTACAGGAACTGTCACAGTGCACTGTAATTGCTTTTTTGCATGTTTGACCCCCTGTGCTTCCATTATATATGGGTGTGTGGTGGGGGGGTCATCATGTAAAAAAGTATTCTAAATGGATATAATCAAAAAGTTTGAAAAATACTGCACTTAGATATGAGTTGTCTGAAAACAGAGAACTGTGGGTAATGTGAGAATAGAGTCTGTTTAATATGTTTTTCCTGTGACCCACACTATAGCTGGAATGTGGTAGGCACTCAGTGTTTGTTGAATCTTAGGCAAGAGAGAAAAATGAATTGTTGTTAGATTAGTGATAGAATTCTTCTATCCATTAACCTTCAAGACAAATGATTCCATAAGCAATAAGGTTGTATTGTTTTTGTTGTAAATGTCATCTAGATCATTTTTTTTTAAGTTGATACAGAGAAAGGAGGACGGAAGGGCAGAGAGAAAGGAGAGAATTCCAAGCAGGCTCCACGCCATCGGTGCAGAGCCCCCACTGAGATCATGATCTGAGCCAAAATCAAGAGTCAGGCACTTAACCAATGAGCCACCCAGGTGTCCCATCATCTAGACACTCTTAATGCCACTAATCAGGGGAAAAAATGTCAAGGAAAAAAATCCGACATGGTGGAGAATGTTTTTTGAATATGTTAATGAAATTTGGTAGGTGATCATGTCAGTTAGAGCTGAGAAGGAGAAGTAGTATGTCAAATCTTGGGTCAAAATTTCTTGAAATGGGCAACAATCAGACTCTGGAATGAAGCTGAAGATGTGAGGTTAAAGCCTGAAGGTGCCAATGGAATATTATTGGAAGTGCCACTCCAGCTTTAAGAAAGTGAGGGCTTGCTCTTTTAGCAGTGGGAAAGAAAAATAAGAAAGTGATGGCAAGAGGCCAGATCCTCAGCTGGATAATGACCAGATAATGATGAAGAAAATGGAGGAAGCAATGAAAAAGGGATGCATGAAACTTATAGTAGGGTTGCAGGTAATAGTGACCCTTCAGGTGTATCTCCGTGAAGTTATCAGCTCTACAATAGCAAACACACAGCATATTGAGAAAATGTAGAATATGCTCAATTTGGCAATATGGGGATATTCGAGAAAAATAGACAGCAAAGACAGTTTTCAGTTGGAAAGTCCAAGGTAAAGAAAGGAGAACATTATTTTTAGGCACTGAGGGAATTATTACATTTTTGAATGGGAGAGTTAGGAGATCAGAAGTGTGTGTTATGACACTGTCCAGAATGAGCAGAAGAGGGAAGAGAATTAAGATAAGTATGGTAGGGAGATATTGCACTAGAAGTAAAAAAAATCTTTCCTAGGTGGCACACATGGTGCCAAGCATTTATATGCATTTCTCCTAGTTAATTCCATAATAATCTTATGAAGTAGATAATAATTTTATCTGTTTCACAGTTGAAGAATGTGAATTACAGGGGTGCCTGGATGCTCATTTGGTTAAGCTCCTGACTTGTGATTTTGGCTTAGGTCATGGTCTCACGGTTTGTGTGATCAAGCTCTGCACTGGGACAGCACAGAACCTGCTTGGGGTTCTCTCTCTCCCTCTCTCTCTGCCCTTCCCCTGCTCTCACATGCTCTCTGTTTTTCTCTCTCTTTGGCAAAATAAATAAACACTAAAAATATGTATAAAAAGAAGAATGTGAAGTATGGAGGGACTGTAGGACATGCTAAGGTCAAAGTGCTAGAAATGAGAGGGTACAGCCAGGAAACAATGTCTATTTGATTATAAAGAATGAACTCTCAGTTACCAAGCCACATCACTTCCATAGATAGCATTCTACATCCGGAATTATATTCATTACACATTTTAGAATAAAATAGCTCTGTGAACCAAGTTTCTCAAGTTTAACTTCTTTTTTAATCTCCAATTAGTCTCTTATAGCATAAACCAATTAGGCATATGGTTGAGACCAATTTGGCAGATTTCACGATGGTATAACAATCCTGGGCTCTTATTATCCCTTCCCTGTGTACCTTTCAGAGTCTTATATACAGCCTCTGGCTGGCTTTGGGTATTGATTCCATTTTGCTGCCAACATCCTTCAATTGATGTAGAAAATCCAGGCTGCTCTATTAATATACCCAAGTCTACCTTCTGCAGCATAGGCTCGAAGTGAATTTTTAAAGAACGTGATTGCAGGCAGCTGTATTTCTAGACTTTTCACATAAAATTATATATAAATTGACATAGACACTATCTTATTCAAGATACCCCAAAATACTGTCTTATAGAGCTTGTCTAGCCACATCTTTTCTGTTATTTTATATAAACTTTTCATTCTGTCACTTGACCTAACTACCCACTGTTCTTTAAAATGCATCACTTTTAATACAGTCATTGCTGAGTGAATCCCATTCATTTCTTCAAAATCAAGATCACATCCCACCTCTGCTTGTGACCAATTACTTAGGCTCTGGTGTTACCTCCGTGCACTTTCATAGCGCTGATTAGATGTAGTACTTATTAATAAATTTGTCTCTGACTCTCTTATGTGACTAATCATATTATGTGACCATATTGGTCTTAGCATGGTAGATTATAGTCACCCCCCTGCCCCAACTACAGCAGGGTCTTGGCTGTAACATTTATTTATATTTCTGAAAAACATACACCAAAGTATTTTTCTCATAAACCTCCAGTAAATATTTTTATTTGATTAGCATATTTAAAAGTTATCAAGTAATTCTTATTTTGTTATTGTTAAATATAATAGTGTATACTGTATATGTATTGTTGGAGTCCCAAACTCAGGGACAAGATAGATAAAAGTTTAGCAAGTCATTTAGAGATTACTTGCCTTATCTAAAATGGGAACCACTTCAGTGGCAAATTATGGCAATCCAGTATTACTGGATCTTGTTTATTTTTCAAGGCAATCCAGAAATCCAAACTTGTGAAGTTTCTTCAGTGTTGAATATTTGCTGAAACAAGGTTTAAATGCCATGCAAGGCAAAATAAACCCATATGTTGGTCCATGTTTGTGCCTTCTAAAGCGTGTATCTGTCATTTCAACATATTTAGAATGATGTACTCACAATGATCATCATAATTTAATGTATTAATGCATACTATTTTTTTTTTACTGTAGGCCACAAAGTAACATAAAATAGAAAGGGACCTAGCCCTATTGTGAAATTTCATCTCATATATATATTTCAACAAGATTTGATGAACAACTTCCTATTGCACAGAAATGCAGTTGTGATGTGAAATGCAACCATCAGTTCTAGCCAGAATTACTATAGCACTTATACAGGTATTAGTGCATATATCTGCCAGGACCTAACTCCAGTTGCCAGAGTCTATATCTGCAAAAATCAAACATTTCTGTGAAAACCCAAGGAAGTATAATTGTTGCTCTCTGCTTTTTTTTTTTTTTTTAAATCTACATTTAGGTTTCAGTTCAATTCAACCAACATGTATTAAATATCTGCTTTGAGGGAGACCTTATGGTAAATGCTGTAGAGAGCACAAAAATAAGTGAAATGCTCTACCATTTCTGCACTTCTGTTCACATCTTCTTTGCCTGTCTAAATTCTACCTATTTTCTCAAAGCCCAAATCTTATCCAACCTCTCTTGAGTCTAGTTGAGGGGCAAGACAAATACTCAATTGAATAAAGTACGAAAGTCACTATAGTAGTTTCCTTATAGGACATAACAAAAAGTTATCTGAGTGGATAAATATTGTAATATATGAAAATAAGCATAATAGTAAATGACCAATAAGAACTGAAAGCATCATTATTTAGGTTGTTCATAAAAGCTGTCTTTGAGATGATATGTACAGAGATCTAGTAATAAGGAGTTAACCTGAAATATGACTAGCAGGGAGCCATGCAGAAGGCACAAACTTGACATATCCTATGGAGAGGAAGACGGTAAGTGAGACAAGGACGAGGGTGAGCAAGGAGAGTAGCAGGAAGGAAAGACAGATCACAGAGAGTTTTGCTGATCCGCATAAGGATTTTGGAAGTCATTTGAAATGCAGCCTGCAACCATGGAAGGGTTTTACGCAAGGAAATAATACTATGTAATTTACATACTTAAAAGACCACTTTGGCTTAAGTGGACTGTGTTGATGGCATTCATTTGTTGAGATAAAAATGTTTGGGTGGGGAGCAACAGATATATAGAGTATATTAACTCTTCTGTGATAACAAACCTTCAAATGGCTGTGGCTTACAGAATCATTTCTCATTTATGTTATCTGCCAATTGCTGTAGTTCAACTGATGTGGGTCTCTTCTGTGTGCCTTTTTAGCACATGGCCAGGTTAAGGGAGCAGACCGTCTTTGGGACATGTTATTTTCAAAGCAGAGAGAAAAGACCAAGAGTTAGAGCCTACCTTTGAAATTGTTCTTAAAATTTCTGCCGGCGGGGGGGGGGGGGGGGGTGTTAGTCACATTACTCTCATTGGCTAAAGCAAGTCACATGGCCGAGTGTGACTGTGGGAAGGGACAGCATCTTCAATAAGGAGGCTCTGCAGGTCAAACAGCAACACATAAGCATATGTAATCATTGTACAGAGGAGGGAGTGAATACCTGGGAACAGTGATATAATCCATCACATGAAATTAAGCAGATGGGTTTAAATGGACAAGGATAAAAGTGTTTACGGGAATACCTTTAGAAGAATACAGATCTCCAGCACTGGATTCATGTGACAGGAGGAAGAGGTGTCTGGGATCTAACCTTGCTTTGCCAGTAACAAACTTGTGACCCTGAGCAATTCACTTAACCTACCTGATACCTATTTTCTTCAACTGTAAAACAATGAAGTTATACTAGAACGGGGGGAAATTAACCTTGCTTTTGAGAGGTCCATGTCCCCTAATATTGTACTTAAATAGATATTTATCTTTATATGACATCTGACTATGTACATTTTCTGGAGAAAGGATGCCTAGCTGCTCAAAACCAGTGGGACGTGAAGAAGGTTACAAACACTAGGGAAATAAATAATCTCTTTGATTCATAGTCAGCTTTAAAATTCTTCAAACATACCTTCTGAGGCACATAGAATCCCCAAGTTTAATTAATCTCCATTTTCAATTTCCCACCTTTTTCAGTGAAAGCATACTAATTGTAACAAGAAAAACAATACAAAGGAGGAATTAGTGGTCTCCAAGCAATCCTGTAAATAATTGATATTAACTCCCTGGTATGAACTCATCCATGCTATTTTACATGAACATACAAGCATATATGGCCCCTTGAATAATGCAAAATTATTGCTTTTTATAAAAAGGATAATGCAAATATGTTTGTACCAAACATATTTCTACAACTTTTTTTTCATTTACACAATGTACACAGTATATTGTGAAGATCCTTCTAGAGTAGTCTATATAGATCTAACTTATCTTCAGTAGCTTTATAATTGTTCAAAGTGTGGGTATAGAGTAATGCATTTAACGATTTAACTATTTAAGCACATTAACATTTCTTTATAGAATTTCCACTATAAAACTGTTGATGTATTTTTTACATATATTCTTTACATATTACTGCCTCTATTTTTTTTTATGATAGATTCTCCCAAGTAGGATTGCTATGCCAAGGATATGTGTACTCAGCTTTGTTCAGGTAGTGGATGCTGTGATTCTTGCGCAGATCTCCCCTCCAGAACTATGGTATTCATTTCCCAACTGCTGGGAGTATTGATAGCCAACTTCTGTTAGCTGAGTTTCTCTCTGAATGAAAAGGGTTGAATAACCCAAACGTTCTTGAATTATGACCCAAAGATTATTGGGTTATGAAAAGTCATGGGACATGACCCATGGTCATTTCAAGAGACCATTGCACATGTAATGACTGGTTGATGCAGGGATAGGAATGTCTAGTCTCTTTGCTCCAAACTGTTGCAAGTCTAAAGGGCCATCCCAGCTCCAGATTTCTTAAAATGGTTGGCAGGGTTTTTGTTGCAACTGCACCAAAGTTCAACTGTTGCATCTGCCCAGTTTTCTGGGTCTGACCTTTTCTGACCTTTCAAAGGTCAGCTTTCTTTGTTTCCCCACAGGTGCTTATAGTGAGAGTATTGTCCACTAGACTGTTGCACATTAGTCCCACTAATCTCCATCTCTGCTTCCTAGGGAACCCAGCCTGTGACAGTGACAAATTGATTTATGTAATGACTATTTAGATCTCTTTGATAACTGGGAAGTCAAGCCTACCAACATTGCTCTGTGGACGTAACAAAGTATAGTTTCCATAGGATGGAGCATCCTGTCACTTAGAAGTTCCTCAGCAGCAATTTGTTTATCTAATTGTAATGAGTGTTGTCTCATGAAAATACACTGCAGTGACTAATTTGTTATTTTGTCCAAAGGGTAATCATCTTCCAGAATCAAAGTGCCTTGCTATAAGATCTTTATTTAAATCATTTATTTGAGATGAGTTCAGAGAGCTGAGTTTACCACTTCTAAGATGTGAAGCAAATTTTTACCAACTATTTACAAAGCCAGAAATATGTTTATTAGGTATGCAAAAGCAAAGGACGTCTTGAGGATGCCCTTGTTTTCTATGCAGGGCTGGATTTCTACCATTTTGTCTGAAAACTTAACACTGTTTCCGAGAGTGAGACTATTAAGTAGGAACTTTCAAGCCATCCATTCCCATAGCAACCCTTTTGAGGGCTCCCCAGCTCACCCGTCAGCGTGTCAGACACACACAGGGAGACTTGTGGAAGGAAGATACAAGGACAAGAGCAAGGGTGGGGAGAAGGAACTCTTTCAAAGCAACAGTAAAAATAAACTCCAGGATTGCTTTTTCTGTAAGACATTGACTATGTACGGATAATTTTGTCAGAATATTTGATTTTCCACAGACCTGCTTGATTTGAGAAGTTTCAATAGCCATTAAAATTTACTTTTAAAAGCATAAAGATAATACAAAATAGGTGTATCCAGAGGCACATAAATGTGCTCATTAAAATCAGCAAAGGGGTATGGTATGGTAACTACAGTGTTATAAATTAGACTTTTCAAGGTTTCCCCTAGGTAGGTAAGAAGAGGCCAATGTGGAAAGAATATACTTGAAGTTGGTAAGCTTCCTTGTAATGTGTTGACAATAAATCACTATTTAATTTTGGCCATGTCAGAAAAAAAGTGAAAAGAAAATGTTTACCGGGCTTTAAGCTATTCTGGGTGCTGCACAGAAATACAATAGATCGATTTCATTACCTGAAAGTAACTGATTGACACTTTGTGTGCCAGTTTGAATTATGGCTGCAACAAATCTCATCAAATTAAAGAATTCCCCCCAAAGAACAATCTTCTGCACTCTATACGGAGGGACAGTATTATGCTTAAGGATAATAAATGGCAACAGCTCACAAAATGGAGTGTTCCTCTTTCATTGTCGACATCTTGCCCTGCTAATGAGCTCAACCTCACCCTGGGGAGAGCTGTCTGTTTCAGGTAAGGGAAGTTATTCTTTTCCATTGCCAGTTTGCCTCTAATTCCTTCCTGAAAAGAAAGTGTCAGTTGTGTTTAATTGCATTAAATTTGGTGTGATGGTTCAAAAACAGTAGATGGTCTTCTGCAGGCTCAACTAAATCACTCAAATTCTCACTTCTTTCTTGAGCCCCAGGTTGGGGTTTTAAGTCACGACTAAGAAGTGTTACTCTAAGGAATGAAATGGCATGTGTGTCCAAGTCCACCTAGCTGAAGTTATGTCTGACTGCATGTCATAATCATCATCAAGAGAAATTAAATACTACCCTGTGTATGGAGCTCTCCTACAAACAAGCCAGAACAACAGGACCTGGCATGGCTCTTTAGTAGAATTCTGAATCAGACAATATGGTTCATCACACACACAAGTGTAGTGATGAACACAAAGTCGGTATTAATTTGAATTTGACTCATTTGGAATCACTGACTGTTCATGCNAGTGCAAGTACGGAGCTCCTTACTTCTCCGCCATCTTGCCCCCTCTCCCTCAAGAAAGCATATCTAAGGAAGGTAACAATACAAACATTTCAGAAAGCAAGCTTGCCTACATAAATATGTTTTCCAAACATGCATATATTTCTGCATTCATTTATGTATGAAATCACTCATTGAACCTTGCTTCTAAGTGGTCTTTGGATGCTTTCAATGATCATATAGAGATGTTCTAGGGCCTGAAATGATAATACACTAAAGGTGACACAATTACGTGGTCACTTAGCTGGAACTTAAAGATATTTGCTGTTAGTAAAAGTGTCTTAAACTAATAGGACATATCTTTTCAATTTTTTTTTGGCTTATTTACTTTGGGGTTTAAATTTTGGTTTTGCAGAATAAAGTTTTGTTTTTCATTTTAACCTGAGCTGATTCATTCTAGCTGATATTCAAAACTGATTCCAAGAGATGTATTATTATTGTTATTATATCTGAATTTTTATAGATCTGCATTAGCAGATCTGAGGATAAGTAACATTGACAAAACATACACATATGTATATCTGTCCAGATATAGGTGTGCAAACTTTGAGAGTACTTTTGGTATGAGGCATAAGGTATGCATTTGACTAGTATATATTGGTTTAGCCAATAAAAAAATGGGGTGATAAAAAATTGCTTATCTAGGTACCACAGTCAACTAACTTAGCTTAATTTACAGAATTTTTTTAAAATTTATTTTCCATAATAGACTTTCAACTTTTTCAGAATTCTTATTTCATCTTTTAGCCTCATCTCTCTCACCCATGTCCCTAAAAGAGGTGAAAGTTATAGGAAGGCAGTCATTGAAGCAGGTAGTCTCTATATTGTTGGTAAATATATTTCATCTAACTGTTATTTTATACTACAGTAGCAAAAGCAAAGCTACTCTTGAACTTTGTTTTTACATAACCAGAGTATTAAAAGATCTTAATTTCTACTCTGATAACTGAAAATGAAATCATTTATATTCCTTATTAGTTCATCCACCTATCATTTGTCCAAACAAGCCAGCCATTCAGCCATCCAGCTATCTATTCTAGCCAACAAAATATGTTCTATAAACTACCATAAATTTAGGAGTGGAAACATAAGATATATTCACTGTATTTTAAAAAAATCATACAATTGGGGTGCAAGGAAAATAACATAACAATTGTTATAATTGGAGACAATAGATAAGGGTAATTAGAGGTTAATAAATAACTTGATGACTCAAGAAAGGGAAAATTCACCTCTAGAAAAGGCATTTGGATATGCCTTTTGAATCTAAATTACCTTAATAAAGATTTGTTGAATGAGTGAATGAAGAAATAAATGAATTAGAATTAAAGCTGAATAAAAAATGGAATTTTAATAAAGAGAAATACAAACTTAAGATGTTCTTGGAGGAGAAAACAATATAAGAACCAATGCTCATACTTTAAAAAGTACAAGGTAATTAGAAAACTGTGGTCTAAGTAAACAGAAGTGTAGAGTATATGAAAGAGATCACAAAATATTATCATAGTTTTATAAAATATGGTTTCTGGTTCTTCAATATTCTTCCATCAGAAGTTAGGGTTGATATACTCTCTCCTTGAAATAGGTCAGTCTGGTAATTGCTTTGACCAACAGAGTACAGTGGAATGAATGATACAAGCAGCTTCCCAAACCAGGTCATCAAAGACCATACTGCTTCTTTCTGGTTCTATTAGAATGTTCACTCTGGTGGATGCCAGCCACCATGTAAAAAATATTACCTCCCACCCTTATTAAGATTGCTGTCTAGGAAGATCATGGATAGTCACTGAGGTTGATAGCCCCCTGAACTGTAGCATCGACTGCTATCCCTGTAAGTAGACCCTAAGTAGACCCTTTTTACAACCAGCCCCTGCAGCTCATTATTACCCTTGCCAACTTCTGGCTGCAAACAGATGAAAATTTTCCTACTGGTCCCTTCCCAACTTCCTGACCCACCATAGGCAGTGCTACTAATATCCCAAACCTTTAAGAAATGAAGATTAGGGGCACCCACCTGGCAAAGACTTATGCTCGATGGAAGTGTTACTGAAAGCAAAGAAAACAGAATAGGTGAAAAAAATTATAAGTATTGACTAAACCACATGATCAGTTGCAAAAACCAGAATCTGTGATAGTTGTAAGTATTCCTTATTTTATATGAATATATATGTGTAATCTGATTCAGTTTTCTTCCTCTACCACCTCCCAGTATTAACATAGAATGTATTATTAGTAGCTAATGTTACATCTCATTATTTATAAGATACCAAAATGAGAGAGTGACTCAGTTAGAAGAAGAATTTGCATTAACCAAAGTTGGATAAAGGGAGTTAATATACTTTTTTGGTGATAGGGCCAGCACACTTTTGTTTTCATTTGACATATTTGCATCCTATTAAGTAGAAACATAATTTTGCTATTGCATTTATTTGGAAGTTTTAGGTGCAATTCAAAGAACACGGTTTAAGATGATTCAAGTATGGCGCTAGATTGCCAAGGGATAGACTGGTGGCTTTGTGTTGCGTCAATTTAGCTAAATTAGAACTATGTTTCCCAGAATCCCCTTTCTCTCTGCTTCCCAATGAGCCACAAAAGGAATTAACTCAGAGTTTGAAAAGTGGAAGTGAGGAGCAGCCATCTCTTTACGCTCTGTAGGTCAGGACAGAGCCAGGCACTGTTGAAGCTCATGCACGTTGTTGATAATCTGTTGGTTCACCTTGTTTGTGTAGCGTAATAGTTGTTTTAGCAGCTTCCCAGTTCCTGTTGGATCTCTTCCTTTAGCTTCTCTAAATTCTGGGCCAGGTGCATGACAGGTTGTGGAAGGAAGAGTGCCAGCTTATCATGCATACCACTTGCATCACCATTATTGGAGGTTGTGAGAAACAGGCATAGGTACCAATTTATCTTTGGAGGTTCCTGTTTGTCCTCACAGATTCCAGCTTTCCCTTCCTTCCCCCTACATAATTTACTTAGCCTTCCCAAATTCCAGCCCTGCTAACTTTTGGAAAACATGAGATGAAGAAGCAATGGCATTACACACAATTGCCTAAGCAGCTCTCACGACTGTATAAAGTCTATATTCTATAAAGAACTCTAATTCTGCTTCTTTGATCAAATCCTGACTGTTAAAACTTCAGAAACTTATAATAGTAGTTTGATGAAGAGAATTCTGAACTTGGATTTTTCTCCCTTCTATACCACTGACCCACTAAGTGGCATATTTCTTTGCCTCAACTTCTTCATTTGGAAAATAGGAAGATAAACATAATTCATTCCAGAAACATGCCCTTGTTATGCATAGTATATGTCATTCATTTTTGTATCTTCAGTTTTAACAAATCTGTCCAATTCTGATCCTTTTCTAAGATTGTCTTAGGGACGCCTGGGTGGCTCAGTCGGTTGTGTCTGACTTTGGCTCAGGTCATGATCTCACAGTTTGTGGGTTTGAGCCCTGCATCGGGCTCTGCTGACAGCTCAGTCTGGGGCCTGTTTCAGATTCTGTGTCTCCCCCTCTCTCTCTGCCCCTCCCCTGCTCATGCTGCCTCTCTCTCTCAGAAATAAATAAAAAGCATTAAAAAAACTTAAAAAATGTTATTTGTTGAATGGATGGATGAGTGAATAAATAAATATAGGGAAAGATAAGGGAAGAGAAGCTTAAAAATAGGATAAGTGGAGTGCATTGTGAAATGGGTAAATGTTGTGTCATGCCATGTGATAAATGAAGAGTGGAAAGATAAGAGCTGTTTTATCTCTTGTCCTATATATAGAGAAAATAAATGTGCCTATTTCTACTACCTCAAAAGAAATTTTTAAAAAAGTTTTCTCCCCCTGCTCAGAAAAACAAAATGATGAGAATTTTTAAAAGTAGAAGACTGTAAACAGCAGGTATCAATGTGCAAATATATATATATGATCAAAGTTTGTATAAAAGAGTGAAAATATGCTCAATGTGCAGATGGTAAGAATATGCAGTTATGGATTCCTCTCTGCACACAAACTTTGTGCAAACACATACCTACTTTCAAAGAATCACAGAATGCCCAGAGGCTGTCTTCAATGTGATTACCTCTGATTTAAACATGAATAAATGCATTTCTAGACTGCTACATACAGAGTCAGTTAGGGTGACCTTGAAAATTTGAATTGTCTTTATGGGTGTGGGTTTTTTTTTTCCTACCTCTCTGCCCACTTGGCCCACATTCAGTATGTTCCTAGGCCAACCCCTTTCTCTCATTCAGGACTGTAATATTTATTCTATGAGAGGTGGCTCTATATGAATAATTTATCATTTTGCTGTTTTCATCATGAGTCCATGCTATTAAAACAGTGATTAGAGGTATACTGTATATAAAACCCAGATACAGTTAGTATTAGTTTGCCAGGAACAGCCTTTAGTGAAGGTAGGTAACTTCTTTTCTACCTTAAAGGATGCAGGTCAAGACCCTGCCTCTGATTCTGGGAAGATAAGGTCATAGAGACAAGTCTGCACACAAAATGGCACACATCCACCAAACTCCCTGAGGACATACACACTGCAGTAAATCCTTGATTAAGCTAGAAAACATGTTCCAACCTGACATGGATAGAGAAACTTTGTAAAGGGGGAAATAAAACAAAACCTCAGTTCTGCAGGAATTACACTGGCATAAACTGGTAAAAATTTCCTTGATAAATGATACCTTTCTGAGAAAAACCAAGTAAATATTGGATTCTGTGCTGAAAAGACCTCATCATGACCTTGGATTATGTCATCATAACATTAGAGATATCTGGGAGACTAAACTACTTCTACCTCTCTGCAGTTTTCTTGTTATTATTCCTCTAATCTCTGGAATGTTCTTTAACCTATTATTTCCTCTCTTTAATATTCTTCTTTTCAGTACTGACTGCTTCACTCGAATCTGCAAATATGCCCATCTCCATACTTCCCATTATTAAAAAAGATTAAAAAAAAATAAAAATCAAACAAACAAAGAAAAACCCAACCAACACATTCCACTTGAGGCTATCACACCATTTTCAACTTCCCTTTAGTGTCCTTTCTCTGAGGACTCTTGATTCACTATCTCTGTTTCTTCATTCTGCTCCATCACCCACTCTGTGACACTCTGCAATCTGTTTTCTGTTCTCAACATCTTACTAAAAATGCTTTTTATCAGTCAGCATGATCTTCCCCACTGTGAAATCTAGTGGCCATGTGCCGGTATCTGAGACTCATTCTGAAAGTTCACATTTAGAAGATATATACCAAAGTTATGGTGTCAGATCTTTCTTCAAGAGAAAAATGGTCTGGGTTTAAAATGCCATAGAACATGAAGTTCCTACACAGATATGCACAAGTAAGTTACCACCCCTTAATCTTCAGTTTCAGGAGATAATCTTTCAGTCTTCTAGCTGTTTCTCCTATCTACTAGGCTTGGATGGTGTGGACCACTTTCTGTTGAGTAAGGCTATTACACATTACTGCCCTAGCAACTAAGCATCATCCTGAATGTTTACTTTTATGACACATACAGTATTATGCATCATATGCTATTTCGCTTTGGAGAATTATGTTGAGATCATCAAAGCATAGTTTGCTGACTTGCCTATAGATGCCCCATAAACTCCGGTTTATTCCTATTTTTTTTCTGTCATATTAATGGCATTTGTTTAACAGAGGAAAGTGTTAAAGTTGTCTTGATTCTCCAATTTTTCTTTAAACCTCTCTTGTTAATTCTGATTACCCTGATTTCTATCATATTCTAGTAACATTTACCTCTCATTTTATACTCCCTTTACCTTTATGTAACCCAGCCATTACCTTTATACTCATTCCTAAATCAGCATCTTCTCTTCCCTCCTGAACTTCACCTCAGATTTCCAACTGTACTTGACTTATCCACATCCACCAGGGCAAACTATGCGTGCTTTTCTGTCCTCAAAAAAGAGTCAAAACATCTGCTCTCAAATAAATATTGATACAAATTGATAATGTAGGTTTTAGAAATTTATATTTAACATTTGCATCAAAGATAGGATAAGACCTCAAGTGACTTTCTCATGAAATTTGCAGATTACTAGATAATGTGACATATGTTATATGCAGCTGAGTTATCTTGAAATATTTAGTAGCTCAAAATTGTTTGAGGTGCATAATAATATGAAAAGTAATTGGAGAAAAGCCAAGTCCCACTCTTGATTCTTACACACACATATGCCTACAAAAAAATGTTGCCATGGCTGGAGAGCGTAGCTTAAATTGTTCTAAAGTAACAAGACTCCTGTCTAATTTGATTAGAAATGAAGTGCCTAGAAGACAGGGCATGATTTTCTCTATGCTGAATCAATTAGAATCATCTGGATTATTGTGTTCAGTTACAATTTCTGCTCTTAGAGATCTTCCAAAAATGGAAAGAAGGGTGTTATGAAAGCCAGGTAAATGATTAGGAAAAAAGGAAGAAAGCAAAACAGAATATTTAACTTGAGGGGAAAAAAGTCACAAAATTCCATTAATTGATTTTAGATACCTAAGGGGTTTTCATGTAGATCAAGATGTACACCATACTTAGTGATGCCCAAGTTCAGATAACCAGCAAACCTGGATTCAGCTCTTAGCTGTGAGAGTCCATAGTTGCATGAAATTTACAAACATCCTCTAACTCCCCAACCTTCAGTTTCCACAACTTCAGCAAGTGATTGGAAGTGCTGGGTACAGTGTCTAACATATAGGAAGTGGTCAACAATCTTTGTAAGTTATAATGTTAGTGGAAATTAGGCAAATACAGTTTTCATCAGTAGTACAGTTTGTATGCATATAATTGGACAGTTTAAGAAATTTCTCTTGATCCAGTTCAAAATGATCTTCATCTCAATTACTTTCAGTGTTTGGAGGGGAATTAATTGTACTATATATTGTCTAATGTCTGTTATAATTCTAATGTATCATGGTTCTCCCATGTTTCTAATCTAAGAAAGTATTTTATTGGAAGGAATAAATAGAACAGTAGGCCAGTGAGAGAAAGGTCTTTGGCCTTGTGATGCCTCTCAAACTGTACCACTACTCTCTATGCCTCCAGGTACAATCTGCTTATGTAGGCTTTGAACTAAATGGTAAAAACATCTCTTGCCACTTTCCATCATTTCTAATATTTTCAGAGTAACTACTGTTTCTAGGATCTGTACATCTTCACTGGTATATGCTTTGATATCTCTTGAGAGCTTCTATATTTTATTTCAAACAAGTGATGGTAGAATGAAGCAAATAAATGGATAAAGATGTGTAACAAGAAACAATTACCCCTCACATCAGGTACCACTGTCCTTCAGAAACTAGAAGTCAGTATTGAAAAAATCAACTGGTCGGAGTTTTTGGTGAAATTGGCAGCTCTCTCTGAAGTCTTATCTCAATATCTCCTCTTCAGAATGAAAATGCATGCATATCTCAGTCCAGTAAAACAGTTAAAGCATGTATTTGAAAATTATACATCATTTTACAGACATCTTGGGAGAAGTTAAAATTTGACACAGATAAACACACAAATTATATTTGTGGGAGCAAAATGATGAAATCTGTTATGGTAACTGTTAGTGTGAATTTATAGATAAGTTTTCTGCATATTGTTTTCACATTGTTCATTGTTCCTAGCCTTTTCCCGTAACAGTTGTGAGTTACTGTGTCTGTATTATGCCTCTTCTGACTATCATTATGCATGAACTCTTCATTGCTTCATAGGGGAAAGCAGAGTATTTTATTCCAGCTAAGTGCTACAAAAGTGTTGTTTAGCCTATTTTTTTTCTGCTTGAGACTCACATTGCGTTACATATTAAAATATTGAACTTGGCTATCAGGGAGCTCTATTAAGCATTCTACCATGCAGAATGGTGACAAATGGCATGAAACATCATTAGAACACACGTTTATTTTGGCCCCACTGATTCTTTCAAATTGTTTTTTTTTCTTGATGGATTTCATTGTTGGTAGTATCAGAAGAAGAAATATTCACCTCTTCTTCAGAAATAATTTATTTCTTTTCTACCTTAAAACTTTTTATGTAGTCTGGCATTCACACATATTAGTACACTGTTTTTATCTGCATAATAATTAATGGTAATTTATTAAACCTTTGATCCTGCTGGAGCTTCAGTAACTCCCTAGTGCAAGAACTTGGATCCATGTGGAAAACACCAAACCCATAAAAAGCAAATTATGGCTTACCATATATAGAAGAATCTCTCTGTCAGCTTCCAAATAGAAGTACCTTCAGATATCACCTGAAAGTAAAAATTGCCTTTAAAAGTTATACAAATTAAGAAGTAGGAAGAAAAGTAAGTTTTTAGACATCTCCTTTTACATTCTATCTTGTGGAAATTAACCGTTCCTTTTCAAGATTTCATATCTACAAAAAGAATGGTAGGAGACACCTAAGTAAATATTCTTATTCCCAATGTGGAAAATATGCCACAGTAATTGCACAGTTGTTTTCAATCTCAGTGAAATTCTCAAATCCTTTTCAGAACATTACTTTAGAGTAGAGGTCGGCAAATCATGGCCTAACCCTGTTTTTGAAAATAAAGTTGTATTGGAACATAGCTACATTCATTCAGTTACATGTTGCCCATGGCTGCTATCATGGTATGGTGGCAGAATTGAGTCGTTGTGAAAGACTACATGGCCTCAAAACCCAGAATATGTACTATCTGGTCCTTTACAGAAAAGTTTACTTCTGATGGAAGAAAATTTTCCTAGAACATGCCTATCTTGAAGGGCTATCGTGCTCACTGATATGAATAAGTTGCTTGATGGAATACCATTATCATTAAATAACTTAACTCTCTTCTTAAGTTTTAAAGATTTTTTAGTGAACTTTTTATTGAAATATGGTACAGACACCAGAAGGAATATAAATGAAACTGATTGAAAATAAGTGTTGGTGAGGATATGGAACAGAAATTCTATACACTGCTGGTGATAGTAAAAGTTAGCACTGTCACTTCGGGAAAAAGTATTTAACAATGTCTAATAACTTTGAACATATATATGCCCTAGGAACCAGCAATTCCATTTGTAGGTGTATAACAGAAATGTATACTCATAGTCTCCTAAGACATACATTGGAATGTTAATAGCAATGCTATTTGAATTAGCCAAAACAGGACTTAACCCAAACATTCATTAATAGTAGATTGGTTAAATAAGGTGTAATATAGTTATATAATGGAGTACTGTACAACAATGGAAGTTAAAGATCTACAACTCCACACAGAAGTGTGGGTCATTCTCAAATACAATATTGAGCAAAAGAAGCAAGATACATAAGCATACACACTATATAATTCCTTTTATATAAATTATATAAACAAGGAAAACTAATCTGCATTTTTAGAGGTGAGGATAGTGGTTACCTGTGGGAGTGGGAGTGACTAGAAGGGAGCACAAAGTGAGTGTTGGGGGTAGTGGTACTATTCATCTGGCAGCTGATGAGTTTGGATTTAGAAATTTATAAAGAAGTATATTTCTGAGCATTGTAGTTATGTATATTATAGTTTTTTTTAAATTTTAGTGCTTATTTATTTTTGAGACACAGAGCATGAGTGGGGGAGGGGCAGCGAGGGAGGGAGACACAGAATCTGAAGAAGGCTCCAGGCTCTGAGCTGTCAGCAGCAGAGCCTTATGCGGGGTTCTAACTCATGGGCCACATGATCATGACCTGAGCCGAAGTTGGACGCTTAACCGACTAAGCCACACAGGCTCCTCTGTATAATTTTTAAAAAGAAAAAATAGTGAAGTCCCTGGAAATATCACAGATTGATTCCATCTTCAAAGACTTGAAAGCTTGTGTAGGGTGATTCTTTTTGGTCGGCACTGAAGTCAAATGCATTCTTGGAGAGTGAAAATGTATTATCATAAACATAATTTGGTTTGGGTTTAACTTGTGCCACTATTTCAGACATTGTTTCTATAGTTGGATTATATCAACCCAGGCTCTGGTTCTTGGTATGCAGCTATTGATCTGGCAAAAAACTGTTTTCTCTTTATTGATTAGCAAAGACCACCAGAAGCAATTTGCTTTCATTTAGCAGGACAGATGCACACTTTCATCATCTTGCCTCTGATTGTTTGTCTTAATCTAGTATCCAGCAATGTTGATCAACCTGCTATTCCACATATATTGGGGACACATGTGCAGTCTATTGGTGCTGTTTTACTGTTTAAAAATGATGAACAGGTTTCCTAGGTGCTTGTATAAGACGCATGTGTGCTAGAGGGTGGAAAAGATTAAACCTCATGAAAACACTTGTGCAACTACCTCAGAAATTTCTAGAGATTCAATAGCAAGGCTTATGTTGTAATATTACCTCCAAGTGCAAGGTATTTTGCACATTATATTCCCAACACTAAAGTCTTGGTGGGACTTTTTAAAATTAGAACCAATATAAAGCATATTTGAGTGTGCTACAGTCCATTTAATATTTAATCCAGCTTTCAGGAGATTCCAGAGCAAGAAAAAAACTTGGAAGCCAGTCCTGGATACATGTGAAACTATTCTGCATTGGAATTTTCTGACCCAGCAGATCCAATGATAATTGAAATTTTTTGGAAATTATTCTTGGAAATGCTGTCTATCATCTTCTGTAAACCCCAAAAGTAGAATCACAACACAGATCCTTTGAATTTGGAAAAAATCCAAGATTTGGTCAAGTAATACTTATTTTTGTGAAACAGCTTTAGGTTTACTCCTGAGCTCTGGGAGTTGCAAGAAGTCTATCATCAGTGGGTATTATCTTGCTTATCATGTGATAAAGTTGGACATATATAGGAGCCCACAATCAAATGCATCTTAAGTTGGCCCCAGCATCTCCTCAAGGTACAAAAAAGTTGTTTGTATGGGTGATTCTAGCATCCCATGCACATATATCTGTTGCTCTATTCTCAAACTAATATATGACCTAAGGAGAATTTCCTAAGGTCTCTTGACTGAAATGTAAAAACTAGTGCTACATATGGTTACATCAGTGAATCTCGCAGTTCTAATGAGAATCCAGAAACAGAAAGGTACCTTCTCAATCATACATGACTTTTAAGAACATAAACAACGGATCTGTGGTGTTAAAGTAGCGTTTATCTTCAGAGGTATTGACAGGATGGCACATAAGGGAACTCTCTGAGGGGTTAGAACGGTATGTTATCTTGAGATGGGTGAGTTACATATATACAGATGGTCCCTGACTTATAATGGTTAAACTTAGATTTTTATTTTCTTTTTTTAAAAATTTTTAAATTTTTTTTTATTTCTGAGAGAGAGAGCGTGAGCAAGGGAGGGTGAGAGGGAGAGGGAGACACAGAATCTGAAGCAGGCTCCAGGCTCTGAGCTAGTTGTCAGCACAGAGCCGGACACAGGGCTCCAACCCACCAACCATGAGATCATGACCTGACCCGAAGTCAGATGCTTTTATGACTGAGCCTCCCAGGCACTCCCCAACTTAGATTTTTCAACGTTATGATGGTGTAAGAGTGATATGCATTCAGTAGAAACCATATTTTGAATTTTGATTTTGGATCTTTTCTTGAGGTAGTGGTATACAGTAGGACACTCTTTCCTCATGCTGGGTAGTGAAAACTAGCCTGAGCTCCCAGTCAGCCACAGGATCACAAGGGTAAATAACTGCTAATACTTAATCATTCTGTACCTGTACAACCCTTCTTTTTTCCCCTTAAATATGATTTTTAATACATTACATGAGGTATTAGGCACTTTATCACAAAACAGGCTTTGTGTTAGATGACTTCACCCAACTATAGGTTAATGTAAGTGTTCTAAGCACATTTCAGGTAGGCTAGGCTAAGCTATAAAGTTCAGTAGGTTAGGTGTATAAAATGCTTTTTTGACTTACAATGGATTTATTGAAACACAACTCCATTGTTAATTGAGATAGATCTGTTTTGTAAATGTCATTGATTACATGACATGTCATTAACATTTGATTTACTCAAGTAAAAAAATTAATAAGGGATAAGAGAATTTTCACAAATCTAAGTTTTATTTAAAGGGACTATGTAAGATACTACTATTGGACAATAAACTTTAAATATTTTTTTCAAAAATAATGAAAGGTACAGCAACATTGTAGGAACCCTAAGACAATGTTCATGTTGAGTGATTCATTAGGAGAACACACCTGACACAGCATATACTTGTTCCCACAGATGTGGGAAAGCAAGTATCCTTTAGAGCAAAAGGATACAAAGAAAAATCAACGAAGAGAAAAGACACATAGAATAAAGTCCAGAGGAAATCAGACACAAGCTTATAAGAATCTTGTCCCAGTAGAGTCAGACAGGATGCACTTAATTTCTCCAGCAATGAGTTGTAACAACATGTGAAATATTATCTACCAGAGACTCAGTGCCAGAGTTTTTATTGGGGGCTTATTGCTTATGCACCTCCTAGACATGTAGCAAAACTACAGATTTCCACAAAGAAAGCAAGTATTCAGCATAAACAACATTGTGCAAATAGTTTGGGAACTGTGAACCATTCTTATTAGGAAATAGTTGGAACCTTGCCCCAAATCCAAGTTTCCAGACACTAGGTGACAAATATTGCAAGCAGGCCTTTCTAAGGATAGTAGTTTCAGGCCTGAAGAATTATCTATTTTCTGCACAGCAACCAAATATGGACAGGTCCACTATAGTCTCCAATACTTTAGAAATGAAGATTTGATTTAGTCTACTAAGTAAGAATCATGACCAGCTGAGGTGATGGATGAACTATAAAGACACCCAGAACATATGGTAGAAGACGGAAGATAAAATATCAGTTATGGTCTTCTAACCACTTTCAATTTCAGAAAGGAAGAAATTAGTAGTTGGTGTTCTCTTCCTGCCATTAGAATAGTGTTTTTGTTGATTTAATATACAGATTAAATTGTAGCTTTATAAATGGAAATTGTAACTAAATTGGAAGAAATAATCATTACATAGAAGATAGGACTTGGGTCTCCATTTTGAAAGAAAGTAAGTACATTTTTGTTTTACAAGAGTTAATTGTATTATGTTAGGCAGAAGCATGTTCTTGATATTTTTAAGTAAACATAACATAATTAGAATATGGGTGCTGAGTAACCAAAGTAGGGAACGTTTTCTCTTGGTAACTTTATCCGTTTGTAGATCTGCCTCCTTTTTTGATGGGCCAAAAATGTGGGATCTACATGTCTCAGACACTCTAGGGATCTGAATTCTGCCACATTTTGCCAAGGAGACATACTCTCGTAAGAACTGACAGGGAGACAGAAGTCAGAAACCATTTTCTAAATGTAATAACAAAGCTTCGTGGGCTCATGTACTGTGAGGATTTGCAGAAACCATTATGTGTTTCCCTGAAGGAAAAGTCCTCCATTGCTGCAGGGTATCTGTGATTTCTGAGCGAGTTCCTCACAACTCTCCTGTAGTAGAGCAATTTCTCCCCTTCTGTGGTGCTTTCTTTCACCACTGTGGTGCTGAACCTCAAAACTAGCAGTGCTCTCTTCTGTCTGTTGCTCCCTAGCACTTACATCGGCTTCATAATCACTTGATCCCCTACATTAAATTCTTTTGGGTTTTAAAACCTAGTGCCCTTTCTGCTTTACTTGGCTTTCTGCCTGTGTTTTCTTCAGTTATAATTCTTCAACTTTATGCCCTCCCCCCCCCACACACCCACCCAACACAGTGTTTTCATATTCACCGTAGCAGGAGGAAAGACAGACAAGAGCATCCTGCAGGGCTTAGCTCAAAAATGATCTCATTTTCACTCATTGCCTGTAACTAGTCGTATGACCCCAACAAACTGCAGGGGCCCTCGGGGGATATTACGTTCCATATGATCAACAAGGAATGAAGAACTAGAGGCTTGTGAGTATGACACATGAATATGTTGGGGGGATAATATTCCAAACAAGGACAGTATAAATTAGAAGGATTTTGAGGCAGGAAAATATCTGACGTATTCACGAACTAGTGAGGATGTCAGTGTGGGGAGCTGAATGACAGAGGGGAAGCAGCAGGGGATAAAGTCAGAAGTAGTGGTGGGTCAGCACCCAAAGTGATTCAGACGTCCTAATAGGGATTTTGGCTTTTAATCTGAATAACATGCAAATGTACTGGAGAGTTTTAAATGTGGGAATGACATAATTTGACTTGTATTTTAAAATCGACTTGCATTTGTCACTCCAGCAAGGAGATAAGCAGTTGGAATTTATTGCCGTAATCCAGATCAAGGCTACTAATGGCTTAGACTAGGGTAAGAGCAATGAGGGGAGTGAATGAAAAGTGATGAGCTTCTGTATATACTTTGAGTATGTAGTCAACAGGATTAGTTGATGGACAAGATACAGTAGATGAGAAAAGGAATGAATCAAGGATCACTTCAAGTTTTTGGCCTCAGTAACAGCAAGAATAGAGTTGCTGTTAACTTGGATGGCATAATCTTCAGAGGGAACAATTTGGCGAGGGGAGGACCTGGTTTTTAGACATGTTAAGTTTAAGATAATTCAAAGTCATCGAATAGAAGATAGTAATTAAAGTCGTGAAACCAGGGATCACCTGGAGAGTGAGCATAGAAAGGGAAAAGTAAAAGAGCTAGGCCTGAGCTGTAAGACACAATAGTAAGGAGTTGGGGAGTTGAGGAAGAATGAACAAAGACCCTGAGAGTCAATAGTTTGACTCATAGAGGATAATTTTTTATTTCAATAAAGGTCTTATTTCACTTTATAAAGTGAGTCAAACTATTGAGTGATATATGGGCTTGAATGTTTTGGCGAAAAGAAAAAAAATGAAAGTTTTGGATACTATAATACATTATATGTAAAAGTTAGTCATTTCCTGCGATTCTTATTATATTAATATCTCTATAAGTTGTTTTTCCTCAGGAAGAAATGTGTTTTTAAGACCTCAAATGTTGAAAAAATGTAATAAAACATTTGTGGAATTAGAAAAATGGAATATTCCACTCTTTGTTAATATTCCAAGGAATACGTTTAAGTAATTAAAAACACAGTAATTTCCATCTGTAATGGTGTTTAGAAATAATCAAATCTACTGACTGAGCCAGCCTGGGGAAAGCCAACAAAGGGAGTGAGATTTGGACAAGGGTCAGTTAAAGCAGAAGGTACAACCAAAGTGTAGGACCACACTAGGGTCAAACTAGGTGGCCCTGCTTTTCTCTCTGTTCATTTTCAGATGGGTAGGAAGAAAGGAGTAAAGTCCTGCCTACACTGGGGGTTTTGTCTATTCTCACAGAAGCCCTGTGAGTTACAGGGCTACACATAACACATAACACATTGTGTAACCCTGTAACTCACAACTCTGGCTTCACATTAAAATCGCTTGGAGAGCTTTTTAAAAATATGATACCCAGGTGCCACCCTTAGAAGCTGGGATTTAACTGTTCTCAGCTAAGGACTAAGCAATTTTTAAATCCCTCAGGATGATTCTAATATGCGGCTGGAATTGTGAATCACTGATAACTAGTCTAAGCCTGGGCCGAAAACAAAGTAAAGTCAAGTAAACTTTTAGCTCATTCATTAATCCATTTGCTCATTCAATAGTAATTATTTTAACACTCAACAAAAAATAATAATAGCTTATATCGAATAAGTCTTGGCATATGCCAAGTTCAATGCTAAAGTTTCACTTGTCACTAAAGCCTTTCATAAATTCCTAACTAGTTACTATCCTATGAATGAGAAAACAGAGGCTCAGTTTACACTGGGAGTATGTGGCAGTGCTGGGACCCAGATCGGCCAGAATCCAGAACAAGGCTCTTAATTTCTCCCACTTAGCCACTGAAATATCAATGGATTGCAAAAACTCTGCTGAAAAGCCAAGTTCAAGATAGTTTCATTGTCAAGACTACCCCATGATGAGGGTAATTTAAATTCCTGGTTCTAATGCTATATATGCTTTGTCTTTTTGCATAACTTCAGTTTGACAAATGGGCAAGTTGGGGGTTTGGGAGTGTGGAGGAAGGCAGGGACTCACTTGTATCTCTTCCAGGCCCCCCCCCCTTTTTTGTTTTTTTTGAGACAGAGAAAGAGAGAGGGAGAAAGAGAGAAAACGAATCTTAAGCAGGCTCCATGCTCAGCATAGAGACCAATGCAGGGCTCAATCCCATGACTCTGGGATCATGACCTGAGCCCAAACCAAGAGTGGGACACTCAACCGACTAAGCCACCCGGGCATCCCTTCCAGGCCTCTGTAACAAATGACGCTATTGGCTTCAACCAGTGGGTTAAGTTTTTAACGATAAAAAACCGTAGGCTCTTAATAGTACTTGAAAAGAAAAGAGAAAAGAAAAGAGAAAGAAAAGAAAAGACAGGAGAGGAGAGGAACGGGAAAAGAAGAGAAAGGAAAGAAATAATCAAATCTAATATCTTATTTTACTCTGTAGTAGCTATGCCAAAGTGATCAAAGTAACTTCACTGCTGCTACTCCATGGTGGTAGAATCCACATTCTCTCCATTATCTGATACAGTCTCTAACTAAGCAGAGTACATACTGATGTCTATGAGCTGTGTGTTTGATAGTTGGGACAAAAGAAAGCACAGGATGCAATTAATTCAATTCTACTTTCAGTGCGGACTGATAAGAATAAACCTAAATAAGGACCAGATGAGATAGGCAAAGGGGAAGCAGATTTCAAGCAACATTTCATCACCCTATAGTTAGGCAAATAGAATTTCTAACTAGAGATGTCAGTGATTAAGCTAAATAAAATGAAAAGCAACTCTTCAAAAATACTAAAAAGACAGGCAGAATGACAGCAAGGAAGGACAGGAAGAAGAAAAGAAAAAGGAAAGACGAAAAATCTGTTCTGGAAAAATATATACCCTTAGGAAACAGAAAGAAAAGGTATGCAAATTAACATCCTCTAGGAATGGAAAAGAATCAAAAGAATATGAAATAAGAATAAAAGAATAAAGAGGGGCACCTGGATGGCTCAGTCAGTTAAGCATCTGACTGGCTCATGTCATGATTTCACAGCTAGGGAGTTTGACCCCACATGGGGATCTCTGCTGACAGCTCAGAGCCTGGAGCTTGCTTTAGATTCTGTGTCCCTCTCTCACTCTGCCCCTCCCCTGCTCATTCTCTGTCTCTCTCAAGAATTAGTGAACATTAAAAAAAAGAAAAGAATAAGGCAAATTAAAGAACAAATTTACATCACTAAGAAATAATAAATGAATGGGATACAGTAAGGAATAGAGTCAGTAAACTGGAAAAATAATTTAAGTTTTTTGTTTTTATTTGGAGGAGAAAGAGAAGATGGTAAAGCCTTTTGAAAGTATAAAATGGCTATAGAAAATCTATATCATCCTTTAACTCAAACGATCTCAGAGAAACTATTATCACAATGTTTCACATTGTTGAAGCTAAAAGTCAGTTCCCAGGCTTCTTGTTCCTTAACAAAATCACTTAACTCATCTATTCATTCTCTCCAGTGAAACATACCCCTTATGTTTCTAGGATACCCTAAGCCT
Source organism: Crocuta crocuta (assembly GCF_008692635.1). Classification (NCBI taxonomy): domain Eukaryota; kingdom Metazoa; phylum Chordata; class Mammalia; order Carnivora; family Hyaenidae; genus Crocuta; species Crocuta crocuta. The sequence goes on along the minus strand of NW_027530545.1, from coordinate 2,383,676 downwards.
TATCATTCTCTAATTTCACTGACCTCTGTGAGAATAGACAAAACCCCCAGTGTAGGCAGGACTTTACTCCTTTCTTCCTACCCATCTGAAAATGAACAGAGAGAAAAGCAGGGCCACCTAGTTTGACCCTAGTGTGGTCCTACACTTTGGTTGTACCTTCTGCTTTAACTGACCCTTGTCCAAATCTCACTCCCTTTGTTGGCTTTCCCCAGGCTGGCTCAGTCAGTAGATTTGATTATTTCTAAACACCATTACAGATGGAAATTACTGTGTTTTTAATTACTTAAACGTATTCCTTGGAATATTAACAAAGAGTGGAATATTCCATTTTTCTAATTCCACAAATGTTTTATTACATTTTTTCAACATTTGAGGTCTTAAAAACACATTTCTTCCTGAGGAAAAACAACTTATAGAGATATTAATATAATAAGAATCGCAGGAAATGACTAACTTTTACATATAATGTATTATAGTATCCAAAACTTTCATTTTTTTTTCTTTTCACTAAAACATTCAAGCCCATATATCACTCAATAGTTTGACTCATAGAGGATAATTTTTTATTTCAATTCCAACAATTTATGATTAAATTTGTAGACATATTAAGTAGGATTTTTTCTACTTTTTAAAAACTATAGTTAAAAAAAATAAGCCATTCAGTCAATTGATATGAAGCACAGCTATATTATTTAAGCATCAGATTAACTTTTCCTTAAATGCCTTCAAAAGCTACCTCTAATTTTATTCTAATTTTCTGTGCACAGTGAATGGCATGAGCATAATTTTCTCATTGAGAATACAATGCACTTCCCCTTCAGTGTACAAATGCATCCTGGTTTTCAATGCAGGAGTAAAAAATCTCTTCCTAAAGATTTGGAGCTTAGCGCAATTATAATAAAATAGGCAAAGTGGCTTTTGTTTCCATATGCATGCGACTTCGGAGAACTGTTTTGGAGGGAATAATATTTTCATTTTTTCTGCTTCTTAACAGCAGCCACCTCCTCTCTGGGATATAAATGCCATTTGAACCAATGACTTATTTCTAATCAGATAGCAAATATGGGCTGATGTCTTGCAGTTAGGTTAATAGAAACTCAAATATTTTCACAGAGACTAACAACACAAGGGATTTATTGTGACCTGGGAACAGAGCATTATCTTTCTAATATATTTTTTTAAATGAAATAAACATATCCCAGGGGACTGCCACCAAATAAGTTCTTGGATGCACTCGCAAGTCATATGATAAACACTAACAGTAAAGCTAGCTTGCGGGAGAAATTCAATAATCTCATTTGTACTGATTGAGTTAATTTTGGAATGGTTTTGTCAACCACTGAACATTGAGTACCGCAGCATTCTTTAAAGCAGCCAAGTATATTAGACTGTACTAAATATTTTGCTGTATGTGTGGATTTAGCAGCCAATGTTGATTTGGTGCAGAAATTTGTTCTTGCACTGTATATCTAACACAAATGGGATTTGGAAGAGATCACTGAATTGGGAGCAAAAGTTGGTTTTGAATGCTGACTCCTCCACTAACTAGTCTTGGGAGAGTCACTTAACTTTCTTCAACCTATGTTTTCTTCCTGTAAAGTAAAGGTTATAATACTATCTGCCCTAATGGGTCAGTAGGTTTGTTGATAAGAGCCATGACAGCATTTCCAGGAGGTTTTATGAAGACATTCCTGTTCTTTGATGGAGGTCCCAGTATTAAACAACATAATGAAGCTACTGTCACTGATAATAAACCACCATAAAACTCAGTGGTATGCAAAAGTACCCATTTGTTCTTCACTCATGCATCTGCAGTGGGTTGGAGTTCAGCCGATCTAGGTGCAGTTTGTTGGGCTTGGCTCCAAATTACGCGTTAGGTCAAGGTCTGCTCCACATGTCTCTTATTCTCCTTGGACTGACAGCTATCTGGAAGCTGTTCTTCTTAAAGAGAAAGGCAAGCACACTAGAAGGTAAACCTGACTGCAGACACATTTCAAGCTTTTGATCCTAGTGTAACTGCTAACATGACATGATCAATACAAGTCACATGGCCCAGTCCAAAATCAGCAGGGCCAGGGAAATGTCCTCTGCTTCTTGTGGGAGAAAATGCAGAGCACCATGGTAAAGGGGGTGAATACAGAGGGGGGAAAAGTATTGAGAATAATATGTAGACTACAGCAGCAGTAAGATTTTTTCCTTAGCACGATTTCTCTTCCACTTAAAACTCCATTTAAAATAGCATCTGTCATAGTATTTCCCTCTTCAATTAGCTTTTGCAAAGTATATATGCTTCTTATTTTAGACTGTATCTTTTACTGTGATTATTTAAATGTGTTCAAAAGGCTACCATCCCAACTCTAGGACAGCTGTGAAAAATAATTTTTAAAAATTAAAACTTTATAAACATACTACAAAATTGTCCTGAAATTGAAACTGGGGGGAGGGATAATTTTTCCACTAGGGATCCATGTACTGGATGATTTAAATGTTATCCCATCACCTTAACATTTAATGACCTAGTGAGATGGACTGAGCAGGGTCCCACTCCAAAATCATTTCCATTAAATCATATGTGTGTGCACATAAATACATACCTGAGGGAACAGATTCATCATGAAATAGACCTTCACATTCCTAAACATATATTCATATATCTCTAGCTGAATGAACCCTTTTCTTTGCTCCCTCTCCCATCATTTTCACTGTCCTTATTTTTTACTTCCCTTCCAGAATGTAATTTCTGCTGCAATTTTTGTTCCTTCCCAAGATAGCCTAGAAGAAAAGAGGATGGATTGTAGAATGAAGTTCTCTGGCATTTATTATTTACTCCACACTGAATGAACTACCTGCTTTCAGTGTGAACCCTTCTTACCTAATTTTTTTTATTGAAATATGATTGGCATATAACATTTATAATTTTAGGGCATATGACCTGTTAATTTGATACATTTACATATGGCAATATGATTCCCACTGTAGCAGCAGCTAACACCTCTATCATGCCACATAATTATCATTTCATTTTTGTAGTGAGAACATTTAAGATCTAGTCTCTTAGCAACTTTGCAATATATAATATGGTATTGTTGATTATAGTCACTATGCTATGCCTTAGATATCAGGAGCTTATTCATCTTCTAACTGCAAGTTTGTACCCTTTGACAGACATCTTCTCAATTCTTCTACCTGTAGCCTCTGGTAATCACCATTTTGTTCTGTTTCTACAAGTTTGGCTTTTTTTAGACTCCATATATAAGTGACATCATACAGTATCTATCTTTCTTTGTCTGACTTATTTTAGCATAATGCCTTGTGGTCCATCCATCTTGTGGCACATGGCAGGATTTTACTTCTTTCTCGTGCTTGAATAATATCCCATTGCATGTAAATATCCAGAAGTGGAATTGCTGGATCATATAGTAGATTCATTTTTAATTTTTTGAGGAACCTTTCTATTGTTTTCCATAGTGGATGAACAAATTTCCCACCAACAGTACACAAGGGTTTGCTCTACATCCAGTCCAATACTTATCTCTTGTCTTCTTGATGATAACCATTCTAACAGGTGTGAGACGGTATCTCATTGTGGTTTTGATTTGCATTTTTCTGATGACTAGTAATGTTGAGCATACCTGTTGGCCATTGATGTTTGGAGAAATTTCTATTCAGTTCCTCTGCCCATTTAAAATTGGATTGTTGGTGGACTTCTTTGTTATTTGTATGAATTCCTTATATTTTTTGGATATTAAACGCCTATAAAGGGTTTGCAAATATCTTCTGTTCAGTAGATTGCCTTTTCATTTTGTTGATTGTTTCTTTTGTTGTGCAGAAGCTTTTTAGTTTGATGTAATTTCAGTTGTTAATTTATGCTTTTGTTGCTTGTGGTTTTAGTGTCAGATCCAAAAAATCATTGCCCAGAAATTCTGTATATATATTTTTATCCTTAGAATAACGTTGGGAAAATAAGATCTAAATTATAGAGCTTAAGAATAAATGTCTTGATTTCTATAACATTGCCATTAACCAAAGTCAAAAAGCCATATGCTTTATCTTTATCATCACACACGTCATACCTCATAATACTGAAGAATTCAAAGAATTCTATGAGGATCTTCATCATATTTGTAGTCCTCACCCACCATCCAAATTTGGAGAAATACATTTTAAATTAAAATCAAGCCAGAAATTTATTTCCCAGCTTCCTTGAACCTGGTTGCTGACATGTGACCTAAGTTCTCCCTATCCCATGAAATAGTAAGAGCCCTCAGTGTATGTGCTACTGCATCTGAGCCTCCCTTGTCTCTCCGCTGCTGTGCTGCCTTGCTTGAGAACAAGTTCACTTGAGATAGTTACTTTCAGTGGGAAGCCAATTTTCTTCATGCTGCTCCTCTACTACCTCTCAATATTGCCACGCCTATTACTAGAGTCATATCCTATCATGTTCTTTGTGATTAATTAACAATTCAAGCATGACAGGAGAATATACACATAAACTAAATGTGAATTATACGTGTTAGTATGGATACCATGGATGTTAGAACAGAAGGAACATAAGTTTATATCAGGCCAAGGTTATTGATTTGAGTGTAGTACCAGAAGAGTTCTGGATTGGATTTGAGCTCAAGCAAGTGGGGGTGGGTATATAACTTCTTCTTGGTTGAGTAGACCAAAAACTGAATTACCCTTGCCTGCATTAAATGATATTAGAATTCCAAAAGTTTTTCAATATAAAGAAGGGAAAAGAATCCACAGATACAGAGACAAAGATGGCAGCATTAGAATGGATTCAGCGTGTTGGAGCAGTTCTCTCCATCCCCATTCTCTTCTCTCATAGAGGGAGCTCTAGTTAACTTTCTACAGTCTGGATGAAGCCTTTCCTGGACAATCTTTATTCTTCAAGTTTTTTAAAAAATGATTTCTATTAGAAGAGAGGTACAGAATGGAGGACAGAAGGCCTCCTGCGACAAGTGGTATATGTTTGTTCCCTGTAGAATAAAGAAAAAGCCCGGATAATATCAGATTATGAATTTCATGGTCTTCCCAGTGACCACGAACTAACTTTCTTCTCCCAGGCAACCTTCCTTTGTGAGATGTGTGTGTTTATGCTTCTGTGACTGAGTGCAAAATAAAACTACTAACCATTCCTAGCTGCTATATAGCACCAAACAATTATGCATTGGGTTAGATAGGTATTAGATTAGCTGCATTTTATGTCTAATCAACTCAAAACATCCTTTACTGTTTCAATTTCATCAGGTGGTGTAATAGTCTGCTAATAACCTTTAAAAAATAGAAGCACTGTAGTTTTAATGGACATCAGTGGTTCTCCGAATCCCTTTACATACCTAAAATATTTTTGAGGACCCAAATAACTTTATACGGTTTATTTATTCATATTTACCAATTAGAAATGAAAACTGAGAACATTTTAGAATACAAAAATACAAATGTACACATTCCACTGGCTGTCACAAAGATGTTATCTTCACACCTTATATAGTCTCTAGAAATTCAACATACACTCAGAATGAAAGTAAAACAAAATAACATCTGGTTATTATTATGAAAATACTTTTGACCTTGTGGATCCCTTGAAGGTCTTAGTGACTGCTAGGAGTTCCTATGAACAATTGGTTTAAATCATTTTATTTCGTCTGAACCCTAGTATAATTACCATCAGAACTGCACATATTAACCTTTGAAGGAGAAGGAATATATATTTTTATTTCTGAATTATAGCTCCTACAGGGCCTATCTTTTTTATGCTTTTTCTCTACTAGACAGTAGTATGTACCTAACCACCCAGCCATCTTGGTTCACTTATTCCATGTGTGGTTCTTTAGTACTATTATCAATTTGTCAATAAAATGATTATAAACATTGGGACCTATTTAAGTGAAGTTGTTATGGTAAATCAATATATAAGTCACACTCACAAGTTCATACATTTCATTTCTTATTGGAGTTGTGAATTGATTATTTTTAAGAACCAGGCAATCTCCAAGAGTACAAATTTCCAAGAATGATGAGATCATATGCTGCAAAAGATCACTATTTTCTAGTTTCTTTTTATTCTTAATTTCTTTTAAGAATGGAAATCTTGGATATAAGATTTGATGTTACTGAAAAAATAAACAAGAAATATTTGTATCACGAGTGAAAAGATCTGTCTTTAAAACACTATATTAAGGCCTTTATTTTCCCGAACTTTGCTACAGGAACTTTGTTGTACAATTACTCAGCTCTAAACTCAGCTCTCTGAAGCATTTTCAGTCACTGCGAAAGCCAAGTTTTTGAAAGAGTCATTCATCAAAATTACTAAGCTCAGGATGCTGAAATGGATTCATAAAAATTGCTATTATAATTTGGCCTAAGTCTGTAGCTTTATAACATTCATAGTGTACATGGGGTTACATTAGTGGAAACATTAGAAAAAAGCCTGGCCTCAAGTTAGAACTTGATGTCATTGTAAGTAACCTGAAATAGCTGAAGCTATAGTCTTCTCAAGGAGATAATTATTGTAAAAGCTGCCATGTATTTTGTAGCTCAATACGACATGCTAGGAACTGTGTCTGATCCTTTGTATCTTTTCATTGTAATTCATGCAGCCACCTTGGGAAGTAATTACCATCTACCCATTTCATAGAGGAGTAGATGGACTTCTAGAGAAGTTGCGAATTTTAGCAATGTCATCTAGCTAAAGAGTGACAGAACCGCTACTTGAATTCCTGTTTGAAATTAAAACTGTGTTTTCTAATAAATTACTAGTTATTTCATTAGCAAAGAACTTAAGCAATTGTACCATTCAAAAAAAGTTCAGTTAGTAGTAGCAAATAAAGCCAAATTCATGATGGTGTAATGCGACAAAGGTCTGTTGCCAGCTTGTGCTACATGTCTATCATGGGTCAGCTGTGGACTCTCTTCCATATTTTCTTTACTCAGATATGCAAGTTAAGTGGGGTCTGTCCTTTGCATTATCTCTCGTTTCTGTGACAGAGAAGGGGGACACAGACAATTGTAGCTGTTAAAGGCTTCAATTTTATTCATATTTTATTTGCCAAGGCAAAATACATACCTGACTCTAAGGGGATGGGGATGTTCAATCCTTCTGGATGCTGGGAAAAAAGAAAACCATAATCATAGTAGTCTTTTTGGATTTTGAGTAAAAAACTACTACCTCTCTAAATATCAGTTCTTTTGATGCCACTAAAAATAAAATTGGTAGTTTGTTATTTTTTTTTGACATGATGGATAATAATACTTGAAATTGCATTTTTTTTTCCTTCTTCAGAAACTTCAGGTGAAAATAAAATATCTGGAAAATTTCATAAAATATACAGAGAATAATCTACAATTCTTATACCTCTAATTCTTAGTAACAAGTTTAAAAATGCCCTTCAATTAGATGTACAATGTTTTTATTATTTTAATATGACAGTTATACTATTGTATATGATACTCCTAGAAATTATAGCTTGCTTTTTGAAAGAAGCTACCATTTTTATTTGTCCTTCAAAGAATAAGATCACTGGGATTTAGTAAATGTATATACATTTTTTCTTTTTCGAGAGAGAGAGAGAGTGAGTGCAGTGGAGGAGCAGAGAGAGAGGGGAAGAGAGAATCTTAAGCAGGATCCATGTCTTGACTGGAGTCTGAAGTAGGACTCAATTTCATGATTGTGATATCATGACCTAAGCTGAAACCAAGAGTCGGATGCTTAACCAGCCAAGCTATCCAGGCTCCCTAGATATCGTGTTTTTAAGTAATGAATGAATTTCTGCCCCCCACTTACCCAATTATTTTATCATACATGACCATAGACCTATTGTTTTTGGATGGTCAAACATTGGAACTGTTAAGCTTAAACAATTTGGAGTTGTAATTAAGGAAAGGAAAAATAGGCAATGATCAAGTGCTAAATAAATAGCACTTCATGTATCTCTTCCATCTTCTGAAGAGTCCCATCAGCTTAAATGAAGTAATGCAAAGTGAAGATGGCAAAATCCTGTTCCCCACAGTTTGTGTTTTAAGGCTTATTTGTTTTATCTTAGTATTTAGTCTGAGTCTAGATCATCAAGAAACAAGGCAATGCTACTTTATACTTTTACCTCCTCCTCTTCATTCACTTCAAGTCTCCTACTTTATACCTTTTAGTAGGAAATATTGCCATAAGTTGTTAATTGAGAGCTAATTAAAATTTCAAATGCCAATTGGAGGCTTCACATTCCTTATTTCTTAAGTTTATCCATGAATATAAAATGTATGTCTTCTCTGTCAGTGTCTAACGAGGTTATCTTCTCTGTCAGTGTCTAACATCTGTCATTCTATTCTGCCATGGCTCTTGACGGGGCGGGGTGGGCATTGCTCTTAGTGAACTCTCAGCTTGCAAGGAACAGGAAGGCTCAGAAACCAACACTGGTTTTACCTCAAAATCCAGTGTCTGGGCTCATGTAGCTCAGTTGTTAACTTCACTGAGATGTGTGCAATTTTATTTTAATTGATCTGTAAGGGCTACGTGTAATCAACGGTAGTTTTGTGTGCCTACTAAGTGTTATTTGCTGCCAATGGCTTTTGGAGGTAATTAGATCTGGGAATGAAGTCTAGAACAAACTGTCTTTGGAAATACAGAGTCTCAGAGACAGTGGCTTGATGGCTGTGCAGCCCTGCAGTCTCCTGAGCTACCCCGGGGGGTTTTAGCTGGCTTGGCTTCGCTGCAGTGTGTCAGCAGCTCTCTCAACTGTGACTGGTGCGCTGCCTTTTAACAGCTTTAAATGGTAGATGCTAATGGCTCTGCAGCCTTGCCATTCTCCCAGCAGGTTTCTGTGCTTTGTATTACTTTAAACACAATGTACTTTGAAAACATACATAAATTAAGGCAGTAATTCCATCTCCAGTCTTTGGCATATGTTACTTGTCAACTTTTTAAGAAGCGAATGGCTGACATAAGGTATTCCAGCAGGCTTGGGTCAGAATATTTTCTTCTTCAGCTTCCCATCTATGTCCTGGACCCTCCATCTTTAATCTACCCATTGCTCTTTTCTTATCCTACGTTAACACTCTCAACTCTAAATCCACCGTCTCATTTGGCTTACCTTTTAGCATCCTTTTCTATTTCTAGTTGTTTTGTGTGATTCATGGATTGGCTTTCAGAGCTGAAAGTGGACAAAATTTCAAGCTGCCATTTTTTCAATTTATACACACATAGGGAAAAGAGCCAAGGGATGGGTTTCTGAGTAAAGGCTTTGGGATGCTGAACATTTCTTTTGTTCTCCTGTTGTTGAAAGGTCCGTGATAAGTGTTTGAGTTATACCTGAGGATTGACAACTGAGAAGAGATGGGGGAGACGCAAAGAAAACTCTTGCTCTGTTGAGTATCAGTTGATTACTTTCTCACCTGTGACAGGGCCCTACCACCATCACCTAAAGAAAAGCGTGGGAACCAGAGGAAAAACAAGATGGAACATAATTGGCATGGAGGAGCTTTGGTCTCATTGGCTATTTCAGAACCTCTAAAGCACACTCAGGAATGACAGCTCCCGGGCAGCCAGGGCCACCAGTCATAGCATTTAATTCTGGAGTTCAACTACTTTTGTTAAAACTTTAGGAAATAGATTTTTTAATGTTTATTTATTTTGAGAGAGAGAGAGCGAGCGAGCAAGCAGGGGAGGGGCAAAGGGTGGGGGAGAGAGAGGGAGAATCCCCAGCAGGCTTTACACTGTCAGTGCAGAGCCCAACGTGAGCCTTAAATTCACAAACCAGGAGATCATGACCTGAGCCAAAATCAAGAGCCTGACACTTAACTGACCGAGCCACTCAGCTGCCTCAAGTAGGAGACATTCTGAATCGCACACAGCTCAGATTGAAATTTTTAAGTGAGGTGTTGCATTATTGGGCACTGCTATCCACTAAAGGCCTGGGTGGTATAATGACCGAATTTAGAGGTCATGACAGTGACCACCAGAGACCTTCTGATGGCTCACTAATGATTTACTCCGTTTTGAATACTATCCCATTTAACACTGGAAAAGCATTGCTATGTCTAATTAACAGACCTGTGAGTATAAAATTTCTTCTAGCTTCATAGAAAGTGAACTAAAAAAATAAACAGTTTCCAGCTTCTCTGTCTTAAACTGGCTGAATAAGAAAGCCTCCTACTCAAAACAGAATAGAAGGGTAATATTTTCATGTTCTTCATGAAGAGATGCTATTCCTTTTGAGATGAATCCCAAGCCCTAATAAGAACACTTATTCCAGGGGCACCTGGGTGGCTCAGTTGGGCGTCTGACTGTAGCTCAGGTCATGATCTCACAGTTCCTGGGTTCAAGACCCGTGTTGGGCTCTGTGCTGACAGCTCAGAGCCTGTATCCTGCTTCTGGATTCTGTGTCTCCCTCTCTCTGCTCTTCCTCCAATCATGCTCTTTTTCTCTCAATAATAAATATTTTAAAAAAATTTTTTAAAAAGAATACTTATTCTAAATAACACTGGTTTGCCTGCATCTCACCTGGCAAACTCTGAACCACGCCGTTATCACTTCCTGTACAAGAGTGAGGAGGTAAGAAGTGCTTTTAATAACTGTATTAAATATCACTGGGACACTTTGGAAGCAGTGAAGTTTCCCTGCCTGGGCAGCACTGTTCATTCCCCTGACACAAAAGCATTCCCTGATTTCAAAATAATAAACATTCTGCTTTGCCTTTTTTTCTTCTGTCGGCTGTTTGTTGGTGGTAATTGCTAGCAGTGTTGCCACTTATGGGAAATATGAGAATGCATATTAACAAATTCTACTTCCATTTTGCACGGATTCCACTCCGCTTCAGTATTCTTTTAAACAATAAGTGGAGCAGAATTTCTGCTACGCTGTGGCATTTTTAGCAGAGATTTAAGATTCTATAGAAGAAATAAGTTCTAAACTATTTCAGGATACTAATGTATGCATTTTTTAGGTAGGATACTTTCTCGGGTATTATTCCTAAATTATTTGGAATTTTCTTTTCTCGGAAAAAACCCTTGAACATGGTGTGATGCGGCGAAAGAATACAACTTGAAGAATTATTTCAATATTATCTCCTACATAAAATAACACAATATGTGTACCTATATATAATATTTGCATCTAATTTAAAAATTTCTACATATAAATTTTAATCCTTCTGCTCTGATAGAACATTTTAGAGCAAGGAAAAAAGGAAGAGCCACAAATATTTAATATTTTAATAATGTGCTGAATTTTTAAAGACCAAGGATTTTGTAATGACTGTTAAGTTAGTAAAATAGCAGTCTGGTAACTGGCTTACTTTGAGTAAAAATTGAACAGATTGTATAGCAACCAGCTAGAGGTCTTATTTAAGCATTGAGTCAAAACTTTCTCAATATTTAGTGCTTGGTCTTTAATTATTTACAGCTAGATTTACTTACAAAGTTATCAAATCTAGTAGAGACAAAAAATAAAAATAAGTAAAAATTGGTAAAATTTTTAAATGTTTACTTATTTTTTGGGAGAGAGGGAGAGAAAAAGCACAAGCACAGGGGAAGGGCAGAGAGAGAAGGAGAGAGAATTCCCAAGCAGGCTCTGTGCGGTCAGTGCAGAGCCCAATGTGGGGCTCGGACTCACGAATCAAACCGTGAGATCATGGCCTGAGATAAAACCAAGAGTCAGATGCTTAGCTGACTGAGCCACTCAGATGTCCCAAAATTAGTAAATTTTTTACTCAAAGCCATAAGATGTCTATAAACTGTCTCCTCTTCTGTTGCTCTGGAATCATTTGAAATTCTGAGAATACTGCTTACCTCTCCCTTTCCTTTAAGAGTGTCAATAAGATTCACCATGTTTTCTTTATTTTTTTTAATTGAAGAAGTCTATAAATTTTGGAAAATGATTTTGAAAACAAATGCAGTTTAATTATTATTACTATCATAATGCAAACCTAAAATAGATACTTAAGAAATAAGGCAGGATATCATATGAGGGATGAAGAGATTAAACTAGCTTTTAAGAGTCAAATACAAAATGAAACAAATTGGAAACAGGCGAAAACAGAGATAAGAATGATCAAAAGCTAGTACCAGGACACAAATGATGAGACAGTGAAATTTGTCTTGAGTGCCTTTCAGTGTCTGCTATTAACATCTTCCTGCTGAAAGGTATTCTGGTGTAAGGTTTAAAAATTTTTTAATTTATTTTTTTTTCTTTAATTTCACAAGTTACTCTTCAAAAGTTAGAAAGCTTTTAAACACTCTAAGAATAAAACCCTATTCTGGAGTGTAAGGCTCACAGAAGTAATGGAGGTGATATTTGCAGCTATGGGCTTCCTCGGGTTCCTCCCAAACTTGCCCCAAGCCGTCTGCACATTCTTATACCTCAGTGACATGAAGAGGCAGCAAAGTGTGGTCAGGATTGGACGTGAGAAGAAATCCTGGGGGATTTGTTTCCATTCTTCACCAGTTATGAGAACTTGTAGTTTTGTTACCTTTGTGAACCCTAGCTTTCTCATCTATATATTGTTAGTAATAACTCCAGTTCTGGTGACCTCACAGTTTTGTGAGGGTCAGGATTAGAAAGCACTTTGAGATTGTATCCCCACCCCTGCCTTTCTGACATTGTGTTCGAGATTCCCATGATATATTATTTTCATTAATAACCAGGTTAAACTGAAAATGTATTACATGAAAGGGAATAAACTTTATTATTAATCTCTAAAATAAGATTACACTTTGAAAGCAGAAGGCTCTCTACAAATATAATGCACTATTTAACAAATCATTTGAGGTCTGTATCTAAACCATATGGTTTTACACTGGATGTCTCATTAAGCTCTAGGATTCCATGTTTACTGTAGGAAGAAATGCCATGGATATTACCCTTGAGTTCCAGGGAAGGATTGTCTGCTGGTTGCAAGGAACTAGATGAGGTTAACTCCCACTGGAAGTCCTTCTCTGTTTTTATTCCAGTGAATCTGTGATGATGATATCGAGGAGCCTGACCGTTAGTTTTCTGTTTTTACAGTCTGTGTTGATATTATCAGAAAGATTACAGCAACTGTCTAATCAGTGGCTTAAAGAAGCTGAGAACATTTAGCTTGGAAAAGGGAAGATCAGAAAGATAAGTTGAGACAGAAATTATAGCTTGGATGTTGTATTATTCATGGTTCTCCAGAGGAATAAAACCAATAGGATATTAAAGATAAATATAAGAGTCAATTACAGAAATTGACTCACAAAGTTATGAAGGCTGAGAAGTCTGCTGTTAACAAGCTGGAGAACCAGGAGAGCTCGTGGTATAATTCAGTTGAATAAGGCCTGAGAACTAGGGGGTATGGAGTGAAGTGGCGGTAGGGACCCAGCAGGGGTCGGGGGTGGTCTGGTGTAAGTCCCACAGTCCAAAGACCTGAGAACTAGGAGCTCTGATATCCAAGGGCAGGAGAAGATGGATGTCCCAGCTCAGAGAGAGAGAGAATTAACTTTTCCTCTGCCTGTTTGTTCTATTTGGGCCCTCAGATTGGACAATGTGTGCTCACACTGGTTGAAAGGGGACATTCTTTCTGTATTCAGTCTACTGATTCAAATGCTAATCTCTAATCTTTTGGGGAAACATCCTCACAGACCTACCCAGAAATGAAGTTTTATACCAGCTATCTGGACACTTTTTTTTTTTTGGACATTTCTTAGTCAAGTTGATGCATAAAATTAACCATCACAGGTGTTATCAAATGTTTGAATCCCTGTCAATGAAAGGAGACTGCGTTTATCTATAGTTTCCTCTAATTCACTGGATGCTATGTTCATGTGGCTAGCCTGCAAAAAGCCTTTTTCAGTGGCTGGGGGTGGGAGAGGGCGCCTGGGTGGCACAGTGGGTTAAGTGTCTGACCCTTGATCTCAACTTAGGTCATGATCTGAGGGTTTGTGAGTTCGAGCACCTGATGGTGTGGAGCTGGCTTGGGGTCCTGTCTCTCCTTCTCTCTCCTCCCCTACTTGTGTGTGTGCATGTGTATGTGCGCATGCACACACACACACTCTCTCTCCCTTTCAAAATAAATAAACTCAAAGACAAAATTTTTAAAAAGCCTTTTTCTGGGTCTTAATTGCCATTGACGGAAAGATACTTCTTTCCTATGTAATTGGTGATGAAGGGGTATGTATCTGCTCTGTATTTGTCCAAAGTCCCTTAAAAAAAAACAACAAAAAACTAATAACCAAGATGCAGTTATTCTGTTTTTAAACTCCAAATAATATAAAACCATGAGATGTTTTCAAAAAATAAATGAAAGATCGAGAAAAGTTCAAGGAGATTTTTTGGGTGGAAAAAACATAAAGCTTATGATAGTCTACCTCATAGTGTCCAAAAATCTAGTCTCGTGCTGCCAGCTTCACAGATGTTACTTCTGAGGAAGATGGATGCTACTGACATTTGCTTCCAAAAATATAATTTGAAACTTTAATTGGTATTCCTAATGTGCTACACAGTTTAATCACATGAAAAAAGGGGATGTTCCTTGAATTTCCACCCTACAGAGTATTCGCATTATGCTAAATGTCTAAAAGGTCTTCCCCCCACCACCTTTGGTTGGAGTAAATTACAAAACATTCCTTGTATTATCTTGTGTGTGTAGGGTGGCAATCTTAATCAGTAAGAATTTTTTAGTGTAAAGTGTTACTAGGAAATGCATCTGCCCTCTATTTTTTCTTTAACAAAGACTTTTTTGCATTGACATGGAGTTATTAGTCTGTTGAGGGAGATTTCAATTCCTACATAATCTTAAAATGAAGACTTCTGAGGAAAATTTTAACACACTTCATGTATATCTGAAATAGTTCTTGTGGTCCTTTGCTAAAGGCACACATAGAAACATATGCACTTACACACGTGGAAAAATTACTCAAATGTGATATAAATCTCCATGTACATAGACTTCATACATTTGTTTTTCTAAATAATAACTTGAGCCATTTGGAAAAGTTCCATTAAAGTGATTGATTGGAATCAATGCAGGTCAATGCCTTGTAACTCTAGTAACTCTCATAGATATGACTTCTATAGGTTTTAAAAATTGCAAATTAACTTTTTTTCATAGGGAATAAATGCTTTAGGTTAATTTTTTGTTAGCCATTCCTTGATACAGCCATAATTTGACTGTAAAGAAACATGGCTGAGTGAGCCAAGCTTTAATGAAGTTCCTGCAAAGTAACTTTGATAAAGGTACTCCTACCTAGGAGATGATAGGTCAAATAAGACTCATTCAGACAATGAAGGCCTAAACTTTTACTTATTCTATTTGTCACATAAGAAATTCCTTCATTTTGAAGATGTATACAAATAACGCACTGCATACAATTTTTTTTACCTTTATTTTTCATGTTAAGGAAACAGATATTAAGTAGCTGACTTCCTGTTCAAAATGATTATTAGCAACTCGTGGGGTGCTGGTTGCTGACCAGAAATCACAGAGTTAGAACTCCTAAATAGCAATAGTGAGACTTAGGTGACATTAGCTAATGATCCTATGAATTTCAGTTATTTGCTTTATTTAAAAAATTTTTTTAATTTTTTAAATTTATTTCTGAGAGAGAGAGAGAGAGAGAGAGAGAGCAGGGGAGGGTCAGAGAGAGAAGGAGATACAGGATCTGAAATAGACTCCAGGCTCCTAGCTAGCTGTCCACACAGAGCCCTAGGTGGTGAGATCATAACCTGAGCTGAAGTCAGACGCTTAACCAATTGAGCCACCCAAGTGCCCCTGAATTTCAGTTATTTGTTATAGATTCTATTCTAAAGCTTACTTTCCTCAGAAACCCATAGGCAAAAAGACCACACTTAGGGTTATTCATTTTTTAATTGTTTTTTAATGGTATATATCTGAGAGAGAGACAGATAGACAGACAGACAGACAGCGTGAGCAGGGGAGGGTCAGAGAGAGGGGGAGATACAAGATCTGAAACAGGTTCCAGGCACTGAGCTAGCTGTCAGCACAGAGCCCGATGCGGGCCTTGAACCCACGAACCGTGAGATCATGACCTGAGCCTGAAGTCGGACGCTTACCCGACTGAGCCACCCAGGCGCCCCCACTATTCTTTAGTCATCTATTTTTCTTGAATTACTCTAAATTCTGCTACTTGGCCATTATTGAATTTGTCAACAGTAACTACTACTCTGATCTCTAATAGAACAAATTGGTTTTGTCTGCTTAGCAGCTTTGCATAAACAGAATTATAAGGTATTGTTTCTGGTTTCTTTTGCTCAGTATGTTTATGATATTTATCCATACTTTTATGTAGAGTTGTACATCGTTTATTCTCATTGTTGTGTTATTATTCCACTCATGAATAGGCCACAACTTATCCTTTCTACTGTTGATGGCTATTTGGTAGTTCCTTTTTTTTTTTTACTATTAAAAATTGTTCTGCTGTGAACATTCAACATTCATTTCCATTAGGACTGGAGTGGAATAGAGTTGCTGGATAAGAGTGTAGGCACACGTTGAGCTTTATTAGATAGTGTGAGTCTGAAGTGGCTCTATCAATTTCCACTTGCACACAGTCTATGAAAAATCTAGTTTTTCCAAGCCTTCCACTGGGTACTCTTCTGTATTTTGTATTTTAGCCATTCTAGTAGGTGTGTAATAGTATCACATTGTGGTTATACCTTCCATTTCCTATTGACTAAGGTAGTTAAGCACTTTTTTTGTGTGTGCAATAAGCATAATAAGGCTATTTGGATATTTTCTCATATGGAATGTCTGTGAAAACCTTCCCCCCTTTTTTCTGTTGGATTTCTGAACTTTCCTGATTGATTTTATGAGTTATTTAAGATATTTTGGATATTAGAGTTTTGTCAGATGTATGCATAATGAATATCTTTTTCCTTTTGGTGGGTTGACTTTTCATTCTCTCAATGCTCTTAATAAATGTAAGTTCTTAATTTTAGTATAGTCTAACTTGTTATTTTTAATTCTGTGGTTACTGTCTATTGTGTCCTGTTTCAGAGATATTTGCATGTTGCGGTACAGTTATTGTGCTGTGTTTGTCATTAAAACTTTGTAATGTCATCTTCCATATTTAGATCTCTGTCCCTCTGGAGTCAATTTTCATACAGATGGGGAGTCAAGATTTATTTTTCTCCAGTGGATTTCACTTGACCCAGCACCGTTTATTGAGAAGACTGTCCTTCCTCCATGTACTGTGTTGTTTCTCTGTCACAAATCAGATGAATATATTACAACCATGTTATATATATGCATGTACATAAATACTTACACGTATATACATATAAACTACATTCAAATAACAAAATTTAAAAAATATTATGGGCTCTGTTTTCTTCTACAGGTCAGTTGTCTGTCTATGCCGATAGCATACTTTCTTTGCTTTTTACTTGTTTCAAGTTTTAAAATTCTAATTGGTTAACATACAGTGTAGTCTTGGTTTCAGGAGTCGGATTTAGTGTTTCATCACTTACATACCACACCCCGTGCTCATCACAGCAAATGCTCTCTTTAATGCCCATCACCCACTTAGCCAGTCCTGCATCCACTTCCCCTCCATCCACCCTCAGTTAGCTCTCTGTAGTTAAGAGTCTCTTATGGTTTACCACCTATGTTCTCTTTTTTTCCCCTTCCCCTATGTTCATCTATTTTTTTCTTGGATTCACATATAAGTGAAAGCATAGGATATTTGTCTTTTCTCTGACTGACTTGTTTTGCTTAGCATAGTACACTTTTTAAAAAAATTTTTTTTAATGTTTTTTATTTATTTCTAGGAGAGAGAGAGACAGCATGAGCAGGGGAGGGTCAGAGAGAGAGGGAGTCACAGACTGAAACAGGCTCCAGGCTCTGAGCTGGCAGTCAGCACAGAGCCCGACGCGGGGCCCGAACCCACAAACCGCGAGATCATGACCTAAGCGAAAGTCGGACGCTTAACCGACTAAGCCACCCAGGCGCCCCTAGCATAGTACACTTTAGCTCCATCCACATCATTGCAAATGGCAAGATTTCACTCTTTTTTAATGGCTGAATATTCCTGTGTCTTTATCTTCTTTATAGTAGTCTTTGTAGTTTTAGGCATAATAATTTGGTTAACTCTTAGACATGTTTTCAATGCATATAAGATTCCCCAAATAATAATAATTATCCCTTTATGAATTGAATTTTGCATTGTAAAGAAAAATAAAAACCAGCAACAAGCTGTGATCTACAGGAATTTAATTTTAGTTTTAGCATTGATCTCAAACTACAAGTAAGTCATCAAGAGTTGGCCTGAGTGTCCTCAATTATGAAACTAGTCCAAATCTCAAATCTTGTCTAGGTTTGTCTCCGATTTTAAATCTATAAATTTGGAAAGTTTATATGTGACACTCTACAGGGGAAACACAAAGAGTAGTAGATCTCAGGAAAATTCATCATTATAAACATTTTACTGGGGTGAAACTATCACTGGCTTGTATGTGAATTTAAATAAATTCGTTTATGCTAAATCCACAGCAGATCATTAAATGGGGTTCCAGAATTTATCCCTAAGTTTTTGGAACAGATATTATAACCTCCTATTGTAACATGGTTGATTTCACATGTACTAGTTTTGAATCATTTGCCTAACTCATATGAGTGTGTGAATGTGTACATTATATTGAATGAAAAGAAATAGAACTTCAAACATAGCAATCTTGTTTGGAAGCAGTTATCACAGCTGATTATTATAAAGGGTTAATGAGGCAGAAGCCATGGATTTAATTTTTGGATAGAGCAGTGTATATGTTGTAATTTAATTACCAACTCTACCCTAGCACCTTCTCGGCTTGAAAGTGAGTGCAATGGCTGATTCATATTTTTCTATCAGCAAATGAGTAGGAACATATTCATGTGAGAAAAACCCATACCACTGGAGAATGTGCAAATGGGTATGAAAACATGTGCAGAAACTATGGCTGCACGTAAGCATTTCCTCCATCTTCAGTAAACAAAGCAAATATTTTAGGTAACAAGATGGAGGACTCTGAATTTCAAGAAGGTGGTTTTGGGGTCCATACTGGGAATGGGCATGTGATGTAATACTAGCCAAAAATATAAGGGAATATTTGTCAATTGGGACTTTAGAATGTTTTACTCCCTAATAAAAGCATTGAGTCAGAAGATAAGTTCCTTCTCAGCTGTGGCCACCCTCCCTTCTTTCCACCTTTCAGTGGGTTGTGTTACTTGGAGTATTAGTAGCCAATTGCAACCATTAGGCAGCAAACCTAAGGATTGGAGTTCAACATGTAGACATGACAAAGTGAAATAGTGGAAAGATGGATCAACATTAACTACTGTTCATCTTAATATCTTTGTTTGATTAAGCCTTATATTAGAATAGATGAAAGCATTTCTACCAAACAAAATATAAATGCTGTTGGGTTGTAGATAATCTAACCTCTTCATCCATCATGTATTGATATAGATTAGGCTGCAATAAATTGAGCTAGTGAGGTTAGCCTTGCATTTAGGTTACTCTGTAAACTTCAAGAAGACAGGGTCTGTGTTTCTTTATTCATACATAGTTCCTTAAAGGTAAAAACATTTTGATATATGTAAAATTATTTTCTTTAGGCCACAGTGATAAGATTAGTTGGATACTAATATTTTCCCAATTATCTCTTTCGCACCCAACACCCATGTGCATATGTATTTGCACATTCATGCTACCATGTTTCATAATGGACTTAAAATCACTTTAAGGAAACTATTTCCTGTTCTCTATAAAAGGGCTAATTCTAGCAACAGTACAATTCAGCCCTTTTCAGTGAAGACTTAGAAAGACTGTTATTAAGTCTCAGAAGTAGCTTCCTCTCTGTGTAAGGCATTTATAGCTGCTACTGAGCAAATGGTTATTGGCAATAATGTGATGGTCTAAAATGGAAGCCACTGCAGGCATGTTGTGGCAAAGTATTCATTTCATAGGAGGCAAACTTGTAGAGTGAGACTTACTGCACGTTAAATCACCCTGAGTAACTCAGGAGTGTGAACTCTTCAGCAGACTGTCCATTTAAAACATCTAAATCCCCCCGCCCTGCACTCAACAGCATTCTCTTTGACGTTTTCAATTCATCTGAGAGCCATTCCTTCCCATTCTTCCATGTTTATGCTTTCTTCCTCCTCAGGGAAGCAGGCAGGTTGCTTGATTGTCTTAGACACTCTGGCAAAGCTCAGGACCATGTGAGGTATATGTTTTATTGTGCAGGTAGATATTGTTTAAGTGACTAAGTCTTGTGGCTGCCTTAAGCCATGTGTGTCAGAGACTACAGTCCAAGCACCTCAATTAACTTTGTTGGCCTCTGATGACCTCCACATACACCCAAAAAAATGTGCTTGTTTTTTGTTTTGTACTTAGGGTCTTCCTTCTACTCTGTAATACATTTACCAGGAAGGGATTTTGCTTTTCAGTTTCATAATGTATTATCGTTAGCCTGCCTTCACACACATTTTCCCTTTTCCCTTATGTGTGAACCTGGTGTTAATCTCCCCTAGAAAAATCATAGCTGCCGGTGAGTAGAAAAACAGTAACCTCAATTGAAAGTGCTTTGATTAACTTATCAGAACACAGTTGTGTCAGATATGGTCTCCTGAATTTACGGTAGGCAAACAAGTTTGGAGTAGAATCTGAAAGGACATAAGCAAGAGCTCAGGGACAGGTTTGCACATTTAGACTGCAGGCCCTGTGAATGGTTGATGTCATGCAAATGTACTAATATCCTAAAGACTAGAGAGTTTTGATTGGCTGCAAAAGAATGGATCCTGCCCAATAACAGGCTGCTTTCATTTTTAGGTATAACCACGGGGCTGACATGTGCAGCATTCATTCCTTTTTAGGTTGTGACTCTAAATACAATGGTATTCTGTGCTAATTCTGAGGTTGGAAAGCTAAATCAGAGTTGAACATTTTGGAGNTTGAATTTGGGAAGGTAAGTTACTAGATGGACATAATCAAGATCAGATCTTTTTTTTTTTTTTTCATCTCCCTCAGTATCTGGTGATGTGACCTTGAACCATGAATCTCTATCAGTACCTCTAGCTTCCTGGCTGCACTGCACAGTAACAAAATCACTGCTTGATATTACCTGAAGGACCAAACATGAAAGTCACCACTGTAGGGTTTCTTTATAGTATGTTCTGAACTGCATTTTTGAATTTGTATTTTCAGGGAGTTTAATTAATATCCATAAGCACGCCCAACCTGCTTTTATTTATGACAGCCAATCTCACTTAATGGAATTTTTTAAAATAAAAGAACTTTGATTTTTGGTCCCTAGAGTTTACTGTTTTATTATTTTTTAATCTAATTTACTTTAGGTTGCTCTGCAGAGAGAATAGACTTTTTCCCTCAAACTGTCATGCATCAAAAGTATTAAACTATCATACACATAGAATGTTACCAAGTGACACACAAAGTAAGATGCCTTTTTAAGAAGTTGCAGTTTGAAGACAGGTAAAATTATGTTATTGGAAAGAACTCCATTTGTTATTGTTGTTGTTGTTGTCTGTGTATGTTGTGATGATGCCAGTAGTCTTGATAATGTCCTTGATGAGAACAGCATTGACTTTGCTTTTGTGACAACTACAGTGAGATAGTGATTGCTACTCTACATTCCACAGACCTGCTCCAGCCTTACCATTTGTCCTAACAATGTTCTTCACAGTGAAAGAATCCAGTACAGGATTGTGTGCCACATTCTGTTTTCATGTCTCTTCAGGCTTCTTCCATCTAGAAAAATTTTCTAGTTCCTCATTGGGAAGGTTTTTTTTTTTTTTTTTTAAGGTCACTTATTTTGAAAGAAAGTGAGTAGGAGGAGCACGGGGTGGGGGGTGAGGGAGGGAGAGAATGCCAAGCAGGCTCTGTACTGTCAGTGCAGAGCCCAGTGTGGGCTTCCACTCACCAACCATGAGATCGTGACCTGTGCCCAAACCAAGAGTCTGCTGCTTAACTGACTGAGCTACCCAGGCACCCCTGGGAACTCTTTTTAAGATGACAGGGCAGTAACTTTGCATAATGTCCTTCAATCTGCTTTGTCTGATGTTTTCCTAAGATTAGATTCAGACCTTGAATCTTTGGGAGGAATATCACAGAAGAGACTGTGACCATTCTATTGCTTTCTAGTGGGTAGTACATGATTTTGACTTTTCCCATGACTGGTGATGTTACCTGTGATCACTTGACTTAAGTTGGTGGTTGACAATTTTCTCCATTGTAAATTATTCTTTTTATATTTGGAAATAATAAGTATTTTATGGAGAAGTCCTTTGAGGTTATGTAAACATTCCCTTCCTTGTCAACTTTTTACCCACTAGTTCAAGCATCCAGTGGTGTTTTGGGGTTTCAAATGATGGGCTTTTCCTTTCCCCTATCATTTCTTCTATATTTGTTAGCTAACAATCCATCACAAATTAGTGTTTTCTTCTTGCCTTTCATTTATTCATTCATTCATTTAAATCAGCATGAATTTATGAGTATACTTTCTGCACACTGGGTTTTAATCTACTGCTATCATTATTTATTTTTATGTCCAAATTGTCTCAGAGTTGGCCAGTGGGAACCCCTTTAAGATAACTTTGTGTCCTTTTGACATACCCTATCAGTCTTTAAGATGTTACAGGTTCACATTGTTCTTTCCCTTCTCCAACTCTGGAATCAGAAAGTTTTCTCTGCTAGGAACCTTGATTACTTTCAATGTTCAATTGTATTTAGAAACCAAGATCTAGGAACTAGATGTGTTTACTGCTTTTGGGATATTCCTGTTCCTATGACCTATCAGTAAACAGAATTTGGGATTATATGTATATATCTACAATATATATATCACTCAAATACCCACATGTCCATGTGTATTTCAATCTATCATCTTATCTTCCAAAATTAGTTTCACATTAATAATCCAATTTTGGTCTAACATTGTAGACCAAAATTCATTTTATGTTTCACCTTTCCAGGTGCTCATATTTGTCTCCTCCTTTTTTGACAGTGAGAAATCCATTTCCATTATCTTAAATCTCTTTGAATGCAACTTAGCGTCTGTCATTGCTGTCATTGATGCCACATGCTGCCATGTGGACGTCCTTCTCACTACTTTCACCCTAGTTCCAGGGCTGCTGTCATTCATTGTTTCATCCTTCATTAGGTGGATCCCTTTTTATTCCCACAATCTCTGACAACCTATCCTGGGCTGCTGCTGTGACTCTCATAATTGCCACCCCCCTCCCAGTGGAAAACTGTCCTTGAACCCATTCGGGATCCAACGTTCCATGCTAGGATTCCTTCTACTGCAGATGTCCTTTTCGTCCTGTTCAGGGCCCACCACCTCACACTGAGTCAGGCCTCCATCCTAGACATGCACTCCGAATAGCTTATAGACTTAGGGAGGAGGGAAGAAGGCAAGGAGACAGTAATTTTAAAGGATCAGAAAAGTAAGGACACTAGAGATAGCTAGAAAGTGTTTTTTACATTTTTAAATAATTCCTATTTTAGGGATTTCTATTTTTAATTTTCTCCTCAATATCTGTGTTTAAATATGTTTTTTGATATGCTTTCTATGTATATGCTGGAAGATATTTTGGTCCTTTCAGCTTTTGGTCACCTAGCATATTATCAGTTTCTTGGACATTCTCCATGCATTTTGCAAATAAAGCAAATTTTCCATTTGGATCGTAAAAAAATTGATAAATATCTATGAGATTTCAAATATTCTTTGATACTGAAATTTTCTTCCTTACGTTAATCTATTGTTTCTAAAAACTTAGAAATATGTATCAGTCCTATGTAATAATAGTTTTGTTTCAATTTCTCCTTCACATTTAAGCAGTTTTATTTATATATTATCAAACAATATTATATGGCACATAAAGATCTATGAGAATTTACCTATTATATTACTTAAACCCTGTGGTTTCATCATCTGCATAAGAGCGATAATTGTATTTCATGGGTATATTTGCATTAAATTGCTATAAAGTTTTTAAATTGGTGTCTAGTTTCTAATACATACTACATAAGTATTTATTATAGAAATAAATGTAAGTAATGCTTATGGGGATTATATATATCATAAATATAACCAAACTACCTTAATCATTATTGTCCTACTTAATACCTTTCATCTTGAGGTTAACTTTATCTGATATTAATCTTTCTATCTCTTTTGTTTTGCTTTGGGTTTTTATTTTTCCAGTATATCTTTGTTAATATTTTAACTCATTTATTTTTATGAATCTTATTTCTCTTATATGGAACATTTATGGGGGTTTATTAATCACTTAAGAGTGTTTGACTTTAATACATGATTTGAGTATACTGTTTTTGTTTTAATCACAGCTACTTAAACACTATTTTCATCATAAGTTATATTTTCTGTTCTTATTCCTCCCAATTCTCTTTCTATTTAAGCCTTTCTCTGTGTTATCCATGCTTTCTTGAAAGTATCACTGCCCTCTCCATTTCTCCAATGCAACAATTTGAAAGTTGTAGTTTGTTTGTTAATGTTTGTTAATCTCATTACTACTTTTAAGATGTTACATAACTGCTTACATTGTGAAGTCTGTGTCCCCTATGAATTAGTAAAAAAAAAAAATTAATTTACATTTATTTCTCTACTTTCTTTATGCCATCTGAGACTTCTTAACAATATACAGTGAGCTTTTCATTTTAGTCTATCATGAGTCTCATATTTATCTTGGTTTATGTTTTCTTAAATTGTGACATTTACAATTTACTGTATAATTATAAATGTAGATAAACATGATAGCTCTACAACTTTTTCTTTCTTTTCCTCCCTTGGCTGGATTAGGCATGCAAGTTAATTTTTCAGAACAAATAAATAATTTAGTCTTTCTACTTTTTAATATTTGAAGATGAATATCTATTACCTATATATGTTTTAATTGACCTAGTATACAATCCTTGAGAAATCTACTTTACCCTGAAAACATTGTAGGTATTGCTCCATTGTCTTTCTACCCCCCAAGTATTTTGTTATGAACATTTCAATCATAGGGAAAAGTTGAGAGAATTTTATAGTGAACACCAAAATACTGACCACTTGGATTCTGCATTTGTTTTTTACCATTCTTGCCTTATCACACACTCATCTGTCTATCCTTCTTTGCATCCATTCATTAATCCATTTTAGTTTTTGATGATTTTGAAATAAATTGAAAATACTGGTACATTCCTCCCACCAAATACTTCACATGTATATCACTAATCAGATTTTAATATTTATATTTTTTAGATGTATAAATTGCATCCAATAAAATGCATAAATCCTAATTGCAACATTTTGACATATGGATATCTCTGTATAACCTAAACCTCTCTTTAGGTACATAATATTACTCCTACCCCAGAAAGTTCTCTAATGCCTTCCCCAAGTCAATCCCAACCCTACTTCCTGAGGCAATAATTAACAACTCTTTTTTTCTTTTAGTTCGGATCAATACAGATTCATTCGAAGTTTTTAAAAACTCTACAAAAAATGGAATTATGCATTTATATTCTTTTGTGGAAGATTTCCTTCATTTGGCATGCTTTTCAGGTTTAGTTAGTTATTGCAAGTCTGATGGTGTATTTTTCAGTCTTTTTAATTTAATTTAATTTTTTAAACTTATTTCTAAGAGAGAGAGGCAGCGTGAGCAGGGGAGGGCCAGAAAGAGAGGGAGACACAGAATCTGACGCAGGCTCCAGGCTCTGAGCTAGCTGTTAGCACAGAGCCTGATGCGGGGCTTGAACCCACGAACCGTGAGATCATGACCTGAGCTGAAGTCAGAAGCTTAACCGACTGAGCCACCCAGGTGCCCCATTAGTCTTTTTTTTAAAACTGTATTTCATTGCCTTGATTACTGAAGTTTTATAGGAAATCTTAAAGAAAGGTAGGGGAAGTACTTCAATTTTGTTCTTTTCCTAGAATGCTTTTAACATTCCTGGGTCTTTATCTGTTCATATTAATTTCAGAATCAGTCTGTTAATTTCTATAAACATCTGATAAGATTTTACTTAATCTCATTTTTATTTTTATTTATTATTATTTTTAAAATTTATTTACTTAGCGCATGCACGTGAGAGAGGCTGGGAGAGGGGCAGAGAGAGGGAGAGAGAGAGACAATCTCAAGCAGGCCCTCCTCTGTCAGTGTGGAGCCGGATATAGGGCTTGAACTCATGAACCCTGAGATCAGGGCGTGAGCCTAGGATCATGACCTGAGCTGAAATCCAATGTTCATTTCTTAACCAACTGAGTCACCAGGTGCCCCTATTTTTATTTAATTTTTTAAACTTTAATTTAATTGAAACTATAGAATGATTTGTCTACAACAATGAATCCAAACCATGAAAATGATTTATTCTCAATTAAATTAGATCTCCTCTTATGTACCTTAGCACTGTCTTGTAATTTGCCATTTATAGGTCTTACACCTTTTCTTAAATTTATTAATATGTATTATATTCTTGTTGCTATGGAAATGGAATTTATCAATGTTTAATTTTTATTTCTCAGTATTTTGCCTTTACTATGTAATAATCAACTTTTGTTATTAACCTTGAAACCTGACATTTGAGAATCTCACGTAGAAATTCTAGTAGTTGTTTTTGTGGATGTCTTAGGAATTTTCATGTAAATTTTGTCATTTGAAATTAGAGACATTTGGTTTCTTCCTTTCTAATCTTGATATTGTTTCTTTTTTCTTTTCTCTTCTTTTTGCTTTTGGCAATGATTAGGATTTCCACCATAATAGTAAATATAGGCCTGAAAGAGGGCATTTTTGCTCTTCCTTAACTTTAGAGAAAAACACTAGGTCACAATTATACGTGACGTTAGCCTGTATGTTTTCATATATGCCTTTGTCATACTGGAAAGTTCTCTTCTAGTTGTAGTTTCAAGAGAATTTTTATCATGAATAGTTCTAGAATGCTAAAATGATGTTAGAATGTTTCAACCTTCAGTTTTTTATTATAGTCAGTTATGTTGATTTATCAATGTTATCACTTAAAGTTACTTGAGATAAACTCTACTTTATCATAATAAATTATCATTTTTATTATTGCTGGTTTTGATTTATTTATAGTTTGCTAAATACTTTTGCAACCATAGTCATGAGGGATACTGGTATCAGTTTTATTGTTGAGAAGTAATACGTCTTGGTCAGGTTTGGCTAGTAGCTATATGCTAGTCTCTATTTTCTGATGGAGTTTGCATAATGTTGGTGTTTTTCACTTATTAAGTGTCTAATAGAATTCAACAATGAACTCATATGTTGTTGGAGTTTTATGTGCTGGAAAGATTTTTGATAAGTTCAAATTTTAATTTCCTTAATATGAGTATTCAGAATTTTTCATCTTCTGTCAGTTCTGCTATATTGTATTTTACAAAGGATTGTCTATTTTGTCTAAGTTTAATTTTTTTTTGCTAGTATTCTCTAAGTTTCTTGATTCTTTAAATTTACCTTTACATTTGCAAAACTATTTCCAAATACATTTTCTCCCTTATTACTTATCTTCCCCCACCCTCTCACTGGGATTCTGATTATCTATGTTATGAAATTCACTGATTCTTTTCTGTCGCCATTCAGCTATTAAGCCCACCACATGTATTTTTAATCACAGATATTACATTTGTATCTCTAGAATTTTTGTTTTGTAAATGTCAATTTCTACACTGAAAGTTCTTCATTTTTTGTTTTTGTTGGTAGCATATTTTCCTTTACTTAATGGCTGCTTTTAAATCCTTCTCAACTAATTCCAACCTTTGAATCTTTTTGTCATTGGTCTTTTCTTTCCAGATTTATTCAAAATTTCCTGGGTTATTTATGCTAAATAAGTTGGAATTTTATCCTGGATATATGTATGTTTTGCTGTGGAGAATTTCATTTTGATAATATTCTTTCAGAGAGAATTTTTGAGTTCAAATCTTCAGAGAGATTTTGTGTTGTTTCAGATGGTTATTAACTTTCTTCAATTCAAACTGTAACCACTATTTGTCTCTTGGTTGACAGCTTGGATCTCAGTTGGGCTACTTCATGAGTGCTCTACATATGTGCAGTTCAGATTCAACCAGAGACTTGAGCAGGGGCTTTGCATAGAATCAGGGGTAGTCCCTTTCTAGCTCTTTCTTTCCCAAGATTTCACTCTTAGTTTCCAGTGGCTCCATTCTCAAGACCAGAAAGACTGGGTTTTCCACCAGAGTTTTAACCTTCCCATGCCTGTACTTAACCTAAAAGTGTTAAAGATGGGGATCTTAGCCACACAAGAAGCAAAAATGCAACTACATTGTGTTTTGTCATTTGATATTGATTCACAGAAGCCTGTAAATATCCTGTATTTTCCCAATGTGTTGAGCTGCTTCTGTCTAGGTTTCTTAAGATTGTTTGTTTGATTTGAAATTTATGGCCCAGAGTCATATTTTATTACTTTTTTGGATTATGTTGAGTCAATTTAATTTTATTCAGTCAGGAATGTTATATTGTATGTCTGATTGTTTTTCTGTTTTAGTATTTCAGTTTTCCTCTCCTGTCGTATCAATTACCCATATGTTAATCTACTTTGCCTTTCCATTATATCTATCAGTTCCTATCTAGTATCTTTCATATCCTTGTCTTTGTTCTGCTCTTTGGAAGATAGTCCTTTAACAACTGTTACATATAATTTTACTTTGATTCCTTGAGTTTTTAAATTTATCTTTTACACAAGATGTTTGTGTACCATCTATGTTTATTTCCTTTATTCTTCATTTTTTTCTACCTTCTAATCCCCAGATAACATTAATACATTTTGTTGTTGAATAAAGAATACATATTGGAATATAGCTGGGTAATATTTCTTACATTTTATGATATGAGGCTAGAACCATTGCCTGGTTTCAGTGTTGATGTTGTATTTTTCTTTTCCATTCTTTCTTCATTTTAAGGTATTTTATAAAAGAGAATTATGAATCTGCACATCCATCATAATTTTCCCCAGAAATGGGCTTGTGAGCTTTTCATAGAGCATTCTAGTTTGGATCTTTATCAATTTGGGTTTGATGACTAAATTTTATTCCTTAATTTAACTAGACTACATTTATTGTGGTCGTTTATTTTTAAAAAAGGTATCCTGGAAAGATACTTATCGGTATCCTTTAAATATAATTGCATTAAATGCCCAAATCCCTGTCTCCCACTTATCCTCTTTCACAGAGGATAAAGTGGTGGATGTTCTCTGTAGTCTTAAGTGACTATTCCTGATTAATGCTTATACGATATTGATTTTTGCAAGAAGTTACTTCCTGTCATTAACTGCCACATTTCCAACAGAGAATGCCCCTTATGCAGGTTGTTGATAAAGTAATTTCAAAAATCTTCAATCTAAGAACTCAAGGAATAGGTTATAATTATATAGTAAAGTTGGAGGAGTCTGAGAAGTATATATTTTATCTTTCTTAAGTACTAAGAGTTGATTGAGAACTAAATAGCATTTAAGCTTGAACCAAAACATGGCCTTCAGAGGCTAATCATATAAATAAGGTCACATACATGAATAATTTACTAGGATCAATTTAATATCTTTTTTTTTGGAAAAGCCAATTATTTAAATAAATATTCTGCCTTATTCAGAATGAGAAAACCAGTTGGTCACAAAATGTATTTATAAGCCATGCAAATAAATATTATAATTTAAGGGTTTGCATGCTGTGTTCTGCTTTGTTAAATGAATCACTTAAAGGTGCCACATTTGGTTGCAATACTTTTCTCATAAAGTCAAGTACAGATTTCACTTTACTTTTGTCTCCTTGTAGTAGAACTCAGGAAGACTGGTAACTCACATTTTATTAGTTCAATGTATTTAAACTTGGTTTTGGTTTTAAATCACACATGAAGATTGCCCTTAAAATAAAACTATACAAATAAACAAAACTTGCTTCAAATGCCTTATTTCTATACATGTTGGGTATGTGAATCTTTATTTCCTACCGAATGAAGAACATTTTCTGTGTATTTCAACATCCTTTCCTCCTTTCCAGACATGCCATTTTAGGACTTACTATTTACTAGAACTTCCATTCTATATCAGCATCTTAAAAATGCTCAGTTAAATTTATCAGTTCTTTATCTAAACTCTCTGGACCTTCCTCAGCAAAAATATAAGCTATGTGCTCGAGTGTCTTAGACTTCATTTCTAATGCAATTTTATTTTTTTTAGGTACTTGTCTTTTCTCACTGGACTGTACCTTTTACCCATCAAACACTTTGTCACAATCAAAACTGTCCTTATTACATCACTGGAAATCAACTTAGTCATTTACCACTTTAAGTAGTATAATTCAATGAGTTATTTTTTTATTCCAAGTGTATTTGTATGTAAGCTTTATGTGGTATAGAATATGAAGTTCCCTAATTGGAGTAATTTTAGTGTCAGGGAGAAAATATTTCTCTTCTTTTTCTTACTCTTTCCTTTTCTTTTCAAGAAAAGAAGTGGACTCTAAGCCTCCCTGAGATCAGACCATGTAAGTAGCCACCTCAATATTTAAAAATTTCAGATATCTGAAGAGCAAAAACAGATGAATGTAATACAAGAGAAAATTTTAATTTAACCTCTCTGGAGAAAGCATTGCTACTTTCACACTTTAAGTTTCACACTTCAAGTTTCTAAAGTGAGTGGGACCATTACAGGCTGCTGAACAAAATAAGCACTTGAAGATTTCTGAAGACTTCAAGTCACATCTTACTAATAGTTTAATAATTATTTGTTTATAGTCTTTCCACTAACCTTAACCTATGCTAAAAGTTAATGTGAATTCATACTCATATACTTCTTAGAAACCATACTGGATCAGAAAACCTAAATCTAATAAAAATCTAAAGGCAGATTCTAATAACAAACCTTGTATAACACTAATTATAAATTTGACCCTAATCTTAACTCTTTTATAAGCCCAATTTTAACTCTAACCATTAATGTATACCTGAATCTAAAAGTAATTTAGAATACCCAGAGTCAGGAACACCAAATATTTATTCATTCATTCATAATTGATATTAGTTGTTACAATCAACTGATGCTTGATTAATTAAAAATTAGTTATACATTGCTGATAGGGTAGAATTTAATTTTTAAGAAATCTTTTTGGACAAATTGTTGAAATACCTACTAATGCCTATTATGTTATATAGACTAACTTATACTTACAGCCTTTATATATAAAGAATTTTTATAATCTAGAAAGTAATCACTAATATGTATAAATACGTTTTAATGTTATCTTGAAAAAATCAAGAAAAAACTCTGACATAAAATTTGTCTAATGGATATTACTGGATGGTGGGCTTATAGATGATGTTTGTTTTTCTTTTTTTTCCTCCTTTCTCCTTGTCTAAGTTTCCTCTGATATATGTAAATTAATTTCATAATCTGAAAAATACTTAATAGTAGAAAGTGCCATTGCATTTATAAAGAAAAATAGAAGATAAAATGTAAATTTGATTATGTCTTTGATAAAAGGAGTTTTAAGTGCTCTTAGGTGAATGCAGAGTTTACTTGGTTCAGGAAACCATTTACCAATTTGTAAAATCTGTCCTTCTATGTTTCCACGATCCTTTGACAGGAAAATTCCTTTCATCTTTGTTTTGTGATCTTATCCATGTGAAAATTTACCAAAATACAAAAATAATTTCTTGTCTTGTGTGTCTGATCAATATTGTGAATGTTCTAGTATATTACCTGAAAGTGGAAAACATCTGAATCATGTTCCTTCATTATAGAAATAAAAATAATTAATCCAAAGCACTTTTACAAAGAGGAACATTGGATTTAATGGGTCAAATAAGAGGTAATGAAAAATTATTTTCCTTTTTATGTCAGTAGAGGAGGATGCGGAGAGGTAAAGGCAGTGGAGAAAGATCCTGCACTCTTTAGAGCACCTCATGTTACATTATAAAGACCTAGAAATAGGTCACAGTGCTTTCATTTTTTAAAAATTTAAATCCAAGTTAGTCAATATCTAATGTAATAATGGCTTCAGCAGTAGAATTCAGTGATTCATCATTTACATATAACACCTAGTGCTCACATCAAAAAGTGCCCTCCCCTCCAGCAACCTTCAGTTTGTTCTCTGTATTTAAAAGTCTCTAATGGTTTGCCTACCACTCAGTTTTTATCTTATTTTTCCTTCCTTTCCCCTGTATTCATCTGTTTTGCTTCTTAAATTCCACATATGAGTGAAATCCCATGGATTCACTCTGGCTGACTTTTCACTTAATATAATACCCTCTATTTCCATCCATGTTGTTGCAAATGGCACTATTTCATTCTTTTTGAGTTCTGAGTAATATATATCTTAATATCTCCATTGTGTGTCTGTATGTGTGTCTGTATGTGTGTGTGTATATGCGTATACATGTATATATGTGTATATATGTACATGTATACGCATATACACACACACATACAGACACACATACATATACCACATCTTCCTTATCATTCATCAGTCGATGGACATCTGGTCCCTTTCCATAATTTGGCTATTGTTGATAGCATTGTTATAAATATTAGGGTGCATGTGCCACTTTGAATCAGCATTTTTGTATCCTTTGGATAAATACCGAAAAGTGCAATTTCCGGGTCATAGGGCAGCTCTATTTTTAATTTTTTGAGGAACCTCCATATGGTTCTTAGGAGTAGCTGTACCAGTTTGCATTCCTACCAATGTGCTTTCGCCTTTTAAATCTGATTTAGGACATTAATTTGGATAGACTATATTGGTAGAAATGAAGTCAAGTCAAATATTGACACTAAACATAATATTATTAAGTATTTATTAAGACATTTTGGAATTTAGTTTTCCAATGTATTGTCAGAATCAATAAGGAAGTTGCATAGTAACCCCACACTCCCTCATTTATATGTTGCTATATTCTCCCCACTTTTCAGATTTCTATTAAGGGTGAAATTCCAACTTCATTTTTATTGCAAACATCAACCAACTCTGGGCCACAATATATAATTTCCAAT
The DNA here is from genome assembly GCF_008692635.1 of Crocuta crocuta. NCBI lineage: Eukaryota > Metazoa > Chordata > Mammalia > Carnivora > Hyaenidae > Crocuta > Crocuta crocuta. Next base: position 2,350,691 of record NW_027530545.1, on the reverse strand, counting down.
TAAGAATAAAGACACTGATTTTAACATCTTTTTTTGTCATCATGTCATCAATGCATATTATACTACTTATGTTTAATTTTATGCTGCAATAAAAATATTCAAAAACTATATAATTATCTAAGACTAGGACTCATACCACCTTTCTATGGCCTTTCCCTAACATAAAGCAATGCACTGAATAACACTCCATGAATTGTTCTGTAGAGTTACCAGAAATTGTACTAAATACATTCCTCAAAGATTTGTTTGAAGGTTTTTGTTGTTGCTGCTGTTGTTCCCTTTTTAATCCACTGTCTGTTTCTACCTTTAATAAGACCTTAGGATTATTGATTAAAAAATTTGTTCGTAACAAATGAAGTGGTGACCCCAAAATTGAAAATGAAAGTAAATAAATAGGAAACAGAAGAGACTAATTTTAGTACAGATACTAGTATTTTTTTTAATGTTTTATGTATTTTTGAGAGAGAGAGAGTGTGAGCAGGGGAGGGTCAGAGAGAGAGGGAGATACAGAATCTGAAACAGGCTCCAGGCTCTGAGCTGGCTGTCAGCACAGAGCCCAACGCGGGGCTCGAACCCGCGAACCGTGAGATCATGACCTGAGCCGAAGTGAGATCAAGACGCTTAACCGACTGAGCCACCCAGGCGCCCCCAGATACTAGTATTAAAATAAGGAGAATCTATTCTGACTGTTTAACCACTTTTAACACAGAATTTTGACACAGCTGAAAATATTATTGTGGAGATTAAGTAAAATGCAAACAACAAAATCTATTTCCATTGATGGACCCTTTATGAAAGTGGTTTACTTTTATAGTTTGTATCCACACATTTTTAAAAATTAAAGTACAAAAGGAGGAGAGTTTATTTGTCAGAGTTGGTGTGTACGTTTTCTGAAAACATATGTATAAGACTGGAGTTGCTCCTCTAACTCAGTTTTGAGAAGCTCTGAAAATTTCTCGGTAACGTGTGCAAAGAAGGGCACCTGGGTGGGCTCAGTCGGTTGACTGTCCAACTCTTGGTTTTGGCTCAGGTCATGTTCCAGGGTCATGGAATAGAGCCCCACATAGACCTCCATGCTGAGGGTGGAGCCTACTTGAGATTCTGTCTCCCTCTTCCCCTTTCCCCAACTCAAGTGCTCGCGCTCATGCTAGCTCGCTCTCTCTCTCTCTCTCAAATGAAAAATAAAATAAAACGCATGCAAGGAGAACCAGCACTTTAGCTTCCCCCATTATCCTCCCCACAGCACCCCCTTAGCTTTCTCCAAGGACAAAACATTCTCAGTGCTTACTGCAACTATTAAATGATTTTTTGTAACTCCAAAATGTCAATTCCAGCAAAGCATTAACATCCAAAAGAAGCTTCTTTCAATTTCTCAATTGCTCATGGCTTTCATTCCTGATGCTATCTATTGCAAAGATTTCTGAACTACCTCTGAAGCACACGTTTACTGAAAACATTTGTAAAGTGAATGTTAAAGAAAAAAAAAAAAAAGCCTGTCACCCTCCATAAGAGTCTTTGTAGCTTCTCTTTGCTGTGCAGCCCTGACATTTCAGTAATTGCTTCAACCTTAGTGCAGCCAGGCTTTGTGCCTTCCCTAGATGAAACATTTCCTAGACTCTCTCTATTAGAAGTTCTCGGCTTTGATTACTAAGCACTAAGTTTCTCCTCTGACCGGCCAAGGCTGCTTTTAGCCTGTCAACATGTCTGAATCAAGTTTTTCCTCCGTGCAAATGGAGTATCCACAGTGAAAAGTGGTTTCATCATTTCCTGTCTTCTTTAAGCTTGTTCTGAGTGAACAAAATTTACTTGTGGGAGTTTGTTTTTCTTTTGCTTTTCTTTCTTTCCTTTTTTTTTTTTGCTTTATTTTATTATTTTTAAAATAATACTGATAGGTATTTTGTAATAATTGCAAAATGACTGAAAAGAGAGGCTTATAATAAGTACATCCAAATGTTAGGGGCTTTAAAAAAAATATATATGAAAATAGGATTTATTGACAGTCAAGACAATTTCAAACTGAAATAAAACTCTGTAAGAAACTATTGATGCATGGGGAAGAAATTCACCAGAATTAAAGGAAAGAGTAAGAAGTCACTCGTATTATCTGTGTTCAGCACACCAGATACTTCCCAGTGTTTCTGTGTCACCTGTTTGAATGAGAGGTGGTAGCAGGGGTGAGTAGTGGAGAGGACTAGATGTTGTGCCTTTGAAAGAGGTCATGGCTGGAATTATAAACTGGTACATGTTCTACAGTGATCTAATGGAATCCTTTCATAATTTGAGAGTAAGAGGTGATCCAGATACTTAGTTAAGCAGCTATAAAGGGCATGCTTGCAGAACCTCTAATCACAACAGTGATTGGTTTAGAAGTTTTAAATCTTTGAGAATCACTTGAACATTTTATTGGGACTTTTTGTTTGGAAAATAAATTCTTCAGGATGTTGCCAGTTGTGTTAGAAAGTACAGTATTGTGAGTCATACTCTGCTGTGTTTCTTCCGGTAGTTTCTTTTTACTTGTGATCTTTACATGCAATCAGTTAAGCATTCTGCACCTTGCTTCAGGGAAGAAATGGTACCGTAAAAAGAGGAAACAAGACACAAAGTCCGATTCTTGGGTTTTGAGTTTTACAACCTAGGCCACAGATAAATAAACATTTAAGCTATGAGCAACAGTTTTGGAATATCATGGCGAATATTGTAAAAATTCCCTGCTTCAACCTCTACTTCTATTGCTACCCTATATTAGATCCTTTTCTTGACTGTGAGTGGGAAACAGAATGAACATAGTAAAGGTGGAGAAAAGGGCCTAAATGTTTGTAGCTCTATTTACCAAGCTTACATGCTAAGGCAATAGCCCAGAAATTATTACATAATACATCTAGGCCAAAGGAACTTCAGACAGGCTCTCAACATTTCTCCATACATTGACCAGAATCAGTAGTTCTACTCTTGTGTATGTCAGGGAGAGCATGGGAGTAATACAAGGCCTTGTTCTTACATTTGGAACTAATGGGAGCATAAGACAGAAAAAGGAATGGATCCCAAAATGGCTTCAGGTCCAAACTGGGGACCACTGAGCATGTACTTTGTGGACTGAGTTTCATTGGATGCCATTGAGAACAGATAGTGAGGTAGACCAGTTATACCTACCCACATTTCATACCACCTACTCTACTTCTTCATCTGAAATCTCAGGAATTTAAATACGAGTAAATGGTCAAGGGTAGCCATTCTAAAATGACTTAATTAAAAATCCTCAATCCAGTTGGAATGAGAGCTCATACTCAAAATTAAACAGTACTACAGAAATAAAAAGTTATATTTTACTCTATGAGTTAGTGAACTAAGACTATAATAATTTGTACCACCTATTTATATAGTGGCAAGCCAATTCCTTTGTGTATGTCTAATACAGAACCTTTACTTTGAAATGTATCTAAAACCAGAACAGAGAGACTGAAATCTCAATATCAGAAAAAAAGTGTTACAATAATTTTCAGAAGTGTCAAGTCAATACGTTAAATTTACTATAGCCCTATTCTAAGAAGAAAGAAGATTGTGGTTATTTTTTTAAATTTGGCAAATATTTTGAATTCACGATACATGGAAAAGCCAGAAGTCATGTTTTCCTTTGTAATAACTCTCCTACTTTTGTTTCCATCTCTATGTGGCTGTGGGAAAATGAAGGATTTCAAGGATTATTGTCACGATTTTCTGTTTTTTACCTTAACACTGCTTCCTTTTCTTCCTTAGTTGCTTTTATTTCTCTTGCATCCTTGTGTATCATCTTCATCTTACCTTCTGCTCAGTTTCTCCATTTCCTTTTTCTCTCTCTTGCCTTCTCAAAAAACAATAGGATATACATAAAAATATAGCACAGAATGAAACTGATTTAGATAAAAATTCACTGATGTGTTTTGATAAACTAAATAAACCTTTCCACTCATATTAATTACTATAAGTAATGATTAAAATATTAAGAATAGGGGTACCTGGGTGCCTAGCTCAGTTAAGCGCCTGACTTTTGATTTCAGCTCTGGTCATAATCTCACAGTTCATGGGTTCAAGCCTCATGTCAGGCTCCATGCTGACAGTGCAGAGCCTGTTTGGGATTCTCTCTCTCTCTCTTCTTCTCTCTCTGCCCCTCCCTTGCTTGCTTGCTTATGGTCTCTCTCAAAACTAAATAAACATTAAAAAATACTATGAACAAATTGTTTATAAAAATGACAGTGTCAAAAATATGAAAGACACTTGATCTCATTCATAATTTTAAAAAGCAAATCAAAGAAAGACATTAATTTTTGTATACAAAACTTGAAAAGTTTTAAAATGGGTGAAGTTTTACATTTAAAATAGCTTAACATTTTATTTGTCAACTACACTCTAATAAAGTTGAAAAAAATTTGTCAGTGAGACTCCGTTCAAGTTAACTAAGGGGTGAGGAAGTAAGACACATGCATGCATTATTGGTAGAAGTGCAAATTGATGCAGTCTTTTTGGCAATATCAATCCAAACCATTAAAAATCACAAATTGTTAGGTGTAGTAATTCCATGTCTACCAGTTAACCTCTAAGATATATTTGCAAATTAATGACAGGGTATATGAAAACTATTATTTATGCAGCAAAACTAGGTACAACTCCAAAGTCCTCCACTAGGCTGAATAAAATACTTGGTGACTATTATAAGGATTAGATTCATGTTGCTATGCAAACTTTTCATAGTTATTAAGGCATTATATTTGCATGATATGACACCTTTTGTGTAAATACAAAGAATACATCTGTATATCTAGAATTGAATAAATAGAAAGCTAAATAATATGAAGATAGAGATGCAGAATGAAATGCTGATGACATCAGGTGTTGTTATATGACAAGTTTTTGGAAAGATAGAAAAATTGATAATAGCTGGTAACTTTGGTGAAAAATAAAGAGGGCTGGGACAAAGAAGTTCAAGCTTTAATCTTGTGATTTTATAAGCTATTTAAACATTCTTAACCTATGTACATGTTTCTTTTTCCTGTCAAAACCAGTTGCCTGAGCTGGGACATTAATAAGCATGCATTTTTATTTTATACTTTTTTATATCAAAAGAGGCCACATAAAATGTTACTTTAAAAATGAACAAAATAACCACTTTCTACATACTTTCTCTCATGCACTTCAAAGTATACGTTTTTAAACAGTAAAATCTGTAGTACAATCTCCTTTGGGGCCCTGCCTTCACTTAGCATGACATTGAAACTCTCTGGTTTTCATTGCTCTTCTGCAACACTCTGCTTTTCATTGCTCTTCTAGATTCTTTTATTATCAGCTATTTTATAGATTCTCCCTTCCGGGTTCTAACTTGGAGTTGCCCGGGCACTTATTCCAAAGGTGTGCCTCATGTTTACATGGACTTACTGTCGGCTAGAACTATCTAATGTACATTGAAACATTGGTGATTGATAAGCTTTTATGTATCATCCTTTCAAAGTGTTTGCATTTCAAAGACAATAATTCTTAACAGTGCATATCCTCTGTTGTGGCAGAATTTTGAACATGATCTGTATATTTAAAGGATATATGTGTATTAGAGAAAATTCATATTTTCCCTGAAATGGGGTCATATAAGACTGGCCTAGTATGCATAGGAGTAATAATACCTGAATCAGTTAGGATAGGGTAGGATTTGCTGTGGTAATAACGTGTCAGTGGCTTAATACAACAAAACATATCAAATGAGCTCCCTCGATATTTATGGTGGAGTCAAATGCTCTGGAGAATTGAGCAAAGACAATTTGTCATGTTCATCCACAGAACTGACACCTTCCTCTCCCACTCACATTTCATTGCCCAATGCACCCAGGTGGCAGTCCTGATCCTAAGAGGTATGGGAGCACAATTCTCCCTCTAGACCAAGAAGAAACAGGTGGCTGCCTGGGTCTGTCAGTAGAGCATGTGACTCTTAATCTCAGGGTCATGAGTTCAATCTCCATATTGAGGATAGAATTTATTTTTTTAAAAAAGGCGGGGGGTTAGGGTGGGGAGAAGAGAAGAGCACATTGGAAACAGTGGAAAAGTCTATTAAAATAGTCTTTTCTCTAACCTACTGAACTCTATTTCCAAGTATTTGATGACTGATAATAGCTGAAACTTAATACAAAAATAATCATATTAAAAGATTTTTAGTCCCATTTTCTTTGCTAAATAATTCCAACTCTTCTCAATCTCTATTATAAACTCTATTTCTAAACTTTTAATTAATTTTTTATCTTTTCCTTAACTCTTCTTTGAAAGCCAGAAGTTAATCCATATAGCAAAGTAAGAACATAGAGATAGAAATAGGAAAGCAAGTATTTGAGGCAGATCTTGCCTCAAATCCCAGATCCACAATTGACCAGATATGTGCTCTTGGACACATTTCATTCCCTCTCTAAACTCAACTTCCTCAGGTGAAACTTCAGACAACCTACAATTAGGGTTCTGTAAAGGCCAAATCATGTTTGTGAATTCTTAACCTAATGCCTACTGCACAGTAAATACTCAATAAATTACTTTCGAAATGGGCACATACATTGGGCGATGAAATTTTTTTCTCCTGTTTTCTTTGTAAAGAATTTTATGCATAGAGGTGAAGAATGCATGTTTGTTTATGCTGTTTCCTGAAAGTTTGAGTTCTGTCCTGAGCCCGTGAAAAGATGCTATTTGGTAAAGTGTAAGAAGTGCGTTGTCTTTCATTGGAAACTGAGCCAGTGGTACTGTTACAATTTTAAGTTATTTAAAAATTAAATATGTAAGTTAAAAAACATTGCATTTGATTCTCTAGTGTCTGTTTTTTAAAGTGCACTGTTGTGATTTATTTCTTAAAGTATATATACCATATTATTAGCTCTTAGGTATCAAAACTTTGGTAAAATTGAAGATACAATGCATTTCAAATAAAGTCTGGTTTAACTTCAACTATCATGGTAGTGGAAGAAAGATTTTTAAATAGTACATTTAACATTTTGGTATATTCTTATGAGCAGGGATGTCTGTAGGTCCCAAATGCATTGCTGTGTTTCATTTTCAGATTATAAAAATAATCTGGAAGGCTAAAATGGTCTGTATATTTCCAGACTCCCAATAAAAAGAAAAGGTGTAATTTCTCATGTGTGATGGTTTTACTGGAGACCATAGTTTTCATAAAATATCTGGATTACAATAGTTAAGCTGGTTCTGGTTTTTCATAATTGTAAAAGTAATATTCATTCACAGCACAGCAGGAAGATTTTCAACCTTTGTTTACTTTTTGTCAACCCAACCCCTGTAGTGTCTGAATAAATCAAGAACTGTTTATGTTTTGTTCAATTGCAGCTTCATTTCCATGTAGTTCAACATGTGTGGTGAATGTAATCATTTTTCAAAAAAATTCTCTCTTCTTCTGACACCAGGCATGATTCAGCAAGACACCCTCAGTGTCAATGATAGCTTTGGTGAACTGGCCTCCTCTCTGTCTGACTACCAGAAAATAGTCTTACAAAGTAGCCAGTTTCTTTTCTCTTCCATTGCCAGTGATCCATTCTATAATGCCTCCATAGGACACATATCTTAAATCATGCCATCCGTAGTAATATAATCTTCTTTTGGACAGACTTCTAAGATTTATACATCTGGAGCTATCTTTCTGCACATTTGACCTTAATCTAATTCCTCTTACATCTCACTTTAACCTACTTCTTGAACCATCAAAGTCATTTAAACGATCAAGGTGAGCTACTGATCTCTCGGTGCTATTCACTGTAATCACACTGGGCAGTCCTCACCTGTGCCTAACCTCTTATTGCTACAAATCTTACTACCCTCAAACTCTTGTTTCTGTGTTCCCAATTTCAATCATATTTCTGGCCCTTAAGATTAAGTATAAATCTTTGCTTTCACTAACAGACTCTGATATCAAAGAATCTTTGCTCTCCCCACATACACTATCTTTTTGATGCTTACAGAGTCAAGCCCTAACACCAACAATTAGATAATACCTTATAGATGTTGATAAGAGAAATACTTCAGGGAAGCACTGGAGATCACACAATTAATGTTCCTTTGGGAGACTTTTGAACTACACGTTCAAATAATAGCCTATATTCCACTCAAATTTGAGAACAGCAAAGCATCCCCTACTTGTGGTAGTAGTTTGAGTCCCTGTCACGTGCCAAGCACTGCATTAGGTGCCAGGGATGCAGTGATGGCCAAGAGACACATTTCTGCTTCCCCAGAGCTTACAGTTTAATAAGGAAGATGGATGACTAAACATGAGATAATAAGACAGCAAGATAAAACTATGATAATTTGTTAGTGAACGTGTGAAATGGTCAGACGGATATTTCTGAAGGACGGTCATGTAACCTGGGGCCTGAGATGCAATGGGTGTTAGCTCAGTGAAATGACGGTGGTGTGGAGATTCCTGACAGAGCAAACATCCTGTGCAAAGGGACTGACGACTTTTGGTTGTTTGCTTCAGCAAATTGAAGTCTCGTTGCATAAAATATTAGAATCCTCACATAGCCTTAATATTACATGTTGCCGCTTTGCAGAGTGTGGCATACTGGGCTGAAAACAATCGTGGTGTCAGGGACTATAAAGTTGTTCAGGAGCGTGTCGTGACTTCCCATTGCCTCATTTCCCTCATCCTCACCCTGCTGTATCCCATCATTACAAGAAAATGCACTTACAGACTCTGTGGTGTCACAAAATTCCAGCAAACGCATCTGTAGAGAACTGATTAGTTTTCTTTCTAGCTAAGATGTATAGCAATGCAGTGAAAGATACAGCTTTCGAGTGCACGCCAGGAGAGAATAAGCAGACAGTCCCTTCCCAGAGTGTGGATTCCCTTTCTGTGGCTACGGAAACTCTGCCATTCAACAAGGAAGCTTTAGTTTAGCCAAACATGAAGCCAAATAGTCTTGATTTTCACATGGGGAGGATACCAAAGATAGGGCAATTTATTTCTTGTAGAAGAACTGCCTTCAAATGTGATTTAAAAAAAATAAAAAACAACAGTAAAATCTGCATGTAACGATACCAGATGTGACATTTTCTGTTGTCCTAGAATTACTTAGTAGTAATCAAGGATGAGACAAAAGATGACAGTAACAAAGAATTACAGATAATTGGGGTTAGAAACCACTTTGAATGAATAGAATATGGCAAAAGTAATAGGGTGTCACTTCCAAAATTAGGTTACAAAGAGACTCTGCTTTCTGTTTTGCTTACTTGTCCCTTATCTTGCTCACTCTGAGGGAAGCCAGCTGCCCAATTGTGAGGTGCCCTGTGGGAAAGCAGAAAACACAAGGAACTGACATCTATGGTCAACAGCCAGTAAGAACCTGAGGCCTGCTAGTATGAGCTGAATTGTGTCCCCACCCCCCAGATTCGTATGTTGAAGTCCTAACCCTAATATCTCAGAATGTGATTATATTTAGAGACTGGGAGTAGCATGGGAACAGATACAGAGGGAAGACAAGGTGGAGACACAGACAGAAGATAGGCATCTATAAGCCAAGGAGAGAGGATTGGAACCGATTGTGCTGGGCGGTCCCCAGAAGGAAACAGCCCTGCCAGCCAGGCTCAGACTTCCAGCCTCCAGAACAGGGAGAAAATCAAGTCTGTTATTTGAGCCACCCGGTGTGTGGTACCTTGTTAGGGCAGCCCTAAGCAAACTAATCCACCTACCAACAACCATGTGAGCTAGCTTGTTAAGGAATCTTTGGAAGTCTGTCAACAGCCAGGTCAATGAGTTTGGAAGACGATCCTCCTTGAGCTTTGAGAAATGCTTATGGGAGCACTTGAAATAGGTAAGTCAGAAAGGGAATTTAGTGTGCCATGAGAGATGATGAACATGTTGAGTTCAGTGTTAAAGTGGAAGTGAATTCATCCAGAGAGTTCCTGGATATTTGATCCTGAAGTTTAAGAGTGAGACCACTTCATAAAAAAAGAATGAAATTTTGCCATCAATCTTGCAATGATGTAGATGGCACTAGAGTGCATTATGCTAAGTGAAGTCAGTCAGAGAAAGACAAATACCATATGATTTCACTCATATGTGGAATTTAAGAAACAAAACAGCCGAACATAGGGGAAGGAAGAAGAAAAGAAGGAGGCAAACCATAAGAGACTCTTTAACTGTAGAGAACAAACTGGGGGTTGCTGGAGGAGAGGTTGTTGGGGGAATGGGCTAAATGGATGATGGGTATTAAGGAGGGCCCTTGTTGTGATGAGCACTTGGTATTTATATATAAGTGATGAATCACTAAATTCTACTCCTGAAACCAATACCACACTATATGTTAACTCACTAGAATTTAAATAAAACGCTGAAAAAACAAAACAATATATAGCTGTATTTTATGGGTTTAAATACAGCAGTGTGAAAATAGAAGGATGTAATCTATTTTCAGCCAGTGTAAATATTGAGATGTCGAGACTGTGTACCGGTTTTTGTTTTCTGTTTAGCAGTCATGTTCTTGGCTTCTATGTTTATTTCTTCTGTTCATTTTATAAAGAGATGCTATCTATAACATAGTAAAAAAAACCAATAAATTTCAATATCATAGTAAAAATAAAAGAGTGAGGCCAATATACAAAACTGTGTACACTGAGACTACAGTGTGTTTCTGAGGTAGAAAATGCATGGGGGAAAATCAACATGGAAAGAATAAAACTTTGGAAAAGAATATTAGAGTGGGAGACAGAATCCAGTAGGAAAGCCAAAGAAGGAAAGATCTAGAAGTTGGCCAGTAACACATGTATCTTGAAACTCAAGAGGAGATGGACTAATCTTGAAGTGAATAAAATAAAAGAAAGAACCTGTGGGGAGTAGATTTCTGCTTCTTTTCCTAGATGAGAATATATACCAGAAATATCTTTTTCACCCGTTTTCTTCACTTCTTTCATCAGCGCCCTCCACCACTCCTTATTGCTTTGACGGTCCATTTTAATCACAATCTGATTTTCACTCTTCTTATCAGTTCGTTGACAAGATCCAGCCTTGAATGGGTAACATCTTCTCAGGGTAATCCTTCTGCAATGGCTCTCCACGTCTCCTTAGTACACCTTCTCTGTACAGTTTACTATTTTTAACTCCATGCCTCAGAAACTAAGCATATGCTTAATTTGAGCAGTGTGCCATTTGTATTCTTTTCTCTCTGTTTCTGTTTGAAATATTTCATAATTCGTAAACTAACTCAATGAAAGAATATTTGGAACCCATGGAAATTTTTTTTTTTACAGATAGTTTATTGTCAAGTTGGTTTCCATATAACACCCACTGCTCATCCCCACAAGTGCCCTCCTCCATGCCCATCTCCCCTGCTCCCCACCCACACCCATCAGTCCTCAGTTTGTTNATTTTTGTGTATGGTGTGAGAAATTGATCTAGTTTCATTCTTCTACGTGTTGTTGTCCAGTTCTCCCAACACCATCTGTTAAGGAGGNAGCACATTCTAATCTATAAGTTTGTTTCTGTTTGTGATTAATTGTTTTAAATGTTTAGGTGCTCCCATGAAAATTATTTTTTATAAAATAGAAATTGTTTGTAATTCTACTGCTTGTTGGTAATCACTACTAGATTTTGACCTGAATCTCTCCTAGTTTTTTTCCTATGTATATCTATATGTAATTTCTTATTTGAGTATTTTAATTATATTGAGATGACAGTTGATAGTATACTGTAACCTATTTTTATCACTTAAAATTCACAAAGAAAATTTTTACAACAGCTTTAAATATTTTTCTATGCAGGATTTTTGAAGGCCATGTACTAAAGCTTTTTATACTCTAGTTTGTGTAATCAGTCTGCTATTCTTGGTCGTGAAAGTAATTTTCCTGTCACATAGAAATGCTTATTTGTATCATTCTCTGCCTTGAGGGAAATTTCTACAAGAGGATAAGCATGTTCTTAAGGCACTTGATTTGCATTGTCAAATAGTTCTTCAGAAAGTTGTATAATCAATTTGGGAAGAATTGGCAATTTTACAATCTATATATTGCTCTTCCTAGTAGAAACACAGTTGATCTCTCCATTTATTTAATTTCACCTTGCTATTCTGAGGCAATATTTTATAGGCTTTTTTGTATAGGTTTTATACATTTAAAAAAAAAATCTATGCATTTTTAATATTATTCTTTGAATTAAAATTGTTCTAGTACTTGCTCTTTGCAGCCCAAACCCACAACATCTTTCAGAAACTGTACATAATATTCAGCAATCTAAAATTTAGCTTATTAACCCTTTACTTGTACAATAGTGTTTCTCAACTGATACGTCTTCAAATGACGTGGCCAAATTTAGTACTTCCTACTGCTGTTTCTGTCTGTTTTCTCGCTTGGGGAATCACAACTATAAAAGTGAAAGGTTTTTTTTTTTTATAGAAAATGCCCTTCCAAAATTGGATAATGGTCTTGTTAATTTTCTTGGTTCTTTTCCACACAAGAAAATAGCCTTCCCGTCTTACATGTTATGTGCCAAAAGAAAATGCAAATCTTTGGGTTTAAGGACTAATAATCTAACCTGGCAGGTAAAATGAAAGACAGAGAGTGTTTCTTTGTATTTTATCCCAACAGTATTTCTTGTATCTGTATAATACCTGATGTGCAAATAAAATAGAAACACATGTTAAACAGATGAGTGAATATTCTAGAAATTTGGAAGTCATGGCGATTGACTTTCCCATAGGATATGCAGATTTTCTGTTATAAGGACCTTGATTCTATTAATACGGTGTATATAATACCTCTTAGTAGATTACTGTGAATTTTCAGAAGGTAGAAGAATTGTCCTTTTTACTGGGAAGTGTTTGTTTTAGTGGTCAGTACCAAAAAACTGGGTTCCACTTCAATCTGGAAGCCAAAAAACAAAGATGGACAGCTCGAATCCTGAAATTAAAAAAATATTTGTCAAAAAGGACTTATTTTTCTTTCTTCAGATCTAGGCTAATCAACTTTAAATTAAATCTCACCTAAAATTCAAAAACATATAACCTTTTTTTATTATAAAACCTTAATGTTAAAACATTAGGTGATAATTTAGCTTCTTACCTTTTTTATTGTTGCCAGTTTGGGGAATTTCAGTGGTGGTTCCCATAAATGTCTCTCCCTTCTAAATCTTTTCCCTTTTACAATTAGCTCATCATCAGTTATCCAGAAAGATCACTAGCATCATAAACAGTAATTTAATACAGGAACCTGAAGCTAAACAAAATTGTGTTTAAAATTTTGAAAACCAGTGAGTGATAGCTGAGTTTCTGTTAAGTATACTTAACAGAAGCAATTCTGAGTATACTCTGTTAAGTAGCAGGAAACTTTTTATTAAAGCAATATTTCAGAGATTTTTTGAAGCAAAAATAAGACAGATTTAAGCAATAATAAACATGGTGAAAAGAGTCATTCTTCCTATTTCTAAGATAATCCTGTATTTATAGATAAAATAATGATCCAGCACAGTTCCAAGTGTTCCCTACCATGGTTCCAAAGCACAGGCAACATTTAAATGAAAAATGAGAAGGCTAAAGAGACCTCCCCAGTTTGACTTTTATCTGAGGGTGCTGGTGAGGCATCTAAATTTATCTGAACCTTTTTCCTCACTGTATTAGTTTGTCTTCATTTCTCTTTAAGAGAGCTGCACTAGCACTATCTTGCTATTGATAATCCATTTATAATATTATAATTTATAGAGAAAATAATGTTCCTGCATTATTTACACTGTTTAGTTGGTTGGAAAATTGGCTGAAAATGGACTCAATTTGGGGAAATTATAGCACATTAGCCACTTTCATAGACACATTCCTTAACTAAGGTAGTAGAAAATGAGCTCCCTGTTTATTGACATCAAAGCCGAAAGGATTGTTCTCAGTGGAACAAACAGTGAGCTGAATTACCTGACCTTGGACCTGATACACACCTGCCAATGATCACAGTAACTACCTGAAGACCCACTGGACCCAAAACAAGTGATATATTCAGGAAAACAAATTCAGCTAGGCATCTGTTGGTCCCATTTCCTATAGTTTTTGGTGAGCAAAGCGCATCTTGTAAAAATAACCTGTGAAACTTTGCTTTATGATATCTACATAAATTCCTCTTGGATTCCACCCAATTTCAGGTTGTAATTGTTTCCTTAAAGAGACCCTGTCATGGATATTCACTATTGGAATAGATTATTTCACATATTATCATCAGGTCTGTTTGTTTATTTTTTCCAATTGGTAAAAGGTTACTTTTAATGCCCTAAGCTTCTTAAATTCAACTACTATATCAAGGACAAGAGAACTATGCCCACAGGAAGTCAGTTCACAATTATTTACTTAAGCCACATGTGGACATATTATGCTTATAATAGGTATGTGGTTTGGAGTGCTGTTTTGCAAGCATGTGTTCTTTCTTCCACATATGCCCTTGGCTGGCACCCACTGGCAGAGCAAATTCTACCAGAGCACATGGAAGAAGAGAGCCTGTCCTTGTTCAGCATACAGTGTTCTTATTCCAGATCAAAAAGTACAAATAATCACTTTAATTTTTTTTCCTGCACACTTGCAACCAATGAAGGCGTTTCTGTGCAGATGGGGACTTCATATACATGAAATATTTAATTCAGAAAGGGGCTCATTACAATACACAGCATCCATATTGTCCACTTGACTCATTGCCCATGGTCAGGCTTCTGGGATGCTACAGACTGCAAGGATGAGGGAGAGCAATTATTGTGTCAAAGAGGAGAGGAAAGAGGATAGAGTGCAGAATATTTACTCCTTAAAACAATATGTTATACACACACACACACACACACACACACAAAGTAAAAGGTTACCTATGCTGAGATCCTGCATTATGGAAATATTTAATAAATCATATCTGTCATAACTCAACATAATTTGCTGTTTATATCCCACAAACCATCAGGTGACACTGAAATTGCTCACGTTGGAGTAACTGATATTAGAAGCTCTACCTTATTAATTCCATGGCAACTGATGATTTATAAAAATAATCCATTAACAAAAGTTATGTCATGAATTTACATTGAAATTTAAAGAAAACATCCTTCATATTTAAAGTGTTTGAAATTCAGCATGCTTTCAAACAGGCTTAGAAGATACTGCTATAAAATATATATTTTTATCAAAATTTTCTGTTTCTGATACAACTTTGTGTAATAGCTCATGAAGGTGAAAGTGGCTTTGTCTATGTTTTCTTCGGTGCCATAATTTTAAAAAATATTTTAAAAAAACAATCATAGGCTTTACCCTCTTGCCTAGAGTTACTCAGCCCTTCCATTCTGAACAAAAGCTAAGTATTATAATTTCTGCAAAGAAATGTAAATCTCTAAAAGCAAAAAATTCTCTACCTATTGGATGCAGTGAATTGAAGGACTTATTTGTAACATTTCATTTTAGTCACATTTTGTGATGAATGGAATGAAATGTTTTAAGCTTTAATTTTGTGTGATCTATATTATCAAAAGAAGAGTTAATAAATGCATTTGCTGAGCATTAACATGAAAGCTAGCACTCGAGCCACAATTAATGCTTACCTTGTCAGCAGACACATAAGAGAGGTGAATAACAGCCTAATGGCAAGTCTGTTAGATGTGCTATGGACAGAAGACTTTTTTTCTTTTTTACGGTAAAAGCATCTAGCTCCCAGTTTCAGTCTGAGACAGAAAAATGCCCAGAAGCATTGCCATTAGGCTATAAATCACTACTGGAAAGAAGTAAGCTCTGTTTCCATAAGCACTTCGAAAAACTGACTCGGCAATGCTTCTGGTCCTTTGAAAAGTGTTAGGTTGTCATATGACCACAGGTCCTTTTTGAATGACTCTCTGGACTGACAAAATAACATTCACTTTAGGCAGGTTACAGAAGATCAACCATCCTAAAAATTAATCACATTGGCTCAACACGTTTAATTTCACAAGATCCCTCTAGGACCTTAACTCTGACTCCGCTTCCTATTTCACCTCCAGTGGGCATGGGTACAGATCAGAGGCTCAGTGTATTTCCCTAAAGAGCCCAAGAGCAACATTCTTTTTTGGTCCCTA
The DNA here is from genome assembly GCF_008692635.1 of Crocuta crocuta. Classification (NCBI taxonomy): domain Eukaryota; kingdom Metazoa; phylum Chordata; class Mammalia; order Carnivora; family Hyaenidae; genus Crocuta; species Crocuta crocuta. The sequence goes on along the minus strand of NW_027530545.1, from coordinate 2,334,634 downwards.
CAAGTGCCTTATAAAAGAATTGAAAACCTCCCCCGGGGAATAGAGGCTAGTACTCTGGTGGGGTCAGTTATACCTTCAGACAAGAATCTTTGAAATGAAGTAAAGATAAAATTCCAATAAAGACAAGCAGTAAATAATTGATTGTATAATTTAGTTTAGCAGTAAAATGTGAACAGAAAATGACAAAAGCTATTTGCAAATGGAAACTATCTCCCTCTCTTCTCACCATGATAGTGGCATATACCATATAGGGACTGTTCCTATGACCTGTGTTGTACATAATGTGAGGGGGGAAATGGGCATGTTTTTGTTAGGCATTAAAAATATAGGTTGTTTGTTACTGTAGCATAATCTTGCCTAGAAGGACTGATAAGGTGATTTGCTGCTCTCCATCACTATCACCTAATTTCTCTTTCATTTAGTGTTCCTACCTCCCTCTCTCCCCTCACCCACATATATGGTTTTTCCTTATTCAGTGTGTTTGTGTAATATCAATTGCTTCATATCTCTTCTGGAGTGACTTCAAGTATTTTTTTTTTTTTTTTTTTTTTTGTCTTCTATGCCTTTTCTGCTTCTAACACCTACCTACTACCAACCCTCTAAGATTCCCATTAAAATTCCCAGGGGTATAAGTCATTTCGTCAACCTTGTTGAGTGGAATGTTCATGTACAGCCAGTTAACTGGCCACTAGTCAGCCTTTATATTGATACATATGAGGATTCTCTGTGACATGTCATTTACAATGTGGATAATATTTTTGCTATCAATTTCCATAATTGAAAAAATGTCACATGCCCCTAAGTTTTCTTAGAAATAATGAATAGTTATTACTGTCTGTCTTCAAGGCTTTCTCTAAATATTGGCATCTATTAATGGAGTAACTGTGCTATTACCATGGAGTTTGTTCAAGAAATCAGATGTAACCAGATACTACCCTAAAACTGAAAAGAAAACAATATTTCTACTATGCTTTCTCTATAGTAGCCAGAAAATACATATTTTAATGAAAATCACATTAATCTCTTATTTTAGGATATTTGGTTTCCTCTACTCTTAGTCACCCTAGTATTAGTCACAGGAGATGAATAATGTCATTTGATTCAATCACTGTATTACAGACTTTATAACAGAGAAAAAGAGTCCTATATAATCTCCAGGCATTGCTCACTCTGCTGTTTATGAGTCCATCTAATTCTTACAGCTACCTTTCAGGTTGACGATTCTTAAAACATCAGTGGATATGGATGCCAATTTCATGAGATGTCCCTGAGAATAATACATCCTGAGTTATTTTTATAACTTAGAGTATTCATCCTGCACAGGAGAAATAGCTTCAACATTCTTTCATTTTTGTTCAATCACTTTTCCCAAATCCATAGTCCTATGCAGGCATATTTCATTTAGTCACAGCATTGCAGAAACCAAAAGCTCAAAATACTTGTAAAACTAGTGAATGGAATCCAGCCAAAATAGAACCTCAGGCTCATGGTGTAGCATACACCCTCAGAAAAACTGTGCAGTTTATAATGGCACCAGAGGGAGAGAGAACGTATTAGAAATAACACTGGTGTTGACCTAGAATATTTCTAGGGGGAATTTGGATTCTCCTATTTTCTGGGTATGTGGTCTTCACTTTCCTGAGTGTCAGTGTTTTCAAGCACAACACACAGTAGACCCAGTGTTCATTACAGCCATTTGGAGATTCTTACATAGCTGACATCTTGTTTCCCCCTAATTCAGTGTCTGTAATTTCAGGCTACCTCTGTGAGAATAGGGTCTTTCTCAGAACCAGTGTTAGTTAGCCTATTAGGCATAGCAGTGTCTCATACTTTTCACCTTTCCCAAATTCACCTTTCCCCATGTTCCAGAACCAGATGGATATTGTCATTATCTTATTTCAGGTAAGTAATTTATTTCATTATATTGATGTTATGTATGGAATTGTGTCCCTGTAAAATTCATAGGCTGAATCCTAACCCTCAAAGTGATNGGGGGCGCTTGGGCAGCTCAGTCGGTTAAGCGTCCGACTTCAGCTTAGATCAGGATCTAACGGTATGTGGGTTTGAGCCCCACGTTGGGCTCAGAGCTGACAGCTAGCTCAGCCTGGAGCCTGCTTCAGATTCTGCGTCTCCCTCTTTCTCTGATCCTCCCCTGCTCACGCTCTCTCTCTCTCTCTCTCTCNCAGAGCCTGGAGCCTGTTTCAGAGTCTGTGACTCCCTCTCTCTCTGACCCTCCCCTACTCCCGCTGTCTCTCTCTCTCCTAGAAATAAATAAAACATTAAAAAATAAAAATAAAAAAAAAAAGTGATGGCCTTTGCGGACTGGGCTGAAAGGAGATAATTAAGGTAAAATGAGGTCATAAGGATAGAGTCGTAATCCAATAGCACTGGTGGCCTCGTAAAACAGGAAGAGGAAGACTTTCCTCTCTCCCTGTGCTTACAAATAAGAGGTCCTATGAGCACATTGAAATGAAAACAGCCTACGAAGCAAGAGAAGAGGTCTCAGAATGCAGCCTAGTTTACTTGCATTTTGATCTTGGACTCTAGAACCTCTAGAATGGTGGGAAATCAGTTTCTGTTGTTCAAGCCTCTCTATCTAGAGTACTTGTTAGAGTATTCTAGACCTGAGTGGACTGATAGAATTAACCACTACCCTATTTTCCATCCCCCTAATCCACAATCTGCTGGAGTGAACACATCTCCATTTGTCCAGAGCCTTTTTAGACATTCTTAAACCAATGGAATGACGTAAGTAGTAAGAATGGAATGTCTGGCTTGGAACATGGCAGTAGAATAGAAATTAGGTTAATATGAAGGCAATCAAGGGGCAGATATAAATAGGATTCTGCCAACAATAGGAAGGGTGGAAGGTGACAAGAGTTATAAGTGAAAATCCAGTATCTGATTGTTCTGATTTTCTTCCTTGGTTTCAAAACACGTAGTGACTAGTTAAAAAGACAAAGTGTATTTACTTAATTGTTTAAAACAAATGCTTTATTTTTTTTTCTGAAGAAGTTCTAAATAAATGATTTGGAAATGATGAGAAGAAAAAAATGTAACTAATTCCATGTAAAAGAGTGACCAGAAAATACAAGGTCAAATCCCACCATATGATATTATATAATAAAAAAGGAAGTAAGGAGCAGAATGATATCTACAGAGGATGAACGCACACCAGAAAGATATATTCATATAAAATATGAAAAATTTTACATTTTGTATACAAATAAACTAGAAGATATAAAAATATTACAAAAAAGGGGATAACTATAATAAGTATTAGAAAGGCTTGAAACATAAGTGAAAGAAATTAGGAGAAAATATGAAATATTTAAAGTTTAAAATTAGACAAAATTAAACATGACTAAATGAACAAAATAAAAATATGTAATTACGTAAAGTCTATATCATAAAGAATAAGAAATATGTAAATATGGTACCTAACATATATGAACATACAAATTATGACATAGAAGATGAAAAGAAAAATCAAAAATCACAAAGAACTGGGAAAAGATAAAACAGATTAAATTAGGAAATAAAAACCATTAGGAAAAGAAAAGCCAACACATGGATAATGAGAATCTCTGGGGAAAAAAATCAAAGGAAGAATATACTAAATATCCTTGTATTCAACATTATAAATTTTACCTTGTATTTAACATTGTACATCGCAAAATACAGCAAACTTATAAAGAAAAGTATATTGTCATCAAACTCTAACATACCAATTTTTACCAAAAGAAAATTGAGTAGTAAGAACTCACAAAATGAAAATATGACCCCAAAGTTTTCTACCCAGCAAAACAGACTTTTTCACACAAAGTCCACACACTGTTGTTGAAATGTAAAACCTCAGGGAATATTGTTCCCTTTTCTGAGGAGTTTACTAGAGGGCAGCCATTCAGACAATCAGGATGACCAGGGAGACAGTGACATAAGAACTAGTAATGAACATTAAACGTAGTTACTTGCAGTATTAATTCTAACTGAGAATTAAAAAGGAGAGGATAGTATACTCAGACCATGTGGCACAACTATACCAAAACTGGGGAAGAAGTATGGGAAAGACACATACCCAAACATGCTGTTTTATTGAGAGTTCTTAGTGGATGTGCTGGCATTATTATTGTTATTCTAAACTTATGTGTGGGAAATGGGTAATTATGGAATTTGCTAATTCTGTAATCCTTGGTAGGTCTTTAAAACCAGGATTTTGATTCATTATGAGGAAGAAAGCAGATTCAGATGTAATACAAATGGTTAATTTTTAAATCCTGTGTATTAAATTTGAAACAGAATTAAAAAACAAAACAAAAAAACAACAAAAAAAGAAATGGAAGTTTAAGTATGAAACCAAGAGTGTTTATCCTGATATGTGTGTGTGTGTGTATACACATATATGTGTGTGTATGTGTGTATATGACACATGTATATATAGGATGTGTATATTGTGTGTGTGTGCATGTGTGTACATACATGTATTCATTCTTGGTTTTACCACCAGAGTTCAGAAACAATGACCAACTCAGAACAATTAGAATCTCTAGCAACTAGCGCCCAGGGTGTAGTCTTGAAATACCACTTACCATCAAAAAATATGAGGGCTGCTTAGAAAGGTATCTGATAATAGATCTGCGGCAGAGATGAACGTTCAAGTCTAGAACACCTTGTTATAAAAACGGGTGATGAAGCTATCAAAGATTACTTGGGTTATGTCAAAGGGAGGCAATTTCAAGAAGATTCACTGACCAGAGGGACAGGATAATTTGTACTTTAATAAGGATAATAATTAAACAAGTTAAATCCACCAGTATGCTCTCTTAAAAAGAGATAGAGAGGGAGAAACAGGCATTTATCCTGAACCACAGAAAAATAAATAATAGATTAGAAGGATGTTTCTTTGTAATAATATTTCAACTAATTAGTAGTATTCAACTAAAAGTAAGCAACTAATTATAGAATTGGAGTATCACTAATTTGCTATCCCAAGTAATCAATGAATATAGGCATTGAGTATCAAGCTGCCAGGCTCTCTCTCTCTCTCTCTCTCTCTCTCTCTCTCTCTCGCTCTCTCTCTCTCTCTCTCTCTCTCTNTTGTAATAATATTTCAACTAATTAGTAGTATTCAACTAAAAGTAAGCAACTAATTATAGAATTGGAGTATCACTAATTTGCTATCCCAAGTAATCAATGAATATAGGCATTGAGTATCAAGCTGCCAGGCTCTCTCTCTCTCTCTCTCTCTCTCTCTCTCTCTCTCGCTCTCTCTCTCTCTCTCTCTCTCACACACACACACACACACACACACACACACACACACACACACACAAAGACAACCATACGTTATATTCCTATCTAAGAAAAAAATCAATACCATTATTGTCTTGTCAAAGAGACTGAACATGAGTCATGTTAAGCCTCTGTCCTTTTGGAGAAAATAAACAGAGGAACACATAGATCTTTCAAATGAGTATGAAGTCCACAAATTCCAGACTGTGAAAGACTATATATAGGTCAAATAGTTCAGATTCTTTAGCTGATAAATTGTAAAAGCAAAGGAAAACAGGGGAAACTTGTAGATTAAAGGGACTGAAAATCATACCACATCAAATTTTGTTTTTAAGTTGGGCAAAGCTACAATGTCTAGGGATGTACGCTTTGGTGATGAAACTATAAGAAACAAATAAAAATGACTACCATAAAAGTTAAAGTTAAGAGAGTAGGTACTCTGTGGGGAGAAAGGGGGATGTGATTGGAACTGGGGATATATAGGCTTCTTGGTGGCTGGCAAAATTCTTGATCTCGGTGGTGATTACAAGAGTATCCATCAATAAATAAATAGTATTCATCAACATTATTAAATATGCACAACCCGTGTTGTATTATCACAAAGGAAAAAGTGCATTTCCTCTTTTAGCAACCTCCTCTGTCACAATAAGCTGTTACTTATAAAACACTAATGTATGTCCTCCCAGATACTTTTTCTAACCTTTTATATGGATACTAGAGAGACAGATGATAGATGGATAGACAGGTATGTATAGGCATACAGATACATATGTAGTAATAACCACAAATATAAATTTATTGAATTTTTATGTATTTGCTTTATAGAAACACAATCAGGATATACATATTACTGACTGACCACTTTTTCTCACTGAAAAATAGTCTATATTTTCTATTAACTTTGAAATTGTCTGTAAGATGTTACCTCATTCTTTTTCAGGGGTTGTTTTACAGATCAACTTGGGTATTCTCAAAGTTTCTTGTTCTGTGCTCATATCTTCAAGATTTTATTACAGTTCTTTAAATATATTATACATAATTATTTTAAAATCTGTGTCTGATAATTCCAATATCCAGTTTTGAGATCTTGAGATTATGCTGCCTAGTATTTCCATTTGTCTGTGGTATCTTAATTTTCTTGTACATTTTGTGAATTTTTTTTTACCATGAGTTCATAATTTTTGAATCTTTAATTATGGAAATTCACTTTAAAGCTTGGATTAGAGGTGGGTTTTTTCTCCTAGTGAAATTTGCATACGCTTTTGATAGATGCCTGGCTGAACTATTAATCTGGAACCATTATCAAATGAATTCTCAACTTGAGGCTTTTAAGGTTACCCCACAAAGGTGAATTTTCTCATCACTGGTTCTTCAATATCTACTTAGGAGTGCATGGAGCAAAGTAAAAAGTCAATACAAATAGCCAAAAGAGCTATATTTAATACTGTGGTAGACACTTTAAAATGTGAGTTACAGGGATATGACTGTTTTGTGTGTGTGTGTGTGTGTTCTATTTATAATGCTGACAGCTTTCTTGTGTTATATGTTATCTCATTTTATCCTCGAACTACTCTAGAAAGTCAATATTAGCAACGTTCTATAGTTAAGGAAACTGAAGTTCATGAAATTTAGCTTTCTCCTGCAGTATGCTCAGTCTGTTTTTATGCCACATCCCACTACCACTGGCCCTGGCGGTGGTGTATTGTCCTTCTTATTTTTCATTACCACTTGCAGCCCATTTCTCCTTCCTGTTTCCTTTTTTCAAAGACAGACCTTTGGCGTGCCTGGTTTCAGGCTCGATCTGGTAGTTCCGTCATCTCAAGTTTTCAAGGTTCTTCTTTTGGTTGTGAAAATGAGTCCCTAGCTCGTTCCCTTTCTAACTTGATGCCAATGATTATTCCATGTAACTTCACCCTCCATTTTATTGATGTGTCCAATATTTAGCCTCTCAAAAATCTCATGCATAAGTACCCTACTCTGATCAGTTACATGCTCTCTCAAGTTCACTTCAGCTTCTTCTCTCCAACAATTCTTTTGCCTCCATTGAAATATCCAATCCTTCGACCCAAACTATTCTTCACTGTCATCTGCCTTATCTTAGTCTCAATTTTCTCTTTACTCATGCTCGCCTCCATGATTAATCACTTTAATCACTCCCTTGTAGAGGCCCTGACTCCTTTGCCTTCCTCTAGTGCTTTCAAAACTTGCCTGCCAAAATGTCAAACCTGATTAAGCACGTCATCGTGCTTACTCTGCGCATGTACCTGAATATCCGAACACATCTGAAGAAACAACAGAAGCATGCTAACTGTTTTGCACTTTAAATTTATAGTCCCTAGTCTTCAATGGGCACTCAGGAGTGCTAAGAAGTCTTCTATTTCCCCAGTAACCTGCCTTCTCATCAGGAGGACTTTGGTATTTCCCTTCTCTCAAATATCTTAAACCCTCTCACTCCTCTCTGACAGTCAGTAAAAGCCATTCTTGCTTCACAGATAACCTAGAAGGCACTGGGAGAAAATACTCTTCTCTTTTTATCTTCAGATGGTTAGCCTCCATTTAGACTCCATTTAGCCTCCATGGTCAATGCACCCATTGCTTATTGAACCAGTTATGATGCTTTTGTCAGCAAATAGCAAAATATACTAGTAAAATCGGTTTTAACATAGGGTTTTAAATATCACATTGAAGGAAACCAGAGGTATGTGGTTTCAAGGATGGTTAATTCTGCAGTTCAAAAATGTTAGACTCTGGGTGGCTTCTCTATGATCCTCTTGATTGTAAGAGAGCCGTCACAACTCCAGCATTGTGTCCTAGTATACCCAAGCATAGGAACTGAGAGTTTCACCCTTGAATGTCTCTGCTTTCTAATCAAGGAGGGGAAAAAGTTCCCCACAGTTTTCAATAAACTCTCTCTGGTATCTCTTTGAGTGTATTAGATCATATACCTACCCCTGAACCAATTGTTGCGAAAAAGGAAATATGGTTGGTTAGTCCATCAATCCTTGGCATATCCTAGCATAATTTGAATTATGTGAGAAGGGATGAAGGAGGACATAGTAGTTTTGGAGACAGTCAGCATTATGTATTGCTCCTTTGTATTTTGCTTTCTCTGCTGTTACAATGGATGGCCTGCCTCTGTACCTGTTAAAGGTCAACCCCTCCATTTATGCCCTGGATCCCATCTCCTCCTGTTGCTCAGGGATTTGTGTTTCAAATAACTTCTGTTTCCTTTGCATCAACAATTTCTCCCTTTCTGGTCAATTATTCCCGTTAATGTACAAATGTGCTCTATTTCTTAGCTGAAAGTTTCTCTTTTTGACCTGAAGACTCCCTCCAATTAATATGAGAGAAACAAAAATTGTTTTACATGTTGAGTATAACTGTCTTCAGTTTTCCTTATTCTCTCTAGTGTGATTCAGTCATTGGTAATCTATGTTGCATTTTAAGAAATTTTATATAATTAAAGTTATAATTATTTTGGTTTACCCTCACCACAAGTGCTGTGAATGTACTTCCTTATGTTCTGTTTTGCTTATATCTTTGTCATTTTACAATAGTACTCATTATTTCAATTAATACCAAGTAGAACAAGGACAGCTGGGGAGTGAGTATTGAAGAATAAGAAGGGGATAACGAGGCTGTGGAAGAGAGCGGCAGAATGGAAAAGCATGGAAAATAGATGGAGTCAAGGGAAGACAGTCTTGTATGAGGGCCTGTCATGGCATTCGGTTTTAGAGAGTGGCGATCCTTTATTAAATCAAGACAGAATACCATTTACATTTTTGTGGACTCCAATTTGTCTAGTTAACTTTGCTTATAAATAGGCACAAAATAGTTTCTTGTGAATTTTAATTTTTCACACAGTAGAGTACTTTCAATAAGACTAACCAAGCATCACATATGATTTGCATAAGCACTTGCTGAATTAGGTTAAAAAAGAATTGATTACCTTTGTTTTACTACGTGTTGATTTGGAGCCAGTTATTTATCCTCTCTTAACCCTAACTTCATCATCAGTAAAATGGGTATAAAGGCCCGTATTAGTAAGGCTTTAGTGAGGATTGGATTAACTCAGCACCCAGCACATAGCAGGCATATTTGTGTTACTTGTTAATATTAGTATCATTTTTATTTTATTATTTTATTAAGTTTATTTGAGAGAGACAGAGTGTGAGCAGAAGAGGGGCAGAGGGACAGAATCTCAGGCAGGATCCACGCTGTCAGTGCAGAGCCTGACTTGGGGCTCAAACTCACAAACCGTGAGATCGTGACCTGACCTGAAATCAAGAGTTGGATGTGCAACTACCCAGGTTGCCGCCTAGGTGCCCCTATTATTATTTTAAAGAGAGGAAAGCTGTGGTTCATAAAGTGTGGAATTACCTAACTGGAGAATGATGAGTTCTTGACCAAAATCCTGGTCTTTTCATTTCAATTCAACGATCTTTCTACTTCACCATCTTGTTGGATTCAGTGGGTGATTTAGGCATAAATTTAATTCCAGACAAACTTTTATTTCCTTTGGGGGGACTGATATTTGTCTTCTTTCCTGACAATGAGAATTAAAAAACTGATTAGCTTTACCTCTGTTCACTGGCTGCTGAGAAACTGAATCAAATTTAAAGTGTAATCATAGCAATTATCTGTCTTTATTGCCTTTATCTTCATTGCCTTTATCCATGTCTTATTTGTATTCTGCTTTTTCCTGGTAATTACTTTTTACATATATTTTCTTATTAGCTGTTCTTCTGAATTTCTTAGAAGAATTACTCACCATTGTCGAGCAAATAAATCGCCACAACTACCATTGTTAGAAGTTGCAACATAGAGCTGCCCATGTGAGAAGTAGATAAATTGCAAGCCAAAGCCCACAATTTGGAATTTCCACCCTTGTGGCTCTTTATTTTGGGCTCATAATTGAAGCCGCTATTTGTTTTCTCTGCCTGTGATGTCTTAATATATGCAGGACAGCTCTTCCAATTGTCAGTTACACAAACCTCTTTTTGTTTCTCAGGCTCAGCTGCTCTGGGGAACAACAGTCTTTCTTTTGAAGTGCTCACACCAGGGTTCTTCAAAATTAACACTTTTGCCACAGAGTCTCTGCATACTTTGAATCGCTTTAAGTTAAGATGTCATATACAAAGAGTAAAGTGTGTAAAGTACATTACTCTTAATTGGGTAGTTTAACAGTTATTTGCACATGTTTACATTTTAACTACCACCCCGACCAAGATCTAGAACATTTCTAGTATTCTGTCGGATTCCTTTGTGCTCCATCTTATGTATACACTACGTCCCACAGGTAACCACAATTCTGGATTCTATCATCATCAGTTAATTTCACCTGTTCTTGAACATTTTCTAAATGAAATTTACAGCATGAACTCTTTTGTGTGTCTGACTTTTTTTTCCATTCAATATATCTATGAGATTCATTCATGTTTTTTCTTGTACCTGTATTTGCTTGGTGTTGTTTGTTTTTCACCATTCCTGTAAATAGTGAGTATTTTTCTAATACAATAGATTATTTTTTATTGTTATGTCATATCCCATTGTATGACTATACCTCAGTGCATATATTCATTCTCCTTTTTTTATGTTTATTCTTTTGAGAGAGGGAGAGAGAGAGAGAGAGTGCATAAGCAGGGGAGGAACTGAGGGAGAGAGAGAAAAAGAGAGGGCGAAAGAAGAATTCAAGGAGGCTCCACACTACCAGTGCAGAGCCTGATGCAGGCCTCGAACTTACAAACTGTGAGATTGTGTCCTGAACCAAAATCAAGAGTCAGAAGCTTAACCACCTGAGCCACCCAGGCACCTCTGTGCACTCTCCTTTTAATGGGCATTTGAGCTGTATCCACTGTGGGGCTACCATGAGTAAACCGCTTTGAACATTCCATATTGAGTGTGAGCCTATCTCCGTATTTATGTCATGCAAAAGAGGCAAAGTTACACAAACATAAGTTATTTTTGTTTCCCTCACTGCTGAGTTTTTCTTGCAAATCTCTTCAAATTTTTTTGGGTAAAAATATGATAAAGATGGAAGTCTTGTAAAGAAGGAGAAATGAAACTAAAAGTCCCAAAATACCAGCAAGAAGGACAGGATATAAGAAAATCTCACGATTATAAATGTTTCCCTATACCATTTCTTTATAAGCACGAAGCAACAATTTTAGTTTTCTTTACACCCATTCTTACCCTATTTACTTTGCACCCACAACATAATAGAGGGAAGGAAAGGCTTATCTTTCTGTGGCCATCCTTACAGATTATTTTCCTACCCAGTCCCAATTTATATTCCTTTCCCTTTAATACTGTGCCCTTATTTCTTTCCTTATCTGAGGTAAAGGCAAAGGAAATCCAGTGCTTTTTCTATTCTGATATTATCTGGAGCACACTGGCAATTTCTCTCTACATTTATATAGTGCCTTCCTTGGGCACACAAAGTATTCCCTTTCTTATCTTATGTAAATGGTAATATCTTATAGGAATGTTGACTTTAAAAGATCCTCCAGGTTTTCTTTATCCTTAAAAAATTTCCAAACCATTTTACATACAGACATACAGTTTTTGTGCTATCTTATTCACCAGTATTTTTGATAGATTGAAATATATTAAAATTTTCAGAATGATTTTCTCCCTTTATCTCATTTTTGTCTATATGCTTCATTTCTTATCAACTTTGTACAGAGATCTGATTTCTTATTGTGTTCATCACTGCATGATCATTTCTTACTTAGATTAGAGACTGTATGTGAATCTTGAACTCTTATCTATTTTTCCAGGGGCTCAGAATCTAAGTATACACTTGTCTGTTACAAATGAGTGGAATAATATTACGGAAGTAGAGGTAGGAAGGTGTGGACAAGTGTAACACATAGCTGACCTCTAGCTGTGTTTTCACATGGCCTTTCTTCATTGTACACACACACCATACCACAGTCCACCCCATCTTCCCTCCATACCACAGTCCACCCACACTACCACACTCCACTCCATCACACCCCACCACACCACACTGAGAAAAGGGAAAAAGGGAAGGGAAAGAGAAGGAGAGGGAGAGAGAGGAATATCTTTTCCTCTTCTTATAAAGCCACTAATCTCATCATTAAGGCCACACCCTCATAACCTAATCTGTCTTTAATTACTTCTCAAAAGACATCTCCAAATACCATCACATTAAGGGTTAGGGCTTCAACATACAAATTTGGGGGAGGGGGTACAAATTGTCAGTCTGTAATATCCTCATTATGGTTGATAGGGGAAAACACACTTTATCTAATTTTTCCTCTAAAAGCAGAAGACCTGGAAGGGAGTTCCTATAGTATTTAAGTATCAGAAAGCACAACAAAGGTCATTTAGTCCAACCTCACCTAACCTGTGCGTAGGATATTTTGAATTTCACCAGTGGCTAGAAAGCTCAATCGGATACAAAACATTTTCTGATCATAAACACTTGGTGTTTCAGGTATCCATAAATGTAGAACAAATAACCCCTCAATTTGAGGGCTTTTGCCAACAATAATTTTCATTTTCCATAATTCTGTAGGTTAGGAATTTGGGCAAGAGACAGCAAGGCTGTTCCTGTAATTTACATATAGTCAGTGGGGTCACTCACTGAGCTGCATTCATTTGGCAGCTGGGCTGGGCCTAAAGATTCAAGAAGGTTTGCTACCTGGCACTTTGGTGCTTCTCATCAACCCTTTCACACATTGTCTCATCCTTCAGACTCTGTGGCCCTCTCTCGAGCAGGCTAATCTGTATCTCCATGCAGCACGGTGGGTCCCTTTCAAGAGAGACTACAGAAGCTGCCAGGCATCTTAAAGTCTAGGCTCAGAGCAGACACACCATTGCTTCTTCCACATCTTGTTTATTGAAACAAGTCACAAACAGTCTGGATTCAAGGGATGGAGCGGAGGGAAGGAGAAATAGACTCCGTATCTTGATTTGAGGAGCCACGAAGTCTCATTGGCAAAGTTGTAGGACTGGAGCTACTGCAGCCACCTTTGGAATCTCTTTACCGTGTCCAAAATGTAATAAAACCAGCCCAGGACCACCTCTTCTCCCATACTCTCTGCCAACCACTGCTCCTGATTGCTCTCATTCCCCTGTTCTCTCCATGTAGTTTCAAAGACCTTCTGACTCAGGCTTTAGGAACTCTAATCTTGATCCCTAATTCTAGCCCAACTGAATTAAACAAAAAATTAGTAGACTTTTTTTTCTTTTTTGAGCAGTTTTAGAATCTTAACACAAGTGAGTGGGAGGTACAGAAATTTCCCATATACTTCCTGCTGTCACTCACGCATGCCTTTCCCTCTTGTCAATATCCCCCATCAGAGTGCTACATTCATTATAATCGATGAAGCTACCTTGAAATATTGTTATGTTTGGACCCAGAGTCCATTGTTTGCATTAAGGTTCACTCTTGGTGTTGTACATTCTATGTTAGGGCACATATGTGTGTGTGTGTATATATATATATATATATAAAATGTATATCTACCATTATAGTATAAAATGGCCCAGTTTAATTACTTAAATATATATTTTTTTTATTCTTTTCATCGTCTAACGTAGAAAATTCAGTGTCATGAAAAGGGATGGGGAAGAGTTGAACGGGGCACTTCCTATCATGTTAAGATGCCTCTACTTGCAGAAACAGTCTCCACAGAGTGAACTAAAATGTAAATTCCTGTAAATATTAATTGTTCTTAGTTCTATATATAAGCTCTCTTTATGTACTAAAGACAGCTACCATGCTCCCACACAAGATTTTGCCTGCTGTTTGTCATACGCGCCCCCTCTTCTGTCACTCTTTCCAACCCCTTCACTAGCCTGACAGTTCTCTTACATATAGGCTACACGTGGCTGATACATCTCTTAATGGGAACACAGTTCATTTAGAGAGTCTGAGCAGTACAAAATAGATAGTGCCATCTATGCCCCAGTTCTGGACACTGTAAATCTGTTGATACTGTTGTCTTGTATTGAGCTTGGGAACAAACAAAATTGGGTTTTGTACACACTTTCTGTTCACTCATCTTTCTCTCAACTTAGAGTTAGTACACCCATCCTGTTGTGTATAAACCTGATGTGTATCAACATCAGTGAAGTGTCTTGAGACATTTGGGGGAAACCATTGAGAAAGTACATTTATCTCGTTCCATTCAAGTAGAGTCCAACAACCAAATTAAGGCATATATACATCTTCAAATAAAACTTCCAGATGAGAAAGGCATAATTTTTAATACCCCTAGGATTTACTCCTTCAGACTCATACTCTCCAAATATGCAAATCCTGAATACTTTCAGTTAATAGCTGTAAGCGGGGTATGCAGATCTGGTTAAGTAAGGTCAAAAACTCCACATGTCTTAAATTAAGAATGTTTCCATTCTTAATATTTTTTTTCTAAACATAATGGAGCATTAAGAAAAATGTCTTCAAATAGTTATGTGTCATAAAATCCTGAGGCAAGATTTTGTTATAGGTCTCAACTCCTATTATTGTGTTCCATTAAAATGCGCTGAAGGGATTCTTTTATATTAAGAAAATACTTCACACCTGAGACTCTTTATACTAATACCCACCTGAGTTTTTAATCCTACACAGTAGGGTACATTTATTTATTCAGTTAAAATGTCAATTTCTTCTTTCTATAAAATGACTATCCATGACAATTCATCTGTTTGCTTCATTCACTCATTCAGCATGTGTGCTAGATGGAAGGCATATACCAGTGAGCAAGGCGAGAAAGTTACATGCTTCTGTAAAATTTACATTCTAATGAAGGAAAATAAATAAGTGAATGAATACATATGTGCTATAATTTCAAATATAATTTCTATAAAGAAATGAAATGGAATTAGAATGTAAAAGAATTCAAAGCAAGGAGTCAATGGAGGGAAGAACTACTCCAGGGCTGGTCAGAGAAGGGCTCTCTGAATCTGATGTGGAGGTGTTGGAACAGAGACATGACTCCTGGGAAGGAGTCCATCTGAGGAGATGTACGGGCAGAGCATTCTCATTAGAGGCACAGTATTTGTAAAGGCTTGAAGATGGGTCAAATTTTGCACATTCTAGAAGCAGTAATGAAGTCATGATAAGCAAAAGGGGAGTGATAGAAGCTGAGACGAGGAAGGGCAGCTCATGAAGTGATTTGCATGTCACTGTAAAAGGAACAGTGTAGCAGACACTACTGGGGTTACACATAGAAGTATTTCTCTGATCCATTTATCTGGCTACTCAGAAGGATGCCAAGTGTTGAGTTGAATCTCTAGCTAGAGACAATTTTGTGGTGAGTTCAGATTGTGGTGTAAGCAGTGTTGTTTCCTGTTCCATGTGATCTGGTAAATTCCAGAGTTTTAGAAGTATCTGGGTAAACAGTGACAATCTGCTGAGTCTCAGGCAAGCTCCAGTAGAAGATTCTCCACTCATATTCCTGGGGTTCTGGAGCAATGTCACATATTTTGCAGAAGAGAATTCTTCACTGTTCAAAAAGCATCTCCTGCTGCGGTATTAGGCCCTGGTAGAGACAATGTCTTGACGACAGAACATCAAATGTCTATGTAACTGGAGTTTCCATAGTAAACTAATCATTTCATCCACCAAGTTATTAGATCTGGCAGGAGCAGCAACAATCCACTGTACAAAAGAAGTGCTTCATTTGGGTTCTAAGCTGATGGTTCAAAGCTCCATGACATCTGTTGTACCAATAGCTCTCCCTCAATGTAATTACATATAGGGTTTCATGGAAAATTTAATAGTACTATCTGGGGGCGCCGGGGTGGCTCAGTCAGTTAAGGTCTGACTTCGGCTTAGGTCATGATCTCATGGTTTGTGGGTTTGAGCTCCACGTCTGGCTCTGTGCTGACAACTCAGTCTGGAGCCTGTTTCAGATTCTGTATCTCCCTCTCTCTCACCCTCCTCTACTCACGCTGTCTCTCTCTCTCTCAGAAATAAACAAAATATTTTAAAAAATGTTTTAAAAAAATAGTACCATCTGATGAAGGAAAAAAAAATTGGCCAAGTTCTAAGGTGTATTGATCCACACAAAACTGCACCTGAATGTTCATGGAACCATCATTTGTTGTAGCCAAAAAGTGAAAACAACCCAAAATATCAACAACTGATGAGTAAAGAAGAAATGTGGTATATCCATAAATGGAATATTATTAATCTTAAAAAGAAGTTAAGTTTGGATAGAAGGTGTAATATAGATAAACCTTGAAAACAGTATGCTAAGCAAAAGACCCAGTCACAAAAATCACATATTTTATGATTTCATTTATATGAAATGTCCAAGGTTGGCAAATCTATAGAGACAGAAAGCAGATTAGTGATTTTCTAGGGCTCGAGGAGCTGAAAGTTTTGGGTCTGATGGATAAGGGCTTTGTTTTTAGGGTAATGAAAGTGTTCTAAAATGGATTGTGATGATAAATGCACAGCTTTGAGAATATACTAAAAGCCATTGCATTGCACACTTTAAATGGGTGAATTGTATGATGCATACTTTATATCTTAAAAAAACTGTTTTGAAAAAAGATGAATTGGCTCATAATGATGCTGAAAGCTTAAAATGAATTACCAATACACAGGTGTTGGTAGTTGTGGTCCTTAAAGACAGTGGTAAGGGGAAAAGGAGGGTAAAACTTTAAGCAGGATACTTAGTTATTGCTTTACAAGAGAAAGAGAAGTGGTTAAAATTAGGAACATACACAGATTCCTAGCCAGTTGAAAATAGTTTGGTTGATTGGTCAGGAAACCAGAAGGAGAAAGTCTTGAAGACCCAATCAAATGCGGTCTGGGAAAGAACTATGTGGATAGATCTATGGGCATTAGCACAAACTATGTAGATCTTTTTGAGTCACATTAATGACTACCAGGAATAATCCACCATACTGAATAATTGGTGGTGAATTCCATCTCCTGAGATCAGCCTCAACCACTCCATTGCTTGCACAATGGACATAAAATGGAGAGGCCCTGGAAACACAGATGGAGCACATGTATATGTCCAAGCCTGATGTAACTACTGTTGCTGCTGACCATCTAACCAGCCTCAGAGAAAAGCTCTGAGACCCTATTCTTCCAGGTTAACAAGAAATTGGCACAAACTGATTATATCAGACTGTGTCCGCCCATAGTGAGCCATCGTTCTTCATTATTTAGATGGATACATATTATAGATATGGGTTTACCTTTTATGCCAAGAGTGACTCAGCTAGCATTACTATTCATAAGTTGACAGAGTATTTCGTTTATCAGGATGATATCCAGCATAGCTTGGACCAAGGAATCCACTTTTTTTTTTTTTTTTGAAGGAGGTGGACAATAGGCATATAGCTATAGTAGCCCCTGCTCCTGCCTTATAGCATATCATGGAGAAGCTGGTAGATTGATAGTGCCTTGGAATAGAATTCTAAGATGGATCCCCAAGATTCAAACCTCCTGGTATATATATATATATACTTTCTCCCAGTTATTCAATCAAACACTAACCTAGGTTTTTCTATAAAGGGATTTTTATATATGTAATTAATATCCCAAATCTGCTGATTTTAAGATAGGGTTATTATCTGGGTAGACCTAATCACAGGAGCCGTACACGCTGACAGTTTGCTCTGGTTGGTGATGAAGAGGAAGTCAGAAATGCAAAGTACCAGAATGATTTGATGTACTCTTCCTGCCACTTGGTGAGGAATATGAACACCGATGATGAGGTGAATGCAGCACCCAGACAGCAATAATGAAGGAAAAGGAGATTTTAGTCCTAAAACCACAAGGAACTAAGCTCTGCCAATAACCTGAATGAAGTTGGCAGTGGATCCCCTCCCCCCACAGCTTCAGATACACAGATTTCAGTCTTTGTGATACCTTGAACCCAGCCAAGCTATGATGAACTTCTAACCAACAGAACCATGAGTTAATAAATGGGACTTGTTTTCAGCCACTAAGGTTGTGGTAACTTGTTTGCAGTTATAGAAAACTAATACAGATGGCCCCTCAAAAGTATATTTTGAATACCAGCTTTATGTAGTTGGGGCATTCTCTTTCAAGTTGCAGTATATTTTGAGTCAATGGCTATAATATGGTGTTGTGTTCCAGAGGGTAGAATAATTGGGTCTGGGAATAGAGAGGTAGAAGTAGGAGTGGAGTATATTACTATTACTTTGCACTTTTCACTTCTACAACTTTAGGTTGTTTTAGAATAGGGTTCTTGGCTCCAGGCATGGGATGATAAGGACTTCTACCAAGAGACACAGATCAAGTTCTGTGAAACCTAAAATCCAGTGGCTGCGTGGTAACTTAAAAATGCCTCATACCAGTAGACCTGCTGATAAAGAAAGGAATTACTTTACTAACAAGAAGAATTACACCTGATCTTCATGAAGAGATAGGTCTAGTTTTATATAATGGTGGCAGACATATTTATGCCTGAAATTCAGTGAATTCATGGACTCTTATCTCCTGTGTGCCCAGTAATAGCGATGATTTTGCAATTGTAGCAGATATAGCCTGACAGTAACCAGAGGTTTAGGCCCCTAAGGACATCTGGTAGTGAGAACCCAGTGGGCTGTTCACCACATGATTCTTCATGAATATGGGAGATAGTTCCCCCACCACCATCCCAGGAATATTTGGCAGTATCTGGAGACATTTTTGTGATCACAACTCGGGAAAAAGTATGCTACTGGCATTAGTCAGTTGAGCCCTGGGCTTATCATTCTACAGTGCACAAGGCATCCTCCATAGGAAAGAATTTTGTGTCCTCAAATATGAATAGTGCTGAGACTGAAGATATCTGACTTAGACCAGCAGAAATGCTGACCAACGTTAAGGGAATATAGAAGTAGTGATAGACAAATATCAGTTTAGCCTTGGGATCAGTTATACAAATGAGCTCCTACTGTTGTATGTCTATATGTATGTAAAGAATATAGAAAGCCATTTTCTTGAGATTAAGGAAGATGTGACTGGATCAGAGTGATACAAAAGTTACACTGAATTTAGCTCTCAGGGTCTCATCTTTAATCTCTTGGCACTTAACATTTCTAGGCTGATTTCTAGAATAATCCCTACCAGGGCTGATTTCTAATAACCAGTGTCTATGGTTCTTTGTCCGAGAGCTTGTTCACTCCCTCTCTGTCCATTGTGACCTGTTCCACCTAAAAGAATAGCATTATACTGAAGAATTAATGCCTGCAGTCCCCATCCACCACCTCTTAAAATGATTAACAAGAACTGAATTCTTTGACCGTCCAGAATAACATGGAGCACGTGTAGTATATCAGCTTTTGGAGTTCCCCATGGGATTGATCTCCACTGGCTTACAGTGGTAGCTTGCTTGGTAATGCAATGTTTATGACTTCTTCCCTTTTCAAATCTTACATCCCCAGTCTCCTTCTGGTATTTTTTGGGGATTACCTGTCAGGTGAACTCTTTGTATTTCAGTCCTTACCTGCTTCTGGTGAAAGAAGGTCTGCCTCTGGGAAAACCCAAATTAAGGCAAATGTTTGGAGACTTTTAAGGCAGAGAATGACATTATTTAATTGTTATTTTGAAACAGACCCTGTAACTATTTTGTGACAAATGGGCAGTTGGGAGAGTGAGCAATAGTGTAAGAAGGGAAACTAGACAGGAAAGCTATTTCAGTATCCAAGAGATATGCTAGGGACTTGCACCTAGGTAGTAGCATTGGATAGGGCTAGAAATGGACGGATTAAGGATAGAGGTGGAGATAAAGAAAAGTATAAAATTTTGGCATGAATAATTAGATACATTCTTGGGAAAAAAAATAAGTTCATGATGTAGGGGCGCTGAACAGATAGGACAGGACAGGAGGAATAAAAGTGTCTTTTTTTGCACATATTTTTGCACAGATTCACTTGGTGAACTCTGTTAGACTTCTAAGGCTAGATGTAGACAGTTAAAATATTTTAAATTCCCATCATTCTACCATCACAATCCATTTATATCTGTAAATGTACTTGGGGGAAATGGACATCAGGCGTACCGTGATATCTCAATCCCAACCCCACTCCTCCGTACTCCACCTTGGGATCCTGGAGCTAAAACAAATCTCTGAAAGCCACACTGCCTCTTTGCCAGCCGCTCTGTGCCAGACTCTGCCAATAAGAAATGCTAGAGGGAGACTGCAAGGCTAAAAGAGGGTCAAGGGACGTTCTCCTTCTCATCTGCTTCCTGTGGGCTCCTGTGAGCATCTACCTAGCAACATCTCTCCCCTTTGGCAGCAGTAATTCCTTCTGCCTATGCGACAGAGGAGCTATGGCAGTGACTGTATCCACTTTGCAAATTTCCCAGTCCCCACCGAATCGGCCTCTGTATATCTCCTGAGAGGCTCCAGAACCAACTGACAGTGCCCTTTCCTCAGAGGTCTGAGTTTCATCTTTTTGAAACCCTGTCCTCAAACTTCGCAGTATCAATAAATCCATCATCTTCTCTTTGTTTCCTCAGCCCTAGAAGTGGTAACTGTTTCTCAAATTGCTATCTCTGTGATTCTGTAGAGTTCCCTTTTTACCTTTTCAGTCGCCTACTTAACAACTTTATAGCTCCCTTTTCTAACCAGGTTGATTTTTTTGTTGTTGTTGTTAAATGAGTGGACTCGGGCTAAAAATTGGAACATAGTATTTCTCCACTGTATGAGTCAGAGTTCTCCAGAGAAACAGAATCAATAGAATCTGTATTTATATATTATTATATATGATTATGAGGTAGGCCCAAGATGTGCAGGGTGAGTCAGCGAGCTTCAGACCCTGGGGAACGGATGGTTTAGCTCCAGTCACACTCCAAAGGCCTGAAAACCGGTAGGGCTGATGGTGTATCTCCTGTCTGAAGGCTGGAAGGCTAGACACCAGAGAGAGCCAAAATTTTAGTTCAAGTCAATCAACAAGGAAGAATTCGCTCTTACGTGGGAGATTATTATCAGTCTTTTTGTTCTATTCAGCCCTTCAACTGATTGGATGAGTCCCATCCACATTAAAGAGGCAATTTGCTTTACTTGGTCTATTTCAATGTTCATCTCATCCAAACACAATCTCACAAAAACACACAAAATAATGTTTGCCCAACTGTGTGGGCACCCCATGGCCCAGTCAAGTTGACATATAAAAATAGCCATGATAGCCCCATTTATTCAATTCTTTTAAGTTTTCTTAAGAATTTGATAGTTACACTTCTCTGTTCATCCTACACATTTCTAGTTTTCTTAAGAAGAATTTTATAGTTACATTTCTATGTTCATATTACACATTTCTAGTTAGATGTGAAATATTTTATGCTTTGCTGTTTGTCTGCAGAGGGTGACTTTCCAATATGCTTTCTAGCTGGTTATTGCTGAAATAAAGAGAAACTTTTATTTCTATTTTAAGCAATTTTTTTCCTGAAATATATATTTGGGAGAATAATCTTTGGAGATGTTTCTATCAAAGTATATATTAAAACCCAATGCAGCATAAATTGAACCTATTTGTTCCATCAATACTGGAAAAAAACCTAACTATGTAGGCAAATGTCTGTATCATAATATGTATTCACTGGGAAAAATTGGGAAAGGCATGGTGGAGACTATTAACACAAGAAATATCACATCAGACAGAACTAAAAAAGGCGATAATTTCCCAAAGAAATACTATGTATGGTGAATTACAAGTGTTATTGGTGGTGTGATCTGCAAAGGCATAAAAGAAAATTTCATTTTTTCAATATGAGCATCTTGATAGGTCAATTTTGCCATGATTGAAACAAGTTTAAAAACAAGTAGAGTTTTTATGGGATTTAAGTTGTTCAGAGAATTAGGTATGAAGCTGTGAAACGTATTTAATGTGATTCAAATGCTTATGTAGGGACTGTGATTAGCAGAAAATAAGAGTTGGGAGTTTCAGTAAAGAAAGGAAGAGTTGATTGTTTGCTAACTGATTTCAGTGTAAATAAATGTTACTGATGCTGCTATGTTGTGGTTCTTCATTTCAACCAAGGTCAAAATAAGGGAGTTAAATTGAGTTCAAGCAGAATTTATATTAGGCAGAGGAGAAGCTGGGTTATAAGTGCAACTTTGTGATATATTTTGGGTACCTAGCTATGCCTTTCTTTAGAACAGGGATAGGCAAACATTTTCTGTGAAGTGTCAGATGGTAAATATTTTATACTCTGCGGGCCACACAGTCTCTGCCACAGTTACTCAACTCTGACTGTGTAGTATAAGAGGCCTTGGACAATAGTAAACAAATGAATGTAGCTACGTTCTAACAAAACTTTGTTTATGAAAACAGCAGGCCAGATTTGGGCCATGGGTTATAATTTAAAAGCCCTGCTTTAGAAGATTAGAAGCAGACACTGTTTAATCAATTTTCCGGGGACAAATATTTTGGGGGTGTTCTGTTTTGGCATCTCTCAAAATATCATGGGAACTAAGGGGTTCTGTGCCACCAACCTTTCTATTCCATGTGATCCCCTTCTGAGGATACTATTGGATTGCTGTACCCTTCAGACTTCAGAATTATCATGCTGAAAGCTGTTGTATGATTTCTAAGCCTTGTTACTGATAAAACGTTATTGGACCTTCTTCTGATGGAAGTTTTTATTTTGTTTTCAAACGTATTCAAGTGTGTTTTCATTACAATAAATTAAATAGGTTAATATACTGGCCAACCTATCCTCATCATCTTGCCAGGGCGATTGCATCATCTGGTCGCTTCTGGTGGCTCTGTTTTCTGTTTTAAAGCTGCCCTGACTTTCAGAATCACTGGATGGGTACTTCTTTCTAGGGAAATGCAGTAACAAACTGTATGGTGTCCTAGAATGTGCTTGATGTGCTAACATGAGATAGATCAGGAAGGGCAAACTGGGAAGCTCCCAGAGGTCAGGCAGATCATGTAAAAGACTGAAAGATTCCAGTGACAAGTACTGTCATTCATTTTCTGTTGCTTAGAGGCACTCCTCTGAAATAAGCCAGTGCATAAAGACTTAGATAAAAGGCAAAAGAATCTCAGCTGGGAGTGGTCACAACCTGTCTCAGGGACTAGAGCTAATTTGTTCAAGGAATTGTTACGACAGGGAAAATAAAATGCCTGGTGTTGCCAGAGCTTCTGATTTTTGCAAGAGATGGCAGACATTAATATACACATTTTTTCTTTTGGCAAATGTTCCCCAATGTTTAAATGTTCAGAGTTAATTAAATTATTTAAAGATCTGTGAGGGGGAAAACAGTGTATTATCTGAAACCAAACAGATCTGAATGCTTCCAATGAACTTTGAGCCATACCCAGTGACTTCTGTAGTAGAGAGTAATTTTCTTTTTGGCGAAGTTAAATTTGAAACATAAAGAGGCAGATAAGAGGCTTGGGTTGTATAAGTCTCATAATAGGTGGAAAGAAACTGACAGGAAGTGAGACAGAGTTGGAGCTATGGCAAAATGAAGTCATCTATACCTAGAACATAGTCTGTGCCTAGTAAATATTTGCTTTTCAAATTGAATAAATTGAATAAACAAATCTTCAAGTTAAATATTTGAACTACCGTAAGTATGAGTAAGCAGAGTGAGTGAGCTGGCAGTAAATCAATTGAGAGAAGAGCAGACAAGACATGCAAAGAAGAGTAAAAACTCTAAAGAAAATCATGAGAAAGAAGGGAAAAGAATCTGGTTTCTGGGACTGCCTCTTTTCATGATGATTTTCTCATTCTAGTTCTAGACCTTTGTCACCTGTAAGCTTGTAATAAAGCCTTCTTATCCTTAGCTAACTTGAGTAGATTTCTTTTCTTGGTAACAATCTAAACCAAGCATATAACATTATTGAGTAAATTGGTTGTTGCGAATCAGTGAATACAGGGACATGATGGGCAATCTTACCTTTGGGGTCCCAAGGAAACTCATATGCAGAACATAAACAATTTTGATGTATAAGAATGTTCATCATTCAATGATGTACATTGGTGTCACTTAATTTGAGATTATAAAGGTTGTTACTTATCATTCAAAGGCTCTGGTGCAAGTAATATTTTGAACAATTAGAAAATAATTCAAAGAATGAAGTTCCTAAAAAAATCACAATTAGCGAAAGGGGTTTTGCTATACAAAATATTTCAAATATCATAGTTTCTGGTAAACTGGGATTTGAGTTTTTTCCTCATTTAAAATAATGTTATAACTTTTTTTACAATGAAATTTCATAAATTTGAATTGCTTTCAAACTTCACAAATGTATTGTTATAACCAAATAGTCTATGCTTCATAATGAAAGAGTAAAGTTTATGGGGCACCTGGGTGGCTCAGTCAGTTAAGTGTCCCACTTTGGCTCACGTCATGATCTCATGGTAGTGGGTTCGAGCCCCGCGTCAGGCTCTGTGCTGACAACTCAGAGCCTGGAGCCTGCTTCAGATTCTGTGTCTCCCTCTTTCTCTGACCCTCCCCTGCTCATGCTGTCTCTATCTCACAGAAATAAATAAAACATTAAAAAAATCTTTAAAGAGTGAAATTTATTCACTTATTACATATATTTACTTGATTATTTTAGTTCTCTCATTTCATGTCAGATAAAAATATTTTAAATATAAATCTCAAGAACAAGTTTTAGATTTTTGGAAATCAAGTATTAACTCTCAGTTTTTGATGGGTAATGAGGCCTCTTGTTGCACATGGCTTGAGGCTGCGTGGCCACTCTAAGACTGATTATTAGGTTAATCTGTGCTAAGTAACAC
The DNA here is from genome assembly GCF_008692635.1 of Crocuta crocuta. NCBI lineage: Eukaryota > Metazoa > Chordata > Mammalia > Carnivora > Hyaenidae > Crocuta > Crocuta crocuta. The sequence goes on along the minus strand of NW_027530545.1, from coordinate 2,309,634 downwards.
ATGTCCATTTTCGCCGCGCCTCTTTTTAGAGCAGTGAATTTAGCAAGAGCATTGAATTTACCTTACTGTGCTGAATAAAATAAAGCAATATAGATTGATCTTTTCCACTATCCTGGGTTAAGATAAAATAATTTTAAAGACTTTAATCCTAGACCTGCATTTCCAGTTGGCAAATTATCTAAAGATTTCTGAAAACAACATGTTACTTTAGCAATTTCTTCAACACCTGGAAGCAATGAAGGTGAAATAACACATGCAGGATTTATTGATGTGACAAGACGAGGAAAAATATTATAATTAATTATCTACCATTTTATAGTATCTCTCAACTTGAAATCTTTTTTTTTTTTAATGTTTTATTTCTAGGAGAGAGAGAGAGACAGCGTGAGCAGGGGAGGGTCAGAGAGAGAGGGAGTCACAGACTGAAACAGGCTCCAGGCTCTGAGCTGGCAGTCAGCACAGAGCCCGACGCGGGGCTCGAACCCACGAACCGCGAAATCATGACCTAAGCGAAAGTCGGTCGCTTAACCGACTAAGCCACCCAGGTGCCCCTCAACTTGAAATCCTTGTACTACTTCATAATTGGCAGCTTCATTCAATGCTGAACTTTTCCTAAACTGTTTGGAGTATAAATATTTGTTATTATTTTATCATTGATAAAATTAGACCCTGGAAAATCTGGGTCTGTGCTAGACCGACTCTATTTCCTAAATCACGAAAGGAGTCATTGAGTGTTCATGAACTAATAGACTCACAACTTCAAAAGGTTGAGTAAATAAAACACTATTTTAAATGTACTGGTAAATGTACTGCCATGATCATGACAAACTAACACTATTATAAACAGCTAAGGATGACAAAGTAATGGGGATAACCTAACTTAAAACATTTCTTTTAAAAAGTGGTGGGAACTAAGGACAGAGGAAGGTCCTCCTGGTATATGACTATACTTACTTTCTCTATTGCCAATTCATGTTGTTAGCACAAAATAGCGATTACTTGTTCATTAACTTGCCATTTTGTTTGTAAATTTGCTTCAGTGCATTGAGGAACTTTAATTACAAATAGAAAAATAAACACTCAAAACTAACAAATAATATAAATCCATTGACAATAGCATTTCATTGAACTGTTTTGGACACATTTTCCTGAATTTTGAAAGTGTTTGGTACTATGTTATTATCCTGAAGTTTTTTCAAATGTAAATTTACTTTTACAATTCAAACTACATTTTAAGAAATAAAAATAGGAATAAGCAACATTATTCAAAAATGGCCTTAAGAACATACTTGGGAATTGGGTCATTCTATATAATGTGTGCAATAAATCAACAGCTTTCTAGGTAGCATTAATCTGATCACCTTATTGAGAATACGTTGACTAATGAAACACAAAGGGCTAAGCTCCCAATTAAAGATATGGTTTCTATGTGCCTCAAGGTCCAAACTGGGGGGAGAAGGGGAGGTGTCACATGCAATTGGGTAATTTGAGGAATGCTTATTTAATAAAGGGCAGTATAATGCAATACTCTGAGGCTTTGTCACAATAGCTTTTAACAGGAACATGTTGAAGGTTGACTGGTAGAAAATGTAACCTCAAACAAGAAATAAAGTCAACTCAGATTTACCCTGGGAGAGTAAATGGGGCCACCCTGACCTCACTCTCCTGCTTCCCTCTCATCTCTTGATAGTGTCACCTAGTGGATGAAGTCTACCAGAAGCCTTTTAGACAACAATACCAGTTGCAGAAGGATGAAGAATACAACTGAAGAGGTACATCAAAGGTATTCAGTACAGATTCTAATCTATACTGAATTTTATATATATATAAAGTAAACCTTTACTTTATATACTTGAGAAAAATATACTTGATTTTTCTCAAGACTCTTTTTGTGTGTAACCTTGGAAATTTACTTACCCTTTCTACATCTGATAAATCTTATCTTTTAAATAAGATCCCTTACAATTCTGAACTGGCCATGACTCTCTGAAAACAACTTCAGAATTGGAAAACAACTTCAACTGTCCCTAAATTTGCAGGGTTTTTCCACTACATAATGGAACATGTTGTAAAGGCTTGTAACAATTTAAAGGTTTACTTTCAATTGCTTCTAATTTTCATATGGTTTTATGACCCTATTACTTAAAAATTTTTTTTAATGTTTTATTTATTTCTGAGAGAGAGAGCGCGTGAGCGTGAGCAGGGGAGGGTCAGAGAGAGAGGGAGATACAGAATCTGAAACAGGCTTCAGACTCTGAGCTACTGTCAGCATAAAGCCCGACACAGGGCTCAAACCACTGAACCTTGAGATCATGACCTGAGCCACCCAGGTGCCCTGACCCTATTACTTTGACAGTTAACCTAACTTCTAAGTACAAAGCCTCTACAGTAAGAATTTTAGCTATTTAATATTTCTTTTAACCTCAAATAATTTTCTGCTATAATTTATTTTGTTTTATATGAAAATATGTCCAGCTTCTAAAATTATATAGGTATTCCACTTAAAACAATGTGTTCTTTTGTAATTTTAAAACCTAAAATTCCAGCATAATTCTAATGTATTTCTAGATACTTTACTTAGCCTGGGAAATTGTTTTCAAAAAATATGAATGAGTAAGTAATGTTGATTGAGTCAAGGAGATTTTGAATTAGATATTTATCCATATTTGATTTAAACTTGCGTACTCATATAAATATCAAACACTGATTTTACAGAAAAGGAAACTGAGGAGTAGACATATTAAATCTTAGGTCACATAGGTAAATAAATGGTTGAGCCAGGATTTGAGCACATATCCATCTCACCCCAAAGCTGAGACATTTCCTAAAACATGCAATATAGTATTTACACTCTCTCCCACTCTCTCTAATAATTTTTACTACACAAATATTTGCCTCTGTTTTGAGAAAATCACATTAACATCTGTGTTATGGTTAAATTTCAAGTTTGAAGCAGAACATCTGTAAGTACAGAATTATACTGACGTTCTTGTTTAGTAAGTGGTCTGTGTCTATAGCAATGTAATTTTGAGATATAGAAAGTTGAAATTAACACTCAACACAAAGTACACAAAAGATGGTATTTACATTTATGATCTTCATTGTTGACATATTTCAGGTTTAAAATTTAAGCTTGTTAATTCAACAGAAGGCAAATGAGGCAAGAATTAAAATCTTAGGGGTTATACTTTCCTATACAAAAGAAAATTCAGTGGGTGTGAGAAAAAAGAGTGGAAGTTTGGAGAGATTTTCATTTCCAATAATGGTAAAATAGCTTATTGTGGTACAATTTTGTCACTGAGAACAACCAGAAAAGATGGGCACCCCCCTCCCTTCAAAATCTGACCCACAATATCAAAGAAATGGCAAGGTGGCCAGGGTGAGAAGGAAGGGAAGTAAACTGAAATAAGTGTGGTGTTCCCTATCCCTTATCCTTTTAAAATTATATGCCAGTTCACGTCATACACAGCTGAGAGGACAAGAAGTTTAAAAAAAAAAAAAAGGCACTTACTGGATAAGAAACAGCAGATTTTTGACAGTATCAGAGGCTGGTGAGACAAATATTGGAAATCAAGGAGTATCAAAGAGCAAATATCCTGAAAATACTCAAGATGTATGTTCAGGAACCTAGAGCTATCACAGCCTAAGAGCAAGGGTGAATTAGAAGTATACTGGTTCTCATAAAGGACTGAGAAACAACTTCAAACCAGCTCAGTCCTAAACTGACAAGTCATCTTTTCCTATTCACTACTCATACTGCTTGCCATGAAGCAAAGATATGTCTTTTGTTGTTTGTTTTGTTTTGTTTTGTTTTCTGGAGAGAGATTACATCAGCCAGAACCTCAGTTAATTTTCTTTCATTTTTTATTCTTATATGCAGGACTGGCATATAATAAAAAATAAAAATATCAAGAATTCCAAAAGAAGGTAAAATAACAAAACATATTAAAAATTAGAAAAATAGTGCACCAGATAATCCAAATATTAATCATACATAATCTTTAAAATAATATGTCCAAGAAAATATACAACAAAATTGAAAACATCACCAGAAAACTGAGATATATAAAATAGAACATACTGAACATTCTAGAACTGAAACAAAACACAATAGCCTTAAGTAAGAATTTCATACATGTATTTAATTCAAATTAAACACAGCAGAAGAAAAGGTTAGTGAACTGGAAAATATGTTGATAGGAAATAGCTATTTTGAAGCATAGAGTAAAAAGGATGGAAAATACATGAAAAAGAGCTTCTGAAACAAGATAAAAAGAACATTGGTTTCCTGGGAATACTCAGAAGAAGAGGAAAGAGAAGGAGTAGAATAAATATTTGAATAGTGGTGAATATTGTCCAAAACTGTCAATAGATATCATTATGGTTAATTTTATGTGTCAACTTGACTGTGTCACAGAATGCTCAGATATTTAAGTCAAATTTTATTATGGCTGTGTGTGTGTGAGCATGTTTCTTGGTGTTATTAACATTTGAATCAGTGGACTGAGTGAGGCAGATTGCCTTCTTAATGTAGGTGGGCCTCATCCAGTCAATCGCAGGTCTGAATAGAACAAAAGGGCTTCCTAAGGGTAATCTTCTCCTGTCTGACTGTTTGAGCTAGAACATTGGTTTTCTTTGGCTTTCAGCCTGAGACTGCAACATTGACTCTTCAATCTGCCAAGTTTCAGACTAGAATTTATAAGACCAGTTCTCCTGGTCCTTAGGCATGTGGACTCAGAGTGGTCTCTCCTGGGTCTCAGTTTGCCAACTACAGATCCTTGGATTTCTAAGCCACTAAATCACTACATGAACCAAAGCCATTATACACACACACACACACACACACACACACACACACACATCCTATTTGTTCTAGAGAATTCTTATTAATACAGATATTAAGCCACAACTTAAAATTTTTCTTTATAACCCAACCCAGATAAATATAAAATATCATGCTTGTGTAATCACTGTCAAATGATTATAGACCAAGCACAAATCTTAAAAGCAACCAGGGTGAAATATACTATTATCAGAGAAGAAACAATGAGATAGAGAACTGATTTTCTAACAGAAATAAAGGAAACAATAAGACAATGAAATGATATCTTTAAAGTACTGAGAAAAATCGTCAACCTACAATTCTATATCCAGTAAAAATGTGCTTCAATACTAAAGGCAAAGTAAGGTAAAGGCTTCTCTGGACTAACAACAATTTAGAAACTTTTTTTCCTGATAGGCACTGAAAACAAATGGTAAAGAAAGTTTTTCAGACAGCAACAAAATTATTTCTTATGAAACATAGCAATATAGAAATAAATGACAATATATGAAAAAGATAAACATATGAAGAAATACAAATGAATATTTCACCAAACACCAATAACTATTGCTTCATAGTTTTAAATATATGTAAAATTCAAATAGAGGGTTAAAATATATAATAGGTGGGAAGAATTTAAGGAAGATAAAGTTGTCAAAACACTGACATTGTCAGGGGAGAGATAGAAATAGAATACATGTTGTAATGCCTAAGGAATTTTATTATGTCTGTAGCTATTCACTAAGAAAATAAATGAGTGCATAATTAACAAGTAAATGAGAGTTTAAAAAGTAATGAAAATAGCTAATTTATCAAAAAAAAGGAAACTGGGAGGTTAACTAGAAAGCATCTGTTAAGATGTTGGATTTAGACTTAAGCAGAAATTATATTAAATGTAAATATTCTAAATAATTTCTTTTGGAGATCATGATAGACAATTTTCATAATTCACAATTCTTGTATAGAAATAAAATAAACACTTATTAAAGAGTTTATTTAATTCATACTCATGAGTAAACCTGGCATATATTATAACCACTTCAAAAGAGAATCCTAAGAACAGGCACTTTTATAAATCAGGAAAAATGAATATGTATATACTGACAAAACATTTTTCATAGGAAAGGAAGGGAGGCAATTGAATCTCCACCAAACCAGACATAATTTGCCTGTCTACAAATTTACAGCCTTATACCCAGAGATAATGAAAGGTTAGAATTCGATAACCTGGAGAGGTGTCCACATTATTATATTTCCTCTCTAATAAAGACTTCTAGAATGAATGTGAAAACAAAATATAATTCATGCCTTTTGTAAGAGTCACATCTTAAATATAAGAATTCATGAAAGTTTTAAAGAACTGAAAAATATATTCCATGTAAAAACTAATGAAAAATTCAGTGTAGTCAAATTATCATCAAAGATCTCATGATAACTAACACATTCCACAATGATAAAGGGGACTATCAGGATAGCTTATTCATATTGCGATTATAAATTTTAATGCGTCTAATACTGCTCTCCCCTCAAATTATATAGAAAAAATGTACAATTTGAGTAAACAGACAAATCTACAAGCATAATAAAAGATTTTGAACGTAAGTTTTTCAGTAACTTATAGTAAACAGATTTTAAAAATCTTTTCAGTAAACAGATAAAAGTCAATAATTAGAATAACCATATACATGGTTAACAAGTATATGTGCTCTTGTTTTTTTTCTAGTTTCTCATAGTTGTGTTCTAACAAGTATATGTGCTCTTAAACATGCATACACAACACACATAATATTGCACTCCAAAGTAAAGAAAGAGTAAATATGGAATGTTTACCAAAATCTCAACAAATTCCAGAAGAATGAAATCATACAGATATTTTCTATGATCATCATGAAAATAAGCTGAAGATTATTGGCAAAGAGGTACCATGAAAATTCCTACATATTTGTAAATATAAGCAAAATACATCTAAATAATGCAGGGGTAATGATCTAATTATAATGAAAATTAGAAAATATTTTCAGCTAAGTGATAATTAGAATAAGATATATGTCAAAGTAGTATTATCCAGTTAAAGCATAGCTTGTAGGAGAATGTATGGTATATCTTAAGTTTGTTTCTCCCAGAAGAACTCCCTAAATCAAGAATTTATTGGGAAATGCTACAGAGAGACACTAATGAGAGAGTGGAGAAATCAGGTTGCTGAAATGAAAACAGGCGAGAAATGTGTGATTTCACCTAAAAACTCAGCCTGTTTCATCCTGTGGAGAGCTACAGAGCTAAACATGCACCTCAGAGTGAGTCTCTTCTAGAAGCAAGGGAGCTACCTTTTCAGCCTCTGGGTCAGTTTGTAACAGACTGTTCCAGGAAGTCATAAATTCCTAGGCACTTCAAATTCTCCAAATAATCAGAGATGCTCAAGTAATCCAAAAGCAATTCTCTGAGAAAGATCTCAACTACAAGTTGAAACTGGATGATTGAGAGGCACTGGTATAAAGTAGCTGAGGAAATTTGTGTGCCATACAAGAGAGATTTAAGCTCCAAGGCATTTACAAATCTCCATAGGGGTAAGGTAGTGTCAGTTCTGAGGGTAATTCTCTGGGGAAGGTTAAAGCCACACACTAATAGCAGCAAATAACATAGAAACAGCAAGAAAAGCACACAGCATTGGGGCTTACAAGAGGGTTTGAGCAGGGTATCATGGTGCCCATTAGATTGTTTAGGCTGAAAATTTATCTCTAAGATTGATTCTCTCTCAAGAAGTCAGAAAAGGAAAACTATATTAAATACAAGCAATGTACAAATATAAAAATAATAAATAGAGTAGAAATTAATGACTAGAAGGCAAATATGAAACGGAGAAAACCAACAAAGTGAAATGTTACTAATGAAATTAATCTGTTAAAATTATCTATTAAGAAATTAAAAGTACAAATTGCCAATATCAGAAATTTTAAAAATGATGAATATCACTATAAATCTTATGAGTAATTAAAACATAATATGAGAAAATAATTTTAAAAGCTATGCCATAAATATGAAAACTTAGAGACATAAACAAATTCTTAGGTCAAAAATAAACTAACCCCAAAGGAAACATTATGAAATAGAAAATATGTAGTTTTTATAGCTACTGAAGTAATTGAATATGTATTTGAAATCTTTCCCAAAGAAATTATAGGCCCAGATGATTTCATTGGTAAATTTAACAATATACATAAGGAAGATATTGGACTAATATCATGAAAATATTTCAGAGAATAGAAAAATTTATTTTCCAGGGCTAACAAAATCTTAACCCCAAGACCTGACCAGAACATTATAAGAAAAAAATTACAGGTCATTCTTTCCCATTAGTTTCTCTGCAAACATGTTTAAGTACAATATTAGCAATCAAAGCCAATTAAATATGGAAGTATACTATAGTAAGACCAAGTTGGATATATTCCAGGAATGTACAATTACTTTAACATTCAACAATCAGTCAATGTAATTCACCACACTAACAGAATACGGGAGTAAAACTATAGTATCATCTCAATAGACGCAGAAAATATATTCGAGAAAAGTTAAAATCCATTCATGATAAAACTAGGAATAGAAGAAACTACCTTAAACTGAAGAAGAGCATCACAGAATTATACCCTAAAAATCATAGTAGTGAAATATCTAAAGCTTTCCCTTAGAGAATAGGAACAAGACTACATTACCTGCTTTTAAACCTCAATAATGAGTAGAATCTAGTATTGTATTTCAGAGCAGTGAAATGACACAAGAAAAGGGAATAAAAATAAAAGGATTAGAATTCTGCTTCTGGCAAAATATATAAAACAATAGTTTTCAGATAGTGATTATTGGGCAATGGTAGACAGTGATCTCTGAGAAAGGAGAAACAAACAAGGTGAGTCCCACAATTGACGAGAATTTAGAGAAGGAAAACTCTAGAGGATCGCAGCAGTCTACCTAAGTTGAGGAGACAGAACTGGAAGGCCAGGGAAGCCAAGGTAAGGTTTACAAGGCAACGATCTGGAGAGTAGAGAGCTGTACAGAGAACTCTAGAAATCTGTAATGGGTCTTTGAATATTCAGCAAATAACTAATGAACATATGCATGTAAGAAAATACCTGAATCTGGCCAGAGTATAGAGAGCATATCCTTGGTGTTCACAGAGGTCTGGGAATAGTTTCTGTGTCTACTAGTAGGACACTGGATAGAATACTCAGAATGGGGTTTTATCTCAGTGATAGGGAAAAAGCCCTAAATAAAAGCTGTCTGTTCCTGCCTAACAAAACTTAAAAGCTAGCCTTAAAAAAAAAAAAATCAAACGACTTACCAAATTAGCTGACTTTCAGAAGAAAGCCCAAGGAAATTTATAGAAATAGAAACATTCTAGAACTCTAGAATTCACAATGTCTGTCAACCAATCAAAAATTACCAGGAAAGAAGCAGGAAAACATGATTCCGAATGTGGTGAAAAATCAATCAGTAGAAATGGATGCAGAAAAGACATATATGATAATTACTAGACATGGACACTGAAAAGATTTTATAATAATACTCCATATATTTGATAAGAGAGGAAATATTGTTCATAATTAGGAGATGCAACTGTATATACAAAAGAACCAAATCAAGCTTACAGAAGTGAAAAATAAAATTCCCAAGATGGGAAATGCACAGGATGAGTTTAAATGCAGATAAGACATTGTAGAAAAAGTATATATTTGTCCTTCTCTGCCTGACTTATTTCACTCAGCATAACACCCTCAAGGTCCATACATGTTTGCACGTATAGGAGGATTAGGAGGAACTTAACGGAGGATCATGGGGGAGAAGAAGGGGGGAAATGGTGGGGGAAAGGGAGAGAGGCAAACCATGAGAGACTCTTGAATGCTGGGAACAAACTGAGGACTGATGGGTTTGGGGGGGAAGGGGGGAGATGTGCATGGAGGGGGGCACAGGTGGGGATGAACACTGGGTGTTATATGGAAACCAGCTTGACAATAAACTATTTGTAAAAAAAAAAAAAGACATTGTAGAAAAAGGATTAGTAAACTTGAAGAATAGGAACCAAAACTAAAATTAATGATACAGGAAATAAAACACTAATTATCTATCTATCTATCTATCTATCTATCTATCTATCTATCTATCTAGATACAGATATAGATATTTAGATCTGTGGAACATCTTCAGGAAGCCTTGATATAACTTGAGATACTAAATAAATGTGGAGGGAGGTAATAGAGAAAATTTTAATGACAGATTTACCAAATTTTATGGAAACTAAAAACTCACAGTTGTAAGAATCTCAACAATCCCAAGGACAAGAAAAAAGAAAACTATACTTTGGATTCTCATAATCAAATTGCTTAAAATAAGTAATAAAGGCAATCTCAAAATTAGCAAGAGAACAAGACATTATATTTAGAGGGACAAAGATGAAAAATGACATATAATTCTTGTTGGAAACAATCCAAACCATAAGAGAGTACAGCAATATCTTTAAAATGCTGAAAGGAAAACAGTCTCAAGTTCTATATCCTTATCCTAACTAAGAGAAACTATCTTTCAAAAATAGCTAAAATAAGGAATTTTAAGAAGAGCAAAGCTGAAAAAATTGGTTTCCAGCAGATCTCCAGTATAGCAAACGGTAATGAAAATCCTCTAGCCAGAAAGAAAATGATACCAGTAAAAATCTGTATCTATGCAACTGAATGAGGAGTATCAAATTTGTAAATATATAGGTAAATAGAAAAGACCATATTTCATAGTTTAGAATTTTATTTTTAAGATAATGTACTATTTGAAGCAAAAGTAATAACAATGTATTATGACATTTTAACATATGAAGAAATAAAATTTATGACAAGAATAGTACAAAGGCTGGAAGAAGGGAAATGAAGCATACTGTCCTAAAGATCTATATATACTGTGTGTAAAGTGATATAATATTACTTGAAGGTAGGCTGTGATAACTTACAGAGGTACACTATTAACCTTTAACCATGTTCCAGATAACACAACAAAGAATTACAGATAATAATCCAAAAAAAAGAAGATATAATAGAGTCATAAATTTACTCATTCTAAAAAGAGGAAAAAATAGAAGAAAAAAGAAACAAAGAAGACATGGATTCAGTAGAAAACAGAGAGTAAGATGGTAGATTTAAATCAATAATCAAATTAAATGTCAATCATCTCAGGACAATTAAAACCAGAGATTGACAAATCGAATAAATTAAAAACAACAACAAACAAATGTCATACAAACAAAGACTCAAGTATTTACTGTCTTCAGAAAAGACACTTTAGGGTCACTTGGGTGGCTTAGTTCAGTGACCCACTCTTGATTTTAGCTCAGGTTATGATCTCAGGGTTATGAGATCGAGCCCTGTGTCAGGCTCCATGGTGGACATGGAGCATGCTTAATACTCTCTCTCTCTCCCTTTACCACTTGCACTTATGTTCTCTTTCTCTCCGGGAAAAACAAAAAAAGGTGCTTTAAATATAATGCTAATATGAATCAAAAGAAGTTAAGAATATTGCAATGGTTATATTAATGTTAGATAAAGCAGATAATTCAAGATTTTCAGAGGTTCAAAATATATAAAGCAAAAATGCATAGAACTGAGAGGAGAAATGGGGAAAATTACAAGTAGTTGGAGATTTCAACAAACCTCTCACAAATATTGTTAGAAGTACATGGAATATCAGTAAATATGTATAAGACTTCAAGAACAGTATCATGTGACTTAGCTTAGTTAAAATGTATGGAACACTCCATTGAACAATAGCAGAAGATACAATGTAAGATGATGTAATTACTGAGGAAAAGAGTATGGTGATTACACAAATGTCCATAGTGCCTTTATTTGTAAGAGCCCAAATATGAAAACACCCAACCATCCACAACAGACAAATGGATAAACAAATTGTAATATGTATATGGAATACTCCTCAGCAGTGAAAATGGATGAACTGTTGATACATGCAACAACATGGATGAATCTTAAAATAATTGTGCTGTGTGAAATAAGTCAGACCAGTAATATATACCTAAAGCAGAAAAATGGTTGCCTAGGGATGGTAAGGGAGTTGGTGTGAGGTTCATAAAGTGATTACAAAAACACATGAAGAAATTTTGTGGACGGATGAGTATGTTCATTATTGTGATGATAGTTTTAAGAGTATATACATATGTCAAAATGCATCAAATTGTACATTTAAATCTGCGAATTCATTGTATTTTAATTTTACTGCTATATATATATATGAAACAAATACTATACAGTTGTCATTATTGCAGATATATAATTAAGAATCCAGAAAATCTGCTAGTAATGGCTGATAAACTGTTAGAAATAATGTGTTGCTAGATACAATATTGCTCGATAATATATAAAAGGTGTATTTCTATATAATAGAAATAACTTAAAAAACAAATATAAAAAATGGAATTTATGTTATCAAATAAAATCAAATCTCACAAAATGTAGTGAAAAACATACAAAATATTTACAAGGACAACTTCAAATATAATTGAAAGAAAGCAAAGGAACCATGATAAATGGGAGCATATAACATTAACAAATAGGGAGAGTCAGTCTTTTAAAAATTCAATTATCCACAGATTAACACATAGTTTTAATATAACTCACACAAAACCATACAGATTTTGGGGGAGAACTGATAAAATAATTCTGAAATTTATATAGAAATTTATGTAGAAATGCAAAAGACCAAGAATAGGAAGAAAATGGACAACTTGCATAACAGAAATCAAACGTTGCCATAGTATATTAATTTTGACAATGTGATATTGCTGTGAAATAGATCTTCCAGATACCAGGAACATTTCTACATCTATATAAACATAAATTTGTGGCAAATTTGGAATTTCAGAACAGTGGAAAATAGATTGTTTTTCCAATAAGTGATATTGAATTGATCAGATACTCATGTAGAAAGAGTTAATCTTGACCCAAACCATTCCATAAATATTAATGCCAACATATTATAGATCCAAATGTCAAAGGTAAATCAGTAATGCATCTAGGTGTTAAAATTGGAGAAAATCTTCATGACCTAGGAATGAGAAGACGATTCTTAGGCAATTAAATGCATTAAACATTAAAAATGTTTTTGTGAACTCTTAGAACTCAATATGAAAAGAAAAATAATCTGACTAAAAAGAGGCCAAGGCGGTTTTCCTAGGTGGTTCTGTCAGTTAGGTGTCATTCTTTTGATTTTGGCTCAGGTCATGAACTCATGGATCATGAACCCCACGTAGGGCTCTGTGCTGGCAGCTTGGAGCCTGCTTGGGATTCTCTGTCTCCCACTTTTTCTGCCCCTTCCCTGCTTATGTACTCACACGCTCTCTCACTCTCTATCTCAAAAATAAATATTTTTTTAAGGGGCAAAGGATAAACAAATAAATGGACAAAGGCCTTGAATAGACATTTCTCCAAAGACGGTTACAAATGCTAATAAACAGAAAAAATGTTCAACATCAGTAGCCACTAGAGAAATGTAAATCAAAGACACAAAAAGACACCACTTCACACCCACCAGGATGGCTATAATCAAAAGAACCTAATAACTAGTACTGTCAAGAATGTGGAGAAATTGTAACCCTCATTTATTGCTGGTAGGACTGTAAAATGGTGCAGCTGCTTTGAAAAACAGTCTGGGCAGTTCCTCAAAATGTTAAACATGAAGTTACTATAAGGCTCAGGATTTCCACTCCTAGGTAAATACATAAGAAAAAGGAAACCATATGTCCACACAAAAATGTGTATATGAAAGTTCCTAGCAGCATTATTAATAATTGCCAAAAATGTGTAAACAAACTCAAATGTTGAATGAATGAATTAAAAAAGTAATGTATTTGTACAATTGAATATTATTCAGCTTTAAAGAAGAATAAAGCATTGATACAAAATGCCACATGGATGAACCTTGAGAAGATTGCTGTAAATGAAAGAAAACTGTCACAAAAGACTATATAATATTGATTCCATTTATATGAAAAATGAAGAATACAGAGGGACAGAAAGAAGATGTGTGGTTACCTAAGGCTGGTGAGGCCTGGTGGGAATTGGGAAGTCACTGAAAATAAATATGGGTGGTGATGGTGATGATGGTGATGAAAATGTTCTAGAATTTGTCATGATGATGGTTCCACAATTCTGTCAATATACTAAAAACCATTGAGTTATACACTTTAAATGGATGAATTGAAAGCCATGTGAATTAAATCTCAAAGCTTTGGTAGATAGGTAGAAGGTACAAAGCTAGACATTTGACAGATATATTAGATTATTTTTAAAACAGAGAGATTCTTCTCATTGAAGATCTCCATTAAGAGCATTAGAATGTAGGTCCTATAGTGGGAAAAAACTTTTTAGTACCTGTAATCAACAAAGTTCGAGCATTTGGAATATGTGAAGAACTACATATCAACCATGTAACCTAAAGAAAAACCTAAGATTTAAGTTGACCACTTCACAAAAGAGAATCTGCAAATCTCTGGGAAAAGATTTAAATCCAAATGAGATATATCAGTAAGCATACAATTTAAAAAGGCTGAAAATCCCTTTCCTAGAAAAAGATGTGGAGAAACTAGAATTCCCACATACTCTAAACAGTAGTGTGAATTCATACAATCACTTTTATGAATCACTTTATCATTCATGCAGTTTCTACTAAACCTGATATATCCTCTCATCCAGCAATTCTCCTATGAAGAAGGTGTGGTGAGTACTACAGCACAAAACTGAGGACATGTTCACCAAAGGACATGCATAAGATTTTTAATAGCAATATTATAACCAATGATTATAACAATCATATAATATAATAAACATTGATTAGGAACAAACCAAAGGTGGGGCACCTTGGTGGCTCAGTCAGTTGAGCGTCCAACTTTGGCTCAGGTCATGATTTCATGGTTTGTGGTTTTGAGTCCCACATCAGGGTCTGTGCTGACAGCTTCGAGCCTGGAGCCTGCTTCAGATTCATTCTCTCTCTCTCTCTGTCTCTCTATCTCTGCCCCTCCTTTGTTCGTGCTCTTTCTCTCTCATAAATAAACAAACATTAGAAAAGAAGAGTAACAAAGCATATGTTTACCAACTCTAAAGAAAATATATAAATTATACCATGACATGCTATACTCTACTGATAATGAGTGACCCACCACTACTTGAACACATGGATATATTTCATTAACACAAAATTGAGAAAAAGAAACTGTATACAAAAGAGTGTGTATTATCCCTTTACATTAAGTTCAAAAATAGATGTTGGAAGTCAGGATGGTGATTGACTTTGGTGAAGAGGGAAGTAGCCAGTAGGTGGAAAACATGATAGGGCGTCTTGGGTTTTAGCGATACATTGCAGCTGTCTTGCATCAAGTTGCAAGAATTGATTGTTAAATGTTGGAGGTTTGCAGGCTGATGGACATCAAGTTGGTAGCTTGAAATTGGCCATGCTGAGATATATATGGCATGGAAATTGTGTTTTTTCAAGTTGTTTTTGTTTTGTTTTGAGGTGGGGCAGCTGGTTGCTGTATAATTAACCAGAATAATGCTGGTGCAGGATGTACTCACTTTGTTAAATTCACAGAGCTATGTGTGTGTGATTTGTAAGCTTTTCTTTGTTATACTTTAAAAGGTAATTGGTAGGGGCGCCTGGGTGGCTTAGTCGGTTAAGCGTCCAACTTTCGCTTAGGTCACGATCTCGCGGTTCGTGGGTTCGAGCCCTGCGTCGGGCTCTGTGCTGACTGCCAGCTCAGAGCCTGGAGCCTATTTCGGAGTTTGTGTCTCCCTCTCTCTGACCCTCCCCTGCTCACGCTGTCTCTCCCTCTCTCCTAGAAATAAATAAAAATATTTTTTAAAAAAAGGTAATTGATATTTCAAAGGAAATATGGAAGTCACTGTAATTTAAACAAATATCCCTATAGTATTGACTAACTCAAACACAGGGAAAGTAGAGCAGAAGAGCTAAGTAGGCTCTGTGAGAAAAGCGGGAGAGCTGAAGTACTAATAAACAGATTGATTTCTTCTCCATTTTCACTACTTAAATCAAGAGTCATGATCTTTTATTTTTACAGAGGTCAGACAGATGGTACAGAAAATGCAGACAGAGTTAGCATATTTATTCACATGGCAGCATTCCTCCTCACAAAAACGTTCTTTCTAATTCTTTGAAAATTGCATACCTCTTCTTGATATTGCAACCTGATGATTTAGGATATTGAGCCCTGGTAACAGATTGCCAACGTTTGAATATTGGCTTTTTTTTTTTTTTTTTGAGGTATGTGATTATACGTCTAACTTCTAGTTTTCCTCATTAGCAAAGTAGGGAAAATCATACTCCATCACTTATTCATTCAAAGTAGTTTATGGAGTAAGGACTATGCTCAAGGTATTATTAGAGCAGGGAATATAGCAAGAAGTAAAATATACAAAGATACGTGGCATAAAGTTGCTAATATTATAAGAGGGACACAGAATAAATAAGATATATAAGTAAAATCTATACGTGGTAATAACCATTGAGGAATGTCAACTAGGGAAAGAGAAAGGGATGTCAGTTGTATAGGTGGTTAGTTTTCACTGAAAACACAACATTTAAATCAAAACTTGAAGAAAGCAAGACAGCCAGATGCAACTGTCATCATAAGCAAAGGGGATGGGAAATGCAAAGATCCTGAGGCATAATCATACCTGAACTATTCGAGAAGTAGCAAAGAGACCACTATGTCTAAAGCAGAGTGGTAGAGGACTAAAAAGAT
Source organism: Crocuta crocuta (assembly GCF_008692635.1). Lineage (NCBI taxonomy): Eukaryota > Metazoa > Chordata > Mammalia > Carnivora > Hyaenidae > Crocuta > Crocuta crocuta. The sequence continues at coordinate 2,293,018 of NW_027530545.1, read as the reverse complement.
AGGCCACTGTAAGAATTCTACCCTTTATTCTGAATGAGATGTGAAGGTATGCATGGTTTTAAGCAGAATAGTGATATGATCAAACTCAGGATTAATAGGGTTAGATTAACTGATTCATTGAGAATAGATTTGAGGGAAACAAGGTTAGAAAAAGGAGGCTATTTTAGTAGCCCATGTGAGAAACAATAGCTGCTTGGTCCAGTGAATTAGCTCCTTTTTGCATGTAAGAAAGTGGGTTCAATTTTTCCACATCTTCTAATTTTTAAGACAAGCCAGAACTCAAAATTTTTAAGTAAGAAATACTCTGATTTTCTAATGCTGGATCAGTTTCTTTTGTTCAGTTTTGGTTTTTAACCCGTGAAGACACACATCTACAAAATTCACATCCACAGATTTTCTTTTACTAGAATCATTGTGTCACTGGGTCACTGCTCCTAAACCTCATGACTGCTCTTGGTAGCTAGGTCTATTTTTCATAAACAGAAAAGTCTCCAAAAGGCTCTGGCTTGGTGTGTCTTCTTACTTATTCCACACCTTTTATTATCTATTGCTTTCGTTTTCCTGTACCAAGTCTTGAAATATGACAATTTGAGAAACAGAAGAAACAGACAGGAAACTGACTAGTGCTCTTTTAGCCCCCAGTGAGCTATTTTCTTAATTAATTAATTTACATATATATTTTAGAGAGAGAGTACAAGCAAGCTGGGGAGAGGGACAGAGGGAGAGAGTGAGAGAATCTCAAGTAGGCTCCGTGCTGAGCATGGAGCTCGATCCTATGACTCTGGGATCATAAGCTGAGCCAAAATCAAGAGTCAGATGCCCAACCAACTGAGCTAGGCAGGTGCCCCTCAAGGAGCTATTTTTGACACTTTTTTCTTTGATACTTACCTCAAAATATGAGAGGTTAGTAACTGACCAAAGAAATAGATGAATAAAACACTGTCCAGCTTTTCCTTAACATTGAGATAGAAAAGGAGCAGCAATGTAGATTGGCTCTGAAGCACAGATAGTGGGTATAAAATACAAATTGTGGGACACTTCCTAAATGTTACTGAAATATCCTTATAACTTTCTATTGAAAGAGTGTGTACTTATTTTAAAATCCAGAAATCATCACTTTTATACTTTCTAATGGAAATTTATATGTATAAAACTGGTTCTTCTTTCCATTGGCACTTATAACAAAAACCCAATAGTTTAAAAATAAATAAAAAAAGTGGGAGAAAGAAGTCCTAGATAATCTACTTTTCAATAATGGGTGAGCAAATTACATGCAAATATATTAATTTATTCAGGGATTTTATACCTCCTTCTGAAACTCTGGAAATTGGACTGACAAAAGGCAAAAAAAAAATATTGTGGTAAAATGTAGATTATCTTCCATAATGCTTTGTAAGAAAGAGTTCTGAATTGGAAAATGTTAGAGTTATTATCAAAGTGTTTTGAGTCCTGAGGAACAGATCGTGTTTCTATTCCTGTTCTTCCTTAAGAGCTTCCTACATTTTTCACATCTTAGGCAGTTTAGGACATCTTTGTAGTTGTTAGAGTTGGCTAAGCAAAGTTCAGGCCAAACTAGGAATATGGTGTAGAGTTACTTTGTTGAACTGGTTGAATTCTATCCTCTTCTTCTTTAAAAAATTTTTTTAATGTTTATTTTTGAGAGAGAGAGAGAGAGAGAGAGAGAGAGAGACAGAGAGCGAGCGCATGAGCGGGGGAGGAACAGAGAGAGCGAGACACAGAATGAAAGCAGGCTCTAGGCTCCAGGCAGTCAGCACAGAGGCCGATGTGGGGCTGGGACTCACCAACCCTGAGATCACTGAGCCAAAGTTGGATGCTTAACCAACTATGCCACCCAGGCACCCCTATCCTCTTCTTTGTGCAACGTTTATAGAGGGTTCAGCAAGTAGTTGTTGCCAAGATGATCTTCTCCACAGAGAAGGGCACTTATTGCCTATTTAGGAGGCTTTAAAAAGGCTGATCATGAAGACACTAATAAAAAGCCAATTTTTTTCTTATATGCAGGGGTTGTTGAGAGAAGAATATGATAATCCATGCTATTTATTTGGCCCTTATTAAGTGCCACACACTTAGTTCTATCTACTGGGATATTTCTATGACTAAAGCAGACAAAGCCCATGGAACTTACATTTTAATGTGGGAATCTGTGTGCTCATGTGAGCTCATGTATGGTTGTGTATATGATGGGGAGGAATTAGGTCTAGGTGACTATTCATAGTACAAATGCTTACTCTGATTCTCAGGGCCATTATTGAGTTTAGAGACTTGAAGAGGGGGAAAGCAGTGAGAGAATTTTTTATATGTAGCCAAATGTTGTTGATCCCTTTGCTTGACTTTCCTAAATTGTCCCCATAACAGGGAAAATGAAATTTTCATGGGTTCACCTTAAAGCCTAATTATCTTTAAAAATTGACAAGAGACATTTAAAATATAGGAAGCATAGAAATAGTATCACATATTGAGTGTCTATATGAGCCAGATCTACACACTGCATCATTTATTTCTCAAAAAATCTATAATAGTACATAGTGTATAATACTTTTTTTTTAACCCAAAATGTGCCTATTTCTCAGAAAGGTACATGCCTAAGGTCACTTTGCTACTAAATGCCAGAAATGGCCATCCATGTCTATTTTGCTTCAAAGTCTGCAAACTTCTTGGGCCCCTTGAGCCTGAGAAGGAAGATAATTTGTAGATGAAAGAAAAATACAACTTTATGTAGGTCAATGAGTAAATATGAGTGTGACTCTCCATTTACTAATAATGTGGTTTGTTTGTGATGAAAATGGGAGCAGAAGCACAACTGTTGAAAAGCTGATTCTAATATAGTTAACTTTAACTTTCTTTAATGGGTGCCTAGAGGCTATGTATGACACTAGGTTTTATATCAATTTCTTAAATCTAATTACTGGAAGTTCACATATTTTTGAGATTTGTATTTGTGGGAGAAGTATTGTTTTCAATTTAAAAATTTTAACCACTCTGAAAATTTTCACCATGATTACTGAAAAATCTCTGACAGTCAATATAACACCTATATGTCATACGGCGTACTGAGTCCCATTGTATTTTTAATGAGAGGTAGCTATAAAAACAAATTTTCTACATTCAAGAAACTTAAAGCCCTTACCCACCTAGATAACTCTGGGAATTCACTTCATGAAAATGAGTTGTAGTACATAGTTCATAGCACATACAGACTCACATACATACACATATGCTCGCATATACACATATTTCATATATATTAAATATCATGTATATATATATATATAACTTCTGTTCTGGCAAGCAATGCAGAGATTTCAGCAAATTGAGGTAATGGAAAGTCTGCAAAGAATTTTGAGAATTGTTTTGTATATTCTTGGGGCAAAGATATGATTAAATACTTTTAATTCTGTTTTCTTTACAAATCTGAGTAATTGCTGAAATCTAGAATATAAATTATGAAAAGCCATTTTCCATGTTTATTGAATTCTTCTCAGAGAGTGTACCATTGATGTCTTGAAGGATAATAAGCTTGATTGCTTTAATATGATACTAATGACTGTTCCTAGGCAATAGTACTTCAAAACATTGCTATATACTCTACCCTAACATGTATTCCTTAATACTGTCTATTGAGTTTAGAATCATAGTGTCTCTTGTTTCATCATTTTTCTTGTTCATAATAATCTGCTAGTTTTTACTTCTATATTTGTTATTATTATGCTTTACATTTATCGAATGCTTTCTACTTTTCAAAGGAACTACATACATATGTATATATGTATATATAACTCCTTTGCATATATCATAATAATTATTACCTATTTGACTTAATGAATTGTTATGCATTTCAGGCTAATGAATGAAAAAATCCTGATAGCATGTTCTCTTTTTATATTTAACTTGTAGAATAATATACACTTCTATTCTTTTAAAATAAAAATATATCCCTTTATTTATTACTTAAGTTTTATAAATTCCTCACAATTAACTGTGGTCACCTTTTACTAGTAAATGACAGTCATTCTCTGTCCTTTAATGTTGAGAAAATTGCCTTATCACATCAATTTGGCAATGCAGACAGAGTTAAAGTGAAACAAATTCTTTCCTTTTTATCCAGATTCTAATTAGATATTTACAGTCTAGGACCCAAGATTTGTGACACTCTACTTAGTACTTTCCACTTCTTGTTCCTTGTTAAACATTGAATAATTTATGAGTTTGCCTTTTTAAAATTATCTTGTCCAGTACACATATAAATTGTATACATTGTAGAACAATATAAATAATTTTATTTGACTGGGAAAGCTGAAGGAAAATAAAACTGAGGAGGGTAATTTAGTATTAATCTGGCAATCTTTTCAAATGTTAAAATTTAACAAGTGGCTTTGATAAATTTCTTTGTTACTTATATCTTCCTCTATAGGACATTGACTTTTACATTTGTGCACTGATGGGGTAGACAACTATAGTAGCTATTTGTTGACTAAAGAACTTTTGTGGTTATTACATATTTTAATATGCTGGACTTATGGGTAAAAGTTCAAACAACTAATTAAAACACACTGGAAAATCCTTCATTACAAGAAGACGATATTTAACGGGGCGCCTGGGTGGCTTAGTCGGTTAGGCGTCCGACTTTCGCTTAGGTCATGATCTCGCGGTTCGTGGGTTCGAGCCCCGCGTCGGGCTCTGTGCTGACTGCCAGCTCAGAGCCTGGAGCCTGTTTCGGTCTGTGACTCCCTCTCTCTCTGACCCTCCCCTGCTCACGCTGTCTCTCTCTCTCTCTCTCTCCTAGAAATAAATAAAAAACATTAAAAAAAAAAGATGATATTTAAAATATGTTTAAATATGTCTTAAGTTTGAAAACAAATAATGTTTACCTACTACGTAGCTATTTTTATAAGCATTCATATTCAAATTTTAAATAAAATTATTAGTTTCTTAAATGTGTAAATACTTTTACCAATATAATGAATTATTCATGAGCTTTAATAAGCCAGTGAAATATTTACAGGATGATATAATGTATTACTGTACATACAATAAATTTAGTGTATATATTTACTAAATAAATGACTGTCTATAATGTGATAAATATTATATTCAGCCATGGAAATCAGTAATACAGCACCTGGTTTTTAGGGAGTTACCTTCTAAAGGAGATATATCTATATGGGGTACATAAATAGTGAGGTACTGAATATGTAATTGTGAAGCTTTGAACTCTAATGATGTTTAACATTTACCTCATATTTACCTTTTTAAAAATGTTTATTTTGAGAGAGAGCAAGTGCTAGAGCATGAGTGGCGGAGGGGCAGAGAGAGGGAGAGAGGAAATCCCAAGCAGGCTCTGAACTGACATCCCAAAGCGGGGCTCAGTCTCAGCAACTGTGAGATCATGACTTGAGCCAAGATAAAGTCAGATGCTCAACCAACTGAGCCACCCAGGGGCCCCTCATATTTGTCTTTTGATTTAATGGAGATATAAAGATATTAAGTGACAGCAACACCACATTCCCTTAAGTAAATGCCAATGCTTTCCCACATTTTTGTTTTCCATTTATTTACTTATCTTTGTTTATGAATGCTCAATAATAGCATAGTTATTATTATTATTATTATTATTATTATTATTATACATATTGCCCGACTTTCTACCTAGGTACTTGTCCCTGTCAATATATGCTAAATAATAGCATATTCAGGCTGTCACGGCCACAAAATTGATTGGGAGATGTACTTATGTCGCTCTCCGTGGTGCTGAAAGATTATGGTGGGTTGAAATTAGTTGTCTCCTCTGATTCTTTGACACTGATGATTATCGCCCTATCACTAATTCAAAACAAGGAAAAGTATAGTGGAGAAAGGAAAGATGAAAAAAGGAAGGTTTAAATGTGAGGCTTAACTATTGGTTAATAGATAGTTGGATTAATTTATTTAATGTTTACAACAGGTACTATGCTTAGAGTGAGGCCACAACTTTGCACTTCCACTGCTGCTCTACAAGTCTATACTTTATATTGGTGTCTCCCAATGTATATTGGAGAAAACAGGCAGCAAGCACACAAATATAGAAAAATGTAAATTTGAAACTGTTGTAGATGCTAAGCAAGATACAGGGTTTTATGGATCATGAGATAAACTAGAGCAAATATGAGTATATCAATATGGAGCTTGACTGAAAATTAATTACTTTGGTCTCATATTATTAAATTATTGTAAAAACAATATATTAAAGAAGATAAGGTCTAGTGAATCATATAAGACTTCTAAATAAAATCTTAAAAAATATTTTAATGAGAGCTTGCCTCCATGAACTAAACTTTTTAATAACATATTTTATACCTGAAATAGCTATATTTCTGGATCATGACATTTAATTTTTTAATTTTTTAAACATCTATTTCTTTTTGAGACAGAAAGAGACAGAGAGTGAGCAGGGGAGGTGTAGAGGGAAAGGGAGACAAAGAATCCAAAGCAGGCTCCAGGCTCTGAGCTAGGGCTCAAACCCACAAACTGTGAGATCATAACTTGAGTTGAAGTCAGAAGCTAATAGACTGATCCACCAAGGCACCTCCTGATCATGATATTTTAAATGATGATGTAATAATCATCATCAAGGGTGAGAAAATTTGTTTGCATAAAGCAGGTGTTAAAGATTTTAAACTTTTACTTTTATGACAAAATATTTATATCATGTAAAATGCTACTTAAAATAAATTAGCTCTATTTTTCTTTCCTATGAGTTGTGATCTTGAATTTTTGTGGATATAAGTGGATTTCAAATCTATTAAAATTTTTTATCAGAAAATTGAAAATAACTATAAAGCTTAAATTTGAAAAATACTTAAGCATTATTAAGGCAATCAATCTGCAGCTGACATGGCTACCACGAAAATAGCAATTCAGCATATGGTACAGAATTATTGTATATTTAAGTTGCTAGAGCTGTGGGTCATTAACTGAAGCTGTGCTCACTAGAATTTCCTGCCTGGTATCGCTGTTCCCCATATACAAAAGGATACATTTTGAAATGTATGCAATTATTTCTTGACCCCTAAAATAAAATTTTTCATCATTCTATGAACTTTTGCAGATCACTGGGTCTTTATATGAATGCTGAAATAAATGTTTAGATGTAGACACTCTTTTATTCATGTCACCTTCAGAAAGAATGGGACACATGCTCAGATTCCTCATGTTCAAGCCATCCTACAAAGAGCCCTAAACAAGCTTCTGGCCAGAGGCTACCTGTCTGTGAACTCTGACGATTGTGGCCACTCCACTTGGCCACTTCTAATGCTTGAGGTGGTCAATATATCATGGGATATCTGTAAACTATTTGTGGCACACAAATTGGAAAGCTCAACTCACAGCCTCTTTCAATTTTCTTCTGAGAATTTATTACCACCTAATATAAGGACATGTTTTCTTTTTGTTTAGGATATATTACACTAAAATATAGCATTCATGTAAGTACAGTCTTGATCTTTTTGGTCACTGTTGTATTCCTAGAGCATGATGTAAACGTTGAATACCTATTCATTGGATAAAGGGCTTGACTCTAAATTTCATGAGGGCTATCTTCATTTTCCTCTATCTTTTCATTCCTACCCCAGTGCTTAACCATTGTATTGCACTAAGGAGATAAGCTGGGTCCAGAATATGAAGATTCTTCTTGTAAGATGTGTTAGGGCTTTTAGACTGTATCCTAAAAACAATGTGAATCCACTGAAATATTATAATTTGTTAAAAATGTTTTTAAATTTTTTACTTTAGAAAGCAAAGTTTCTTTTTCCTGCATCTCTTGATAATGGTATCTCCATTCTCTTACTCACCCGATTTTAGACTCTCACAGTAATTTAATACTTTTGTCTTTCATTGCTAATAATTTTTCAAGACCTGACAAACTTTAGCAATATCTCTCTTCTTTTTCTTACTTTCTTCCTTTCATTCTCCCTCTTTCCCTTCTTTCTCCCCTCCCTTTCTTCTCTACTCTTCTTTCTTTCTGTTCATGATCTATCTATCTATCTATCTAACATCACCTCTTGTTTTCCATTTTAATTTGGGCCTTAGTTAATAACAGGTTGGTCAGTTGTATCTTCTGAACTCTTATTTATGTTTTTAGTATATTCTCCTTCTAAATCACTTTATGCTTTATAGTAGATGGTTAATTACACAATATTGGCCATATTGTTTATCTAAACAAATACTTTCAATAACTCTTCACTGATCAAAGATAAATTCCTAGCTTTCTAACTGAAAAAAAATTACAGGGGCACCTGGGTGGCTCAGTCAGTAAAGCATCTGACTTTGGCTCAGGTTATGGTGTCATAGCCTGTGGGTTTGAGCTCTGCATCAGGCTCTCTGCTGACAGCTCAGAGCCTGGAACCTATTTCAGATTCTATGTCTCCCTCTCTCTCTGCCCCTCCCCTATTCATGTTCTGTCTCTCTCAAAATAAATAAACATTAAAACAATTAGAATATAAGTTTTTTATTACTTTCAACACTCAGTCACATAAATTATTGCTTTTATTTTATAAGATAAGCAAGGAGTGTCTCTCTTCCCATTTTTTAAATAAAATAATTCAAACTTCAAAAATGTTGCAAAATTACTACAAAAATGCCTTGATAATCTTCATCTAAATTTACCACTGTTAAAAGTTGGTCACATTTCCTTCATCATTCTCTTTATAGGTATTTCTGAATGCTTGTAAATAAAATGCAGCCTTTTTTATACCCTTCTTACCCCCAAATATTTCATTATAATAACTACAGTAAAATTATCAAAATTAGGACATTTAATATTGACACAAAATTAATTATAATTTAACATAAAAGGTCTATAGATAGTATAGACTTTATTCATATTTTGCCAATTGTCAAGTAATGTTGCTATATATTTTTCTAGTTCAGTATCCAATTATGGATTACACATTGGATTTAGTAGTCACGTCTCTTTAATCTCCTGTAGTCTGGAACTGTTGTCCAGCCTTTCTCTAACTTTCATCAGAATAATATTTTTGAAAAGTACAGACAAGATATTTTGTGGCATTTTCCTAAAGTTGGAATTTTCTTTTGCTTTTTCTCATGGTTATAGTTAATTATGCTTTTTTTTTTTGGTCTGAAATGTGAAACAGATTACATTGTGTACTTTTTCATGCATCATATCATGAGGTTCATGATGTCACCTAGTCTCATTATTGATGATTTTAAACTTGATCCCTTCGTTAAGATGATATCTACCAAATTTAGTCTCTAAAAGGAATACAAATTTGTGTAAGCATAATTTTGAAAAGTGTTCTACCTTGTAGGTTGATGAGCCATCCCAGCTGAGCCCTGCCCCCAATCAACTTGCCAAACAGCAGATATGTGAGGCCAGCCTAGACTCTCCAGCTCAAAGTAAGCCAGCCAGAGGAGAAAATTACCCAGACAACCCACAGAACCTTCAGAAATTAGAGATGCTTTATTTGTAGATATTGTATTTATAGAAGTTTTTATTGCTGTTTTGTTTATTGGTTTGTTATAAAGCAAAAGCTAGTAATTTCCAGGGAGATGTTTTGGAACTACAACATACAATTTTTATCCATCAGAATTATGACTCTTGCTTTAGTTAAAATATTGTACAAAGGTTGCAAAATGGAATTACTACTTTTTTAAGAGATGAAGAATGTAAAGATGGGGGATTATATGTCTTCAAAGGACATATGTCTGGTAAGTGGCTATGCGAGCATTAGAGCCCTAATCTTTTACTTGCTGGTCCATAGCTTTTTTTTTTTTTTTTTTCCTCCAATTTGTCATGCAGAGGTGAGTAGACTGATGGTAGAACTGGAACTCACAAGAGGGAGCAATAGAAATTCCAGAATGTCCCTGGTATTAGGAATGGCATCCTGTGTCCTCACATGTGCACAGAATCACCTCTGGTAGATGCTCCATGATTGATTGTTGGAAGGGGTGGCGGGATGGACAAGGTAGGAGAAGATACTAAGTATAACTTATCATGCCAATTCAGGTGATAATTGATTCATGAAAAGATATAAAGATAACATTTTTTAGAAATTTTCCTTTATGAGTACAGTCAAGAATGTCATTGACATACTAGATAAAAATAATATATAGAACATTGCTCTTAATACTTTGGAAGTAGCTATTTTAACTTTCCCCAGTTTTGCAACATAAACTAAGAAGAGGGAGCTAGGACTAGTGAGTGACACTGGGAGAGGAGGAAAGGACCCCCATTTTACTCTCTTTTACAAATAAGAACACTGAGACCAAAGAAAGCCAAGGGCCAAAAGTAACCAAGAGCTAACAGTGAATTAAGGGCAAAGCGGAGATTTGAACTCAGCAATCCCAATTTCCTAAAAGAGTACCTTCCACATGGCAGTGAGGGGTAGGTCCTAAGTCATCAGATGTTAATAATATCGGAGTCTTGTCTATGACTTTTGCCAGGCGTTGTGTTAAGGTCGTTACATACATTTTCACTCATTCAGTACCAAAGACTTTCCGCTACACTATACATTAACGACTTAGAAATGACTTCACATTAACTTTACTTTGAAATGCAAGCATTCCGGCATTTCAAGGTGTGTATATGAGTGTATGTCTCAATGAAGCCCAGAGCTTGTTGACTGAGAAAGGAATTCAAAGCCCCACTTTTTTTTTTCTTTACTTTCCCTCAAAACTGTAAGAGCGCAAGGAAGCATTTTTGCGTTCCCAGTTCTCTTACACTGTGCAAGCTGGCGGCAGCTGTCGCCCCCCGGAACATCAGAATCCTGCCAGCGTGTAAGAACTGTAAGCGCCAAGAGGCCAAACTCTTGTCTGTCCTTCCTGCTTCAGGGCTCCCAAACCTCAACTCCCCCGCAGCATGTCTCCACTGGAGAGACCACGACGCGGGTGGGGTTGCCCCAGCTTTCCCCGAGGGCAGCCCCCTACCCTCCAGCACCCTTGTAAGAGGCTCGCTGGTGCGCTGGGCGAACACGGCGCGTGCAAGCCGGCTTTTGCACCCTGGGAGCCCTGGGTGGCTAGGGGCCGCGGAGCTCTCTGTGGGGGGAGACGAACCGACCCCACAGTTGCTCTTGGGGGCCGTGCCTGCCAAGTATCGCGGGACTTGTGCACATCGCTGGAGCCGCGGCTCTCGGAGCAGCTGGAGCGCGCTCGGTGCACCCCGCCCCAGCCCGGGGAGGAGCGGGAGCCGGGAGGGAGGAGGGCTGGGGGGGTGCTGGTTACGTAAATGATACTAGCCCAGTGAGAGGCCTCCAGNCGCCCGAGGAGCCCTCTGGCCCGCCGCTGCGCTATGAGGGCGCCTCTCCGGGGCTGGCCCAGGCCGGAGCCGCCTCGCTCTGCTCCAGGGCAAGTGTGAAGAGAGAGGCGCGGGCGGGAGCCGGGGCTGCGCGCGGCGTTCGCCGACCCGCGCGGGTTCCAGGTGAGCGCGGGCTCGGCGCACCCGGTCCTCGGCGCGGCCGGCTGGGTCAGAAGCTGAATCCCGTGCGTGGACCGCCGTTCCCTCTTCGCGGGATCCTTGGCCACGATAGCAGGTCTCCGTCTCTCTCTTGCTCCCCCTCTCTTCCTCGCAGTCANGTCGGGCGCCGCGTCGGGCGCCCCGGGCTGGACTCGCGGACCCGGCGACACTGCCTCCCGGAAGCCCGGAGCGCGCTCGCCGGCTGCTGCAGGTGCGGAGGGTGGATCGCGAGGCGCGGAACTTTCTGTCGCCACCCGCCCTCTACTCCCTTCTCTGCTACTCGCGGGAGATTCGGGGCGCTGGCCACCCTCTGCGCCCCGGTGGCGGGGGCAACTTTCTCCCACCAGCTGCGGGAGGCTGGGCGCTTGCTGTGCGTGGACGCTTCTGTTAGGCTTCCCACCGGGGATGCTCCAGGGTTTGGGTGTCTTCCTCGACGGTTGCCTTCCTTCCTTTCTGCCTCTCTCTTTCAGTGCCCCTCGGCCTCGCATTCTCTCTGCGAGTCTGTCTCTGACTCAGTTTCTTTCTCTGACTTTCTCCCTGACTCTGGCTCCCCCTGCGACCTCCGGGTCTGTTTCTCTTTCATGCTTTCCCTCCTTGCCTCTCTTGGGATGTCTCTGTATTCCTGTTACCAGGTCTCCTCCGCTTGTCTCTCCGTCTTGCCGTATTTCTCTCTGCCCCTCCTGCCTATCTCTGTCTCCCTTCCTCGTCTCTCCTGCTTCCTGCTCCGTTCTCCCGATGCCGAGGAGCTTCGGCCAGTGGAGCACGCCCTGGCCCGCCTTCTGGCCACCTCCAGGAACAGAGATCTCCCTGCTCTGAGCCACAGGAGATGCGGGGGATGCCCTTGTGCAGGCTTGCATGGAGTCGAGGGGCTGAATGAAGGGCTCAGGGGCCAGTCCCCCCTGCACGGGTCCGAGGGCCCTGCGCTGCTGCGAACCCGGGCGCACGGAGGCTGCCGGCCGGCCTGGGAAGCGGCGTGCGCCCCTCCCCTCAACCCGTTATTTGACAAACATCAGGTGAATTTCCTTATGGAGAGTCTATACCTCCAGCCTTTACAGGTAGCCACGGGAGAAGAGACGGTAGGCACACACAGAAAGCTTTGGGACCCAGGGAAAACTAAGCTCGAAAGGGTGGGAGCTGTTGTGAGGCAAAGGTGTAGCTAGCGAAGGAGAGGAGCATTGGGGACTATCTGCCGGAAACTGCCATCACACTCCATCCTTGAGCGGTTTCCTTGGGAGAGGTCGCGGTCCCTCTTCCCAGGAACACAGCGTGGTGATTTTATTTGCGGGGTAAAGACTTGACTGCCCCAGACGCCTGAAATTTCGGGTTTTCTTTGGGCTCCCAGATCTCTAGTTTTATATGAAGGCTGCCTTTGCTCAGGGTCGCTCCCCTCACCGTGCGCGCGTGTGTGTCTGTGTGTGCATGTGTGCACGCGCTTCTTTGCGTTCATGCCCTGTAGTGTTAAAGAAACCAGCTTGTTTGAGAACACTGAAAAGTAAGGTCAACCCATTGGTGATATAGTTTGGACCTTTGACCTTCTCAGATCATCCTTGCCTTCACTCAACCTTTCCTTTTCCTCATCTTGACTTCTGCATTGAATTATTAATTTTTCATTTTCCCTAATCTCTACAAACTCCTCATCTCTTGCAGAATTAGAACCTTTATAGTCAAACCCTGTTTGAGTGACTTCACAGATGGATAGATTTGGAGAACCTTCATAGCCTAAGACAGACTTTGAACACGAGAAATGTGCATTTCTCTGCACTGTCTCAAGCCAGGATTTCGCATCTTTCCCTTATGCCCCTGCCCACCTTCAACTCCACTGAGAATTTTCTCTGGCTGCTCTTGCTTGTTTAAATAAATGCTTTTAATTCTCCGTTTGTGTGATGTTCATCCCATTCCAGGGCTTAAGCTGCTTGCTTAAGTACAGGCACTGTGTCTGAGATCAGGCTTGGGGAGGAAGAAAAGAAAGCCTTTCCATAGGAAGCACAGTGCTGCTGGTGTAGATTAATTCTGGATTCCAGAGTGCAGAGTCCTGGATGTTGTTTCAGATATGCAGACCTAGCACAGCATGGGAAATCTAGTAAATGCTTAATAAAAACTTGTTCCTTGAGTGATTCACATGCAGCTAATTATAGGCTTTGAAGTCACCCAGCTAATCTAATGAGCTTACTTACAAGAAGTTGAATTCTGCCTCTTTTATTTTTTTGTTTGTTTGTTTCGTGTATTCGTTTATGAATGGGAATTGAGGACTAGTTGAAGCAATGTTGAAACATGAGTCTTCTGTGCCTTTTTGGCTCATTCACTGCTTGAATTTGCCACTCTCTGCAAGTCTTTACCTTGGCTGATGTTCTTTAACCTGTCATGGCAGAATTGAAGAAATGATTTTAGAGATTGATGGGGGTGGCATCTCATAATCTTCCTATGAGAAAGCAAACTGGAACATGACATCATTTGTTAGTGAATACTTCTGTGTGGTCTTTCACAAGTGAAAAATTTTCTCTTGTAACATAAAGAAAAGATCTATCTAATTTAAAATATTTGGGGGCTATAAATTGATCTGCAAACTGACTCACTTACCTTAAATAATTTATAGGGTTCCTTACCGCTTCAAATATATATGAGAGGTGTGATACTACATGCATATGAGAATTTGCCAAAGTACCAGAAAATGTAGAGCCTCCTAATAAAAGGTACTAGTAAGAATTCATAAGCTACTGTGTTGATTTTTTTTTTTCCAGTGTTGCTTTTTGTACGCCTTTTGACAGAGAGAGAGAGAGAGATCATGAGATCTTTAAAAAGTTGTGGATTTACCATGAGTATTGTGTAGGGCCATGGTCAAGGTAATTTTGCTTTAAAAATGTTACTTATAGATGGCCTGACACTGTACCCAATGTTTTGTATTTAAAAAATAGCAAAGACCCAGTGAAGGTGGAAATTCTGATACTGGTTGATATAGGTTCTGCTTTCTTATTGATAATATTGAGACATATTTAACTTTATAACTTCGTATGCATTAATTTTAAGTTAAACAGTTTTGTCAGAGTGAAATACAATGTTTCATTTTGCTTATAGATTTTTAGAAGTGGTGGTTCTTCTTTCTTTCTTGCTTTCTTTTCTATTTCTTTTCTTTTAGAGGTAGTAGTTCTAACAGGAACGTTTCCATGTAATAGAGATTGTGCAGCTTTTTAATCTTGGCATTTTAGGGAGAGGGTGGGAGATTTAGTAATGAATGAATATTTTTATTCTTTCTGGTTGGACCAATGAAGAGAATATTGGTGTTTCTGAATAACACCAAGTAAAAGTAAAGAATATGATTGAGGATAAAGCATGAATACAGTCCACTATGTGAAACAAATAACAATGGTACATGTCTTTGATAAGAGTTCATTGTGCTTTATGAAAATGAACAATTTCTACAGTTTTGTCCTTTAACTACTGGTGTTACTAGACATCACATTCTCAAGTGTCACCTCTTGCAATAAACAAGAAATTCTTGACTGTGACTTTTAATATCTCACCTTCTTTGGTTTGAATTGCTATCAGTAGTAGGGACATGTACACATCTTAAATCTAATGAGGCCTAACAGGATCACTACTTTGAAATCTGAGTGACCATATGGCTAATTATAAAAGAATTTTAACTGGGTTTTGGTTCTCAGTTCTTCCTTCTGCTCTTGTCATCTGAATAAACACATGCGAAACATCAAATCAAGACTAAGTATATGCACTTATATTGACTCTGACAATCTATTTCATGGCCTTTCTTAATATCACCACCTTCCCCTTCCTCACACAGACACATACACACTAAGTATATGTTCAAACACATAAATCACATTTAAAGATCCGGTACCGTCTGCTTTGATAAACCTTTTGCCATTTTAACAGATTAGACTTACATTTGAAATTTTTGTTTTAAAGCACATTATTTAAGGACGTCTGCGATTCAGTTATAGGCATATGTGTTTTTGAAGAGTCCAGGTTCGTACTGTGAAATTTAATACATAGAGAATTTAAAGAAATTAGTGAGAATGAATGCACACATTATTTCAGTAGTAGTTGATCATCCATTCAGGGCATTATAAGCAGTTATCTTTTAGAGCAAAATATAAGTCAAGTAGACTTTAATCATTTAATTATTTATTTATTTATATACTTGCTTTCCCTGGATTCAGATTTAGACCTATGTATATGCTTTCAGTGTGTATAGTATATTAAAAAATATTTTTACTGGGTCTTTGCTTGATGACTAAGAAATAATTACAGGTGGCTAAAGATACCTGTGTGATTAATGTATGTTCTGATTCCATTGTAAATGAATTAGCTAAAATTCATTTTAAGCTATGAGTTTTCTAATTATCTTTCTATGACTCGGGAACTATTTATTTAAGCTGAAATACTTAATTTTGCAAAATTTTGACTACAGATTATTAAGAGATTTCTGGGTCCTAACATTTAAAATATAAGTTAAAGTAGGGAACTGCGCCTCTCCTCTATGGGCCCAACTTCACCTAAGTGCACATATAATTATTGTCCTCATGAGCTCTTGGGTTCTCTTTTAATGTTTGCCCTACTATAATTATCCACCCTTCACAAGAGACCTAAAGCAAGCTGCAAAATATCATTTGTTAAAAGTTGTTCCACATTATGGGGTGCCTGGGTGGCTCAATTGGTTAACCATCTGACTTCGGCTCAGGTCATGATCTCCGGGTTTGGTTTGTGGGTTCGAGCCTGCTTTGGATTCTCTGTCGCCCTCTCTCTCTCTGCCCCTCCACAACTTGTGCACTTATGATCTGTCTTGTGCTCGCTCTCTCCCTCTCTCTCTCTCTCTCTCTCTCAAAAGTAAATAAACATTAAAAAAAATTGTTCCACGTTAATAGCTAATCTTCCCACCATAGCTTGAGAGGGATGTAGAGAAAACAATGACTGTTACCATCCTAGATATGAACATATTTGTGATTATAATTTTTGTTATGTGAGAAAATAAAACGCTGCCCATATTAAATATTCAGACTTCCTTTGTTTTTTTTTTAGCACTGCTTACTGTTAAGATAGATGGGAACTGTCCAAGATATAGCATATCAGGGTTTTAACATGATGTGGAATTAATTAGGACTCTGTTTGATACATTAAACTACATTGATGTCACTTAAATCTTATTTAAGCTCTTGTAGAACATTATAGGAAGTGTGATTAAACTGTTAGTTGGCATTTTGGTGATCATAATACATGTGCTCAGTAGCCACTGTAAACAGAAAGAAGAGTTTAAAGCAAAGCCTGCGCATTCAAAATCATCCAAATTACACCTCAGAGATAGTAGTAAATGTCAACTTAATCTCTTGCCTAATATTAATTGCCTTGGTATTATAAGCACAGAACCTCTTTTTTTGTTAAAAAATGGATTTTGACATATGGGGAGGATTATGTTCTTGTAGATCAGAAGCATAATAACTGACTTAATTTCCTCATGAGATTTTTATTATATAATTAGTTTCAGATGGAGACGATGAGATTTATACAACTATCAAGACCCCTACGCAATACTACCATTACTCTAATGAAAGAAAAATGGGAAAACATACTTGGAAACAAATCTATGAGGAGGGATAGCCATTTCATTTTATTTATGAGGGAGCCAAAAATGGTGAATTGAGTTACAAATTGAGAAAATAACTAAAATCTATTGGATACTTACTTTGTCCTTGTACTGTGGATAAGTAAACATCTGATAGGTCTTGCTACATTTTATCCTCATAGCCCTATGAGGAATAAGTAGAATTATTGTCCCCATTGTATAAATAAGGACTCACTCACTCAGAATCACACAGCTAATGTATATTAGTGCCAAGGATCCCATCAGTTCTTTTCTGTCTCTGAAGCCAGGGCACTAGTAGTTCTCAGTCTGACATTTTCACTGACTAATAAAATTTTTTAAAAATTGAGTGCCAGCCTCCATCGAACATTTTCTTTTACATGGTAAGAATGATTTAAAAACTCCACTTATATCACCATCATCTTATAAAAGGGTGGACATTTTAACACCGGCTAAGATGGCAGAACTGAATATCAAAATATAGTTCTTAAAATAGAGTACATTTAGCTTCCTGTGCGTTTTTCTATGTAGCACTTATTTTTCAAATTTAACAAAGACTGATGAAAATTTTATCACAGTCTGATAATTCATTTCACCATATTCTGTAGTCGATGCTTAGGAACCCTTCTTAGTCTGAACCAGTATAATATCCTATTTACCCCAGGCCCCCCGTGTATACAGAGAGGGCAGGCTAGCATGGTAGTCATATCCATGACTTAACGAAACCTAAGTAGTGCATATAGCTAGCTCTTCCATTCTCTTACTAGTCGCCAGCCTGGGCAATAAAATTTGGACCCAAGAAGGATGCTAACGATTGCTCTAGCCTCAGTTTAGTGTGTCAGTGTTTGTTGAAAGGATTAGAGAATAGGAGGGGACTTGTTCTTTCATGGTACTTAACTGCAGATCACTGTCACCTAGTGCCAATCTGTGTCCTGGGACAAGAAATGAATGATTGCCTGGCAGAAATAAAGGAGCATCTCTCAAGAACTTACTCCTCTTTCCTTCCCCCCTCAACCAGTGTGTTGTAGCCTTTAGGGATCATTTTGTTCCTCTTTTACTTCTTTGTTGGCCTTGGTGAAGACAAAGCAGTTTTGTTTTAGGTAAGAAAGAGAATTCCAAAGCTAAACTAACTGCTTTTGTAAAACTGACTGATGCTGTTAAATGCTGAGTTCCTTTGGGTAGTGACTATTGTGACCATCAGAGAGGAAAAAAATGCCAGTGAGGGTATGTGAAATGTACCTAAATGGTCCTAATGCATTGTTTAGTGTCCTTGTTAACAAATCAGTTTTAACACATAGTTTATTTTCCTGTGATACTGCTAATAATTGTTTAACTTACATTAAGAAATGTTCATATTTATGAAAACACTGGGGAAATCCTGCTGAGATTTCTGGATTTTTTTCTCAAGTGTTTTAAGTTTTTTATGGGATGGAATATTTGCTAATTTGTAATTACTAGTAATCTATAAAACTGATGTATTAATATTTAGTATGATACAGTTTCTCCTGTGACCTTTGGTTGATTTTCAGCAACTTTCTTTTGCTTAGGGTTTTTGTGTAATGCACTAAGACAATGTTTTAATGATATTTCTTTAGTCTTTTAAAAAATAAATATCATTTTAGGCCGACTGAAAGTGGATTAGATTATGTAGATTATTTCAATTATATGCCCTCAATAATGAGTCCTGGATTTTTTTTAATGTTTATTTTTTTATTTTGAGAGAGAGAGAGTGCAAGTGTGCCGGGGAGGGGCAGAGAAAGAAAGAGAGCAAGAATCCCGAGCAGGCTCCTCACTGTCAGTGCAGAGCCCAGTGTGGGGTTTGAAGTCACTAATTGTGACATTATGACCTGAGCCAAAATCAAGAGTTGAACACTTAACAACTGAGCCACCTGGGTGCCCCATTGTTTTTTAATGTTTATTTTGAAAGGGGGTGGAAGGATCAGAGAGACATTCCAAACAGGCTGTGCCCTGTCAGTGCTGACAGAGCCCATGTGGGGCTTGATCTCACAAACTGAACTGTGAGATCGTGATCTGAACCTAAATTTAGAGTCTGGTTAACTGACTGAGCCACGCAGGGGCCCCAGCCGGTTTTTTTTTTTAAACTAAAAATCTGCACTTAAAAACAGTGCTATTTTCAGAGTCTCTAAATGAAATGAAGGTTTATAGGATTACTAACGAGCCCAGTATCAAAGTTAAGTCCAGTTTTGTTTTCTTTTTCTTGCAGCAGATTCCACCTCCTTTTTCTGAATTCTCAAGGTTCATCTTTAATTCTCTTGATAATTCAGTCTCATATGGGAATAAATGTCATTTGTCCTGAAAAATATTAGAAGCCAGACTGTCCCTGATCATGTTTCAGATGTTACTCATCTCCTATAGGTTGTCAGTGTGTTTTTGTATTTTCTTAGGTAAATGATGTGTTTCTTACTTCTCAGTACTCCCATTCTTCTCCCTATCTTTTCCTTGGCCCTCTGTTCCTTTCTTCTTCATGGTGCTCTCTACTTTGAATAGTGTTTCTTCTATGGCATAATAAATCCACATGTAGCAAGACTAGACTCTTACTGCTCTTGAAAAGTAAATGAAAAAGAGCTTCTGTTCATTTCATCAGTTAGTTCTGAGTAGGTAAGAGACAGACACTCTAGCTTTTGCATCTGGGTCATTTAGCAGGAGGCTGGGGATGCTAAATTCACATCTCATTACCTTTGTCTACTTTTAGAATTGTGTGCTTGGGCCCTGTGGTCAGTTGGCAGTTGGCCGGCCCAGGGCTCCAAGGGAATGCTGTGTTATTTGAGGGGATGCCAACTTCAGTTGACGCATGCTTTTCACATTTCTTGGTTGGATTTGCCACATAAAACATCCAATATGTGTTTTCTTACTAACTCTAGGCTATTGACTTTATGTCAAAAATTTGCTATGATATTAATGGATAGATTGTGATGAACAATTTTAATGATTTGTATTCTGTGACTCCCACTCCCTGATTTTGGGTAGCATTTCCCCTATTTGATAAGCCCAGAGCAGACATTTTGTCACAGATTTTTAAAGAGTTTTATTGTTGTGCACTAAGTTGAGATGAATCGTAGGTAATTGGATGGTGCAGCTGAATTAACACATTGAATTGCTAGTTATGAGACACTTCATTTGCTGTTGCAGACGACAATAGGCCCATTTTGCTTCTACAATGCACAAATTCTTATTATCTATATAGAATTCTAATTCGAGTGGGATAACATGTATGCATCATTTCCATTCCTTTTGTAAGGAAAAATAACCTTCACAAATGTAAGCTACTTGCATCTATCTCATTAAATAGTTTTGAACTTTAATAAATCTCTTTTTGAGAATGTTAATCAGTTGTCTCGTTCTCCACAAAAAGGACAGAGTATAAGGCATTTCCAAAACATGAAATCAATAGTATTGCTGTGTACCTTAAGACTTGTGCAGATGTGCAGTTTGCATTTCTTTCAAGAGAGCTCCTTGTTTGAATTGTTCAGGACAGCATTGTTGCCATCGTGACTCTGATGATACTGAACAGTCCAATAGTTTTGTGTGTTCTTAGGTTTTCTTCATTTTAGGTGTTTTAAGGGTAGTTTCTCAAGGTCATTGGAATTGCTTTTCAACAAGTGATTATCCATTTAAAGAGGAAGAATGGAGACATATCTTTATTATACATCCTTTTGAAACCTCATTAATTTAAACATTAAATTAAAGGGTCAAAAAGATATCATGCTGTTAAGAATTGGATGGACTAAAACAAGACAGAGGAAACTAAGATATAGGAGAGCGGCCTGAAGTTGAGGATGGGGCCACTGTGCCCTGAATAAGCCCCCAAAGGCTTGAGGCTCCATACCAGAAAAATAGAGAGCAGAGGTGAGACACTGAGGCTGCAACAAATAATTAATGAACATGTATAGTTGGAATAACCAGGCTTCTACTTACCAATTCTACTTCCTAGGGAAAAGTCCCTATAGCACATTTTTCTCATCACCCCCTCACTATGCTCCTTAGTACAAACTGATGAAATTGCTTAGATGGCTGAGGGACAATAAAGGCAACTAGAGATACATCCTAGAACCGTAGGTTAAAGTCCCTTTTATTTTGGCACTTAGGTTCTTCAAGTCTAAATGATCAGAAACTTGCTTATCCAAAATCTTGCTAAAGTTTGCTATTTAGCAACTTGCTAAAACAAAATCTTCTAATCAACAAGACCCACTCAAGTAAGAAGTCTCAGTAATTTTCTATTCTCTCATTCTTTTTTTTTAAATTTTTACTGTTTGTTTAATTTTTGGGGGGAAGGGAGGGGCAGAGAGAGATGAAGACATAGAATCTGAAGCAGGCTCCAGGCTCTGAGCTGTCAGCACAGAGCTGGATTTGGGACTCAAACCCCTGAGTAGTGAGATCATGATCTGAACCGAAGTTGGACGTTCAGTTGACTGAGCCACCCAGGTGCCCTGTTCATTCTTAAATATAAAACAGCAACCATGGATTACCAGACATTTAAAAAATAATGTGAGAAAAAAGTATTAAGAAAAGTCTGCAACATGTAAAAGAGAAACCAAGATAATTGAAAAACCAGTAATAGTAAAATGATGTTGTAGGGAACAGATAATTAAAAGATCATAAGAGACACAAAAACATTAAAATCCTTGAAGAGATGCAAGAAAATATTCATAAAACAAGGGATGATATGGAAGAGACACAATAAATGAAGAAAATTATGGAAATTAAAGATTCTCAAATTAATAGTTTCAGGGACATTTTATAATTTCCGATAAAGAAAATCTCTCAACAGTGAAAATGAAATGGAAAAAAAAAAGAAACATACTGAGTCATGGTGAACATCCCTGAAGTGTGACTTCTTACTACTTATAGTTATGTAAGAAAAAAAAGTATATAGTTAAAACAAATATTAAAGAATTAGTACAAGACCACCACAAGATGGTGGCACAGGAAGACGCTGAACTCACTTCCTTCCATGGACACACCAAATCTTCAGTTACATATGAATCATTCTTCCCTCTTGAAAAGGTGCTGAAAACCAGATGAACTTCTCTAAATCAGAGGATAAAAAGACCACATTGAGAAGGGTAGGAGAGGCAGAGATATAGTCTCTCACAAAAACTGTGCCCTAGCCTGGCCACACACAATAGTGAGGGATCTTAACCAGTGCCGTGCTTCCCCTGGAGGAATAAAGCCTCACATCAGGCACCTCAACTCCCCATGATCCATACCAGAGGCACAAGGCCCCAAAATGTGAGTGGGGCTGATGCCCAAGGAATCCAAAATACTAAGGAAACTGAGATTTCCCTTTTCAATGGCTCATGTGTAGTCTCCCTCACCTCAGACCCAGGGGGAAAAAACAACAACAGTTTGAAAAGCACCTAGACTACATGTGATGGAGATTTATTTGCTGATCTGAAAGAATCTGCTGGAGTGACAGAGGACAGTTGAAACTCTCCCCAGAAACAGAGGTGCTGGCAAAGGTTGTTTTTTCCCTTTCTATCTACTCTGCTATCAGG
Source organism: Crocuta crocuta (assembly GCF_008692635.1). Classification (NCBI taxonomy): domain Eukaryota; kingdom Metazoa; phylum Chordata; class Mammalia; order Carnivora; family Hyaenidae; genus Crocuta; species Crocuta crocuta. The sequence continues at coordinate 2,270,442 of NW_027530545.1, read as the reverse complement.
TGGATGAGCTCATACATGGTGCCCTCTCAATGCCTCATTAGGACAGTCGGGGACTAGTAGTCATGGCACAATCCTGGGGCACTGTGAAGCCAGAGAGAGTGAGTGGTTGCAGAATCTCCCTGCTCCCTGGCTGGGGCAGGTGAGTGTGAATGGTTCTGGCATTCTCCCGCTCCCTAGCTAAAGTTAGTGAGCTGGGCAGTTGTGACACTCCCGTGTTCCCTGGCTGAGGCTGGCAAGTGTGAGTGGTCCTGGCATTCTCCCACTTCTAGCCTTAAGCCACTGGGGGTGCAGACAGAGCACTCTCCCATTGTATTCCTAAAGCCCGTGGGCATGCATACAGACATTTGAATGCTCCATTTATGAGCATGGCCTACCCCCTATACTCTCCAACTAGCAGATGTATGCAGTCTATAAAGGGGGATGCCACTTAATCACCTGATGCTAGTGGCCGATGGGACTGGCATTCTGTACTGCATAAGAATGTAACATTTGGAAAGCCAGTTTTTGGCAGGCCACCATTTTCAGGGCACTGCACAGACAACAGACTGAAACATAAACCCAGTCTTCCTGTGAAAAGGGCCTTTTAGTCTGAAGCTTCAACCTTAGGGACATGATTCAGATTTCATGCACATCTGTAGATTAAGGAGGCCCTCCCTTGGAATGTAAATAGGGAAACACCATCCTTGCATTCCCTCTTGGTCTCATTATATCTTGACAAGACCTTCCAGAAAAGAGCTTGTAAACTCACCTGAAGTCCTGCTTTTTGGAACTGTCACCTAGGAACACCTCCAGATCTCCTGGCCTTACAGGCTACGATGGATTATGATTGTGGCCCCACAGGACTATATGTTTTTGCATACTTTATTTTTTTTTATTTTTTATTTTTTTATTTCTAGGAGAGAGAGAGAGACAGCGTGAGCAGGGGAGGGTCAGAGAGAGAGGGAGACACAGACTCTGAAACAGGCTCCAGCCTCTGAGCTGGCAGTCAGCAAGAGCCCGACGCGGAGCTCGAACCCACGAATCGCGAGATCATGACCTAAGTGAAAGTCGGACGCTTAACCGACTAAGCCACCCAGGCATCCCTTGCATACTTTAAAAGCTGCTGTGTGAGGGTCTGACTTCCAGTCAGTCTGAAACTAAGTGCTAAGTGAGATTCTTTCCTTTGGACCACTGACAGCTCTATTCACACTCTCAAAAATGGGGACATATCAAGAATAAATCAGGTAATTTAGATAGTCAAGGATTTGAGAGACAAGGAAAAACTACAGCAAATTTAAATGGGAAATTTCATCACGTACACAAGGCCATGCCTTTGAGACTGAGAGAGATAGCTGTTTCACCTAATGCATATAAAGAGAGAGTCAAGGAAAATGAGGAAACAGAGAAATGTGTTCCAAACAAAAGAATAAGGGAAAATATCAGAAAAAGATCTTAATGATATGGAGACAAGTAATTTACCTGATAAAGAATTCAAAGTAATGATCATAAAGATGCTTACTGAGCTCTGTAGAAGAATGGGTGAACACAGTGAGAACATCAATAAGGAGGTAGAAAATATAAGATAGTACTAAATAAAAGTCACAGAGCTGGAGAATACAGTCACTGAACTGAAAAATACACCAGAAGGCTTCAATAGCAGACTGGTAAAGCAGAATAAATCAGTGAACTGGAATATAAGATAATAGAACTCACCTAGACAAAGCAGCAAAAAGAAAAAAAAAAAAAGAAAAGAAACAATTTAATGGACCTGTGGGGACAACATCAAGTGGAATAACATTTGCTTTATAGAGATCCCAGAAGTAGGAGAGAGAAAGAAGCAGAAAACTTATTTTGAGATAATGGTTGAAAACTTCCCTAATCTAGGCAAGAAAAGAGACATCCAGATTCAAGAAGCCCAGAGAGTTCCAAATGAAATGAATCCAAGGAGATCTATGCTAAGATACATTATAATTAAAACATCAAAAGTTAAAGACAGAATCTTAAAAGCAGTAAGAGAAAAACAAGTTATTACATACAAGGGGACCACCATAGGAGTATCAACAGATTTCTCAACAGAAATTTTGTAAGCCAGAAGGGAGTGGCATGACATATTCAAAGTCCTGAAGGGAAAAAACTTTCAACCAAGAATATTCCATTTGGAAAGATTATTATTCAGAACTGAAGGAGAGATAAAGAGTTTTCCAGAGGAGCACAAAAGTCAAAGGAGTTCATCACTACTGAACCCTTCTTATAAGAAATGTTGAAGGGACTTCTTTAAGGTGAAAAAAAAAAAAACTGGCACTAATTAACAGTAAGAAAACATAAGAAAGTAAAAATCTCACTGAAATTGTAAATATACATGAAAGGTAGTGAATCAAATACTTTTACAAAACTAGTATGAAAGTCAAAAGATGAAAATGGTAAAATTAACTAAAGCCACAATAATTAGTTAAGGGATACACAAAATACAAACATATAAAATGTGACATCAAAACATAAAATGTGCAGGGGTAGTAAAAATCTAGTTTTGGAATGTGTCAAATTTCAGTTGACATTAACTTAAAATAGACTATTATTTACATAATAATATGATATATGTGAACCCGTTGATAACCAGAAAGCAAGAACTTATAGTAAATACACTAAAGAAAATGCAAAACATTTCCTAGGAATCATCATACCCTAAGGAATCATCCAGCCACAAAAGAGAGAAAAAGAGACTAAATTCTCCAATTAAAAGACAGAATAATTAAAAAATAAAACAAAGAAAAACACCTCCTTATATGCTGCGTATAAGAGACTTACTGCAGAAGTAAATATACATAAAGACTGAAAGTGAAGGGAATGGAAAGATATTACCTGCAAATGGAAACAAAAAGAAACCCTTATCAGACAAATTAGACTTAAAACATGCTATAATAAAAGACAAAGGGGGCATTGCATAATGATAAAGGGATCCATCCAGCAAGAGGATATATTTATAAAATATATGCACCCAACATAATAGGACCAAAATATATAAAGCAAATATTAATAGAATTAGTGGGAAAAATTGAGAGCGATATAATAATTGCATTTACATCAGTGTAAGTAGGATGTTAAAACCACACAGAAAATCAATGAGGAAATTCAGACTTAAAGGGCACATTACACCAGATAGACTTAAAAGATATACACAAAACATCCCATTAAAAAGCAGCAGAATTGGGGAGCCTGGGTGGTTCATTTAGTTAAGCATCTGACTTTGGCTCAGGTCATGATCTCGTGGTCTGTGATTTCAGACCCTGTGTCGGGCCCTGTACTGACAGCTCAGAGCCTGGAGCCTGTTTCAGATTCTGTCTCCCTCTCTCTGCCCCTCCACCACTCACACCTCTCTCTCTCTCTCTCTCTCTCAAAAGTAAGTAAACATTAAAAAAAAAAAAAAAGCAGAATGCATGTTCTTCTCAAGTGCTCATGAATATTTCCAGGATTGATCACATGTTAGGCCATAAACAAGTCTCTGTAAAGTAAAGAAGATGGAAGTCATCAAGCATCTTTTCTGACCACAGTGGTATGAAACTAGAAATAAATTACAAGAAGAAAACTGGAAAAATTACAAATATGTGGAGATTAGACAATTTGTCACTGAACAACTTCTGAGTCATAAAATAAAGGAAAAAACCCTACGGACAAATGGAAACGGAAATCTGACATAACAAAATATATGGGATGCAACAAAAGCAATTCCAAGAGGGAGGTTCATAGCAACAGGCCTACTTGAAGAAACAAGAGAAATTTCAAATAAACATTTTAACTTTATACCTTAATGAATTAACTAGAAAAAGAGGCACAAGGTCAAAGTTTAGTAGGAGAAAGGAAATAATAAAGTCAGAACAGAAATAAATGGAATAGAGGCTAGAAAGACAATAGAAAAGATAACTGAAACTAAGATAAGGTTCTTTGAAATGATAAATAATATTTGCAAACCTTTAGCTACACTCACCAAGGAAAACAAAAGGGGACTCAAATAAAATCAGAAATGAAAGTGAAGTTACAACTGATACCACAGAAATACAAAGGATCTTTTTTTTTTAATTTTGTTTTAATGTTTTTATTTATTTCTAGGAGAGAGAGAGCGTGAGCAGGGGAGGGTCAGAGAGAGAGGGAGATACAGACTCTGAAATAGGCTCCAGGCTCTGAGCTGGCAGTCAGCACAGAGCCCGACGCGGGGCTCGAACCCACGAACCGTGAGATCATGACCTGAGCGAAAGTCAGACACTTAACCAACTAAGCCACCCAGGCGCCCCCAAAGGATCTTAAAACCAATTATATGCTAACGAATTTGACCCCTAGAGAAAATGGATATATTTTTGGAAATGTAACCATCTTCTGAGAATGAATCATAAGAAAATAGAAAATCTGAATAGACCAATCACTAATAAGATTTTGAATAGTAATAAAAATCTCCCAACAAGCAAAAATCCAGGACCAGACTGCATTAGTGGTGAATTCTACCAAACATTCAAAGGTTTGACACCTATCCTTCTCAAACTCTTCCAAGAAAAACAAATGTAAGGAAAACTTCCAAACTCATTTTACCAGACCATTACCCTGATAGCAAAACCAGACAAGGATAACAAAAAAAGAAAATTACAGGCCAATATTCCTGATGAACATAGATGCAAAAATTGTCAATAAAATATTAGCAAACCAAATTCAGCAATACATTAAAATTATCATACCTGTGATCAAGTAGGATTTTTTCAGGGATGCAAGGGTGGTCAACATCCACAAATCAATCAAAGTGATATACTATGTTAACAAAATGAAAGACAAAAAATTATACAACCATCTCAAAAGATGCAGAGAAAAGTTTGATAAAACTCAGAGTCCATTTATGATAAAGACTGTTAACACATTGAGAATAGAGGGAACATTTCTCAACATAATAAAGGCCATATATGACAAACCCACAGCTAATACCACACTCAACCGTGAAAATCTGAAAGCTCTACCTTCAGGGTCAGGAACAAGACAAGGATGCCCAATCTCTCCACTTTGATTCAACATGATAGCGAAAACCCTAGCCAGAGAAATTAGCCAAGTTGGAAAGGAATTAGTCAAACTGTCACTATTTGTAGATGATATAGTACCATATATGGAAAACCCCAAAGCCTCCACCAAAAAACTGTTAGAAGTAATAAATGAATTCAGTAAAGTTGCAGGAATGAAAATCAATATGCAAAAATCTGTTGTGTAAACTAATCACAAACTATCAAAATGAGAAAGCAAGAAACAATCCCTTTTATACTCAGATCAGAAAGAATAAATTGCCTTGTAGTAAGTTCAATCAAGGAGGTGCATGAGCTGTATGCTGAAAAGTATGTAAGACATTAATGAAAGAAACTGAAGAAACGTCAAATAAATAGAAAGGTATTCTGTGCTCACATATTGGAAGAACTGATATTAAATTAATATTAAAGTGACCATACTACCCAAAGCAATGTATAGATATAATGCATTCCCTATAAAAATGCAGTGGCATTTTTTTGCAACTTGAACAAATAATTCTAAAATCTATATAGAAGCACAGAAAATTCTGAATAGCCAAAAACAAAGAGAAAAACAGCCAGAGGTATCACACTCCCTGATTTCAAAACATTCTATAAAGCTGTATAATCAAAACAGTATGGTGTTGGCTTAAAAACAGACACATAGATCAATGGAACAGAATAGAAAGCACAGAAATAAAATCTACCTACATATGGTCAATTAATTTATGATAAAATGGATAAGAATATACAGTGGGGATAGCACAGTGTTTTTAATAAATGAGGCTGGGAAAATTGGACAGCTACATGCAAAAGAATGAAACTGGATCCCTATCTTTTTTTTTTTTTTTTGAGTAATCTTCAAGCCCTGTGCAGAGCCCAATGCAGGGCTTGAACTCATGGCACTGAGATCAAGACTGGAGCTGAAATCAAGAGTCAGATGCTTAACCAGCTGAGCCACACAGGTGCCTCATTATCTTATACCATGTGCAAAAAACTCAAAATGGATTAAGACTTTAAGACCTGAAACCATAAAACTTGAAGAAGAAAACATGGACATTAGGATTCTTGACATTGGTTTTAGCAATATTTTTTTGGCTCTGACTCCAAAAGCAAGAGAAACTAATGTAAAAATTAACATATTGGCCTGTATCAAACTGAAAAGCTTCTGCACAGTTAAGAAGCAACACAGCAAAAAAGACAACTTACTGAGTAGGAGAAGATAGTTACAAATCATATATCTGTTAAGGAGTTAAAATTTTAAAAAATATAAAGAGCTTATAACTCAACAACAAAAACAATCTGATTTAGAAATTGGGAGAGGATCTGAAGAGCCATTTTTCCAAAGAAGATAATTATAAGCACATGGTAAGGTGCTCAGACATCACTATTCATCAGGGAAATGGAAATCAAAACCATACTGAGATATCATCTTACACCTATCAGAGTGGCTATTATCAAAAAGACAAGAAATATCAAATGTTGGTGAGGATGTGGAGAAAAGGGAACACTTGTGCACCGTTGGTGGGCATGTAAATGGTGCAACTACTAGGGAAAGCAATATAGATGATTTCAAAACATTAAAACTAGAAATGCCATTTGATCCAGCAATTCCACTCTCAGGTATTTGCCCAAAGAAAACAAAAACACTAATTTGAAAAGATACATGCACCTCTATTTTTATTGCTGTATAATGTACAATAGCCTAAATATGGATATGGAAACAACCTAAGTGTCCATTGATGGATGAGTGGATGAAAAAGATGTGGTGTGTGTGTGTGTGTGTATATATATATATATATACACACAGTAGAATATTTCCCCGACATTAAAAAGAAAGTAAAACCTTGCCATTTGAAACAGCCTGGATGGACCTTGAGGGTATTCTGTTTAGTATCAATATTTAGATAAAATGTAGAAGATAATAAGGGCTACAGAACAGAATGCAAATATTATCAACAGTGATAATGTTACAATACACATAAAATTGGTGGGAGCTGGGAGTTTGGTATGGGGTTTGAAGAAGCAGCAGGAAATGGTAGGGATTGGAAGATTAGCATATTACAAAGTGGGGTGAAGAGATAGGGTCTATAGTTGAAAAGAAATAGCAGTGATTATGTATTCCATAAAGTTGGAAAGAAGACCAAGAGGAGGAATGAATATATTAAAAGGAAGAGTACAGACAGAAGTGGGGATTGGGGCATGTGAGATAATTTAGATGATGTCTAAAATACTTCAGGTACATTTGTTTACTTAAAGTATGCTTTGATTTGATGTTTTAAAACCGTGCCTGCTTTTCAGGGTGCCTGGGTAGCTCAATGGTTAAGGATCTGACCAGCTCAGGTCATGATCTTATAGCTCTTGAGTTGGAGCCCCGCTAGGCTCTGTCTGAGAGCTCAGAGCCTGGAGCCTGCTTCAGATTCTGGGTCTCCCTCTCTCTGCCCCTCCCCCACTCATGCTGTCTCTCTCTTTCTCTCTCTCTCTCTCTCTCTCTCTCCTTCAAAAATAAATAAACATTAAACAAAATAAAAATGTGGATGCTTTTAAGTGGTTATGTACTCTCCAGATTTCTATCAATTCCAGTTTCTTTCTGTTAAACCACAGTGGTTCGTAAGACATTTAATGTTTTTATAAAGTCTTAAAGCATTTAAGACTTCTATTGTACAAGTAATAAACAATTAATTATGATTCCCACTGGGGAGAGGAACTGGTTGGGTTTGAGGGAGGGGGCTGCACTATATAAAGAGATATAAATAGTGAAATGAACACTAGCACAGTACCATTCATCCCTTACGGAATGAGAAAGATCACGGGACTAACAGAAGAACTGGATTCTAGTCCGGATAAAAGCCATTCATAAAGTCTGTGACATGTCGTTTAACTTTTCTGAAGTTCAGTTTCCTTACCTTTAAATAAAGCAACTGGTATGAACAAGTGCCTGGTATCACTCTGTGTTCTAGTGTGTATTTTTTTTTTATAAAGATAGGTCTGTTATTTTCTTTGAGAATGAAATTAATTTTTCTTGGTATGATAATTTTTTTTAAATTTTTAAATGTTTTATTCTGAGAGAGACAGTGTGAGCAGGGGAGGGTCAGAGAGAGAGGGAGATACAGAATCTGAAACAGGCTCCAGGCTCTGAGCTGGCAGTCAGCACAGAGCCCAACGCGGGGCTCGAACCCAGTAACCATGAGATCATGGCCTAAGCCGAAGTAGGACGCTTAACTGACTGAGCCACCCAGGCGCCCCGGTATGATAATTCTTAAGACTGACTCAGTCTTCCTACTTACTCTAGCTCTTTATTAAAGGTGTTAATTGCCTTTTTAACAGTGGTCCTCATTCTCCTTTATTTTTTTAACATGTGTCTAACTGGATTGACCACTGAAATCAGAATCATACTCTATTATAAAGTTTTATTCTATAATAATCACTCCCTAAATAGGGTTGTTTTGATAGCATTGTTTTCAGTATGCAATGCTTTTATTTTCTTATAATTAAAACAGTGCAAAAAAAATTTTTCTTGCTGATGTAAAAATGCAAAGCATCACCAGAAGCTTCTGTAAAAGATCTTATCTTCATTCCACCTCTGTTTTCCTGAATATTTTAATGACACTAAACAGTAATTTTAAACAACTTATTGTAGTGGCTTCCAGATATAGATGGTAAATTTTATAGTCCTCTGTGTTATTATACCAGTTACTGTGATTACCTAATGTGTCTGCAGACTCACAGAACTGATAGATGAAGGATGGGCATTTCACTGTTACATAGATGTGAGAATATCGCCCTCTTAGATTGGCAGCTGCTCTTGAATTTCTCACTGCATCTTATCATTTGGGCTAACACTTTAATTTTGTAGCTAATCAAAAATAGTTGCTTTAAAGATCGTAGCTATTCCTAATGAGTGAAACACAGATGTGTTTCACAAGAAATTGTTAACCTGCTGATTGTTGGAAGAATTCTGTGTGTGGTACGTGTGTGTGTGTGCGCGCGCGCATGCTTTAGCATCTCCAGACTATGAACGTCAGTTCAACAAACCAAAAGAAAATTTGTAGTAGTGAGAGAGACAGACAGACAGAGTCAGAGAGAAAGTTTCCTAGTTTTCCTTCATAGCTAGGAATATATGTAACACCAAAAGGTACTGTGGAAAATTAAGGGGGCAAAACTTTACTTTTAATTGATATGTTAAAATCTAGTATTTTTATTGTGTGGAAGGATAGGGAATTCTGAAGTGAGAAAAAACAAATTAACTATGAAGCATTCTTTAAAGCCATGAATGTCTGGTTTCTGTTGACATCTTGTGATTACAGTCTCCTTTTACCATTTTCTGAGTGAACTGTTTTTGAATGGTGACTTGGGTGCAGCGAGAACTGCTTCATCCTGTTACATCACTGAGTTTGGTGAATCAAGGGTACGTTAAGTTCCCTTTTAAAGGTAATGTTCTTGGCAATTCATTAGAACATTTAAGTATATGAACTAGCCTTTGACCGTGAGGTAGAGAAATATAGACGTTCAAGTTTGGAGGAGGCAATAAGACATGGTTGTGTTAAAGACACAAGTTTGACTGTGGGGCTTGCATAAATACAGTTCAAAAACTGACTCATCCAGTTACTAACAGAGTGGCAAATGACAGTTACATAGCTACTACAGAATGTAGTTACCTGATCTTAAAAATGAGGGTAGTAGTAATAATAGCTAACACTAATAAAACCCAATTGGACACAAGGTTCTCTTTTAAGTACTTTTCATAGGATTAGCTCACTTTATTCCCACAATAGAGCTAGATATTTATTTTCACCAACCTAGTATAATTATTTTAATAGGTTGTCATGAGGGTTGAGGTGACATGCATAGGAGTGCATCAATTATTGTGCTTGACATTTAGCACATGCTCAACAAGTGCTGGTTATTATTAATGTTATCTCCTCTTTCAGGGTCCTCTACTGGCATTTAGCATGACAGGTGCCTAGTAAATCTGGCCTGCTTAACCAATAGCCAAAATAAAATGATCAAACCCAGGAATAAAATGAGATAAACAAAATATGATAAAATACAATAAAGAATAACTGCAAAATTAGATCCCAAGAAACAAAAAATACATAGAAGTCAAAGATAGGATTGAAGCCAAGCAAAACAGAAACACAGTTAAACTGTATTAGCAAAATATTTAGAAATTTTATTTAAGAGAGAAGAGAAGGTAAATGTGTGAAGGCAAAGATACATCATGATGAATGTCATATCATAATATTGTACAAATTGTATATAGTGCTCAACATTGAATGGCTACTTTGCAGAGAGTGCATCTAGCTTTGCAAAAGGGTGGGAAGTGACATCTATTTTCTTTATTTGGAAAATTCCAGTGTCACTGCTGAGTTTTGTTAGGTGTTCTTAGTTAAGCTGAGCACTCATCCTCCATTTTCCCTTTAGTTTTTTGATCAGCTCTGACTGTGTTATTATTTTTTTCTTGAGGATAATCCTAAGAGAAATGGAAAGATGAGAACTTTGTGTGTAAATCTGAAAAATAGTCAAAATTTTAAAATGTCTGGCCAGCCGTGTCTTAGTGCCTAATTGAGAAAGATGTGACATATTATTATTTGTGCTTTTGAGAGAGATTTCATGTGATGTCTACTTGTTTTAATGATTTTTTTTATCAATGTGTAGTTGGAGGTTTTCTCTTTTTTTCATTTAGAATACATAATTTGAAAGAGCAAATTGTAATTGATTTCTCATTGAGACATATTTGAATACCAATTTTCTTTTCTTATATGAGGAAAATGTGATAGTTTGTCATTTCCTCCACAGTAATTTGAACAAATGATGATTATACATACATTAATAAACTAGTGGTAGGAATCTAATGATGCATCATGCTGTTTTTGCTTTATTTCGGGATCATTTGCAGACTATTGAATTGTTCCAGAACTAATTGTTTAATGTAACCTACAAGTTCCTCAACTGCAAAAACATGTTCAGTAAAATAGAAGAGTTATTTTTAAAAACTGACAAAGGACCTACTTACATTATGTTTTGTGATATACTCTGGTTTCTCTTCAGATCGAATAAATCTTTCGCCTTTTACATTATGTTTTGTGAGAGCTAATAATTATATAAGAAGTGGTTTTATAGGTTATTAAACAATATAGGTGTTTTATGTGTTTAAGAGTTCATTTTACATTACAAATTATGATATTATGAAAATGACATTTTCTTACTTTTTTCTCATTGAGGCTCAGACAGTTTTCTAGTACAGCCTAGAAATAATGTTGAGTCCTCAGCTTGTATTTGCCTCGTACTCCTTTTTCCTCCCATCCTGAAGCTTTCTGTGCCACCTGGGTAACATTTTTAAATTGATGAAAAAGAAAACTTTATTGTAAGCTTCAACAACCTTGTAAATAATTCCTAAATGAGAGATATTTAAAATCAAGTTATAGCTCCTGCAATGTCTGGGAACCATGTATGAGGTTAACAGTTTTCAATCATGTATACATTAAGTCATAGAATATTGATTTTCTTGTAGTGTTGGGTCTGTCTGCCAAAATATTAGACCACCAGTCATTACTTTATAGTGTGACAGAACACTGATAATTAACCTTGTAAGCTTGCTTTGTGATCAGTTTTCATTTTATTTCACAAGTGCTTTTGAAGTTAGTTACAAAAAATATTCTCCATCATTATAAATATAAAATGAAGGTATAGGAAGTAGAGGAAAGATTGATTGTATAGTGCAGTTTTAACTAACTCTAAATCAGATACATCCTGTTTACTGTCATAGGACAGGAGTAATGCCCACTGTGTGTGTGTGTGTGTGTGTGTGTGTGTGTTTCCCAAAGGATTTCTACTGAAAGTTGAGTGTTCATTTCTATGGGTTCCCTGGATATTTTGAAGTGTGACCTCCACCATCTTGTGCTTGTGTGTCACTCAAGCTAAATATAAGTTACTGATATTATTTTTTGATAATTCAGTTTTGAGTTTTTCACCAACCTTAAAACATTGTATATACCATATATATATATACACACATAGATATGTCATTATATATATATACGTATATATGTATACATATATGTCATTCTCTCCATAGTAATACACCCTAAAACTCCCACAATTAGTCATTTTTAACTGTTATTTTCTTTCCATCTAGTTTTTAATTCATATTTATTGCATTTATTATATATGAATATTGTATATGTATTTAGCACTTGCCATGAAAAAATTTATTATGTGATTGTAATGAATATTTATTATAATCATCTGTGTTTTATCATTCTCTAAAATCATACACTTTAAAAAATTTTAATGTTTATTTTTGAGAGAGAGAGAAAGAGAGAGAGCGCACGAGTGGGGGGAGGGGCAGAGAGAGAGGGAGACACGGGTTCTGAAGCAAGATCCAGGCTCTGAGCTGTCAGCACATAGCCCGTCGTGGGGCTAGTACTCGCAAGCAGTGAGATTATGACCTGAGCCGAAGTTGGATGCTCAACTGACTGAGCCACCCAGGCACCCCTAAAATCATACACTTTTAATTAGCCAAAGGGCTATATCTCACAAGAACTCAATATATACAGTCGTGGGCCAATAAACTGTTGGCTGCATTTTAAACGGAAGTACCCTTGATTGGTTCATGAAATGATTCCTTCTTAAGCAGTCAGTGTACATAATTAATCTAGCCAGTGGGTTTTGGATCCATTTATTTTAAGGCACCATGTAAATGGTGCAAGGTTGAGTGCTTCCAAAATTTCATTAAGAGACACATACTTGCAAATGATTTTCAGCAATGGGTTCATGTTCACTGCATGCAATTACTGAGTGCTTTTGCAATTCCCAAACCCTGGGGGTCCCCTAGGCAAAATCCCTTTTTCTGTGCATCTGCTCTTCTTCTTGCTTCCTGTCAAGTTTCTGCCTTCCTGAAGTCTCATACTATTAAAAAGATCAATTTCTCATTCCTGCTTCTGAGGATTATTTTCTTATTCAGAGATAAGCAACATTTGCAGAATAGAGCTGCATGTTTTCGTGAGGCCATGTGTTCTAACAAGAAAGAGCTTCATACCATAAACAAATATGATTATCATCTTTCTGTATTAGCATTATAAACTTAGGATTTATGAGGGCATTACTAGGTATTGGTATTTTGTAGAAACTTTACTTTTTCTGCTCTGTGTTTTTTAGCAATTGTCTTCATGCCATGTTATTCGTGACTGTATTTTATAGGAAAATATTAACTTCATTTGTTCATTTACCACTGTACAGCGGCTTGAAGGACAGTGAGGTTCTTTATATTAAGAATTGCGATCTCATGATATACTTGGCTGATTGCCATCAAGCAAGTCATTCAGAGGACTTAAGAATTCTGATGTCACACACCGTATATTAGTCTAAAGGTAAAAAAATTCACACTGCACCCCAATTTCTAACTTTTTCATGTGTTACTTTCCCAATCTTGGTTTACACTTTATTAGGTATTTTATGAACTCTTACCTTTTTGCTGGTATCCATATGTAGATCTCCCTCTGCAAGGCCACATGTGCATGTCGGAATTGTCCAACACCAACACCAGTGAAAAGGAAGGAAAGGGAGAAAAGTAGCTAGTACCCTAGAATTGATGCTGTGTCAGGGTTGGGCCATTTCTCCTTCCTTCAAGCACCTGCAGTTCTGTGGCATGTTGTGCCTCAGACTGCTTCACTGACCTTGGCTTTTAGCACTGTGAAAGCCAGATAGAGCCGAGATTTCCTTTTTTTTTTTTTTTTCTTACAGCAAGTCTCGGGAGTGAGATCTGGTCGTTGGTATTTATTCTCTGACCCTTAGCTGTACTTTCCTTTGAAATGACTAATCAAGGAGTTGCCCTCCATATACATTCAATGAAAGTACATGCATTTTTGCTTGTTCCTATAGTTAAATGAAACCTTTCTTCTGTTTTCATAAGTTACAGATGGATATCTATATCTGTCGTCAGTCTTTCATAGATTATGAAATCTAAGAAGGCAATCCAACACAGTTCTTTTTGTGCTGCACCTAGCAAAATGTCCTACACAATTGAGTCTTTACTACATGCATTTAATTAGATTGCACATGTAAGGATAGGTCCCCTGGGCCTTCCAAAGCAGTAGATGCTACTTTGGAAAATGACACAGGCCAAAGAAGATTTAGGTCACTCAGATTTTTATCTGGTTTTCCCAGTAGGATAGTTGAAAATGCCTTCTCACTGTGCTATGTTAATGTCTTCCTTGTGAATTTTTTTCTCTCAAATTCCACTGTCAGCTAGTCAATGATTGTGTACTTTATATACTTCTTGTTAAACTCACTGAGTATTTGAAATGGCAGTGTCTTCATAATTTTCACAAGAGTGACCTGAGAGTTTTGCCACCTCTGTCATTTATAAGAATTGGTCTGGATCTCCTTTCTTTTGCAAGGGACAGAAATCACAGGGTTTCGGACTGAGGATATTGGGGGTGATCCTGTCACCCCACCTGCCCTCAGTCAAATTTGTACCTAACCTAAATGCAAGACTAGCATGCTTCTCTAAAGAAAGCTCCCCCACATTGTCTAGTCCATTACGTACTCCACATTGCCAATGGAACATCTCTCTGGAATTCTGGACATGCCATTCCTGGGTGTAAAGCCTTTGAACGCTCTGCAGGGTAAATGTCAAATTCCTTAGTGTATCATTCAAGATCATTCATAGAAGTCTATCCCGAATGACCTTTGTAGCTTCACAGTACATCTTTTGACTCCTTCTAGTCATTTTTCAGGACTCTCTGGATTACTGCTGTGTTACCTGGATATGTCATCATTGCCCATGGCAGCTTCTTCACTTACACTGTTTTTCAGCCTTGAATTACCTATCTCCTCACAGCCAAGGATCAGTTCAAATGATACCTCTTTTTTTAAGGAGTTTTTCCAAGTCTTCAAGCCAGAGTTACTCTATTCTTTTTTTCTGTTCCCCTAGCACTTTGTTCCTATTGCTGTTGCTAACTTACACCGTGTTATCATAGTTAATTGTTTATTCCTCTCTCTCCCATTTTAAATTATATGCTTTCTTAAAATGGAGGTGTCTTATTTCTCATTGTTCCCCTGAGGCCTACCAAAGTCCATAACTTCACTAGTCGTTCAATAAATGTCTTGAGAAATTGTTAAATATTGATTCACTGGATAAAGGCTTATGAGTTTAATGATGCTCTGTTGAATGGATCTTTGTGACATTCCTGGTATCTTTTTCTGGAATATGATGGGGATATAAAAATATTAGTGTAATGTATTCCATAGTAATCACCACAAATTTATCAAAGTCGTGGATTCAAAAGGGTGCTTAAAAACCATTTAGTTTCAGCAACTAGCCAGTACTGAGGTCCTTCTCCACGTTTCTGAAGTATGGACATTTAACTTTTTCTTGACCTCTTCCTTAGACCCTTTCTTGGGACAGCCCATTCTGTGTTGGCTTTCTCACAGGAAGAGAACTTTTCCTTGTGTTGAGCTTCAGGATGATTCCTTGTAACTTTCCCCTTCGGTCTTATTGGTTTCAGTTCTGCTTTTGGGGAGAACAGAAAACAAATTTAAACTGCATTCTCCGTTGTCAGTTCTTCACATGGGAACAGTATTGAGGTTTCTGCTATATATTCTATTTTATAAGCTGAATGGCCCCTCTAAACACTGTGTGTATGTGTGTGTGGCCAGAAAACCATTGGAAATAATTTTAATTGGAAATAAGATAACTTGCATAGATAGAGATAGAGACAGCAAAAGGAAAATAGATTATCATAAAAACAATTCACATTCTGGCCAGTATATGTTTATATATATAATTTCAGATAAATAAATAAAAGATGCTAGATTATTGCCATAAACTTCCAGATTTTAGACTCTAGAATGATCTCATTTTTTGTCCTGATTTTCTTATTGCTATGCAAGAGATTATCCCAGAGTTTATTGGCCTAAAGCAGCAATATATTCATAATGTCTCATAGTTCTGTGGGTTGATTGGGCTTAGCTGGGAGCTCCCCACATGGGGTCTCATGTAGTTGACGTCAGGTGGTGGTTGGAGGTGGAGTCCTCTCAAAGGCCAGATGAAGTGGATGTCCAGTATGGTTTCTTTGGTCACATGTCTGATGCCTGATTGCTCCTCAACATGGCAGAGTAGCCTTCACTTATTATATGGCAGTTGAAGGCTCCAAGAGGTGGAAAACAGAAGATTCGAGGCCAGTGAAGGGCTACTCAAAGAAATGGTGTGGTATCTCTTCTACCATCTCCTCTTGGTCCAAGGAGTCATGGGATCCACTCAGATTCCAGGAGGTAAAGCGATAACATTATCTCATGATGGGTGCGATGTCAGAGTCACATGGAAGAGCGTGCTGGATGGGAGATGTTGTGATCATCTTTGGAAAATCCAACCTGCCACATCATGTATTTGGATGGCGTAGTGGAGTGAACGATGCATTCTCGATAAATTTTAACTAATTTTCAAAAGAAGTGAATACAAATTTATACACTGAAGCAATGACATAAACATGAAGGAAGCATAAATATTGACCATAAAACATACAAAATAAAACTAACAATCGCTACCTAAAGTTCATCATATATTCACACCATATTTCTGATTGGATTTCATGATCTAAAAGGCCTCAGTTCTAAATTTAGATTCAATATTTTTTCAATATTTTATTTATTTCTGAGAGAGAGAGAAAGAGAGAGTGTGAACAGGGGAGGGTCAGAGAGAGAGACACAGAATCTGAAGCAGGCTCCAGGCTCTGAGCTGTCAGCACAGAGCCCGACACGGGTCTCGAACCCACGAACCATGAGATCATGACCTGAGCCGAAGTCAGACACTTAACCAACTGAGCCACCCAGGGGCCCCTAAATTTAGATTTAAAGATGTTTAAAAGACTGTTTGGTTTAAAAAAAATAGCTAGTATCTAAACAATTTTTAGTTTCTGAAAATTCATTTTTAATGTGTAATATAATCTCTTTTTACTATTAACACTATTTCATTGTTTGGAATTTAATTATAAAAACTCTCACACAATAAAATATGAACTATTAAATATTTCCTTTTATGAAATATAAATATCTCTATTTGAGTCATTCTTAATGTATGCAGATTTCCTAAATGTTAATTCTTTCCATTTCTCTTTTCTGTACTCCTTTAAATTCTTCTTCATTTTAAGTATGATTTTGCATATGAATCTTAATATTTGATAATACTGGTCAAATAACCACTAAATCCATCACAGAGAAACATTTTCTTTATTTGTACCTGAAAATTCTTAGATGATATGTTTCACTTAGAAATCGTAGTCAGTGTATCACCCAAATAGCCCAAAGAAATTAGTGATTTATTTTTCCTCACAACATATGAAATCTTAATATTGTAGCCCAAGCATGATAAGGTGGCTCTATCATGTTACCAAGGTGCTTGGATCCTTGTAGCCATCCTAAGATTCATGCACTCAAAACAGCTGTGATGTTGTTAGAACAATTCTATCTACATTTTAGACAAAAGCCAAAGGGCATAGAAGTGCACATAGTAACCAAGGAAGGAGAGAATAGATATTGGCGAGACACCTGGCAAGTGCAGCCTCATCACATTTAAAAGTATGTTTTACTAACTTTCTGATGGTTACATCCTACTCTGCCCCAATTTTGTCTATGCTGGTCTGCAGCTCTTTTAATGCTCAAGTTTTGTCTGATTTATAGCTGTACATTTGGTTCTTATATATGTACCTTGTGACTTTTGTTCCCTCTTGAGTTTTTGTAAATGAGTGTTCTTTCTTTTTGGATTAGAAGATGACATATAGTTTTGCAGAAGAATTGCAACATTAAGAAAAGAATAAAAGATTAATACTACTTATATTTTACCACCATCCAGAGATAATGATTAACATTTTGCTGTAGAGTCCTTCAATCTTTCTGAATTTTATATATGCATATGTAAAGATATATATTTCTAATTATGCAATTGCTACTTTATTCGTATTACTTGGAAAGTATATTGTTTTAAATATTCTAAAGATTTCTGCATATAAATAAATATTATTTGAGACGTGAGTTTTGAGACTATGTAGCATTCTATTATCTGCACAAACCACAACTTATGTAGTTGACATCTAATTGTTAGACACTGGTTGCTTTTAAAAATTTACAATAAAAAATATTATAAATTGCACTGATTAAATTCTCCAAACATCGATCTTTGCCTGTATCTCTAATTGATTTAGAATATCTTCACGCAAGTAGAATGGATCAAAGGATATGTAAAGGAAAAGGTAACATTTCTGCAGAAACTAGAAAATACTAAAGTGAAGCGTATAAAATATGCCATGCTTTACTGCCTGTTTGCTGAGAGTGGGGTGGAGTGAGTTAAACAAAACTGTTTTAGCTTTCAACTCATAAGATAAAGGATCCAAATGTTCTCATCTCTATGTAGACAGGAGCAGGTGATGAAGGGGAAGGTGTTCAAAGTTTTGTGCATGGAGAAACAGGTAAATGTTTGGAAAAGGCACTTCGCCAGTTCCCTGAATACTCAAAAGAAAAAAAGGAAAAAAAATTAAATGAAGGGAACAAAGAATTGACTGAGAGCCCACTTGATTTGGGAAATAGGTTTTGACTTTTCCCAAACTGGGCAAATAGAGAAGAGAGATAGAAAAACATTTTTTTGCTTAGGGAATGCTACAGTGCACATACCGTACAGTGTAGACACACTGTCAGAAATCAAGGAGCAAAGTTCCCAGGAACTTGGTCAAGACATTACCTATGCCTTTTACGATGGAGTATAGACTGGATGTGGAATTATATGCTCATATAAATTGGTTAATGGTCTTCAGGAGAATTACATGCAAATAATATACAATATTCAGGAGCTTCTGATTTGTCATACGTTTCATGGTTGAAATTATCATGGGATGATTATTAAGTTGTATTTACAATAGAAATTGTGCAAGGGAGTTAGCTTAGGGGTATGAAGGTCACATGAAAGTGTGGAGGGTGGGGAATGAGCAGGAAAGGGAGAGAGAGAAACAGACAGGGAGGGAGCTAAAGAGAGAGAAGGAGAACATACTAGCGATGACTTTAGGAGTTATAGATTAATCACTGTGCTTTGATATCTAGGAAAATAGAGGGATAAATAAAAAAGACAGTTGATTTTCACATATCTCAAAAGAGCAAAACAAATGGGAATAACAACCAACATGATTTTGAGAGAAGTAAATCACTCTGATTTAATCTAATTTTACTCCCTGACACAGTGACAAGCTTTAAATATGAGAGGAAGCAAGAGTTCATCTCTCTTCACTTCAGTTTGGTTTTTGTCTCACATGGCATGTAAAGGAAGGCATAACTTGTGAATCAGTGGATCTGTGACCTTCCAGGGCAGACCAGTGAAGACTTCAGAAGGTTGATGGGTGCTTATGTTGAATGAAATTGGTGTTAACCTCCAGAATTAAATATAAAAGAATGCAAAATACGGAATCTACAGACTAGAAAGGTACTAAATCTGTAGGAGATCTATCTGCAAGAATACAAAGTGAATATAGGAAGAAAGAAGGGTGACTGCATTAAATTGAAGATTGTTACAAGCCACCAATTAAAATGACACATTAAAAAAAGTACTATCTAGTTTAATAAATGTAAATGGTAATAGCTCCTGTAAATAAAATGACAGTATGCAGGCATTCTGACACATTGCTGCTACAATTAGAAATGAGACATAGAAGAGCTGCTTGGATTATTTAGGGGAACCTGCAGTGATTCCTGACTTCACCTGTACCATTTTGTCACATGATAACAATCAATCCAGTTACAAGACTGTAATGCATGTTTATCTTTTGTAATTATTTTCCTTCCTTAAATCCTATAAAGTACTTGACGGTTACTGGAGTATGAGGAATTGTGTTAATTCCTCCAAAAATAAATAAATATTTTGCTTAAACTTCTGTTTCCATTTTTTTCATATAAACATTTTTTTCCAAAGCAAATTTATGGGAATTTCTTTGAAGACATTTTAAAAGGTAGTTCAACTCAACATATATAATACCAAGAATGCATAGAAATCAATTCAAGACATGATAATATGAAGAACTAGGGCCTAATCAAGTAATAAACAGGCAACAAATACTGTATCATGACCACCCCTGGCTGCAGTNAGAAAATATATAAAATAGGATACAACAGTGTTTTTATTTTCAATATTTTTGGTAACAGATGCTTGATAACTTATATATGAAAAAATACAAAATAAATAATGGCANTGATTGTATTTTTAAATTTTATTCTGAATTTATAAAAAAGGACGATAATTTTTTATTTAGCAGAACAACTATATAAGGAATAACCACATATACTGATTACCTTTAATGACTATCTGATAATCCTTTTCTTTGTTTTTTTCCCTTTAATTGTTGATGACCTTTTCTGTTAATAAAATTTCATTATTGAACTTAACATTTGTTGGATATAATATTGTTTGTACTGTATATAAAAACTCAAAGCTGGAGTTCCACACTTATGTTCATTCTCCTGTATTTTATGTATTTCATATGCAAATGTAAATATATAAATTATAAATAAACAAAACTTTAATGTAAATATAGGAATATTTAACATATAAATTATATATAAAAATAAAATATGTAAATTGCAGAGGGATGTACATATAGAGAGATACAATGAATTTTTGTTACCTAGTCATCCAAAAAACTGGCCCATGATTCCGTTTCTTTTTTAACTTCTTAATTTTTTTCTTGATCTGAAAACATGTCATTGATTTATCTGACCATTTTTTTGTGATCTCAAAATATCTTAATTAACGTAAAACATTTCTTTACTTCTACCATTTTTCTCTATTTTTAAATTTTGATATACTTTCAAACTTATAGAAAATTTGCAATTATTGTACCTAAGACCCTAAATACTCTTTGTCCAGATCCATTAATTGTTTACATTTTGTACCTTTTTCCTTATTATTACTGCTTGTTTTGTCTCCATATATGTTTGTGTACATATATATGTATAGTATAGTTACATATACATGTGTATATATATTTTCCCTGAATCATTTGAGAATAAGTTGCAGACATCATACTTCTCTATTTAAAGTATTTTCATGTGTATTTCTCAAGACTGAGAACACTGTCTTCTACAACCACAATAGAATTATGAGAAGTAAGAAACTGATTATCAATGAAATATTGTTATGTAACAGTGCATCTAGGATCACATATGCATTTAATTGTCATGCCATTTATCTTTTAACCTGGAACAAATTCTCAGTCTTTAATGACTTTGAATTTGAAGATATCTTTAGACTTTCCTCAATTTGAGTTTGCCTGATATTCCCTAATGATCGACTCAGATGATGTACCACAGAAGTGATGTTGTGTCCTAAAAAGTGTGCCATACGTGGAGGCACATCATGTGTATTTGTTCCACTATTGATGTTGTCTTTGATTGTTACCATGGTCTCTGTCAAGTTTTTGCATTGAAAATTATTTTTTTCTTTTTTTTAAAAGTTTATTTATTTTGAGAGAGAGAGCGAGCAAGCAGTGGAGGGGCAGAGAGGGGGGTGGATCGAGAGAATCCCAAGCAGGTTTCATGCTGTCAGCCTGGAGCCCAATGAGGGGGCTGAACCCACAAACTGAGATAATGACCTGAGCTGAAATTAAGAGTTGGACACTTAATCAGCAGGTGCCCCTGAAAGTTGTTATTTTCCCCATTGTAGTTAATAACTGATTTGTGCGAAGACGATATAAGACTATGGAAATATCTTGCTCAACATCATACTTTTACCCACAAATGCTGATCCACATGTGTTTTGTTGACTGCATCAGTTAACTATCATGTTTACTTAATGGTGATTTTCTAACTCCATCAATACATCTACATTTTTTTAGGTGGCATTCCATGCAAAGGAAGAGGTTTTTCTTCTTCCTTATATATTTTATTCATTTCTTTGATTTATATTTTCTGTAATGAATATTTTTCATTATGATAATTATTTATTTCAGCTTTCCACGTGTCCCAGATATGACTAGTAAGAACTTTTTGAAGCTGGGGCCTATATTTTTTTGACATATCCCATCATTTTTAAATGACTTACTCCTCCCCCCAGAAGAAAATGCTGTCACCTTGAAATTTATATACTTATTTCTCTTCCCTGTGTACATGTTCTAAAATGCCTGGATAGTTTTTTCACATTTTTATAGTTTCAGTAGACTTTCTGTATGTGAGTTTTGTGTCGGTTTTAGGACCTTTGCTTTCCTCTTCTTCACTATTTTTCTGGACATCTTAGATTTCTGTAATACATATGGTGGGAGTTTGAAAGGTAACTCTATTAGATTGGTGTTTAATTTTCTATTTACAGATAATTTGACATTTTTATTACTTTCAAACTTCCAGTTGTACTTAAGGCCTAGGATTTGTGTGTTTTTGTTTTTGTCGGTGATATATCTATATCTATATCATCTGTATATCTATCTATATCATCATCTATATCTATACCTGTATATTTATATCTATATATGTATGTATGTATTTCTTAAATATTTATTTATTTTGAGAGGGCGAGAGAGAGGGAAAACATATGAGCAGGGGAGGGGCAGAGGGAGAAGGGGAGAGAATCCCAAGCAGGCTGGATGCTGTCAGTGCAGAACCCTACACAGGGCTTGACCCCATGAATCGTGAGACCATAACCTGAACCGAAATCAGGAGTTGGACGCCTAACCAACTGAGTACCCAGGTGTCCCTGGCTATATATTTTTGCAGAATGTGTAAAGAATTTCAGATTTAGGTGGCTTGTATTACCACAACTACCCAGAATTCCAGGTCTCTGTTTTATTTAAACATTATACAAAACATATTGACATTTCAATTGTTTGCAATATGCCATGATGTATGGATTACAGATTTTCACCTTCAGTGGTCTGTGTTCTCATAATATAGTTTATTTAGGGACATTGAAGGTTTCTTTATTATTATAATTGCTTTATCAAACAGTACACCTGTCAGTCTATGAAGCAACTCCTGGAAGATATGTTCATGATAAATGTAAATCATTATTTTAGATTATTAAGTTCCTTGATTTGTTTCCATCAGTTGAGTTTATGAATTTCTCCCTCAGCTTTAAAAATTATCAAACATATATTTAAACAAATGGAAATTCAAGTCAATGAAGCTTTATTTTAAAAAAAAACATTTATTGAATGCTTATTATAAGCCATGCACTACATTAAGTACTTTACTTAGGTATTTATTTAATTCTGACACCAATACTGACAAAGAAGCTATTGCTATCCCTATTTTAATTTTTTAAAATGTTTATTTATTTTTGAGAGTGAGAAAGAGACAGAGCATGAAGAAAGTAGGGGCAGAGAGAGAGGGAGACACAGAATCCTAGGCAGGCTCCAGACTTTGAGCTTTTAGCACAGAGCCCTATGTGGGGCTTGAACTCACACACAGTGAGATCATGACCTGAGCTAAAGTCAGACTCTCAACTAACTTAGCCACTCAGGCACCCCAAGTCAATGATGCTTTAAAACATGTAATTACATTCATGGAATGAATACTATATGTTTGGGTTTTTTTTTTTTAAGTTTATAACCCATTATCAAATTACTCAATCCTAGGAATTTATCCCAAAGAAATAACTTAAAAAAAGGGAAAGTACTTATAGCAATATTAATTACATCAGCAAAAACCAGAAAATACTTAGGTGCAACAGAAGAAGAGAATTATTAGGTGCATTATGAAACATCATTATCTCATTATTATTAAAAACCTGTATTATTTGATGTTTATGTAAAAGTATATAAAATATACTTGTTAAACAATAGAACATAAAATGATATATGCAGGACAGTTCCAACTATGTGAAAACCACACATGAAAAAAATATTAGAAATTACATAGAAATTACCATAAATGTAGAAAAATCAAATTTTAGAAAACATATATAATCTAAAAATTGACTTACTATGTTTGGAAACTTAAATAAGGTTTCAGACTAAACCTCTAATCAATGTAGATAAAATCAAGAGGCTACAACAAAAACACTCTACCAGTTTGGCATATATTTCCAGTCAAAGAGAAGAGAGTACAATGTATACATTTACATGTATCAATAAGACTTTCCAATAAATAACACAAAAATACAAATAAAGTGGTAGAAGATGTCAGGACTCTAACAAATAGGTTTAAAAGATATGTGCAAGGAGGGGAAATATACAAACAATAATGCAATCTATGTATAAACTGAGTTCAAAATTATTCACGGATCAGTGCCAGCCACATCCGTAAAGAACAAATGTTTTTACTACAGCTAAATTCAGAGTAAAATATCATGTAAAGTAGCTTGGGTATGGTTAAGCAAAAAAAAAAAAAGTATCAATAAACATAAGACTACTCAAAAAAATAATAAAATAAAACATGTGTATGTATTAAAACAAGATAGTTAATAATATCTGATTATAAGAATCCAGTGAATATCATTATAACCATTGTCTCATCTATCTAATAAGCTTTCTGACTGTAATTAAGGAAAGTTCCTCCTCTCCTGTTTCACAGCAAACAGGTCTTAATGTAGTTGATACATAAAGATCAGGAACAAAATGCTTAGGTGCTAGCAAATAGCAGGGTAGAAGGCAGATGCAAAAGTAGGAAATAGGCGAGTATAGAAAGCATTCGCATCCTAAAGGGGCAGCCATTTCTTTGTTCTTGGAGGCTGTGAGCCCAGCTTTACAAAATCCTTGCTCTTTCAAGAGGGTAGAAATACGAATTCTTATGAGAAATCTCCTACTTAAAAAAAACGTTAAATTTTTTTTAACATTTATTCATTTTTGAGAGAGAGATAAAGTGAGAGTGGGGAAGGCGCAGAGAGAGAGAGAGAGAGAGGGATGCACAGATTTTGGAAGCAGGCTCAAGGCTCTGAGCTGTCAGCACAGAGCCCCACACAGGGCTCGAACCCACAAACGGTGAGATCTTGACCGAGCCAAAGTTGGATGCTTAACTGACTGAGTCACCCAGGTGCCCCTAAATGGTTATAAAACCATGGCATGGGATACACAAAACATGCCAGTAAGCAAGCCAGATTTGGTTATTATATCACAGTTCGCACCCTCTATTCTGGATGCATTGTAGGGAATAGCAGGTGCTATAGTGAGAAGAGTCTGTGTCAGAAAAGCTGGTTCTGAGCCGTGGATCACCTCTTCTTAGCTGTATCAAATTGGGCAAATCACCTGATTAGCGCTAAATTCAGTTCTCTTGCCTAGAGGGTGAATATGCTAAAATGGGAAGAAATATACATGTCTGCAAATTGCTCTAACTTCAGAATTCTTTTGAAATTATACATGAGCCCAAATTTGTATCTTCTGTTAAGCTCTACATTTTAAACTTACAAAAATGAAATTATAAAAATGTGTACCTTCTTAAAAATGATTCACTTTTGACATTTAACTGTAAACTGCTAACTCTGTCTAGTCTCCTCTTCTTTGAGAGGTTTTGTGTTGAGTATTAGTAAACTTATTCATTGGGCCAGGTAGAGGTCCATGTCATCTTGTACTTCATACACTAGAGGAAGAAAAATGAGACTTTCAACTCTGAATGCTTCTTTGCTTATTGAACTGTTGATTTGATTACATTTGATTTTGGTGAACACAGAAAGTCCACCTCCTTCATTAGTAAGCTGATATTTCTGTGTAGTACGGTAAACCAAATTTCTCTGGGCAGGAATTTGGCCAATCACTGAGAATGTCACTAAAGATGCTTGCTACTTAGGAGGATTTTTATTTCTACCGCCCATAGTCCATAGTGTGTTTGACCTGCCTGAAATAACACATTGTCCTTTAAAGGGTTACTTTGATTATCATCAGGTTGTGTTTGGTTTTGTTTTTCTTTTAGATATTCCTTTTATATAGCACACTATACCCAGTAGAATAATATCCATTGAAGTTGAAAATATTTTGAGTTTTGAAATTAATGTGCTCTTCCCAACACGTCTCCTCTGAAACAAATTAATTACTAAAACCTGATGAACTTTCTCCATAGAAGTGATTTTCTGAGAAAAAAGAAATGGATGCTTGTGTATTTTTGTAAGGTGTGCAAGTGGCATACCTGCATTTTTCTCAGTTCATGGTTTTCAATTAGAATTCAAATGTAATTACAGAGTGAATTGGTGCAATTCTCTGGATAAATCAAGCAAAATTCTTTTCTAACTCAGTGATCTTCATATATCAGACAAAAGTACATTTTAAAAAGCTTGAGTTATTTTAATAAGCACCTCAAGTCTCCAACTTAAATTTACTTATAGATAGATCATACTTTTGAATTGCTTTAATGTTGTTCTGCTATGTTCCGGGGGAACTGTATTTACTGCATGTATTTTTGAAGTCAACGTGCAGACTCTTCTTACCTCTTAAGAGTATTATCTTTGACTTAAATACAGGATATTTGCATATAGTTGGGGATATTTCTGTTCAGCTGATTATACTTTGCTAGGTGTATAATCTATATTTTGCAAAACTTTATTTCAGTATGTTAAAGTATGTATTGTCTAAGTGTGTGTTGGTCTGGATTAGTTTTTCTGTGACCTTGGCAGATCACTTACTCTTTTGTTTTTTTTGTGTTTTTTTTTTGTCTTCACAGATGCATTTTGTAGGAGTATTTTGAAGATGAATGTTTGCAAATCATTTTGAAATTGCCAAGTGCCACATACAGTAAGTAATATGTATTTTTATTTTTCCACTCAATCGCAGTCATGCTGAATGAATTTGGCAGTCATAAAAGAACACATTTCTATTTATGGTTCTTGATATTTGTGAATATTGAGGCAAAATATATATAAAAGATAAAAATTTGATGAGCTGTTTGCTAGTTTGAATTAAGTTGTATAAATTCAAGATTTCTTTCTGATGACAAATTTTACTATTGTTCTACTTATATAACTTGCACATAATATTTCTCACTTATATTTAAATGAGATGTTTTTCTCTTAATCATAAGTTGAGTAGAGTGCAGAAAGCACTAGTGTTATTCCATATCCAGTGCTGATATGGAAATTTAAAAAAGAGTATTGAATTAAGTATTAAGATTTGCTGAGTACTAAGACTTTCTGTGAATCCAGCAATTTATGTGTGTTGCCTATAATACTCCACCAAATATTTTAAGATTATTATTTTTATCCTGATTTTATAAATAAAAAAACCTTAGACCTAAGAAGTTTTAATGCAAGACTCGACATCCTTTCAAAGTGGTGAATCTGGGCTTTGAACACAACACTTCTCAGAAAATATGGTCTCCAACTATTAATGTAGACAGAGTTAAATACCCTATCTAAGAAGCTGAATATTTAAGAGTTTAAACATGTTCTGATAATTTATTTGTATTTCTGTTTTTTTCAAGCATTAGCCTGAGAATGAATTTTTTTCTATCATGTCATTGCTTTCTTGTCAAATGATGCTTTCCAGTCCTCAGTCCAACTTGGACTGCTTTGAACTGGTGTGAAATAAATGAAAATGTAGGTCTTGAAAAACAATGTTTATAAATCACCTAAGTTAATCTTTGATAAAAACATGTTTATAATTAGTGTTCTGAAGCTCTTCAAGAGTTTTTTGTCATTCATTAAAAAAAATTAAATTAAAGCCTGTTATTATTCTAAGAATTTGGAGGGACCACAGAATCAGACTCGTAGGTTTCACATGCTTGAATTCCTTGTTTGATGAAGTGAGATGAAAAGGAAGACATTTCTAAAGTAGAATTTCCCAAAAACGTAGAAGCAGTAATGGCAGCATTGATGTTTTTATGTTGTCTTCCAAAATAACTACTTTAAAAAAAGTAGTCTAGTATATGTTTAGGAATTCAGACTCTGGGTTCAGACCATCTTAAATACTGGATTTATCACTTATTAGCTGTATGACAGAACAAATTACTTCATGCCTTGGGGCACCTGGGTGGCATAGTCATCTGAGTGTCCAGGTTTGTGGGATTGAGTCCCATGTCTGGCTCTGTGCTCAGCAGAGATTCTTAAGATTCTCTCTCTCTCCCTCTGCCTCTCTTCCTTACTTGCTCTTTCTCTCTCAAAAAAAAAATTACTTAATGTTTCTTTAAAATGGATTTAAGATTAGGAACTACTTCATTTGCAGTGAGTTAACACATGTAGAATATAGCACAACTCCAAGCCAAAGGTAAGTGGATAATTCAATTTAAGTATATTTGCTACTAAGCCTCATACATAAAGTACACCACAGAAGTACTTAGTGAATACTTTCGATTGACTTGTGCCAAAAGAAACTAAAGTTCAGCTTTCCTTATAAATGTAGACATCTTTTTTGAACTTTTAGTGGAGAAACAAACCGTTTAGGTAGTCAGTGTTGTGCCCGAATCATGAGTCCCCTGAGACCTCCAAGGAGCCAACACCGATGCAAGTACATAAGGGTCTTTATTACAAGCTTGAGCGTGGGCTCACCCATCTACCGGTGCAGCGGCAGCAAGGTGAAGCCCCGAACAATAGGGAGCAGGGTTTTTATGGGGTAAGGGATGGGGGTGTTACAATGCACACGTTGTACATATTACATCATCACATAAGCACCAGTCATAATTGTACAACACCCATGGTAACAGTTTTGACCATTCAGTATCTGTGAGGCTTCCGTTACTTTTGGCGGGACCCAATCATGACCTTTGAGAATCCTTTGAAAATGACCAATTATGAGGTGAGCTCAAAGGGCCTACCTGGGGTTTAGGCAAGTGATGAGTGATTGGCTAGTTTGTACAGAGTAACTACCTGCAGTTCCCAGCCCTGACTCAGACCACAAGAATGTTACACATGTCTTTTGATTGGCTGATCTGAGGGTGGTTTCAGCTGAAGCTTTTCCTGGAAATAGGGCTACTTGCAGCCTGAGGTTGCTCTTAATGGAGGACTTAATTTCAGGCTCTTCATCAGCAGATAATTATACAGTATATAAAATCAGCACACATATATATCCTATTGTGTGTTGACTGCATGTTTAGGCTGAAATGTGTTTGTGTGCTTTTTGGATAAAAGTAGGGGCAGTGTGAAGTGTTTACTGAGTCTGAAATGCTTATTTTGAAAGAGATAGGACAAACTTACAGATATAAAATAAAGAAAATAGTTGAAATAATGTTAACTTGAGGTTATAATATCATCTAATGCTTTATGAAACAATTCATAGACATTGAAGTGATTTGGACAAGAAAACAATATTTATCAAGTATTTACTCTATCCCATGTAGTTTACATTCAGTATCTCATTTAATCTAAGCAATAATATGATGAGGTAGATATGTTATTGTCCCCATTGTTTTGTATGAAGAAAATGCACAATAGGAAGTTTAAATCTATCATTTTTGGCAATGAAGCTTGAGGCTGATCCAATTCTGAAGTACACTCTTCACCTGAGTGTTAAGAGCTGAAATTCTGTGGTGTATGTAACTTTCTTTTATTTGCATAAAAACACTGCTCACAAACCTCAGATCATGCATATGAATTCTTTAGTAAACAAGTAGTTGATTATTGAATTTCAACTAAAATAAATGATAATTGCCTTTCATTTGTAACCCAGTCCAAGCTTATTCTTGGACCTGTCCTGTCCCGCAGGACAGGTGATAAGTCAAGATGCAAGGGGTTGGGGCAAGGAAAGCGACTTTATTTAGAAAGACAGCTAACTGAAGAAATGGCAGACTCTTGTCCCAGAGAAGCATCTTCCTCATCATGGAATTTGAGCTGCTTGTACATTAGCAAAAGGCGGAAGTAGAAAGAAGTTGGAGTCAAAAGGAGACTGATTTCTAAATTTCTATTTGTAGAAATTTAAGGAAGGTCATGTAACTTCTTTGTCCTTGGTCATTTCATCTTTTTGTATAGGAATCTGGTCATGCCATTCCTGTAAATCTTAATCATAGCATAATTATTTCTGTACTACCTTATCTTCTGGGTGAAGTAGGTTTGGGTAAAGAGTGGCTTTTGCAAATCTTAGCTGTAACAGGCCTGCGTACAGGGCTAAGCAGCGTTTCTATGCTATAGGTCACAGCAGCGAGGGAACTAGAAGCAGTATGAAATCAGATATGCTAAGTTTCTCCCTGTTACATATTGCTAATGGACCACTTGGCAACCTGAAACAAATTGCCTTTAAAAACTGCTGCTTGTGTAAAGAAAACTTAAAATAATGAAAAAGTTTCTTCCCTAAGGCAGAGACTATTCTGAGCTTCTCCTCAGAATTTGAAATGACTGACCACACTGCTTTCTTGCAGTTCTTCTGCCATTTCATGCAACACAGAGAAGTTTGGAATGAAGAGTTTAGCTGGACTTAATTATTTACCTCTCTATTTGTCATCTCGAAGTGTGTCATCATTGAGGGAGGTGCTTTACGACACCAGATTGACCACACTGATACTTTCCCTTTTCATCTCCTTGGTGATCTTCCTCTTTTTCCATTTCAGTCATCCACTGTCCCCAAGCCTTCTACATATAACCTCTTCAAACAAACTGCCAGCAACATTTTACCTGAGGGATAATTTCAAACTTACTGGTATTTAAAATATGATTGCCCTAAGAGAGAATAGGTCACGCTGTGTTCTCACACTACTGTTGCTTTTGAGAATAAAGGACTTACAGAATGCTTTTACTTTCAATTTTCATATTTGGTCTCAGAAAAACAAAGCTAGTGATTACATTTAGTGATTCTATTTCACTTAATTCAGTATTTGCCACATTCTTCTATAATATGAAAAGCACCATATTGATTTAGTACTAGAGCAAGTGGGAGGGAAAGACAAAAATGACTCTCAAGAAAATTCTGTGTTGAATTTAAGGAAATAAGATAGGCACAGGCATAAATGAAGGATGTGGTATTAGGATATGGCATCATGAGAATAGCCTAAAGTAATCAAATTAATAAAGCTATTTAAGTAATTTGAGAAATAATAAAAACAATTGCATATATGTGAAAAAACAAAGCATTAGAGGAAATTTAAGAAAGGTATAGTTCTGAATGGCACTGGCTCAAGATTTCATCATGGAGATCGGTTTTGCACTAGATCTTGGTGCAGGTGGAAAATGTTCCCAGAGAAGTCAAGCAAATGGCATAGATGAGCTTAGAATTGAAGTGGCATACCTTAGCATTAATTAAGCAGCAGAATAAGTTTTTTATGTTGGTCTAAAAACAGATAACACTAGAAAATTAAGGCTGGAGTTAGGTTGTGGGAAATACTGATAAAACACATTTAGAACTTTGAATTTCGTTGGTAGTCAATTAAAAAATAAAAACAAAGAATATTTTGGGAGGGCCAATCATGTGAACAGAATTTTCCTATTTGAATATTAGTCTGGTGGTATCTTCACAATAGATTCCAGTTGGAAGACTTGTATATAAGAGAACAAACTTTAGGAAAATATAGCAGTATAATCAGAGCTGAGGGTAAGACCTGAGGGTAAGCTGAGGGTAGTAGCAGTGGGAATGGAGAGGAGGAATAGTTGTGGGTGAGACTTTGAAGGAAATGGGGTCAAGGAGTAATAATAACCACCATTGCTTGTTTGGCATTTGCTGTGTAACAGACTCTGTTTTCAATAATTTATATCTGTTATTTAATTTCATATCAGACAACTCTGAGAGGTAGTCACTGATGTCATCCCCATTTTACACAAGAGAAAACTGAAGCAGAATTTAGCCAAGTAAATTGTCTTTGGTTAAATAGCCAGAAAGTAGCAAAGGTGATACTTGAATGCCTTAAGTGAAGCTCTAGAATCTGCAGTAACCACTGCACATCATTTCTATAAAAAAATAACTGAGATTTCCAGGGTGACTGAACTGGAAAATGACATTACCAATAGTAAGAGATACAGGTTTATTTATTTATTTTTTCAGAGTTTACCCCTTATTCAGTTAAGTCTTGGGGGTAAGGAGACAAATCTGACTTTTAGGGAGAAGTATTCCTTATGGTTAATGATGAATCTCTTGGATACATTCATTTCTATGCTGGGCAACAGGAACAGTATAATTTATGATATTGCTCAATTATAAATTAGAATAGTAAATATGTCATCTTAATATGATTTGTCTTCCTTCCTTAGCAGAGCTTAAACTGAAACAAAGATAGAGTGCTAAATTAAAGATTAAATATCTTGGGTGCATGAAAGACCAATATTTTAGAGTTTGTTTACCATGATACTAAACAATAATTTTGACAAGGGAAAAAAAACCTAACACCAACAACATAGAGAGTTTCTCTCTTTTCCTATATTGGAGAAGTAGCATAATGTGCTGCCTAAAAGCCCCGGCTCCAGAGCCATACCATTGCATGGGTTCAGATCCCAGAATGAGGCCTCTTTAGCCGTCTGACTTTTGTCATGTGAGATTTTAGCTATGTGACTTCAGCTGCGTTACTTTTTATGTGTCAAGTATGTAGGCTCTCTGGCCTCAGTTTCCTCACCTTTGGAATGTGATAGGAGAAGTAGTATGTTTTCTGAATATTGTCAAAGTTAAATGAGATAAAGCACTTACAGGGGTGCCTGAGGAGCTCAGTTGGTTAAGCATCTGGCTCTTGGTTTTGGCTTAGGTCATGATCTCATGGTTCGTGGGTTTAAGCCCTGCATTGGGCTCTGTGCTGGCAGGGCAGAGCCTGCTTGCGATTCTCTCTCTCTCTCTCTCTCTCTCTCTCTCTGCCTACCCCACTCATGCTGTCTCTGTTTCTCAAAATAACTAAATAAACTTAAAAATTTTAAAAGATGCTCAGTGTCCCTCATCATCAGGGAAATACAAATCAAAACCACACTGAGATACCACCTCATGCCGGTCAGAGTGGCTAAAATGAACAAATCAGGAGACTATAGATGCTGGCGAGGATGTGGAGAAATGGGGGCACCCTCTTACACTGTAGGAGGCACCCTCTTACACTGTAAGCTGGTGCAACCCCTCTGGAAAACAGTATGGAGGTTCCTCAAAAAATTAACAACAGAACTCCCCTATGACCCAGCAATAGCACTGCTAGGAATTTACCCAAGGGATACAGAAATGCTGATGCATAGGGGCACATGTACCCCAATGTTCATTGCAGCACTCTCCACAATAGCTAAAACATGGAAAGAGCCTAAGTGTCCATCAACAGATGAATGGATCAAGAAGATGTGGTTTATCTATACCATGGAATACTACATGGCAATGAGAAACAATGAAATCTGGCCATGTGTAGCAACATGGATGGAACTAGAGGGTGTTATGCTGAGTTAAATAAGTCAGACAGAGAAGGATAAATACCGTATGTTTGCACATATAGGAGGATTAGGAGGAACTTAACGAAGGACCATGGGGGAGAAGAAAGGGAAAAATAGTGGGGAGAGGGAGGGAGGCAAACCATTAAAGACTCTTGAATGCTGAGAACTGAGGGCTGATGAGGGTGGGGGAGAGGGGAAGGGGAGTGATGGACATGGAGGAGGGCACTTGTTGGGATGAGTACTGGGTGTTGTATGGAAACCAACTTGACAATAAACTAATTAAAAAAAGATAAAGAACTTACAGTGGTCCCTGACACATAGTAAATTCTCAACAGACATTAGTTATGTTCATGGAACTTTATCTCATTTACCATTATTTTTAATATATAACATTAATTCCAGAATTATTGACATTTTGAATGTGTTTACTGTGAATTTTTATGCAGTATGGGCACAAAATAATGAATTTTACAAGCAAAGACCCATGTAATTTCATTGTACAGACCAAGAAATAGAACATTTTCTGGGCACCTGGATGGCTCAGTCAGTTAAGTGTCC
Organism: Crocuta crocuta; assembly: GCF_008692635.1. NCBI lineage: Eukaryota > Metazoa > Chordata > Mammalia > Carnivora > Hyaenidae > Crocuta > Crocuta crocuta. The sequence continues at coordinate 2,236,680 of NW_027530545.1, read as the reverse complement.
GAATCTTGATTTCAGCTCAGGTTGTGATCTCACCATTTGTGAGATGGAACCTCTTTTTCAGGCTGTGCACTGACAGCATGGAGCCTGCTTGGGATTCTTTCCCTCCCTTTCTCTCTGCCTGTCCCCTGCTCACAGATGCACAGATGTTCTCTCTCTCTGTCTCTCTCTCTCTTTCTCTTTCAAAATAAATAAACTTAAAAAAAGAGATAGAACATTTTCTGCATCTCAGAAACCCTGTTGTTTTGCCTCTAAGCATTACTTTTAGAGTATTACTTTTTAAAAATATTACTTTTAGAGTAATTTGCTGGGATTTCTAATCATAACTGGGTTTTGAATTTTATCAAATGCATCCTTTGTATCTATTTAGATTATCAAATGATTTTTCTTTTTTACTTTGCTAATCTGATGGTTTATATTGATTGGTTTTCTTTCACAGGCTTCACATTTCAGAAGCAGAGCTGCTGCTTTCTTGGGCTTGCTGTGGGACCTAGAGTGGCAGTGGATTTTTTGTGTGTTCTTACCTTCCTCTTGTAGAATGTCTTCCATGCTTGCCTAGCAAAGTTCTTATTGCCCCCTTGTACCTCCTCGAGTGGCAGAGTGCTATTGCTTGTTATCAAGAACAGTGCTCCTGGTGGGTGCAGGAGGGTCCGGGATTCCTTTGCTTCAGTCTCAACCTTAGACGTGCCTTGTGCATCAGGAACTTGGGAGAATGGCTCCTTTCGCATTTCTGCCCATTCCTCCCATGGTGCTGGCCCAAACTCTTCCTGGTCTCTATGGGGTTCTTTTGTGGAAGAGGGTCCTGTCCATCCCCCAGTGGTAGCAGATCTCTGCTTTGTGTTCTAAAAGGCTAAATTTTGTTTTGCATTAGAGAAGGGTCTGGGGAGTCAGAAAAGATTTTGTGTTTTTATGACACCAAGTTCTTTTTCTGGTCTCCTGTCTCGACCTCAGTCTTTCTGCTAAGCAGCCAGTAGATGTCTGAAAAAAAAATGCTTATAAATGAGTGCACATTCCTTTGTGTCTGGGTGATCACCGGGTGCCTATATTGTTCTGGTGATCCATTCTGGCCTTCAAGTATTTGTTACAATTTTAGCTGTTTTCTTCTTACCTATTTTCATAATGAGCACCTATTCCTCTCAGGTTCTGTCAAAGGTGAAAAGGCTCACATATCCTGTCTCCTGAGAATGGCTGTTACCTTTGAAATTTGGTTAATCTCTGCCTTGTAACTCCTGCTCTCTTATGGGCTCAAGAAAAGTTATTATGTCGGTAGATTATCTGGCGTTGTCTTACTCTTAGGATAAAAGCAATATTCTCTGGTGGCTTTTGACTCTCTAAGTATTAGAAGCAAAACTGCATTTTTTTCCACATATATTTTAACTCATCTTTTCAAGTTTTTTGAAGCAAGATGAGTTTTTCCCTTTACGTTATGTAGTCAGCAATTACTGGATCCAGAAGTTTCAAATTAATGCTATCGTTAGCAGCCTTTCCACACAAAAGTGAGTTGTCGCTATCACCATTTTGTGAGCAATTGAAGCTCAATGAATTATGTATAACAAGATTTCATTGTTTTAAATAAGGTGGAGTTCAAGTTTTCTCCTGCAAAAGGAAGTCTGGCCACTGGCATTGTGGAGTTGGAATTGCAGTACCTTGCTCATTAGGGAATCTAGTCTCCTTTTGTAGTTCTGGTCTATTATCTTGGCCCTATGACTTTATCCTCAAGGGTCTTCCAGTGGTTTAAGATGACTACTGGCGCACAGCCACCAGGTGTATTTGTATTCTATGCAGCAAGAATGGAAAAAAAACCCAAAAAGATGCCATAGCAAAAGAGCATGCTACCAGCTGATTTAGCCTTCTTCGAGGAAATTCTGTGTAAATTCTACCCAGTATTTTCTACCTAACCATCATTACTCTTCATTGCAGATAGTAATTTTGCTGCACACACAATGGCTCTTAGAGGCTCACTCACAATTAGAAGATGGGGAATACATTGTGGTAATCTGATTTCTGAGGCAGGATGATGGGGTTAAAATGCACAGATTCTATCGTAAAACACAGATGGGTTCTGAGCTCAGCTCTGCAAGTCACTAGTTATGTGGCCTTGACCCAAGGTTCTTATACTAACGTGTTCTACTTTCTCAGCTGTAAAGGGGTATGATAATTACTATCTTGAAACATTTTGGTAAAGATTGAATATGATAATGTATGCAAAGGGTCTGTCACATAGGAAAGGATCAATAAATAGTATCTTTTATGTTACCCACCTTATATTAACATTAGATTCAGTTTTTTAAGGGAGGGCAGAGTTTATTCAAGCCTAATACTGATTGATAGGGTAGAAAGATAATTTACCTTGTTTTTCTTGGATAAAGCTTTATCTTTTAGATGAGATTGAGAGTTTCCATTTCTACCTTTTAAATGTATCATTTTTATACTTTGAACCACCGTGAAATATTGCTCAAAATTTAGGTTTCTGATAGCAGCACTTTATGTGATGTCAAACCAAGAGACAGATAAGATGACTTCCAGTTTCAATTCTACCATTAAAAGTTATGAAACTTATGAAAGTCATTCTAACCCTCTGGACTTCAGTTTTGTCAGCTGACAAAGCAATTAGGTAGAGGAGGTGACCTCCACCACCTATGTGACAGCATTAAAGCACCATGATCCTATGCAGTTTTACTTGCCCCAGACATAGCCTCTTGTCAAAAGAAACATCCTAAAGGCCAGCAAAGACAGTGATAAAGACCACTTAGTCAAATCAAAGTTGAAGTTTCTCAGGAGCTGGCTTTGTTGTGAGGTTTTTCCAGTTCCGAAATGAAACAATAGATAGTAATTGAACAACAACATGGGGTCGTATTTAGAAAACTGGCTTCCAATTCTGGTCTTGGAGATTGCTGGCTTACAGAAAGTGTGTCCCTTTGGGAAAGTCACTTAAATTCTCTGTGCCTTAGATTGCTCATTTATAAAATGGGCAATATATATTAAGGCCATGATGAAGATCAAATGAAATAAGAACAGTGTGAAAGTTCTTAAAAATCACACAATTTCAATGCTAATCTCTTTAAAAATTTTTTTAATATCTATTTATTTTTTGAGAGAGAGAGAGAGAGAAAGTGAGAGAGAGCAAGCACATAAGCAGGGGAAGCACATAAGCAGGCTCCAACCCAGGAAAGTGTGAGATCATGACCTGAGCCAGAATCAAAAGTCCGATGCTTGACTGACTGAGCCACCCAGGTGCCCCAGACCTCTCTTTTAAACTTTATGTTAGATTTTGTCAATCTGTTTTTCTGTGCACATTATGTTGTAGTAAGTTAGTGGTCTCAGGCACTTCAGAAGCCAGACCTGCAAGGCATGACTATGACTTTGTGCATAAGTGTCTCCTTGCGGTAAATTTCTGGATGTGATCTTTGTGTCTGAGGCATTCCACTTTGTTCCAGTGTGGCTGAAGCAAACAGTGAAGGCTTTGCAGTGCGTGGCTATTAGTGCTGTCTGCTCTCTTCAATTTGCCCATCTGAATTGACAGTTCAAGCTCCTTTTCTATAAATAGCAAGCTATTAGTTAAAGCATGGTTGCCATATGGCAAAATAGTCTTTATTGTTAACCTGATTAAGTACAGAAGCAATGCCTAGTCTTTAAGAAGATACTGTGTTCTGTGATAAAAGCCTGGAGATTATTTTTGTTCCTAAACTAACATACATCAAGGTCATATAGCTTCTGTTTCTATGTGTGTGAATATTTATTCATCTTGTCACTACTTTTTAAAACTCTCAAAACATGCCATATGTATATTAAAGTGTGTAAAGCGCACTAATACTAAGTATAAAGATTGATGGATTTTTACATAGCTCTACACTTGTGATACTACAACCCAGACCAAGATATAGAACCAGTCCCCAAGAAGTTCCCCTTACATTTCTTCCCTGTCAATAACCTTTTGGTTTTTAACATTTAAAAATTTTTGTCTTTACGTTGATAAGCTTCCAAAATAATTATTTTGAAGGGCAGTTCCAGTCTTTTAAAATTTTCTGGAAGTATTAACAATTTTGATGAAAAATAAAAATCTCTCTACAATACTTAATAATGCAGTAAACCATAATAGTGATATTGTAAGTAATAAACTTAATTACATGCTCACTGAAATCAAACATAATTGCGAAGTGGATCCCTCATACAATCCTGTCCAAATCCCCCACCTGCGAACCAAAAAATAGAGCTGCCACACAGGCTGGTGCATGTTCTATTGGTCATGTTGCCAAGCAACCTCAGTCAGTATTGGAGACATCCAATTGAGCAGCAGAGAGACTCAGGCTAGAAAGTATCTTGGAAACAGAAGTGTCCAGCTGAAGGAGAGAAAGGGAGGAGGGAGAGAGAAAAATAAAGAGTGCCACTTGAATATTTATCCATGTTAGTCATGACCACAAACAATTTTTTTCCTAGCAACATGCAGCTAGTTTAGAGCAAAATTCTTTGGGTTGCTCTTTCCTTCAGTTTTCCTCCTCTGTGTCTACAGGTATGAGTGCACAGATTTGGTCAGATGCATCATCATTAAGTCATCTCAGCACATTCAAGCCACGCTGACTAAAATTTCATTGAGATTTTAATCAGACAGTATTGTATCTGATTTGGTCACGCTTAACATAATCTGATTTTTAAATTGATATACTTTCTTTAAAAAAATGGAAAATACAACATGAAACCCTCACCACCTGGAGTTAATCTTCTTCGTGGAAGGTAAAGCTAAAAAGGAAGAGAGAGGGAGGTGTGCCAAAGTCCTTCTGGGAGGGCATCAGAGGCGATGCTGTACACCAAGCAGATGGGGCAAACATCTGGGATAATGACCTCAGCCAAGCCCTCCACTCTGATATGCAACTTGTATGTATTTTTCTAGAAAGGTGTCTTCCATTCTCCACCGTTTCTTTTTTATTTTTAATGTTTATTTTTGAGAGAGAGAGAGAGAGAGAGAGAGAGACAAAGAGACAGAGCCCAAGTCGAGGAAGGGGGGAGATGTAGACACAGAATTCCAAACAGGTTCCATGGTCTGAGCTGTCAGGACAGAGCCCGATGCAGGACTTGAACTCATCAACCTCGAGACATGACCTAAGCTGAAGTCAAACACCTAACCAACCGAGCCACGTAGGCACCTCCATTCTCCACAGCTTCATATAAAACCTTTTCTACTGTACTATGCTCTAATCCCATGCTACTACTCTCCTTTCTTAACTGCTGACATGCAGAGAAAACAGCCTCTGTGAGCTAGGAAGCTCCTGCTAATTTTCCACTACCCACACATTTTTTCATTCTTCCCTTCTGATGCTTCTTCCTCTATAAGCCAAAGCCTCCATGCTTGTTCTTGATCTTGTACCTGTATATGTTCTTGAAGTCCTGACTCAAAGAAGTATTTTCTTTCCCTTCTGTATCTTCAGCCTTCGCCCTCTCCTCTGATTTGTTCTTGTTGACATTAAACGTGTCAAAAGATCGTTTAGTTTAAAAACAAACCTGCATCCGTGCACAAATCCTCCGTTTATTCCAAGTCCACTTTCACCTACCCAGGAACTCATCTCTCTACTCAGAGCTAGATGTTTCCAGGAATCTGCATTCTCCATTCTCACCAAAACACACAGGACACTTTCTTTTTCTGTTTTTCTGAACCTGTTCTTTCTAAGGCCACAAAAATCAGTTCTGGGGCTATCTAGAGAACATATGTTTTTGATCACTTGGCATAACTTTGTACCATTGGTCACTTCCTCTCTTTTAAAATATTCTTTCTGTTGGAATTTATAATGTTGCACTCTTTTATTGTTTTCTTCCCTGGATAGCCCTTGCTAAGTCTCACTTGTGCGCTTACCTTTCTTTTGGATTGGTACTCTATAAGGTTCTTTGTGGCAGCCTCTTTTTTTTCCCCTCACACTCACACTGTCACTGAACACATTTGACCAACTTCCATGGCTTTAGTTAACATTGGTGTGCTGACTCCCACAGCCTTCCCTCTCCTGAAGTTCATTTCCTATACTCCCCTGCCTTGGCTGCTCCTTCTATGTGTCCCCTGGAGCCTTAGAATCATCAGTCTGCCAGCAAATTTATGCATACTCCTATTTTTTTTATACTAAACTTAATTTTCCAAAGTATATAAAAATGATGAAATGCGTAAGGAACAAATTAAAAATAAAATCAGTACTCTTGTTTTAAAACTTTAAACAGTATTTTTACACAAAGGTTGTCACATAATTGGATATTTCTCCGCTTTGTACATAATTATTCTTACTCTGCACAGAAAGGCTGTTTATTAACTTTTCATCTGGTGATGGAGTGATGGCAAGCACCGAAATCCTGCTTTTAACAGAATAGTAGTAAAAATGCCTCAGTGATTTGAGTTGAAAGCGGTACATTGGTACATAGCTCTGGCATTCGGTTATCAGAATGTACAAATGTCTTTTTATTCAAAAATACAAAATAAATTATCCAGAGGCATAGACAGTGACTGCAGTAAACCATTATATGTTGTCAACTGAAACCAGTAATTGATGATAATAGTAATTTTCTTAAATAACAGCCAACCCTTTCTCCAGCTATTTCCGTCACCTGACTTTTCTGACATATTGTTGAGCTCTGCCTTGAGGGTAATCTCACAGTTCATTCATAATAGTAAAGCACTATTCTAGGAATGAGAACATGCCACCTGCCACACTTCCTCCCCTTCCATCCATTCTGCCCATTCCAGGGTCCTTCTCTTTGGAAATTCTGGGGACTACAACTTCTACTGTAGTAACAGAAAGGCCAATACAGCAGCATTCAGCAAAGCAGTTTTACCAACCATAGTTGGATCAGCGATTCCTTTTTCAGCTATATTCACAAAATCTCCATGTATGTCATTATAACCAACTTCTGAGGAACTTTGTATAATTTTCTCAACTATCAGTGGTCCTTCAACACTGCATTCTCAGCAATGGTCCTTGCAGGAATTTTGAGTATTCTCTTAATAATTTCTGTACCAAATTTTTAATTTTTTCCCTTAATTAATTAATTAATTTTTCTGGCCTGAACTTTATTTTTTTAAATTTTTTCTTTCATAGCTTATTGTCAAGTTGGTTTCCATATAATACCCAGTGCTCACCCAACAAGTGCCCTCCTCCATGCCCATCACCCCCCTTCCCCTGCTCCACCCCCACCAGCCCTCAGTTTGTTCTCAGTATTCAAGAGTCTCTCATGGTTTGTCTGCCTCCCTCTCCCCAACTGTTTTTCCTCTTCTCTTCCCCCATGGTCCACCATTAAGTTTCCCCTGATCCACTTATAAGTGAAAACATATGGTATCTGTCTTTCTCTGCCTGACTTATTTCGCTTAGCATAAAACCCTTGAGTTCCATCCACGTTGCTACTAATGTCCAGATTTCATTCTTTCTCATTGCCTTGTAGTATTCCATTATATAGATAAACTACGTCTTCTTGATCCATTCGTCAGTTAATGGACATTTAGGCTCTTTCCATGATTTGGCTATTGTGGAGAGTGCTGCTATGAACATTGGGGTACATGTGCCCCTATGCATCAGCACTCCTGTATCTCTTGGGTAAATTCCTAGCAGTGCTATTGCTGGATCATAGGGGAGTTCTATTGTTAGATTTTTGAGGAACCTCCATACTGTTTTCTAGAGGGGCTGCACCAATTTACCGACAGTGTAGGTGGGTGCCTGTTTTATCTTCGTTAGCTGGAATTATGGAATCCAAGACTGGAATGCACTGAAGCATGCACAAACCCCTCCCAGAGCCAATGCCTTTTCCAACAGCAGCTCATGTAGCATTGGGGGCATCTGTAACTCATTCTTGTTGCTCACTTCAACATCATTTGTCTCACCAACTTTCAGCACAGCTACTCCATCTGAGAGTTTTGTCAGCTGTTCATTCAGCTATTCCTTTTCATATTCACTAGTTGTGATATCTAACCGCTCAATAATTTCTTGAATACATTTTTTAGTCTGAGCCTTGTCATCTTTCGTCATGATGACCTCTCCTAATTTTCCCAAGTTGTGAGGATGAACATCTAAGATTTAGAGTCAATCCTTCTCCCAACAGTGCACCATCCGTGAGTACCAGTAGCCACATCTTTAAGCTGGCTCTTTCTATTTTCACCAAAACCTGAGACTTTGACCTGCTACAACCTAAAGACCAACTTTTAGCCTATTCAAAACCAGTGCACTCGGAGCTTCTCCATTAACATCTTCAGCAATAATGAACAGAGTCTTATGATGAGCATTGGCAATTTCAAGAGCAGGTACAATGGACTGAACACTAGAAATTTTCTTTTCACTTGATAGAACATAGACATCTTAGAATTTACATTTCTGACCTTTATATGTATTAATAAAGTATGGAGATATATAACCTTAATCAAACTTCATGCCTTCAGTAATTTCTAATTCATCATTGAGTGTTTTTCCATCCTTTACTGCAATGACACCCTTTCTTCCAACCTTTTTCATTGCATCAGAAATGATGTTGCCAATTTCTTTGTTTCCATTTGTAGAAATCATAGCAACCTGAGCAGTTTCTTCAGAGGTTTTTACAGATTTAGACTGCTTCTTCAGTTTAGCAATTATAGCATTAACAGCTAACATGACACCTCTCCTGATTTCCGTAAGATTAGCACCTTTGTTAATCTACTTGGAGACTTCCTTGGCAATAGAGCGTGCCAAGACAGTAGCAGTAGTAGTGCCATCTCCAGCCCTTTCAGTTGTGTTATTGGCAATATCTTGAACAAATTTAGCATCAACATTTTTATACTTCTCTTTTAAGTCAGTGGACTTTGCAACAGTCACACCATCTTTTCTCACTCTGGAATTTCCCCAGCTCTGTTCAGTAATTGCTCTTCTTCCCTTTGGCCCCACAGCAATGGCTGCACCATCTGCTAAAAGGTCTACACCTTGAAGCTTTAAGGCTTGGGCATCCACACCAAATTTTACATCTTTGACATTGGCCCGTGTGAGATGAGGAACCAGTGCTGTGGACACTGGCCTCACTTGGTGAAGGACTGTGATTGAAGCATTTCTGCGGGCAACAACATAGCATGTGGGCAGTGAGGCAGGCCGTCAGAAGTGAGTCAAGGCATCAGTACCCTTAACAGTGATGTTGGCCCCTTAAATCTTAATTTGAACAGCTCTTTGATTTATTTTATCTGGAATTGCTGTATTACAAGCTCAGTGAAGTAAGTTGTCCCAGGCCTCAAGCAAAGGACTGGAAGCATTTAGGTACTTCAGTTTGCCAAATGAGAGAAATAGTTTATATTTGAATGCATCTTAAATGCTTTTCTCTTTTTGAACTGTATTAACTTATTTTGTTCATAATACTCATCACAATGATAGTGACAGCTAACATGTACTGATTAGTTACTATGTGTCATTTCTTATGATTCTCATTTTATGTACATAATCTTTACCATGACCTTATAAGCAGGAATTCCTCTTATTGCCATTTTGTAAACATGGGAACAACTGGGGTTAGCCTGGGCAAATTAGTCTCTGCAGTGTCTCCAAATGAAAGGGTGGCAGAGGTGGGACTGGAATCAAAGTCTGTGTAATACTCCTAACTCTACTATATAGTGGTGAAGTTTTAGAGAAAAACAAACAAAACAAAATAAAATACCCAAGTACTTTCTATATTTCTACCTCTTTGCTGCAAATATTTATTGTTGTGATACCTTTGCAGTTCTTTCAGTATCTCAGTACTGGCCCATGACTGGCCCATGACTATAAACACAGGTTTTTTGTTTTGTTTTGTTTTTAGGTGTTAACACTTACCATTTTGTTTTGGTTTGAAATGAAGAATGAACTGGGAATTTCAGGAGTTTCTGTTTCTGTAAAATGGCAGGTGGAGATGATGGGGGAATTTTGGGATGGCCAGGGGATATGGTGTCATCTCCACAGAAGAGGAAAAAAATAACTGGAAAGTTGAGGAAAGAATGAGAGAAACATCTGACAAATATATCCTTCAGAGCCAATTTCAAATTGAAATGAAAATTCCTGGTTAGGTGATTTTTATAAGTTAAAAAAACAAAAACAAAAACAGGAGACTATGGAGAGGAAATGAGATGAGTGAAAAATGAATACAAAAACATGGTGAAGAAAATAACATTTAAATATGATCAAAGAGAAATATAATTAAATAAAATGAGAAGAGTGGGAATAACCAAGAATTAAAAATGGCACAAAGAAAAATATCCAATGCATCAATGATAGGTTTCATTGATTCAGATTGCTGCCTTTGTAGGTATCTGCCAGAAATGTGGAGCAAAAAGAAAAATAAAATGTTGATTGCTGTTCTGCTGGGGTGGAGCTGAATGAATGTGGGGAATCTGAGCATTTTTATACTGATTATGTTTTTTTTTTTTTAGAAGAGGAATCATACTAGCATTTTCTTTCTCAGTTTGAACAATTTTTCATTCCGTACAAATTAATAGATAAGAGATTTTTGGAATGGAGCACACTCACTGATTTGTTTGGATGTCAGTCAGTGATTAGAATGTATTTATCAAAATCAAAAGAAAATGTTATAACCACCCAGACACATATAGTAGAACCTTTCCTTGGACAAACCAGATGTTATGGATATTGAAGCTTTATACTTTTGCTGTATACCTATAAAACTATAACACCTTTGCAGAGAATTTATGAACTATTTGCTTTTAGAATTTGAAACTTGACTCACAAGTAAACTGTAATAAAAGCTGTCCATTAATAACTCATTGTTTCTCACAGCAATATTGGAAACTATAAAGATCTTATTTCTAGAAAAGAAATCTAATAATTGAGGCAAAATTAAGTAGGGTGATAATCATTTCTCTCCTGCCCCTCACTGTTTCCCAGCCTCCCACCATATACCTCATACCTCATTTCTGGTAAATAATACTGAAAGAAAAATTACTTCCAGAGGTTGATTTAATTGATGATGACTGGCACAAAGTGATAAATGGACATACAGTTTTTGGTGACCTAGAGCCTTAGTATTATTTAATTATTGCATTAAAATGAGAATTAAGGTAATTTAAAATAGCATTTTTAGATTAGACATTTAAAAACAGACCATAGGATAGATTATGTTTGTTGTACAGTACATCGTTTACATTTTTTTTTTTTGTCTCAGTAAAAACAGTTAATATGAGTGCTTGCTTTTACCAGGGAGTTTTTGCTCCTGGTAATTTGCTTCTTGAATCTAATCATTCTGTCATTAACTCAATAATGATTTTTTTCAGATTACAGCATACTATTGATGGAGACCATGTGTTTCTGTAGCAGCAATCACTGTAGTTCTCAGGCACTTTATTTAGCATGCCATTTTAATCTAAATCATATAGGAGGAAAGAACCTTTTGGGGTTCAAATAGGTATATCTTCAATATATTAAAGTTCCCTTACATGTGTAACATATAAAATTCATTCATGTCATTTCTTCTGTGAAAACTGAGTTGGATTTGATGAAATAGAGGCTGCAACAGTGAGAATGATTAGAAGTGAGTAGTCTTCTTCAGGAAACCATCAGAATCCTAGAAGAGGACACAGGCAGCAACCTCTCTGACTGCAGCTGCAGCAACTTCTTACTAGGCACATCTTTAGAGGCAAGGGAAGCAAAAGCAAAAATGAACTATTGGGACTTCATCAACACAAAAAGCTTCTACACAGTGAAGAAAACAATCAACAAAGCTAAAAGGCAGCTTTTGGGATGGGACAAGATATTTGCAAATGACATATCTGATAAAATCTATAAAGAACTTCTCAGAACTCAACACCCCAAAAACAAATAATCCTGTTATAAATGAGCAGAGGACATGTGTAGACACTTTTCTAAAGAAGACATACACACATGGCCAAGAGACATATGAAAAGATGCTCAACATCACTCATCTTCACTGAAATATACATTGAAATCATGATAAGATACCACCGCATACCTGTCAGAATGGCTAAAATTAACAACCCAGGAAACAGAAGGTATTGGTGAGGATGTGGAGAAACCCTCTTGCACTGGTGGTGGGAATGCAAACTGGTGCAACCACTCTGGAGAATAGTATGGAGGTCCCTCAAAAGTTAAAAATAGAACTACCCTACAAACCAGCAATTTTACTACTAGGTATTTGCCCAAAGAATACAAAAATACAGATTTGAAAGGATACATGAACCCCAATATTCATAGCAGCAGCATCAACAATAGGGAAACTATGGAAAGGGCCCATCAACTGAATGAATTGATAAAAAAAGATGTGGTATATTTACACGATGGAATATTAGCCATCAAAAAGAATGAAATCTTACCATTTGCAACGATGTAGATAGAGATAGAGTATTTTATGCGCAGTGAAATTAGTCATTCAGAGAAAGGGAAATACCATGTCATTTCACTCAAATGTGGAATTTAAGAAACAAAACAGATGAACATATGGGAAGGAGAAAAAGAGAAAGGGAAACAAACCATGACTCTATAAGATAGAAAACAAACCAGGGCACCTGGGTAGCTCAGTCAGTTGAGCGTTCCACTTCGGCTCAGGCCATGATCTTGCCGTTCGTGGGTTTGAGCCCGCGTCGGGCTCTGTGCTGACTGCTGGCTCAGAGCCTGGAACCTGTTTCGGATTCTGTTGCCTTGCTCTCTCTCTGACCGCCCCCCCCCTCACGCTGTCTCTCTCTCTCTCTCTCTCTCTCAGAAATAAATGAAAAACATTAAAAATTAAAAAAAACAAACAAACTGAAGCCTGATGGAGGGAAGTGGGTGAGAGTTGGGCTAGATGGATGATGGGTATTAAGGAAGGCACTTGTGATGACCATTGGGTATTATACATAAGTGATTAATCACTGAGTTCTACTCCTGAAACCAATATTCCACTGTATGTTAACTAACTAGAATTTAAATCAAATTTTGAAAAGAAAAAAAAAAAAGAAGTGAGTAGTCTTCTCCAACTTTAATCACTGCTTTTAAATACTGGTCCTGATGGTTTGGGGAAGATATTTACTTGGAATTAAAACCACAAATGCAACCACAAAAAGATAGTTCCTGCGTCTTGTGTGAGACCCCAGGTTTGGAAAGTTAGCTAGTTTCTTGAAAGGAATGTAGAGTTTTAATAGAATTTTATGTGGGGGCTAACTTTTATCTTTCCTAAGTCACATAGATTCTGTAACACTGTACAGTTCTGGAAGCAAAAGAGAGAAATCTGGAAACAGAATGCTTAAATCAGGCTTTCTTTTAATAAGGAATTCTGCTCTCCTTTTCCTTTTCACTTAATGTCTTTTGAGAAATTCTTTTGAGAATCCTTTGGGTCTGTTACTCTCAATTTGTTATATTTCATCATAGCTGTGTGTGTGCTTATGCACTCACACATGAATGTGGACAAATAGCACATCACTAAGAATTTTATATTTTATCACTATTATGTGGTAGTTTTCTTACTTTAGGTAAAACATATATTTTCCAATTATTCAATTAATCTACACTATTTCTGGATAATTTGAAAACTAGCAAAAATAATAGAAGGAATTCCAAAAAAAAAGCACACATTCCCATATATTCTTTCCAGTACTTTTATAAGAAAAAGGTAAAAAAAAAATAGTTGTGATTATAGTGTATAAACAAGTGTGTAGGTTAATTGTTGAATTTTGTAAGTATCCTATAAGCTTTTCTCATGTTATTACAAAATTACAAAAGTTTCTGATAGTGACATAATATTCTGTCTATTAGCTATGTATCTAATTTGAACTCCTTTTAATAAACAATGGTGACATACTATTCCCTCTTTAAAGCATTTTCTCTAATACGGGGTTTTTAAAGACAGTTTTCCAGTAGAAAAATTGTTGGTTCAAAGTATATGATTATTTTTAAGAAACTAGATAAAAGAGTTATATTTATTTCTAATAAACACATTTTCTCCAAGAAATTTTTATCATTTTACATTTCTACCCACAAAGTAAAAATGGACCCATTTCATCCTACCTTTGCAAAAATATAATTTTGTCAAAAACAGTACTTAATTTTTATGTACAGTTCTTCAATTAGCACAATCCTTAATTGAATTAATAAGTAGTTTTCCCAGATGACAAGGAAAAACGTTCTTGTTTTCGGTCAGTTTGCTCATTTACTTGTACATTGCTGGTAATCTCTGCTCAACTTTTATATTTTGAAAAGACTTGAATCTTTCCCTTTTGCATGCATTTTTGGAAGATTTCTTTAATTTATAATACTTTGATGTTTCCTATTATTGGATTATATACCCCATTATATTAGATGCTTTATATTGATTAACAAGTTACACTGTTTAGCAATTTGATAAGACAAGATTGCTTTGCTAATAAGAGTATGAATTTTCATTCTTTGGGTAGATGATAATTTTACTTTACTGTTAATGAATTAGAGACTAATTAATCAATATTCTGGTTTCTAATTCTGTATTTACTTCTTTCCTCTAGTTGTCTGTCTTTTAAAGCACTTAATTTATTGTTAATAACTTTGCCAAGAAGGTTGCAGGAAATAAAATATCATAAAATGAAGTTGCAAATTAAAGTAATAACTAAGTATATGGTAGTATATGGTTTATTACAGTAGACTTTTTTTTCTTGGAGTGGAGGATTTTGAATATTTTACCTGCTATTTTTGGGAAGAGTGAGCATTTCTTTCAGGTATCAGTTATGTTTAAAAATTCACTATATTAAGATATTCAAGCTGATAAATACAATTTCATTTACGTTTATGCAGCTATACGGTAAAATTTCAGAAAGGAGCTCTAACCAATTTTCTAGCATTTTCTGTGGTCAAATCTCTTCTGCATCCACTCCTTTGTGCTGTTAGGGTCCTTCTGTGCCTTAGAGTTCTGGGCTTTTCCTTGACTCCACTTTCCTTTTGTCTCCCACTAATTGCCAACTGGAGCAGAGTGAGTCTGATATAATTTTAAAGATAATTTAATATTATTTTTCATTATCTTCTACAAATAAATTCTTCTGTTTTAGAAAGAAAACCTAAAGAAGAAATAGCCACTGTATGCTCCACACTTCAAATAAAGAACACTTGTAATTCATTCCTTACACCTTTGATGATGAAGAATTGAAAAGCCTTAAGGCCAGCTAGGAAGCTGAGGTTAAGATTTTCTAATGGTTTGATATCTCAGTGGAAACATTTATTTTCTTTTTAATATTGTGATTTATGGTAGAAGATGGCCAACTCACTAGTGGATGTCTATTGGGAACTTCTAAATGCTCTACTGTTGTCTTAAATCTGTAGGTTTTATATCCAGTTGAACATTTTAGATTTCTGTTTTCCCCTCTTGGTAACTATTGATGAACAAGGTTAAACAACTGGTATGCCATTTTATAAGATGAATACTGAGCTGTCATTAAATACCTAAAACAAATAAATGATGAACAATTTTTAGGTTGATGAATATACTTTTTACAACTACTTAATTTCATTATCCTTTTGAAGGTCATATATAGCTTTTTATAAGCTTTCTTTTTGAAGACTTAATTTCATTATGTTTTAATGATAATCTATTGCAGTAAAGTCTTATTAACATATATTTTAGGCTTTGATATTTGTAACAATTTCATAGACCGTATATCCATCATGGCGAAAAAGATCAACGTGTAACAGACTGCCTTGACAAGTGGTATTTGCCTTATAAATATTCTCTATAAAGCTTCACTCTTCTTTCAATCTCTCTTTGGTCAGTAATTCCATTTTTGTGGCATTGTTTCAACGTTAATAATTACATATGATAACTACATTAAAAAGAGTTTCATATTTTGGAATCATTCCTAATGTTTCACGTATCTTCTTCTTATCTCTACTCTAGTATCTTCTTGTGACTCCTCTAGTGGGTCCCAAGTCAGAAGGCAGGGCTTATGTCTTTCTATAACTTTTACCTTTCATGCCTAGCACATTGTTGGCATCTGTGTAGGCACTCAGTTGTAACTTTAGGATAAATTAAAGAAATACTTTTTATATTTAAAGTAATAGCTTTATTCTGAAAGTAATAGATGCTTGTATTAAAATTCAAATCTACAAAAGACTATAAATCAGTTCTCTTCTTCAGAAGTTATCAACGTTTAGGTGACAAATGAAATAGCAGTCAGACTGCCAGCCACAAGAGCTGCTCACTCGGACAGGCCATGTGCTTCTTTTGCCAGGCTCTGAGGCTGAATCTAGTGGCAGGAAGAACATGAACTGACTCACCCCTTTCGTCCATCTCTTGGAATGCATTCTGTTTTCTCCCAGGTATCAAGATGGTTCATCTCCCTTGAAAGCCATGAAATTTGGTGTGTCCTAGCTCAACAAATATAGCTTCACCTCTGTTTTCAATCATTTCTTATTCTGATCCAGACCTTTCATATGGAAGAGTTAAATGTAAAAAGGAAAAAAGACAGTTTTATAAAATTACAAATTCCCTTCATGTTGGCTCACATGGGCCACTGTAGAGGGATTCAGTTAGCAGTATACACAACCAAGAGCTTCTTAACCTTATGCTCTGGGACCATGTTGATCAAGAGGTAGCTGAGCCAGAATTAAGTTTGAATACTCTAGGCCCCTTTTGTCTGGGCTGTTACCTAAAGTATTCTAGCGAGGCTGGTTTGGGGTTCTTACTACAGCAAAGAAAAATGCACCATGGACTGGGTGGAATCCCATAATGTAAATGGTTTTACAAGATATCTCACTCCTTTCATTAGTAGGTGGTCAAGAAAAGACCTCTTTATGGGGAAAGGCCAAATTTAGTGTGCCAACTGCCTTGCTCAGGTGGGTGGACCGGGAGATGATAAGATTGATCTTCTAATTAGAAGATTAATTAATTAGAAGATTAATCAAAAGATTAGGTGTCTTTTTTAGGTCACTTTTTGAGGATGTCATTCAAACAGTCAGCAAAAACTTTGAATGATAGGAAGTGTAGAAAATCCATTTCATACCATGATTATCATTCCATTTTGTGACAAAAGACATATCATTGTCAGACTCTAGATGGCCTGGAAATAAGAAAACATAACCCAGTTTAGTTTTGTGGGTCACAGTGATGTGCCTGGAGGTGGCTAAATGGACTAGGACAGCAACACTGTAACCTGAGACTAGGTAGAACCGTGAGTTGGATAGGCTGGTAACTTAGGCGATTGTACTGAACACTGCCACACTCAAAGAGAGACGTAGGTGGGAGCCTTACGCCCCCATCCCACCTTTACTTCTGAACTGTGCTTGTACAGGTACATATGGCCTCTGTCCACTCTGGTGACAGGACACCTCAGCCTTATCCTTAATCATCTTTTTTTTTTTTTCTTTTTTTCTTAAAGCACCTGAGATCTGGGTAGAGGAGACCATAGGTGTCAGGGGACATGGAGGGAGAGAACAGCTCTATGCCAATGATCAAGTTTGCATTTATTTTCAATTTAGAGTGACCATTCACCCACAACTTGACCAAACAAATGTTATTTTCAGTTTTCATTATTATTACTGCCAGTGCTTGTTTAATTTTCACACATTTTTATCAGAACTTTTACTTCTCAGTCCTTCTTGTATTCACTCATTCAACAAATGTTTATCAGGCACCTATTTTGTGCTAAAGACTGTTTTTGGTATCTTAAGAATAGCATGGAGAGGGGCGCCTGGGTGGCTTAGTCGGTTAAGCGTCCGACTTTCGCTTAGGTCATGATCTCGCGGTTCGTGGGTTCAAGCCCCGCGTCGGGCTCTGTGCTGACTGCCGGCTCAGAGCCTGGAGCCTATTTCAGAGTCTGTGTCTCCCTCTCTCTCTCTGACCCTCCCTTGCTCACGCTCGCTCTCTCTCCTAGAAATAAAAAAAAAAAAAGAATAGCATGGAGAATAATGGGCATAATTCCATGGGGGATGTAGGCAATAAATAAACATGTGCTGGTGGTAAGGTACTCTGAATAAACTACATAAGTATATGGCATAGATGCTGGGAGGCATTAGGTTAGATAGATTGGTCCAGAAAAGAACTCTCTAAGACATATGAGCAGAGAGCTGAAAAAAAGGGAAGAGGTGTGCCATTGGATTAGTTAGGGAAGCAGTGTTCCAGTGGAACTTCAAACATGAAGATTCTGGAGTGTGTTAGGTGAAGAAGAGAGAGATAGAAGATGAGGTCTAGAAGGCTGTCAATGTCCAGAGTTAGTTGAATGTTATAGGCCAAGATAAGGATTTAGAATTTATTTAAAATGTCTTAGAAAACCATTGGTCAATAGTTGGCAGAACAGAGAAGAGATCTGATTAAATTTTAACGGGATCAATCTGACTTCTGTGTGGAGAATAGATTTTAAAAGTACATTTAAGAAGATAAGGAATAATATATGATTGAGTAATGCCACTTCTAGGTATATGCTCAAAAGAAATGAATGCATATTTCCATGCAAAATTTATATGTGAATATTTATAGCCACATTATTCATAATAATCATGAGTGGAAATAAACCAAATGTGGACCAAGTGATAAATGAAAAATGTGGTATGCTCACACAAGGGAATATTATTTGACAAATAAAAGGAAATGAAATACTGTTATAACATAGATAAATCTTTAAACATTATGCTAAGTGAAGAAGGCAGTCAGTCACAAAGTACCATACATTGTATGATTCCACTTAAGTGAAATTTTCAGAATGAATAACTGTACATAGACAGAAATTAGGTTAGTGGTTACCTAGGGCAATAGGTCATGAGAACTTTGGGAGATTATCGCAAAGGAGAACTGTTTGCTTCTGAGGTAATGGAAGTGTTCTAAAATTGTTTGTGCATAGCTCTGTTACTATACTACAAGCCATTGCGTTCATACACTTTAAATTAGTGAATTATATTGTTTATAAATTCTATCCCAATAAAGCTATTTTTTAAAAAAGGGAGTTAGTGGTGGTGGCTTAGTTAGTTAGTGGCAGCAGTGAAATTGCTAAGAAGTGAGTGAAATNCCACTCTGGAAAACAGTATGGAGTTTCCTCAAAAAGTTAAAAACAGTACTACCATACAATCCAGCAATTACACTATTAGGTATTTACCCAAAAGATACGAAAATACTAATTTGAAGGGATACAAGCACCCTGATGTTTATAGCAGCATTATCAACATTAGCTAAATTATGGAAAGAGCTGTCCATCAACTGATGATTGGATAAAAAGTTGTGGTATATATACAAATCTTGCCATTTGTAATGATGTGGATGGAGCTACAGAGTATTATCCTAAACAAAATAAATCAGTCAGAGAAAGACAAATACTAGATGATTTCATTCATATATGGAATTTAAGAAACAAAATGAATGAATATAAGGGTGAATAAAAGAGGCAAACCAAGAAGCAGGCTTTTAACTATAGAGAACAAACTGATGGTTACTGAAGGGGACATGGACAAGGGATGGGTTAAACAGGCGATGGATGTTAAGGAGAGCACTTGTGATCAGCACTGGGTATTGTATGCAAGTGATGAATCATTAAATTCTACACCTGGACAAAAAGATTTACAAAAAATAGCACAAGGTTTTTGACCACCTTATGTATGTCAAACACTGCTTAGGAGTTATGTAAAATGGTGCTTGAGGATTGACCATTGGGTTTGACCATTAGCCATGACTGCATCAAGTAACGCTTCCATATAGTGTCGGGGGCTAAAGCCTTTTGTGTTTAAGAGAGAATAGGAGGTTAGGATGTGGGATGTGTAGACAGTGATTATACATAATTCTTTCCAGAAGTTTTGCTTTAAAGGTAAGCAGGGTGCTAGAACTAAAGAGGGATGGGAGGTCAAAGTAGTTTAAGATTATTATTCATATAGAATCTTTATATTAGTAACATTGAATTATTAAAGAAGAAAAAATGATGCAGAAGAGATAAGTGCAGTCAGTGAAACCTTATGTGAGAGCAGAGGGTGTTGCCCTTCTAAAAGGACAGTCATCTGTTCTAGCACTTGGACTTGCAGATTTAGGCTTGGCAGTAAACAGGAGCAAGCAAGTGATACATTCAACATGGCAGTAGGCAAAATACTCTTCTGATTGTGTACATCTTCTCTGCTAAGTGTAGAAGTGTAATGATAAGCAAAGAGGAAAAATGTGGAGATGGAAATCTGAGGAAGGCAAGCAAGGTGCAAAAGTTTCCTGATGGATGGAGATTGATTTGAGTAGGAAATGTTGCAGGATTGCAGCAAAGCACAGAGAATCTACTTGTAGTGTGATGCGAGTTTATAGAGTTAAAATGAGAATGGGCAGCTTATTTGAGGGGGTTCTTTCTAGAGATGTTCATCTATTTGCATGTTAGGAGTGAAATAGGGGAAAGTTGGATTTATCCTGTGTATTATTGGTAGGGATGCTATAAAAAGTATTGCAGATTGGGTTGCTTACACGGAGCAATTTATTTTCTCACTGATTTTAGAAGTCCAAAATCAGTGTGTTTGCAGACCTAATTTCATTCTGAGGTCTTTGTGGCATATAGATGACTGCCTCCTCTGTCTTCACATGGTCTTTCTTCTGATTGTGTCCTCATCACCTCTTCTTACAAGGGTGATTTGGATTAGCGACAATGCATATGATCTCATTTCACCTTAATTACCTTTCTAAAGACTGCATATCCAAAGTCAGTCATATTCTAAAATCCTGAGAATTAGGACTTCACATAAAAATTTTGGAGAATGGGTGTGGCAAAATTCAGCCCATAACAACCAGTGCTGGAGTTTTAAAAACTTAAAAATATTTGAGTAAGAATGGGAGTATACAAGAGATATGAAATCTTGTTCTCATATAACTTACTATTTAATAAGGAGGGACAGATAATAAACAAACTTAAAAACTAATTTTTTTATATGTTTGGAGGTAGTAGGTGCAAAGAGGAAAGAATAAATGCGTTAAGAAATCCAGAGTGACTAAGTTGTGCATGTTATTTTAGAAGGGTTGGTAGCGAAGCTCACCAAGATTTGAAATGTGAGCAGGAGGCAAGATCTGAAGGAAATAAAGGCAGGGAGCCATGACCAACCACATCAGTGAACTGAGAAAATGGCATATGCATACACCCAGAGGCAAGGAATCTGTAAGGAACAGCCTGAGACCCAAGTCACTACCATAGAGAAAACAATGGTAGGAAAAGGGCCAGAAAGGTAGTAATCAGGAAAGCAAATGATTGGTACATAAACATTTTTTTTTCTTGAAAAAAATATATGTAATTTACACAGAATGAAATGCACAAATCTTGTGTATAGTTCAACAACTTTTGACAATTGCAAAATCCTGTGTAATTCATCTCCATCAGAAACTCTACTAAATATATTTGGGATTATTGACTATAAAATATTGTAATTTATAATACTCATACTTAGTAATATTACATATATTTGTGATGTTCATCTTGTCCCCCAACCCACCAAATACACACATATTGAATATACACTGTTTCTGGAAAGGTGGGCAGAGAATTCTCACTCTTTTTTTCTCGTTCTTTCGATGATGTTCATGAGGATAATAATTTTACTGTTACTACTACTACTCAGTAATATATACTGAGCCCCTCCTAAGTTCCAGGCACTCTTATAAGAGTTTTGCATATATTAATTAATTCAATATTCATCATAGCCTGTGAGGCAGCTATTATTGTTCATATTTTCTGAATAGAAAAACAGAGGCACAGAAGATTTAAGTAACTTGGATTAAGCCATACAATTAGTGAGTGTTGGAACTCAGATTCAACTCATGGCATTGTAACTCTGCAATATATAATTTTAGATCTTAATGCTAGGTTGCCTCCTAATAGTCAAATTTTATGTTATGAATATTCAAACTTTCCTTAGTTTAAATGCAAGTAAGGGCCTTTTTTTTTTTTTTGCTTTTATTCCATTTTTTTCCATACACTCATTCTTTTAATATTAACTTTGCTTCTTTGTCTCATGGTATCTCTTCCAATGTGATGTGATTTTTATAGTGGATCCTTTGGTTTAAGCTATTGGTGGATTCCCCCAGGTCATTTTAATTTTTGACCTTCATTCATACAAAGATCAGTCTTCCTGTCAGTCATACCTGTGGCTAATGCAGTGTATTTTCTTTTCAGTGCTTACACATTAGATTTATTAGTCTATAAACCAAATTTTGCAAATTTGTCCTGTGAACAGCTCACAGAAGCTCCTGCATAGCTATTTAATTTTTTTTTTTATTTACTTTTGAGAGACAGAGGGAGACAGAGCATCAGTTGGGGAGGGGCAGAGAGGAGACAGAATCTGAAGCAGGATCCAGGCTCCAAGCTGTCAGCACAGAACATGATGCAGGGCTCAAACTCACAAACCGTGAGATCATGACCTGAGATGTAGTCGGATGCTTAACCAACTGAGTCACCCAGGCGCCCCTTCCTGCAGAGCTATTTGAAACATTTGAGGTACGTTGGTGCCTGAGCCTTCTGGGAGCACTATCAGCAGCTTTACACTAGCTCCCAGGATGCTTTGGCAGCCTCACATATAGCCTCACAAAATAGAATGAATAAATTTGCACCTATTATGTAATTTTCTACAAAATAAAATAAATGAGTACAGATAAAAATATGTCTAATAGCAACTAAACTAGACTCTCCGTGGAAGTGATAACCTCTGAATTTTAAAACAAAAAACTCATTCTCTTTATTTAAAAACATATTTACTGAACTCCTAAGCTTCTTTATCTAGATTGTTTTATATTTGAAATCTATTTTTTTTTAATTTTTTTAATGCTTTATTTCTAGAGGAGAGAGAGAGACAGCGCGAGCAGGGGAGGGTCAGAGAGAGAGGGAGTCACAGACTGAAACAGGCTCCAGGCTCCGAGCTGGCAGTCAGCACAGAGCCCGACGCGGGGCTCGAACCCACGAACCGCGAGATCATGACCCAAGCGAAAGTCGGACGCTTAACCGACTAAGCCACCCAGGCGTCCCTGAAATCTATTTTTGATAAAGATAGGAAGATGGTGCATATCTTCAAAATAAATCCTGTAATGTGTCATCGAATATCTGATTGATATCATGATTGGGGGGCAAGAAGGAAAAGAAAGGCAATCTGGCTAGCAAGATGGTACTCCGTGGCTTTCTCATAAAAGTATTCCTACCTAGGGAAGTACTTGTAAAGAGAGAAATAAGGGTGCTCAAAAGATACTGAAACCATTAGGAAAGAGGCTGTATTTTCAGATAGAAGAGCCTGTAGTTTATGCAAGTTGGTCATACTCCACATTGGTTTGGCAAGATGGATATTGCAGAACTTGGATTTGGTTTGAGACACCGAGAAATGTTTGCAAATAAATAGAGGCTTACTGGAATAAAAACATAATACAGATGCTGATTCTCTTAAATAAACCTGGGCCACCAACTGTGCTTGTGTTGGTTAGTGTTACTGTGTATATTGTACCATCCTTCTGCTCCATCATTTGTTCTCATGAAGAGTATTGGATTGCAGTGTATGAGATTACTATTAGGCAAGTGCCAGCAGATAGAACTCAATGAATGATAAAATTTAGTGTATTTTCAAGGTGGAGGTAGGTCTTTTCAAGGCAGAGATAGAATTCAAAACTTGAAATATAAATAAACAAAAAAAAATGAAACAGCAACTTAGTTTTATTACTTAAAATAGTGAGACTAGGGGCACCTAAGTGGCTCAGTCAGTTAAGTGTCTGACTTCAGCTCAAATCATGATCTCGTGGTTCATGAGTGCAAGCCCCACATCTGGCTCTGTGCTGACAGCTCAGAGCCTGGAGCCTGCTTCGGATTCTGTGCCTCCTGCTCTCTCTGTTCCTCCCCTACTCACACTCTGCCTCTCTCTTTCTTTCTCTCTCTCTCTGTCTCAAAAATAAATAAAGATTAAAAATTTTTTTTTTTAATTGTGAGACTAGACTTCTCTCAGTGCTAATGACTTGACATATAACTCATTCAGGCTATGAAATTAGAATAATTTGAGTAATGCTTGAAGTGGCAATAAGATATGATTTTGACTTTCTATTATAGTTAAAATTTATATTAAATTCTGAATCACATTAACACTTAGGCTCTTATTAGGAAATGTCTTATCTTAGACATTTCAATACTTAAAATTAAGTGACTTCAGATTTTTTATTATAATATTTTTAATATTTTCTTTTAAGAATGTTCTCATTCTTGATCTTCTTAAGCCTTTACAATATTTTGTCAGGTGAATAGGACAGGAAATATGTTATAAATAAAGACAATGAAGCACAGAGAGGCAAAATTCTGACCCCAAGTCATCATTTCATTTTGTGACAGAGCCAGGGATGGTGCTTTTATGCCTTTAATTATATAGATCTTTCTATAACATGTAAGATCTTTATGATAGGATCTTTTATTTTAAGATATTCCTGTCTTAAATCTGGGGATGGCTATTTGGTAACCATCAGGGCTATGCATACTTTTCTATGGGACTTTTTTCTACAATAAACTGAAGGGAACTACTTCATCATAGGATCAAAGAAACACAGAACTTCATTATAGGACCAAAGAAACACAGAATATTGGATAGCTTGAATTGTTTCATACCTTAGTTTCAGTAAAGCATGCATGCACAATGTAACAGGAAATAGGCATCGGGGAATTCTCCACTTGTTATCAGGTGTAGGGGCTAAGTTCCAATGTTTAGTTATAATCGTTACAGGAAAATGAAGTTCAAATGAAATCGGATAATTAGCATGACATTTTTTTCAAGATGAATCATAAGCAAACAGATAAACCCCACATATCGTGTGTTCTGCAGATTTGCACATTTTACACCTTTTTAAAATATATGCTGCATGAGTGTAAGTTTAATGTAGATATTGAATATAGACTCTGTTATTTTTTCAACTGTCATTTTATGGAAATTTTGAATTCCTGGCTAGTCTGGATAGGTTGTTACAGGCAGTAGCCTTTGTATTGCTTTATGATGCAAAGCCAGCTGCCATTAATTTAAAAAGCTTCTGCCTCAGCAAATTGCACTTTGATGTTTTTATTTTGAGACAGATATTTATGAAACATTCCAAGTACCTTTCTATTTTGTAGCTGTTCTTCCCAAATATCTTTCAAAACTATATTACTTATTCACTTCAAAAATTTTAAATTTCAGCTGATATTATTTCAAATGTAGCAAATGGCATGAGCATATTTTTGGCTTGTTCTACTTACTGTTTTTGACTTAACTGTCAATTTATCGTAAATGAACTAACCAGGTCATTATTGCTTTTGCTGTGTCAATAAAACAAATATGTTTGTGGTATTAGTTCACTTATTTTGAATATCTCTCAATAATTAATTGTACACATATCTGTATGCCTTTTAGAATTTGTGCTTTAGTTTTTTGAAGTCACTTTAATATGTTGTCTCACCTCTCAAAGGTTTTTTGAATATATGCTACCCATTCTAAAATACACATTTGTTGTGGATAATTTCTCTGCAGACCAGATGGAGTTTTTAAGGCTAAGTAACTGATGACTTATTTCATGCAATGGGCTGTTTTGAGAATTTGAGAATTCTTATTTTGTTTTATATGTTAATATTAATAATTATCTGTCTTGCAAGAGGCTTTACAAACATTATTGTGGCTAGTCCTCATAGCATATCTAAGGTTTGGCATTGTTATTCTCATTTTATAGATGAGAAAACAGGCTTTTTTTTTAAATGGGTCCCCTAGATAGGAGGTGAATAGACACAGGCCGATCTGTGTGCAAAGGTTAATTCTCAGCTACTCTGATTTATTGTATCCAAGGATAATTTCTGTTTCAGCAGTATTGGCTCCTCAAAAGTGCTAAATCAGGGTAAATTCAAGGATGATCTATTTGATAACCTTTTGCTCTACAGAATATCATGATAGGGCTTTTTAAGAAAAGAGTACAACCTAAAGAAATCAAATAGTTGTCAAGCACCCAACAGAGTAGTGACAGATCTAGGATTAGCTGTCAGAATTTTAGCCACCTGGCTTGCTTACAGTTCTCACTTATCTAGGCTTTTCATTCTGAATTTGAAGGTCAAGTGCTGATATATATGGGAATATTAAATAAATCATACATTTCATGTTTTATCTCCATTAGGCAAAAAAACCCACTATACAATAATGACATTTCTTTTCCTTCTTTTTTAATGCAGTGGGATGCATCCAGCTTTCTTGGAGCTCACTCCTGTGGCTTGGATTTATCTCTGTAGCATCTGTCTTCGATCTATGAGTTAACTAGAAATCAAGGGAAGACATGAGGAGGTTTGTTTACTGCAAGGTGGTTCTAGCCACTTCACTGATGTGGGTTCTCGTTGATGTCTTCTTACTCCTGTACTTCAGTGAATGTAACAAATGCGATGACAAGAAGGAGAGGTCCCTGCTACCTGCACTCAGGGGTAAGTGCTTACGAAGCATATGTTGCTTATAGAGATGAGAGCTGTGGTGATTCTTGACAAAACGTGAAACTTTGAAATAGGGATTTTTTAAGCTATTGAGTTAGCAGACCATTTTGGCAGAACTATTAATGCACATTTAACCAGGGGAAAGTTGCTTTGCTTTCTCAGCCTCAGGTTTCTTGTTGGGAGAAATAAGAAGCATTTGCTAACCCCTAAGGTACCTCCCAATTCTCATAATACCAGTGTCCTATGACTGTAAGGAAAGAATAATTTCCTGAACATTCAATTGGACAGAATTTAAAATTTAGGCTTCTAGAAGCAAAAGCCCTTGGAGGCTAAGCACATAACATACAATGGGAAAAATACTTAAGTAAGATGGTGGGGATAGCAAATTCAAGGACACATGACACCCCTCCAGACTTCCAGAAGCAATAATCAAAGAGACAAACAAAGAACTTTTTAAACAAAACCCATGTTGATGGCCAGATTCAGATTCAACACCAGATTGTTGCCTTGTGTTAAATGCAAAAGATAATGTCAAGTACAGGATATTGTCACTTTAATTCACCATTTCCCTCTTTAGGGATCAGTTTCATTGACAGAATAAGAGTGAATGCTAAAGACACATACACATACCGATCTTTATACATGGTGGTTTATTAAGTCTAGTCATAGGGATTAATTTTCTGCAGTTACTGCAAGTATTTTTCTCTATGCTCTTTGTTGACTTCTAGATCTATTAAAATATTTCCATAATATTCCTAATATAGGAGGACTTCTAAATATACTTAAGATGCTTGAAATTAGTGTTATTACCATTGAATTAAATAGTATTTTTCTTGAAATTAAGTTTACAATAATTCTTTGCTTAGCAAAAGTTTTCTATATAAATATGACAAAAAGTAAGCTTTCCATTCCTTTTGAAATGTTTATACCTGTTGGGGCGCCTGGGTGGCTCAGTCGGATAAGTGTCCAACTTCGGCTCAGGTCACCATCTCATGGTTCATGAGTTCGAGCTCCACATTGGGCTCTGTGCTGACAGCTCAGAGCCTAGAGCCTGTTTTAGTTTCTGTGTGTGGGTCTCTCTCTGCCCATCCCTAGCTTGCACTCTGTCAGTTTCACAAAAATAATTAAAACATTAAAAAATTAAAAAACAATGTGCCTTTTGGAAAAGTGAATCTAAATGATTGACTTGAGATTTGCATTTGTTTAGTGGATGTAGTCTGCTTTTAATGTTAGATATTTTTGAAGCTATTTATTAATCAAATTATGTTAATAAACAGAATTTTATTGATAGCTGTCGGTTCTATAAGGCTTGGGAAACACAGAAGAGCATTTTCCAAAAATTAGTTTTTGTGAAAAGAGTATTTTGGACTTTTTTTTTTTTTTGCTTCAGATTGTAGTAGTGCTCTTACTCAGTTGGAGATATTCTTACGATCTTCCTCTTTGTGAAATGAGTTTCTTTCACTGCATTTTTTGCCTGTAACAAAAAATTGAAAGTACTTTGGAAGTGACTGAGCCTCTTCCCATTTAGGTAGTTTATATGCATATTTTATGCCTTTATCCTAGAATTATTCAAAGAGGAGAACTTTATGAGTCTATTGGTTTTTGATAAATGAACATGGGGATTGATATGCTGATCTTTGGTTAAAATCCAGAAAAAAAAAATCTGCCTTCTCTGCTTCTTTGTTAACTCAGTTGAGCTGCTGCTTGGCTGAAAGTGGAAATGTGGTTTGATGGATCTCATCAGTTTGGAATGATCACTTTGTCATCTGTTGAATAGAGACATCTAGATTGGTCCAAAAAATGTCATAATCTGATTCAGCAAAATGAATGCAGCTTGTTCTGCAAGTACCAAAAAAGTACAGCTTTGCTGATTTAAGTCCTTAATGCTCAGTCTTAAATCTCAAAATGTGAGATTTAATGATGCAAGGCAAAATAGTAATTTTTCCTTCTACTTAAGTTGTAAAATTAAACTATATTCTCCTTATTTTTAAGACTTATTTAATGTTGTACATTAATATTTGTCTTGAATAAATGGAACTAGACTATAGGGTTTTAATTTTATTTTCTATTGTTACTTATTTCAGAATATTACTTTATTTAGGAACTGTGCCACATATTTAAAATAGTAACTAATTTACAGGCAGATGATGCTGTACAAAGTGTGTCTGAAAATTTCATGTTCTGCACATGTTAGAAACAGTCTTTTTGACTTAAAAATGTTGATCCTTTTAGACTTCTGTGTCTCCATTATTTAAAAAGAAAGGGTTTATACTAGGTGGTTTCTCAAATCCCTTTCAGTGCTAAATTTTAAACTGTCTTAAAGTACCCAATATTAGCCTACACTATGAATTAGCTTTTAAGATACATGTATTCATTTATCAATACATCAATTATTTAAGTGCCTATTGGGTTAACACTTTTTACACCTTAAACTTATATAATGTTTTTTGTCAATTATATCTCAAAGAAGAAGGAAAGAAAGTGAAAAGAAAAGAACTTAGCCTAGTGATGGACAAAGGAAGACAAATTTCAAGCATCAGGACTTTGAGTTCACAGTTGGTACAGATTGCCACAGAGTTAACAGTCCAGGTTTTGTTCACCAACTTGGTCCTCATCTCCACCCCCTTGAACCAGCTGTATGACTTTGGCAACTCCCTTCACAAAATCTTTGTGTTCTCACTTCAGATGAGAACCTTAGAGGTAATAAATCTGCTTCACAGGCTTGCCTTGAGAATTAAATAGGATAATATGCATAAACCCTAGAGTGGAATATTGGTTCATGATAACCCTTTATCAACATCTGCTAAATGTTGTGAAGGTGCATGAAAAGTCTGAATGATGCTGTAACAGACTTTGTTAGTCAGGGTGAGTCAGGTCCACAGTGGGGCATGTGTGTGTGTGGATAGCAGTTATTTTGTCTGTAGCCCCAAAGGAGGAAGTGACTCAAATAAAATATTTGTTAAGTGTCTACTACACACTAAGATCTTGTGCTATAAAGGAACTGAGGTCCCTACTATCTAGGACTTATAGTCAATAATAAAGTAAATCTCTCTCTCTCTCTCTTTCTCTCTCTCTGTAAAAACATAATTTAGAAATGATTACAAAGCATGATGTGTGTAATGGATATTAGGATGAGGAAGAGGGATGCTGTCAGTAGAGAAAATGTGTTTAGACTATTAGATAACATTTCACAGAGGCTGTAGCATTTAAGCTGAGTCTAAACTATACAAGTAGGAAATAACTAATTAGAGAAGAAGGTACTCAAATTTTTATGAAATAATAGAGTTACAGGATAATTCTGAATGAGAATAATATAGAGCTCTTATAAGATTAGAGTATTTAAGACTGTAGTATTGGTACAAGGGGTCACAATGGATACACAAATTGCCTAATGGAACAGCATAGGCTCTAGAAGTAGACTTAAAGCATGTTTGGACATTCAGAATGTGACAGGAGCACTGCAGATCAATGGGGAAGAGAAAGGTTCTTCAATAAATGGATCTGAAAATAAAATGGAAATTGATGTGGAAAGCATGAAATCAGATGCCTAACTCATATCATAAACCAAGATAAACTTTGGATTTATTAATGTCAACAATAAAACTAAAACTTTTAGAAGAAAAAATTTTAGACAAAAGACTTTGAATTAAGGGAGAATTCTAAAGACACTATAGAAATAACATTGACCATAAGGGAAAATATTGATAAATTAACTATATTAAAATTGAGAAAGTTGTTTCATTCAAATGTTCCTTAAAAGAGAAGGTACAAGCTATAAGTGTTAAAAGAGCATGCAACTGAGAAATTATTAACTGTATGTATGTATATACACATGTGTATATATGTATATGTATACACATGTGTACATATATATGTATACACATATATATATGTCCTATTATTAATAAGAAAAGTACAAATAACCCAATAGGAAAAAAATGAGTGACAGCCATGAATAGATACTGGTTAGAAAAGGAAACACATATAGACAAAAGAACTTATTAAGAAATATTTAACATCAATCGTGATCAGGGAAACACAGATCAAAGCTACAATGACATATTAATATCCATCCAATTGGCAAAAATTAAAAAGGCTGATAATACCAATTGTTAGAGGTTATGCAGCTCCACATTTTTATAATATCCTTAGATAAAAGTTTATTATATCTGAAATCTGAACATTCATATGTAACCCATCAATTATAATCATATACTCAAGAAAGTTTCTTCCACAGAGACAAAGATTTCATAATACTCCTGTTCATAAAAGTAAAAGCTGAAAATAACCCGTGGAATCATCAATGGAAAAGCTGATGAATGAATTGTGATATATCAATATAAGAGAATAGTATATATAGTATATATATTTGAAAATGAATCTGTGAATGAATTTTGATAATACAATACTTTTATCCCCCAAAATGATAAATAACATGATACAATTTGAAAAGCTGTAAAATTTGAAAAATTGAATTTGGTGAATATCTAGAAATGTAATGAGACCATATAAAGCAAGCAAGTTTAATTATGATAATAGGATTTTGGATGTTTATTGTCATGTGTTGGGTGAGACAGGGTCATGTGATGGGGATGAACATTTTGACTGAATGTGGGGCATCAGTAGTGTCCTAGATTTTTTTTTTTTTGATGGGGGTTTGATGTGTTTATTACATTATATGGTTAGCAAATGAATAAGAGCCACTGAATGGATTTAAAAATTGGGAAGCCAATGAATGGGCTCTGTCATCCCAAGACAGAACAGATATTATCACCTTTGTGTTATGGAAAGATCACTATGGATTCAATGTGGAGAATGGATAGAAAAAGTGAAAGTCTCGTTAGGTTGGGTAGGAAGATGTGGTAGTGTCCCATCAATTCTGTGTAGGCAGTGATGCCTACTTACAGCAGAGGAATGGTAGTGAGGTGTGATGGAAGTGTGTAAAATGAAGAGGTATTTGAGATATGGGAGCTGGTTGCATGACTGGCTCTGGAAGATGTAGGATATGGGACGGTCAAGGACAAGTCTTGGGTTTCTTGAAGGCATTGTTTGGCCCAGTTTCCTGAGAGGGAAAAATGTAGGAGGAGCTCATTTGAGAATGGACAGGAGCTTTAGATATGTTGAATTTGAGACACCTGTTAGGCAACTAAATGGAATTGTTTAGTAGAAAGCTGGCTACATTATTAAACTCCAAATATCAAACCATCACTTTTATGGAAATCTTTTTTCTAAAATGGATTACATTCTTCTTTATTAAATGAATAATATGAAATACTATTGAATCTTTGTTACTGAGTCAGCATTATCATTTTTGAACATCAATTATTGAATGATGTTTTTTAAAAAAGATTATTTCAGGGACTCTATGCGAGCATGTAGACCTGTTCCAATATTAAATCCATGTAAATCTTTTTTCTTTTCTGTTTTCTAAATGATTGCTTTTGGTGATATAAGTACTTGTTAGGGGAGCATGTTAACTTTTTCTGCCACTCTGGGGACACCTGGAACTAAAATGTGCTCAAGAATGTTTCGAACTCCTAACTGGTATGGAATACTAATTAGCGGTACTTCCAAGTTGGAAAAATTAGATGTTTGAGACAATAGACATTTAAAAGGACCAGTGCTGCTGCAGTGCACCTAGACACATTGTGGACAAATTTGAGGTTGTGTGGCACGTTTGCTTGAGGTCTCTACCATAGTGGGTCCTACTCCTGGCTGCCCTACTAAGGGCCTATATCTGAGGGCAAGTTAATTCATTTCTCTGGGCCTCAGTTGCCATCTGTAAAATGAGATGAATATGAGTCATGATTTTAAAAATCATGCTGATCTTCAAATGAATGATTATATGTTTATAGCTCTTCCCCCCACCCAACCCCCGCATGGAACTATGGCACATGAACTCTTTTACTATCTAGCTTTTGGTCAGTCTCTAAATAATGTGTGGTCCAAGAGGAGAAGTAGTGATATGGAGGTGACATATGGATGGATTTTTGCTTAGAAAACCAAGAGGGGTTCTTATCATCACAGAGAACAGGAAAGATATAAAGTTACGATATTCAGATGGGGGGAATCTACCTTTCTTTACCGATCTTGGATCTTGAACATATTATACATACTGAGGGAATAAAGTGAAATTTACTTTAAAAGGGAGGAAGTTTCTAAGAAAAAAATTGCTGCCTGTATGTAAACAAAGATAAGTACATGAGCTAATGGTCACAATAACAGTAATTATAAGCTGTTAACTATTCTACATTAGTTACAAATGTTAACTCTTTAATTTTTTTCCAAAATATCTGTGAAGTAGGCATTCTTCTTTTCCATATGAAGAAAGTAAGGCAGGTAAGTGTATGGGAAAAACAGTCCTGTGTTTTCCTTTACTCACACATACCTTATAACTAACAGTTCCAGATATGTGGACTTTTTGTCCACACCAAGAGATTGTCTACCTTAGTTGAGGGTCCTGTAATTCTGATACTGTCTACTGGAGTTAGCATCAAATCTCACAAGATAAGAGCTCAGTCCCATAATACTGGTCCCACTTCAGACACGAATCTCAAGTCCCAGACTGTCATCTGTCCTTTTGACCCACCAGCTATGAGTTGGGGTTTCTAGGACTCCCTTTTTAAGTTTGATAATTTGCTAGAATGTCTCTCAGAAATCAGAGGAATGGCAACTTACATTTACTGGTTTATTATAAAAAAATATAATAAAGGGCATGAGCGAACGGCCAGATGAAGAGATGTATCTACATAGGGTGAATAAAGTTCAGAAGGGTCCCAAAGGAATGTGCTTCTGTTCCCATTGGATTTGGTGTGTGTCACCCCCTGTTAGGTCAGTGTGTTTACCAACCCAGAAGCTCTCTGAACTCCATATTCTTGAGATTTTTATGGAGGCTACATCTCATAGAAATTATCAATTATTAACTCAATCTCTAGCCTCTCTCCTCTTCCTAGAGGATAGAAGTGAGGCTGAAAGATCCAAACTTCTAATCATGGCTTGGTCTTTCTGGTGACCAGTCGCCAGCCAGGAGCCATTTAAGAGGCCACCAAGAGTTGTCTTATTAGAACAGAAGACACTTGGGGTGCGTGGGTGGTTCAGTTGGGTAAACGTCTGACTTTGGCTCAGGTCATGATCTTAGGTTCTGTGCTGACAGCTCAGAGTCTGTAGCCTGCTTCGGATTCTGAGTCACTCTCTCCTTCCCTCACCTGCTCAGGTTCTGTCTCTCTCAAAATAAATAAATGTTAAAAAAAAAAAAAAAAAGAGACTTCTTCCACACAGGAAATTGTAAGAGATTTAGGAGCTTTATATCAAAGACCAAATATTAGAACAAGAGATGCTCCTAGTGCTGTTATCATTTAGAAAAGTACAAGCTTTAGCGGAACTCTGTGTGTGTGTGTGTGTATTTTTACATAGTGAGTTTAAGGGTAAGTGCCAGAATTTTCACAACCAATAGAATAGGATTTGGTTATTAAGGTGTTGGTTATTAACACTTTTATTACATAAAGTACTTTGTTATCAATAAATGTCAGTTTATACTAGAGTTCAAGTACCATGCTTCGTTTGGATACCAGTGTGGACTACATATTCTGAAAACTTGAACTGACTGTTCTGTCTTTAGTCTCAGAGGCACTGGAAACCCTGCCAGGTCTCCCTGGCTAGTAGGCTGTATATATCCCAGTGAGGAAAATATTTCCTAGGGATCTTCTGTTTTCAGGTCATTTATAGAACACTGTCACCTTCTCTGGCATTTTAAGGTTTTACAAAGTTACTCTTAACCCTTTGTGTCCCTTAAAACCTTGTCACTGCTACTCTGAATTGGAAGAAATCAAGAAAATGAGTGGAATTGCTGACCAGTCACCCCAATTTGATACTTAACATGTTTGCCTTCATTCTGCCTGGAAGAATAACTGTTTTGTTTTGTTTTGTTTTGTTTTGTTTCTCATAAACCCAAGGACACAGATAGCCTCATTCTCTTGGAGTCCTAACAGCAGGCTAGTGCATCAGCCTTTTCTTTTATTTCTTTCTAGATGATCTCCTCATCACATTAACACCCAGCCATGTAATCATTTATTAAACAGTGAATGTTTGTTGATTTTGTGTGATTAATCCTTGGTGTTTTAGAGAAGAATTCCTGTGTGCAGGTGTAAGGGAAAACTGAAAACTGGTGGAGTCATGTTGAAACTAACACCAGATTTTCCTTTTTTCAGAATAAAAACATGGCTTCAACTTTTGGGAGCAGGATAGAAAAGAAGTGTGATTGATTGAAATGCATTGTCAGTATTGGAGTTACTCTGAATAAATTATGATGACTTCCAGAGCATTCAGGCAATAATATTTATAGTCATACAAAAAGTAGGGCATATCGACACGGTTTGAGTCAAGAACATGTATTTCCCAGATAATTTTCAATCAGATTTATAAATAGTTTTCAAAAATCAATAGGCTTTATAGAATTATGACCTTTGATATTTGCTTTGTCCTTCTATACTTTATCCATAATTTTCTCTGATCCCTCTGCCAGTCCGCATTGACACATCATTGTTATC